>NC_077233.1:144963957-145586457 GCF_027887165.1 Monodelphis domestica
ATTTTAAAATAATAAAATAAAATAAAAAGCCTCTTAACTAGTCTCCCAATTGCCCCCCTCCAATATAAGATACTCACTGTGTCAAAGTAGTCTCATTAATGCATAGGTCTGAGTCATTCCCATGTTCAAAAATCTTTGGTCTGCCAAATAAAATACCCTAGAATTTAAGGCCTTTAATAATGTTTCTCTTCTAATAAACCAACTTTATTTTTCCTTCTGAAGAACATACTGTTCATTCAGGATACTCTTAACTATCTCCTGAACACACTAGGCTTATTCTTGTCTTGGTGCCTTTTGCTCAAAAGGTTTCCCACTTCTGGAAAGTCCTTTCCCAACCACTGCACCTGTCTTAGCCCTACCCATTCTTCAAGACTCAACTCCTTGTTGGAGCATTCTATAACTATTCCTTTTCCCACTGAACTCCCCTTCCTTTAAATTCTTCTAATATACCATCTATACCATCAAGCCTTATCTGGTCTAGTCATTTAGCACTTAAAGATGGTACGGTCTTAGAATTGGAAGAGATTGCAAAGCTCACATAGTCTAACCTGTACCTGCATAAGAACCTCCCCACTGCCCCCAGACACACAGACATGGACACACAGAGGCACACACACATACCCCATCCTTAACAAGTGGTCATCCAGACTCCACTTAAACACTTCCAGTGATTTAGAGCTTAGTATCTCATGAGGTAGTCGTTTTGTTTGGTTCTGGGCACCATGATTTTAATTTAAAGTTTTACTGATACCTTTTGCATTTATTCCACATTTATTTTTGAATATACCTCTCTTCCTTCACCAAAGAATGAGCCTCCTTCTCTTATGATAAATTAAAAAATAAAAAACAGTTTAGCAAAATCAACCAACACATTGTCTGATAGCATATTCAACTTTCTATATCAGTAGTCTCCCACCTCTTCAAGAAAGATTGTTGAAGCATTCTCTCATCTCCAAAGTTAAACTTAGTCATTATAATCATACAACATTCAGTTTCCTTTGATTGACCTTCTTTCTGGTTATATTATTGTAATAATTGTGTATAATACTTTTCTGATTAATCTTTACTCTTCATCATCTTCCCATGATTTTTCTGGATTCCTTCTATATTTATCTTTTATTATATTTAATTATATTCATGTATCACAATTGGTTTAGTCATTCCCCAGTGGATAGACATCTATTTTGTTTCTAGTTCTTTGCTATCACAAAAAAAAAAAATGCGTTCTGAAATTTGGCCAAAAAGAAGAGATAGAAGACATATTCTTCTACCAAGGCAGAAGAATGGTAAGGGCAAGGCAATGGGGGTTAAGTGACTTGCCCAGGGTCACCCAACTAGGAAGTGTCTGAGGCCAGATTTGAACCTAGGACCTCCCATCTCCAGGCCTGGCTGTCTATCTACTGAGCCAGACAGCTGTTCCCATCTCTTTCCCCTTTTTTTTTTTAAAGAGATGAAGGCTAAGGAATATGCAGTATAGAATAGTGCATTTACCATTGGACTTTTCTGGTATGTTGTTATGGTAGTTTGGGAGAAATATTTTTTTCCTTTTAAAAAATATTATAAATATGGGGCAGCTGGCTGGCTGGTTCAATGGATAGAGAGTCAGACCTAGAGATAGGAGGTCCTAGGTTCAAATCTGGCCTCAGACACTTCCCAGCTGTGTGGTCCTGGGCAAGTCACTTAATCCCCATTGCCTAGCCCTTACCACTCTTCTGCCTTGAAGCCAATACACAGTATTGACTCCAAGAAAGAAGGCAAGGGCTAAATATATATACATATATATATATATTTTATATATATATATAATAAATGATGGCTCTCTGCAAGGGATTGTGAAGTGTAAATGACATTGTATAGATGACAATATATAGACAAAATGTAGATGACATTAAAAACAAAAGATAGTAACAAAAATTAATTTTGGAAATTATATGTCAAGGGGGAATTTGAGTCATTTTTCAGGTGAGATCTTCATAATCATTATCAAATAAGATATAGGTAAAGAAATCTGAAATATTAAAATGCTTTATCTCTATTATTGCTGTATTAATGTTAAATGCTAGAGATATCCTTTATTCCAATAAAATGGTAAATACAAAAAAAAGATTCTTCTATGAATATTTTGGCATGTACAGGATCTTTATTTCAGTTTTTCATTTCCTTGGGATATAGTCCTAATATTGACATCTCTGAGTTAAAAGAATTAGCATTTAAGTAACTTTTTTCATATAATTCTAAATTGTTTCCAGAGTTTTAGACCAACTAACAACTCCACTAACAATGCATCAGTATTCCTGTCTTCCTATAGTCAGTGTGGAAATGTTACTACCAATGACTCTTTCTGTCTTTTGTTCGCTTTGAGGCATCATGTTTTAGAAGAGACATTGACAAACTGGGGCATATTCAAAGGGAATAACCAAGAAGATGAGAATGGAAGTAATTTTAAATGAGGACTAATAAAAAGAACAGGGACTGTTCAATCTAGAGAAGAGAAAGCTGAGGGGAAACATAAATATCTTCAAGTATCTGAAAAGTTATCATAGGAAAAAGGGAACATTTTCTGCTTGACCTCAGATGGCAAGAACAAGGCAAGTGGTAGGAGTTCATAGGAAAGTAGATATATAGTATGAAGAGTGTCTTAGCTGTTATTCATAGTTATTTCATGTAGGAGTCTTATCTCCCCAAATAAAGTGTGAATTCACTAAGGGCACCAGTTCCCAGCTCTTGTCACTCTTTTGTCTTAGAAATGATACTAAGACAGAAGGCAAGAGTTTTTTTAAAAAAGAACTTCTGGATAAGATGATCTTTTAGGTCCCTTCCACCTCTAAATTTTATGATCTATGATCTTATGATCTGGGTTTGAATTCTTTTGTGACTTAAGGTTTTGTGATGAAAACATTTCCTCTTGCCAAATCTCACTTTGGCCTTCTGTAAAATGACTGGGTTGTCTTCAGAATAGCAAAAATTATAAAAGGTAGAAATGGTAAATGTCAGAGCAGTTGTGGGAAGAGGAAAACACCAATTCCCTCTTGGTAGACCTGTGAATAGTACAGTGGTTCTGGAAAAATCGTTTGGAAATATATCCAAAAAGCTACAAAAATCACAAAATTATACACACTAAATTTTAAATTGTATATTTATGCTACTTATATATACCCAGCTATATCCCTACTTAGATATACACCTCCAAGAGGTTAAAGACAGAAGGAAAGGTTATTTAGTACCAAAATATTTATAGCAGCACTGATTGTGAAAGCAAATAACTGGAAGCAAAGAGACCATTCATCAAATGGAGAATGGCTGGTCAAATACAGTAGTAGCATATGAATATAGGGATATTATTATTGTATTGGACAAAATGACAGATATGGAGTTTTCAGAGAAACTTGGGAAGATTTACATGAACTAATGCAGAGAAAGGTAAACAAAACCAGGAGCATGATTTTCACAGGACCACAATAATAAAAAAGAAAATAATATTGAAAGTTCAGAACTCTAAATGATCTGACCAATAATCACTTTGGAGCACTAATAGTGAGGTAGACTCTCATAGTCTCATGGGAACTATAAGAGGGGAAATGAAAGTGTTTTTTTTTATTTTTATTTAGTCAATTTAGAACATTATTCCTTGGTTCCAAGAATCATATTCTTTCCCTCCCTCCCATCCCCCCACCTGTTCCTGTAGCCAATGCACAATTTGAAAGTGGTGTTTTTTGTTTTTGTTTTTTTTTTATTTTAATTTATTTTTATTTGGCCAATTTCAAACATTATTCCTTGGTTACAAAAATCATTTTCTATTCCTCCCTCCCCTCCCCCCCACCCCTCCCATAGCCCACGTGCAATTCCACTGGGTATTATTACATGTGTCATTGATCAGAACTCATTTCCATGTTGTTAATGTTTGCACCAGGATGTTCATTCAGAGTCTACATCCCCAACCATATCCCCCTCGACCCATGTAATCAAGTAGTTGTTTTTCTTCTGTGTTTCTGCTCCCACAGTTTTTCCTCTGAATGTGGATAATGTTCCTTCTCATAGCTCCCTCCAAGTTGTTCAGGAACACTGCATTGACACTAATGGAGAAGTCCATTACATTCAATTGAACCACAATGTATCAGGCTCTGTGTACAATGTTTTCCTGGTTCTGCTCCTCTCACTCTGCAGCAGTTCCTGGAGGTTGTTCCAGTTCACATGGAATTCTTCCACTTTATTATTCCTTTGAGCACAATAGTATTCCATCACCAACAGACACCATAATTTGTTCAGCCATTCCCCAGCTGAAGGGCATCCCCTCATTTTCCAATTTTTTGCCACCACAAAGAGGGCAGCTATGAATATTGAAAGTGGTGTTTTTTAATTAATAAAACTTTCTTAATGATGGGGTTGGACTAAATTACTTATAAGGTCCCTTCTAGTTCTTAATTTCTGTGACCCAGTGATCCTTAACTGATGAATAAACATTTCCACTGTTTCTCAAAGATTGGAGATCTGCACATCTACAGATAAGCAGAAGTTGTTGATGTCTTTTAAAAAGTGTAAAGGACTGAGATGCTAGCTCTGATCCCTTCTCTTATCTCTGCAGGGTGGAAGCCTCAAGGAACCGAGGGTTCGGGGTCTCTTCTCCAGCCTGAAGGCTGGGGGGAACCCCATTCAATGGAGCAGGAGGAAGATGGACACAGACTGGCTGGCCACCAGAGCAACTTCAAGACCCTGGCCAAGCTGCACTGCGGATGGCACGACCCCTTCAGGTGAAAGGCAAGAAAGTTCATGAAGACTCCGCTTTCTGGGGAGAGGTGGAGCGTGTGGGAGGGGAGTAGTCTGGAATGAGGATGAACATCTGTTGGGAAGAAGCCAGTAGACAGTCAGCTGAAGTTCTTTTTCTAGTTCTATGAGGAGGGGAGGGAGCAGCTACCATAAAGTTTCTTGCTTCAAAGAGCCCAGAGTCCATCTGCTAAGAATCTCTCTCTTCATTCACAGCATCCTGAGAGAAATGGGAATACAGACTATGGTTAGACTTGAGTGTCTCTCACCATCCAACCTAGCAACTAGGAGTATGGAGAAGAAGGGCACATTCTGGAGTAAGGAATAGTGGATTCCCTGGGGAATTCCAGCGTCATCTCCTTGGCCTTTCTTCTCCCCTCTCATCCTTTCTCTTTCCCTCTTCTGCTCTCCTCCTCTCCCCTGCTCCTCCTCTCCTTTCCTCCTCCCATTTCCCCATCCCTCCTCTTTCACTCCTCTCCTCACTTTCCCTCTTCATCTTTCTTTTCTCCTTCTTCTTCCTTCCATTTTTCTCTGGTGGTAGGATAAGAGAAGTGGTGCCTTGGTGCTGTAGGGGGTCGGAACTGGCAGGATTCCCAAATTACCTGTTATCAAGTCGCCATCTTTGTTATAGTTCAGCAAAAGGACTTCAGCTGGGGTGAGACAAGGGGTCTGGAGCATCAGACTCTGTGGATTAAAAGGTACTGTGGCAGGGCTCAGGCTCTGGGTAGGCAAGACTGATTGTTTTAGTTGATTTTCCAACTCCCTTATGTGGCTATATTACATAACACCAATGCTTTTGAGAGGATTAGGAGACAGCAAAGTAGCATTTAGTTCCTGGTTCTGCTACTTATATGACCTTTGACAAGTCACCTCTCTAAAGCTCAGTTTCCTCATCTGCAAAATTGGGCCAGGTAATTGAGTTCCCTTCCATCTCCCACCTTTCCAAAGACTCTGCCTTTGGAATTTGATGGGCTACTCGACAAGAAGACTGATGCAGGGATTGTGCAGGCTTGATAGCAACCATTGAGCATGTGGACTCCAAGGCATGAGTATAGAACCTGACATGCTCACCGTTTTTCAATTGCAGGATTAATGGTCCACAGGAGATCTCTAGACAGCCTTACCCTGAGAGTCTAGCATATGGAAAAGGAAGCAGACATTCTGTTCTGTCCTGTCAGTCAGTCAACAAATATTTATTAAATACTTATGTGAGAGGAAGCTAGATGGTTCAATGGATAGAGATAGGAGATAGGAGGACCTGGGTTCAAATCTGGAACTTCTTGGCTATGTGACCCTGAGCAAGTCATTTAATACCAATTGCCTAACTCTTACCCTTCTTCTGCCTTGGAATCAATACTCTGTTTCAATTCCAAAATGGAAGGTAAAGGCTTGAGAAAAGGTCTTTTCTCAAGGGTCTCATAGTCTAATGAGGGATACAATATGAAAGTAACTATGTACAAATATTACATAGAGAATGAATAGGAGATAATCAGCACAACGAAGACATGAAGGGAGATCAGAAAAGACCTCTTATAGAAAATGAGATTTTATCTGAGACTTGCAAGGAAGCCAAGAAAGTCACAAGGTGGAAATGAGGAAGGAGATAATTCTAGGCACGGAGACAGACAGTGAAAATGTTTGAAGTAGAGAAATAGAGTGTCTTGAGTAAGGAAAGGCAAGAAGGTCAGTTTTTGCAGAGTTCATGGGGATTAACAAGGTATAAAAAGACTGGAAAGGTAGGAGGGTGCTAATTTGGGAAAGGCTTTGAACACTAAATAGAGGTTTTTATATTTGATCCTATTGGTAATAGGGAGTCATTGGAGTTTACTGAATAGAGGGAAGATATGGCCAGTCAGGAAAGTTTAATGATTGGACAGTTTAATAAAAGAAGGACTGAAGCTGGGAGAAACTTGCGGCCAGAAGACCAACCAGAAGGCTACCATTGCTCTCATCCAGGCATGAGTGGATCAAGACGATGACCTGTCAGAGGAAAGTTGGGAGCCTATGCAAGAGATGTTACAAAGGCAGGAGCAATAGGACTTGGCCACTGAGTAGATATGGCAGGATGAAAGAAAATGAAGAGTTGAGGAGGAAACCTAGGGAACTTGGGCATTGGCTGGGAGGATGAGAGTCCCCTGGTAGTAATAGAAAAGTAAAGAAGGACAGTGACAGGGTGGGGGGATTGATGGGAAATATCATGAGTTCAATTTTGGACATGCCAAGTTGAAGATATCTATGGGACATCCATTTTGAGATTTCCTGTAGGCAGTTGGAGATTTGAAAGAGCAAGAGAGATTTCAGAGCTGTGCAATCAAACCAGAAGTTGTTGGGGGGGGGGGTTTCAGTGCGAGCATTTACACCTCAGAGATTGGTCAACATTGCAGATTGAGGCCTGATTTACTGTTATCTAGTCTTAAGCAAGTGATGGATAAAATATTAATAATGCAGATTTCTCTTAAAAATGTGTGGTGCACACATCCCCCCCAGTAGCTACTTGTTAAACATTTACCATCATATCCTTGGAAATATATCTGAGATGCACCCCCCCCCCAATAGCTGCTTGTTAAACATTTACCATCATATCCTTGGAAATATATCTGAGAATCATCAGCATCTGGATAATAATTGAATCTATAGATGACATGATTGTCAAGTGAAATAGTACAGAGGGACAAAAGAAGAGGGTTTCAGAACAGAGCCATGAACTCAGCATTAGTAGATGTGCCCTTGATAGAAGACCCAGCAATGGCGACTGCAGATTGGCTAGACAGATTAGAGAATAAGTAGGAGAAGAGTCATTGACAATAGGTCCAAAGTTGTAGGAGGCAAATTTTAACTCAATACAAGGAAGGGCTTCCTCTTGATGAGAATTATTCAAGAGTCACTGACTGCCTTCAGAGGTAGTGAGCTCCCCATCATGGGCAATATTTAGGTTGGATGATAACATATTGTAGAGAGTGCTCTCATTCTGTGGTTTGCACTAGATGCCCTCCAGGGTCATAGAATATAGCTCAAGGTGAAAGCGGTCTTTGATGTCATCTATTTATTTTATAGATGAGGAAAGAGGCCCCTTTCATTGACTCAGAGATTATGATTCTTTGCTCTGCCGATCCTCACATCCTATTCCCTGTTACAGAGCCTTACCTCTTACTCTGATTCAGTAGATAGGAATGCCTGGTTCCTGGACTCAAAGGGTGTGCTGGTCCTGCCTTCCCACCCTTTCTCAAGCCCATTTTCTATAGCCAGCAGCAGGTTATCTTATCAGGGCCCCTATTTTCTTACTCATATACAATCCAGAATTTTATAGCCCTCCTGAAGCTCAGGCTTTATGTGTACCGAGCACCAGTTATTTCCTGCCCAACCTAGCCAGATGCACATCCCCTTGGGAAGAACAAATAGCTCCAGGAGCCAGAGTGACATCCTCCATTGACCACCTTAGTCAGAACTGGAGTGTGGAGGGAAAGCCTTGGAAATGATACAGCCTGGCAAGACTTTGCAAAGCAGTTGGGCAACATGGACTTGGGTAGGACACATACAGGTTGGAATCAGTTTGTGAAGCACTTTAAATAATATTTAATATTAATGAATAAATTTAAAGAAATAAAGCATTAGTAAAGTTCAAAGTCAACCATTACCCTTCTCATCTCCTGACAGCTGACCCAAGACAAATCAGTCCCACTTGGTTCTTGGGTTCCTTGGAAGCATCTTACCTCCCTCTTGCTCCTTCATGTATATCACAGATGAATTTCCTGACCTCCTAAAGACCTAGACAGGTGCAACTAAGTGGCAGAGGGGCTAGAGCACTGCACTTGGAATAAGGAAGACCTGGAGTTGAATCCTGCCTCAGATGCTTACCTGGGCAAGTCAATTAGCCTCTTCTAGTCCACTTTCCTCTAAAAGGGGGAATCAAATGAGATAATCTATGGGAAAATGCTTTGCAAACCTTAAGATGTTATATAAATGTTAGTTGTTATTGGCAAGGGCAAATGTAGGGGGCTTGAATCTCGGGCAATCCCTTCCTTCCTGGCTCTCTTCCCCACTCCTTCCCTAAAGGGGTTCTCTCTCTAGATTTCTCCTGATGTCTCCTCTGCCTCTATGTTATATGCAAGGTAAAGAGATGTGATCTCTGTCCTTCATTGGCTTTTAAATTCAGCTTGCTCATTTGCCCCTTTGGTAGCAGATTGTGGTGGGAGGAAAACCAGACAGGAAGTTATAATATCTGGGAACTAATACCTTATTTAACTGGTGGCACCCTCCTCCTCCTCATCAATTGTCAATTCATGAATAATACTTACTGGTTCCAAAGAACTTTAGATATATAATATAGATTTTATTGATGTTTTCTGTTTTATGTAAACTAGATTTCACCCCACATCCTTCTCCATCCCCTCACCCAGAAAACCATCCTGTATGACAGCAAATTTTAAGGGAAAAAATTATGACTACCAATTAATACATAAAAATTTGATGTTTTTAGCAATGTTCCCCTCTATGAAACACCCCCAGCAAAGAAAACACCTTCTGCAAAGAAGCAAGGGTAGAGTTGGAAGGGATCTCAGAGGCCATCTAAACCAATATGAGGAAAAGGGAGTCGCAGGGAGTCCAATTGCCAAGAGTCACAACACTGGTGCAAATATTGTTTTTCCTATTTCATTTTATTTTTAATTTCCTATTTTATTGATGAGGGAATTAAGAGTCAGAGAAGTTAAGTGATTTGTCTGAAGTCATATAGCTTTCTGATGGAATAAATCTAGAAGTGACTTTAGGAATAATCTAATCCCTTGCCCTCGAGCTATTTTTATTTTTTTTTAATGTTTTATTAGTGTCTTTTAGATCAGTTATTTCTGGGAAAAAGATGCCCCCCAACTACTTTACCTTCCAGAGGGAACTCTCTCCTGTGGTAAAGAAAAACAACCAAGCAAAAGCTTCCAATAATAGTAATTTTATCTGACTGGGTATACAACATTATATCCTTGTAGTCCCTTTCTGGGAAACTAGGTGGCAAAGTGGGTAGGGTGCTGGACCTGGCGTCAGGATGACATGAGCTCAAATGAGACCTCAGACATCTACTAGCTGTGTGACCCTGGGCCAGCCGCTTAACCCTGTTTGCCTTAGTTCCTCATCTGGAAAATGAGCTGGAGAAGGAAATGGCAAACCACTCCAGTATTTCTGCCAAGAAAATCCCAACTGGGGTCATGAAGAGTCAGAGTTGACTAAAAACTCAACAACAAAAAGTCTTTCTCTTCTCTGTCATGAGGAAGGAGGTAGATATCTTCTTATCCATTCTCTAGATTCTTTATTAGTTTTTCAGTTATTCAGAATTCAACTTCCTTTTACCAAACTTTTAATTTACCCTCTTTATCCATGTTCTTTACTGATCTTTTGGTTCTTCTCATTTCATTCTATACCACTTCTAAGTCAATCTATCAATCAAGCAAGCATTTATTAAGTGCCTCCATTCTAGGCACTGGAGGTACAAAGACAAGGAACTTAAATTCTATTCCAGGGGAATGGCAGGAGACATGTGCAATTTTAATATACATAAAATCAAAAAGATAAGGATTGGACCTAAAATTTCATTGGTTATAGGGAATTCCCTGCTGAAAAAAACCCAACTATTCAGGTCCACACTGTTTCTGCAACTTAGAGTCACACAGGGTTGCCTAGAACACTAAGGGAGCATGATAGCATTCTGTTGCTCTCATATGCCAAAGTTTTTTTCAGCTATTCTACAATCAGTGGGTGCCTACTGTTTCCCATTCCTTATGATCACAAAATAGCTGTTAGGAATCTTTTACTTGTCCCTGAACTTTTGTTTCCAAAGTGCCTTGACCAGGATCCCTTCAACAGAATAAGGCAAAGGCAACACTTGAGCCCAGGTCTTTCTGGCTTCAAGAGAGGCTGACTGGAGACAGCTGGGTGGCTCAGTGGATAGAGAGCCAGGCCTAGAGATGGAAGGTTCCAGGTTCAAATCTGGCCTCAGACACTTCCCAGCTGTGTGACTCTGGGGAAATCACTTAACCCCCATTGCCTAGCCCTTACCACTCTTCTGCCTTGGAACCAATACATAGTATTGATTCCAAAACAAGAAGGTAAGGGTTTAAAAAAAAATAGACTGGTTGACTCTCCATCACACTATGCTGCCTCATATATAGAGGATGTTTACAAAATAAAAACAAAGAAATATTGTGGGGACGCTTCATATAGGGGGTAATATTTGACCTGAGTTTTGAAGGGAACAAGGGATTCCTAGAGGTGAAGCACAGAACATTCCAGGCTGGGAGGGGAAGGCACAAAAGATGAGGTGGGGTTTGTGTGTGTGTGTGTGTGTGTGTGTGTGTAAGTAGCATTCATGAAGGAGATCAATGTGTAAGGCAACCTGAGAGGTAAGAAGGGACCATGATAGGCAGTCCCTGGGGTTTTTGAGTAGAGGAGTGATTTGGCCAGACCAATGCTTTAGGAAAGTCACTTTGGTAGCTATGGGGAGGATGGATTAAAGTGGGAAGAGACTAGAAGCAAGAGGAACAATGCATAGTGCCTGGCTCTTACTGAGTGCCAGTTGACTGAGGTTCCATGGCAGAGATGTAGGATTATACTCCCAGTTAGGGAACATGAATAGATGATGAACCACAAAAGACAACTGAGGAGTAGCCCAAAGCCCAAAGGAGATAGTACAGAAGAAATGAAAGTAGCCAACGCTATCAGATGCTGCAGAGTGCTCTAGAAAGATGAGAACTGAAAAAAACAAAACAAAACACCAGAATTGGTCATTAAGAAATAAGTGGTAACTTTGGAAAGAGCAGTTTTAATTGGGTGGTGAGGCCAGAAGCCAGACTGCAAAAAATTAAGAAGGGAATAAGAGGAGAGGAAGTTAGGTACCGAATATGGACAGGTTTCCCCCTCTAAGGATTTGGCTGTGAAAGGGAGGAAGCGTATGGGATAATAAATTCAAAGGGATGAGGGTTCTTGAGAATAAGAGAGATTTGGATGTGTTGGCAAGCTGTAGGGAAAGAATCAATAGAAAAGGAGAGTTTGAAGATTGGTGAGAGGGAGAGGACTTCAAGGGGAAACTTGCTGAAGAAGTCTGGAAAGGATGGGATCAGGGCACATGTAGAGGGGTTGACTTTGGTAAAGAGAAAGGCACCCCTTCATCCGAGACTAGAGAAAAGGAGGAGAGAATGGCAGAGGATGTCAAACAAATGTAAAGGAGGAGGTGGAGGGAGCTTACAGCAAACCTGTATTTCTCTGAATTCATTATAGCCTTCATTTTTTCTTGATCAATAATATTCCATTGCATTCACATAAAGGTTTTATCTTCAGCCATTACACGATCAGTGGACACCTATTTTTTCTTTTTCAGTTACTCACCATTACCAAAAGTGCTAGTATGAATGCTTTGGTAGATATTGAACCTTTGTTTCTGTCTTCAGTTTCCTTGACAATCCTTTCATGTTACAGATGAGGAAACTGAGATATGAGAAGGGAAATTAGTTGCCCAAGGTCACCCAGATAAGTAGCATCAGTGAAGTTTGAACCCAGATCACCTAGGTCAATCTTGCACCTCATGTAAAAATCCTTTAAACTACTTCAGTCAGATGCTCATGTTTATACATTTGTTTATACATTTCTATAAATGAGTTCTGATCATTGGAAACATTGTGTTGAGCTGAAACCTTGGGAAGGGAAAGGCTTAGGGAAAGATAATTTAATTTCTAGACATGTTGAATATAAAATGACAATAGAATTTTTGGTTGGAGTTGTCCATCAGACAGCTAAAATTACATCTTATAATTTAGAAAGTCAAAACTAGAAAGATTTGGGATCATAGTTTTAGAACTGGAAGGGACTTTAAAAGTCAGTGAATGGGGTTGCTCTGTGGATTGAGAGCCAGGTCTAGAGATGGGAGATCCTAAATTCAAATCTGACCTCAGACACTTCCCAGCTGTGTGACTCTGGGCAAGTCACTTGATCCCCATTGCTTCACCCTTAACACTCTTCTGCCTTGGAACTAGTCCACAGTATTGCTTCTAAGATGGAAAGTAAGGGTTTAAAAAAAAAGTCATTTGGTCATTAGCTGTATAAACCTGGGCAAGTCCCTTAACCCCCATTGCCCAGCCCTTCTGCCTTGGAGCTAATACACAGAATTGATTCTAAGGCAGAAAATGAGGTTTTTAAAAAAAAGTCATTTAGTCCAATCCTCTCCTTTTATAGATAAATTCAAGGTATTCTGGAGCCAGCTTAAACATAGCTCTAGTGAGTCAACTGTTAAATTATCAGTGTAAGCATTAGCCCATGGACATCTGCAGGTCGTGACAGATTACGGTGATTGTCTAGAAAGTGATGGAGAAGATTTTAATCATACGGATTAGATTGAAAAGTCTGCAGTGGGCCTATTTTACATGGAGTGTGTATGATATAATAAATACATAAATGTGTTTATATATGGGCTGTGTGTATGTAAAGAGGAAGCGAAAGTTGTTAAATATTTACCATTACAACCCTGGCTAAATGGTTCCTCTAGAAATGAAACTCGAAGCCATGGTGGAGATCGCCAGTGGAAAGGGTGCAAAGAGAGAAGAACAGATGACTGAGAGAGGAATTTAAAGGAAACGTGTGAACTCTCAGCCCTGTTGGTGACAATTTAGTATATGTATTCTCGGATTGCTCAATGTCTACCTTTCTGGCCCCATTATTTCCCAACTAGGGTAAGGGTCAGTACTCATGGCTACCACTAGAGGGCAGTGAAACCCCAGCGGGCCGGGTGCTTCTTTATCTCTCGAAGGGGATGCACCCCGCTGAGGATACCTCACTTGATAGAGATGAGATGCTCTGTGTGGAGAGTAGGCTGACTTCCCCTTTTTCTCAGACTCTATCTGAGGACAACAGAGAGCTAAAATCATTACCGATAAAGGCACTGGGGAAATGCTGATGGAACATGACACTGTAGCTTCTTGTTGGCCTTCATGGGAGAGGAATGGGGCAAACGGAGGAAGCAGGGCAGAATTTGGGCACTCACCCGGCTGATCCCAATCAATGATGGCCTCCGAAGCCCAGGATCAGACCTGGGTTCTAGAGAGAGTAGGCATGAAGCCGGGCTTACAGAGAGATGCAAAATGGACCAAGGTCGGCCCTCATTGTCCGACACTAGCTGGAAAGGGGTGTGATGTGGTGGAAAGAGGCTAAAGATTCTAGACTTGGTTTTACTCGGTCTCAGGAGGACCTTGTACAAATGACTTCGATGGAGGAGAGCCTAAGGATAAGGAACTGGAGACAACACAGTGTGGTGGTAGAAAAGGCACTAAAATTGAGAGAGGGAAGCTGGAGTCATGAGGCTGAGTCTGGATCCCAATTCTGCCCCTTCACACCTGATGACATCCCTCAGTTATAAAATGAGAGCCTTAACGTGATGATCTCGGAGGTCCCTTCTAGTTCTACATCAACGTCCCCTCCGACTGTCCCATAGTCATCTCAGGCTATTAGTGAGCCTGTCTGAAGTTCTCTCAATGGGCCAAAGAGAACGCAGATAGGAAGACTGGAGACATCACTTTCCTACAGGGCTGGTGTGGGAAGGATTTCTCTCATTGCCATGTTGGTTTCAGACGTTGCTTTTGATATTGCCACAACTTTACGTATAGGTCTATGAATAAGAAATTCTCTGGTGATTTATTCTCATCTGTTTGCTCATTTATCCACTAAAGATCATGAAGCCATTCATCTGATCTATTTATCCATCCAGTGATCCACTTTGTTTATTCATTCTGTATTGCTTTTGTCCTAATTTCTCTAATACCGATACATAGAACCCTAAATGTAAGAAGTGCCACTTTTAGGCACTTTGGGTTAGAGAGAACGGAACAAAAAAAAAGGTTCCATATACAGAAAAGACGTTGAGTTTGGTGTCGAAGAACCTAGGTTTAAATTAAGCCTCTTATTCTACCCATGTGATCTTGTACTTGACCCCTCCAGGCTTCTTTATTAAAAAACTGAAGAGGTTCATGACTTCACAACTTCCAAAATTCTTTCGAGATCTAAGTCTATGACTGCATGATACGTAACCTAGTTTTTGTCTTCTCAGAATTTACAGGTAGGTGAAGTGCCAGGGAACTCAGCAGAGAACACAGCCATTAACATGGGGAAATAGAGTTCCATAGCTATCAGAAACCATTTTGATTCTAAAGAGATACACAAAAGGAGACAGGCACAAATTAGTCACAGAAGCAGAGACTCATAGAAATCCAGTTCCGGAAGGAACCTCAAAAATCTAACCCTTATCCAATGCTCTTTGCAGTATGTAATTCTTCAGCTGCCATATAAATGTCAAAGAATGTAGTACTTATTTTTATATATATATATTTTGTAATTATTTCTCTAACAGTCTTCACAAAACACGTGGGGAGCAGGGCAAAGCAAAAAACTTTCCACAGGGTTTTTTTTTTTTAATCTAGGAAGTTGTTCCTTAAGGGAAAGGATATTTAGCAACAGCTCTCCCAGCCAAGACTTTAGGGTCCTGTTGCTTTAGGGTCCTTGGAGGTAGGGACTGGCCAGTTTTTTTTTCCTTTTTTGGGCATCCCTGGGGCTTTGCACAGTGCCTAGTAAATAGACTACTTTAATAAATGCTCATTGGTTGATTGGTCATGGACCGTCCCCACCACGTGCTTTGAATCTGGACCAACTTGTGCTTCCCGGAGGAAGCTGAGATTCTTCTCTTGGTGGTCGGTCAAATATGTGAAGACAGTGATCACATTTCTTTTGCAGATGAAACATTAGTTTCTTCAAATGATGGAATGTCTTGATTTTGAGTTCCATTAGATTGAACTGAAATGTCCCAGGAAGTAGAATAAAATATAGTATCATGTTATATTCTATTTATACTATAAAGATAATATATAATATAATATATAATATTAATAATAGCTCACATTTACATTATTCTTTTTAGCTTGACAAGGATATATGTATGCAGATGTATATGTATACTGTATATATGTGTATGTATTTATACATTTATATATGTGTATAATATATTTAGATATATAATATATAGTATAATAGATAGTATAATACTCAACACACACACACATATATATATATTTAGATAGGGTGTTGTACATGTGGAATCAATCCTTTGGTTAACAAAAGGGACATCCTTCCAATATCCTAGGCTACTAGGAGATGGTTTTTCAAATTATGATGATCATTAATTATGAATTAATATATTAATTAATAAATAATAAATTAATGTTCTAAAGAGAGTCAGCCTGGTAGAATGGGTTGGGCTTTGAACTTGAAGTCAGGAAAACTTGGGTTATAGCCCTGCTTCTGATCTTTGCTGGTTTATATGACTGAGCATGTCACTACCCTCTTTAAGCCTCAGTTTCCTCAAACTGTAAAATGGGAGTGATAATAACATCTACTATTATTAGGATTAAGATCCTATATTTCAAACTGGAAAGGATCTTAGAGGTCTAGTCCAGACCCCCCAATTTTACAGCCGAGGAACTAAGGCTCAGTGAGTAAATGAGTTGCCCCAAGATCACATAGATTGGTTAGAAACAACCTGAGATTCAAATCCAGATCTCCTGACTCCAAATCTAGCATGCCCTCTATTGTATCATGCTGCCTCAAGATCTATACTCTGGGTTTCAGCCTCAAAATCTGTCAAAGTATCTGGCACATAGTATGGTGCTTAATGAATGTTTACTGGATTGGATTGAAAAGACACTGTATCCATGTGAAAGCATTTGTATTTGGAAAGAGATTCTGAGCTGATATGAGTCTCAAATGAAAAAAAAATAGGGAAAGCAACCTGTAAACCTTAAAGCAGTACTAGATAAGTAGGAGTCACATATTAGGATTAATTGTTGTTATTATCGGCTCTCCATCTCTTAAAAGCATGCCCAGGGTGACTCAGTGGATTGAGGCCTAGGGATGGGAGGTCCTGGGTTCAAATTTGACTTGAGACTTTTCCCTGCTGTGTGACCCTGGGCAAGTCACTTAACCCCCGTTGTCTAGCCCTTACCACTCTTCTGCCTTGGAACCAATACACAGTAGGGATTCTAAAGACAGAAGGTGAGGGTTTAAACAAGAAAAGACAGTCACTAGTGTCCCATTTCCTTCCCTCCCTCCCATCACAGAAGGCATCATCTGGAAGATAGACACATTCATACAAATTAAGTCTTTCATGTTTCCCACCTTTCAGTTCTCTCTCTGGAGAAAACATTCAGTTTATTCTTCAAGAATTGACTCTGTAGCAGTGTATGATGTTCTCTTGGTCTTATTCATTTCACTATTCATTATCCTATGTAGTTCCATTACTTGATAATTGTTAAATGGATAGATGCAGAAGCCCTGATTCCCAATGGCTTCTTCTGCCTTCTGGAGACAAGTAAAACAAGAGTAATCTTTCTCCCACATTCCAGCCCTTCAAAAATTGGAGGAAGTGGGGCAGCTGGGTGGCTCAGTGGACTGAGAGCCAGGTCTAGGTCCTGGGTTCAAATCTCAGACACTTCCCAGCTGTATGACCCTGGGCAAGTCACTTGATCCCCATTGCCTAGCCCTTACCACTCTTCTGCCTTGGAGCCAATACACAGTATTGACTCCAAGATGGAAGGTAGGGGTTTAAAAAAATTTGGAAGGTGATTATATATTCTTTAGGAGCTGGTCTAAGGATTTGAGGATGGGGAGGGAAGGGATGATAAAAGAAAATAGCCCCCATCCACAGGGAATCCCTGGGGGAGGTGGTAATAACTTCCCAACTGGTCTTCCTGTTTCTGTCTTCTACAATCTGATCTTTACACCAAAGCTTGACTAATTGTCCCAATACACTCTTACTCAAAATCCTTTGGTGAATCTCCATGACCTATAAAGTATAAATTCCTTAAGCTTGAAGTCAAGAGTCTATACAATCTGACTCCAGATGCCTTTTACAGCCTTATCTTATACTCTGCCCCTTTATGTTCTCTGCATTTAAGCGATTCTGCCCCTGTTTTCATCCTGTCCTCTCTTGTCCCCTTGTCTTTTATTTATTTATTTATTTTTTAAACCCTTACCTTCCATCTTGGAGTCAATACTGTGTAGGGGAGATGAGAAAGCTATGGATGGCTAACTGGATTTGGATTCAGAAGACTCAGGCTCAAATCCCATTTTTGCCATTGACCCTCTGCATGATCACGGGCGAGTCATTTAGATCTACAAAAAGAAGGAAGTTTCCGTCAAATTTTAAATCTCTGATATCATGGTTTGAGGGTCTGGGGACTATTAGAAATTGAGCTATTAATTGAAAATTAACCAGGGATGCATCGGAGATGGCTTCAGCTGGGCTTATAATGGCAGATTGTTAAAATGTCTGTGGAAGTATTTACACCTTGGGAATAGGCAAATATTATTTTTGTGATTGTCTAGATTTAAGAAATCACTAGAGAAAATGTTAATAATGCAGATTAAATGTAAACATGTATTCTGGGTACAATTTCCCCTCCCTGAAATTTAGTTGTTACATCCATGCTAATATAACCCTGAGATAAGCTCACCTCTAATTCAGGCAGTCCTAAAACAATCCCCAAACTGGATGAACTACCTCTCCTGAGGCGGGGGTGGGTGTAGGGCCAAGGTCTTTACTCATTCCCCACATCCCTCCTAAGCCTGTAACATACTACCCTTTCCCTATCTACCATTGCCTATTAAATTTTCTCTTTTCAAGACCCACCTCGGATGGTACTCACTGCAGGAAGCCTTTCTTTATCTTCTAAGCTACTAAAAGTGATCTCTCCAAATTTCTCATTGTGCCCAGACTTCTCCTTTGTACTTTCCATGTTCTCCCTGGCATACGTATACTTATTTTATTTCCCTTTAAGTCTTCACTTTTCCAAGCTAAGCATCCGTGTTTGGAAATTAAAGGCCTGAAAACTATCTTTGTATCCCTACATTGCCTTTAACATAGTAGGCATTTCATAAATCTTCATCAATTTAAATTAGACTATAGAAAAGATTGTGCTACTTGGGTACAACAAAGGTCTATAGTAACGTAGTTATCTCTAGATCAATCCTGTCTATGAAAAAGTGAACATTCACTCCCTCTTCTCTCTATATTAGAGCATTTTTCCTGTGTTAGTAAAACTGGTTTTGGCCACAATGATTCCAAGTCTTTGGTTGCTGTTTTAACACCTCTGAATACGGTTAGGCCAGCTATGGTGTCCACTGTTCAGGGTAAGTAGGGTAAGTTCAGGGTAAGTCCATTGGACTTTCAGGCAGTGAAAAAAAAGACCAGCCTGCCTATAAGTCTGGAGATCTGAGGTCTAACACCAAGCTCTGCTAGGCCTCAGTTTCTTTTTTTCCTAAAATAAGGGAGGTCCTTTCCAACTCTGATGCTCTGGTCCTATGACCTCCACATTTCTTTACAAGTCTTATAGTCCATGAATCACTCACTGTGTCAGTAACAGTCTCTTGAAGAGAAGCTTGACTTGAGACATATTTATCATTTGGTGTTGGATTCCAAAGGGTGGAAGGGATAGAGAAGGAATTCTGGCACTTCTGAGCTGGGGAGGTAGGAGGTGTCTTGTATGAATGAAGGAAAGAAGAGTAGAAATTAAAAGAAAAAAATTGTGAAGGCCTTTAACTAAAAGGGGAAAGGATTATAAGGCAGCAATCATTCATTCATTCATTTCATTTTCTCATTCATTCATTCGACAAGCATTCAAAGAGCTAGCATTGGCTATATTAGATGCTCTAGGATAAATACAGATGAATTAGACATAGTTCCTGACCGTGTCTTTTGGTGGTGGTGGTATCTGGGATTGGAGGTGGTGGTTACAAATCTTATAGTGTCGTAAGTAGATAAGAGATATGAATAGAGTGCTATGGGAGTTCAGAGGAGGGAAAGCTCACTTTTGGCTAGAGGGTAGGCTTCATGGAAAAGGTAACACTTGAACAAGGTTTTAAAAGAGAAGTAGAATTTTATTTTCTTTTGAAAAATTTATTGATATTTTTGTTTTAATATAGCAACTGAATCACAAAGTTCATTCCCCAGAAATGGTTAATCAAAAACTTATGAAGAGGTAGAAGCAACTCATAGTATTTGTCACATTCTGCTTTGGTTGTTGATTTCCTGTTAACAGAAAGAATATATTCTTTAATTTTTATAATTTGTGGTTAATACTATCCATTATATTTGACCTGAGTTTAGTTGCTTTTTAATACTCTAACCTTGTTTATATTTGTGCTATCATTATTCCTTCTCAAGTATGGGTCCCCTAGAAAAAAACTACTCCAGGTTTATGGCACCTCTGCAAAACTGTTGCCCTTGAGATAGCCCTACCAATGTGTGTGTATATATATCATATATGTATATATGTACATATATACATATATATATTTCTAGCTAGTCAGAAGACATAATTTAAGCAAAAGACAATCAGCATAAAAAAAGTAATAAGAAATCATATGCCTCCCATGTGTACTTTCCCACATCACTAGTGAGAGCATCTGTGTGACCAGAGATTATTCATGGAGATCATTTACAATCCAGGGAATATACATTAAGAAATAGTCAGCAGGAAACTATTGTATGTAGAAAACACATATAGAGGGGAAACGTGTGGTCAAGGGAACTCATATCTCCAATGTTGGGGGCTGATAATATCCTTGGGTGATGTTGCTCTCTTCTGGTTTTGTTGTCTGTTCTCTCCATGATGCATTGTATTTTCTCTGCTGGCTCTTTCTGGTGGTTTCTGATCCTCAAATGTCTCCCTGCAATTAGGTTTTAAGAATTATCTCTTAAGGAGTCATCTGATGGTACTGCCTACTATGTACACCTGGGCATGATCTGCTAAGGTACAATGTAGAAAGCTTCTCTTTGATAAGAGCTGACTGTCATCTCTTTAGTCATAATTATGAGGCTATGACCTCAACCCAGCTAAGAGAGCCAGAGGAAAACCAGCCTAAGTATCCTTGGAATAAAATTAAATGCTTTTTTTTTTTAACTTTTGGTATCTAGGGCTTGAATTGCAGTCATTTGTTCCAGATAGTTCTTTGACTTTGAGTTAAGAATTGTTAGTAACTCTTAAGAATATTCTATACTCATCCACAATATTACATCCCGAGTCATATTTCAAGGGACTTTGTCATGGAAACTCCACAAAAAGTAGTATGGAAGTTGGTCTATAAACCCACTTCACTTCTAAAATTCTGCTTAATATGAAAATGAATTTAAATCAGAGCAAAAGCTGGTCCTTGGGTACACATTCTTGCTTTTATTATGTATATCTATTAGCAGAAAAAGAAAAAAATTCCTGATTTTGATGCTATATTTTGGGCAGATAAAAACAAATAACTCAACTAGTCTAACATTGTTGTCATCTTTCTATGTATTTTGTTATTGTTGTTTTCCTTTTTTTCTATGACTGGCAGGAATAACGTTAGTGAACATTATAGTCTGAAAAGCACTGAAATGGCAAGTTTTTCAGTTTGGTTGAAGTGTAGATAGAGAATGAATAGAGTAATGTAAGTCAAGATAAACCTCTAGAGTTAGGTTAGGGCCAGACTACTGAGAGCAATCCATTTTAGGCCATTCATCCTGCCCTGCTTCCCATCTTTCATTTCCTTTCTTTTTTTTTTTAACCTGAATTCAATCTAAAACTATCTTTTGAATCATGGTACAAAATAATACTGATATTAATTTCTGAAAACAAAGTCTTAGTGGTATAGTCATCATCTTTATAAACGTTTTCTGAGTGTTGGACCCTGAGAAGTGATACAGAACCAATAGTTGGTTGCCTATCAGACCTTTCTCCAAGAGGTCAGGCCAAGAGTCAGGATGTTCCGGAATGGGGCTATACTGCCAGCAACACTGCCCTCTCTCCATCCACCCACTCCGAATCTTCTCCAAAATAAAAAATCATTTTCCTGTGATGACACTGATGCTTTAGTAAAGGGAGTCATTAGTAATTCGTTTTTTAATAACTGGAGGACATTACTGTTCCAGACATCATGCCTTTAGGGCCTTTTGGCCTAGTTCAGATCTCTTGGATTCCTTTGGAATTGTCATTAGATTGTAGGCTCCATGAGGCCAGGGATGTTTTTTTGTTTTTGCTTTTTGTTTTTTGTTACCTCTTTTTGTATCTCTAGCACTTAACTCAGTGCCTGGCACTTAGCAGGTGCTTAATAAATATTGATTGATTCTGTTTAAGAAAATGGATGTACTAGGGGCAGCTGGGTAGCTCAGTGGATTGAGAACCAGGCCTAGAGATGGGAGGTCCTAGGTTCAAATCCGGCCTCAGCCACTTCCTAGCTGTGTGACCCTGGGCAAGTCACTTGACCCCCATTGCCTAGCCCTTACCACTCTTCTGCCTTGGAGCCAATACATAGTATTGACTCCAAGATGGAAGGTAAGGGTTTAAAAAAAAAAAAGAAAATGGATGTACTTCAGAGTAACATATATGGGAATGTGGTGTGACTCATTGCTGTAGACTTGTTAAACTATAACCACTGTGACTCACTTTAGAGTTAGAGATTTGAGGTTGTAAGACCCTTCGGGGGATGTATTGTTTTTAAGAATTTTTGTAACTGACCAGGACAGACTTCTCCCAGGGATCATCAGTGATAATTGCTTGCTAGAGAAGAGATGGGCATGCATGTCTATTTATATGTTAATAAATGAGACCTTTCCCATCATGTTGGGGATCTTACATTGGAAGTTTATTCTACCCCACCTTCCCTAGAGAATCTAAGTTAGCATTCTTAGACAGTGTCCCAAAGGGAAAGCCCCCAGCACTTCTATCAAAGGTCCTTTAATTTCTTTTTGGAAAACAAACAAATGAAAAAAAAAACAATCTGAGGTAATGGTCTAGCAATTTAGAAATAGAATTCTCTGGAAGTGGTCTTTGACAGGCCTTCCAAAAGTGATTTGACAAGTGGACAGTCAATATGCATTTATTTAGTGCCAAGCACAGTGCTTGGTCCTGGAAAGAGGTGTGGAAGATTTGAGTTTGGAGGCCACCCCAGATACTAACCTTGAGGTCACTTCAGAACTTTTCTGGACCTCAATTCCCTCATTTGTAAAATCAGGGGGTTGAACTCAGTAACCTCTAAGATGCCTTCCAGCTCTCAAAAATCTATGATCATGACCATATTTGCTGTTTAATATCTTGTAAAATATCTATGTGGTTATTGTTGCTTCTCAATATCTTTTCCCTTATGTCCTTAAAAGCAGTTGAAAATTTCTCCTATCTCAACATTGAAAATTTAATTCTTAGATAAGGGCAACGAGGTGATTCATGACTAGAGTGTTGGTTGGACTTGGAATCTGGAAGTTCAAATCACATCTCAGACACTTACTAGTTTGTGTGGGCAAGTCATTTAATCTCTGTCTCTCTGAGTTTCCTCATGTGTAACAAGGTAATAGGTAATAATTGTAGCTGTATCCTAGGGTGGTTGTGAGGATCAAATGAAATAACATTTGTTGTCTTTTTAAACCCTTACCTTCTGCCTTAGCATCAATATAAAATAGTGGTTCTAAGGCAGAAGAATGGTACAGGCCAGGTAACGGGGGTTAAGTGACTTGCCCAGGGTCACCCAGCTAGGAAGTATCTGAGGCCAGATTTGAACCTAGGACTTCCCGTCTCTAGGCCTGGCTCTCTATTCACTGAGTTATCTAGCTGCCCAGAAACACATCGCAAATGTTAAAGTACTATATAAATGCTAGCTATTATTATTATTATTATTATTGTTATTGTCTATTTGGGCCCAAATGACTCTTAGCACCTATAAAAGAAGGGTTTTCAATCCTCCTTGTTAACAGCCTTCATGGAGGTAAGGGAAAAGGACATTCTCATCATATATCTATCATCCATTCCCATTAACCAATTATTGTGCCCAAAGAGCCAAAAGCATAGATCTAGAAATGTACATAAACAAGCAATACTTTGCCTCCCTAACAATCACCATCTTGGAACTCCCTGAAAAACAAGAGGGCAACCCTAACTGTCAGAGGGCAGAGATTGGACTGGAAATGGGAAGCAAGAGACAGAGCAGATGGTATCTGACTAAAGTCCTTTCTAATCCTGACATTCTGCAGTTCTGCATTTCTGTTCCTTCCAATTCTCAGATTCTGTACCTTAAGATAGTGGCTCTCTGTTTCTTGGTTAAAACTGGAGAGCTCCTTCCTAACCACCATCCCTTCAATAAGATTCCCATACATACCACTCACCAAAAGAAGCAATTCAATGGGATTATGCTGATATGAGAAAGAAAATCAAGTAGGGTTGGGTTCTGGGGAAAAGGAGCCCATGGTATGGAGGGCAAGACAGAGAATGCTGTGAGCCATAGTAATAGTAATAGTTCACTTTAAAGTGCTTTAAAAAGAGCAAGTTAAGTGGGGGCAAACTTTATTTTTCTTTTACATATGAAGAAACAGTAAAAGAATTTCCCAAAGTTATCCAATTTGTGAATGGTTGAGCTGAGGACATTTTTAAAAAGAGAGAAAGGGAGAGCTATGAATAAAAAAAAGCAATGGATTTAGAGCAGCAAGTCATCTTTGAGATGAATTAGTCTAAACCTCCTCCCTTGATTTTACAAACAAGGAGGCTGAAACCAGAGAAATAAAGTCTCTGGTCAAAGGTTACAAAGGTACTGAATAGCACCACCAGTATTCAATATAATAAAACCAGCATTCAAATACACTTAAATAAGTTCTCTGACTTCTGATCTAGTGATCTTTCCATTATACCAAACCATTCTGTTGCATTCTTTTTTTTAAACCCTTACCTTCTGTCTTAGAGTTGATACTAAGTACCTGTAGAGGTAAGGGCTAGGCCAGTGAGGGCAAACCTTTTAGAAACAGAGTTCCAGGCCTTGCCCCCATTTCATTGAGTGTCAGGCGTGCCCTACCTCCACCCTTACCCCACACAGGGGAGGGAGAAAGCTCTCCCATTGGGCTGCTGGGTGGGGGGGGGGGATGTGAAAAAATGTCCTCAGGCAATAGAGGGGGAGGGGAGCTGCTCCATTCATCTTTGGCATCTGTGCCATAGGTTTACCGTCACTGGGCTAGACCATTGAGGTTAAGAGACTTTTCCAGGGTCACACAAGCTAGAAAGTATCTGAGGCCAGATTTGAACCTAGAACCTCCTGACCCCAGGCCTGACTCTCAGTCCACTGAGCCACCTAGTTACACTGGTATATTTTTCATCAAGTAATTGATCAACTAGAATTTTTAAAGTGCCTGATTTGTGCCAGATATTATGATTAGCAGGTGTTTTCAAATATTTGAAAAACTGTCATGTAGAGGAAGGATTTGACTTGTTTTACTTAGCCCAAGAGGAGAAAACTAGGAACAAGGAGGAAAAATTTCAGAGGGGAACATTTTTTATTCCATATAAGGGAAAAAAACCTAAAATCTAGTTGTCCAAAAATACATGGACTTATTTTAGAGGTTGGGATTCTCATCTTCATTTTGGAGCACAGAATGTCTAATGGCTTGTCTGATTAGAATTTCACATTTTACTGGGAAGTGATACAATTTTTAAAAGCACTGGAAAGGGGGGCAGCTGGGTGGTTCAGCAGATTGAGACCTACAGATGAGAGGTCCTAGGTTCAAATCTGGCCTCAGATCCTTCTTAGCTGTGTGACCCTGGGCAAGTCACTTAACCCCCATTGCCTAGCCCTTACCACTCTTCTGCCTTGGAACCAATACACAGTATTGATTCTAAGATGAAAAGTAAGGGCCTAAAAAAAAAAAGCATTAGAAGGATAGGTTGGGGCATCTAGTTTTTCTGGGATCCCATTCCATCTACCCACCCTCTTCTCTCCCCAAAGTTTTTAAGAAAAACCCAACATGAATGAAAAAAATGCATATGCACAGAATTCTAGGAAGCCATTCAAATTAGAACAGCACTAATGAAGGTCATCTTCTTGCCTCTTCTCCTTTAAGTGGTTCCATTCTGCCTATCTTCTAGATCTGCTTTGTAGAAAATGGTAATGTATCAATGTGGCATTAAAATTAGTATTTTGAGACTCTTAGGAATTTATATTTTTTAACTCTTCAGTAAGGTTTCCCAGAGGCTGTTCCCAGATCATTGGCACTGGAGGAAGATAGAGCAATGAAAAATAAATTAAGAGTTTAAAATGCTAACTTATGTGTTATCTTCCCCTACATATAAACTGCCCTTGGATTTGGGGGTCTTATCATTTTTTAGGGACTGGATCTATGGTTTCATTGGTATCGGGGACTCCCAGATTGAAAAAAATTCCCCCAACCTGCTCTTTAACTTATTATTTTGGAGTTACCTAGAGTATTAAGAAGTTAAATGACTTGCTCAGGGTCTCAGAGTCAGTATGTGTCAGAGGCCAGACTGGAATCCAAGATTTTTCCACCACAAGACTAACTCTCTTTCCACTGTTCTACACTAAACCAGTGGTTACTAATTAGGTTTAATTTAACAAAGATTTTTATTAACTAACCATTTATCGTGTATAAGGTGTTATTCTAGGAACTAGAAATACAAAGACAGGAAGCTTACATTGTATTGGGAGAATATAGCATGAACTTAAGGAAATAGAAAATATAATCAAGATCACAAAAAATATTTTCATGTGGAGAGAATGATAACAAGGTCAGGAAAGGCATCGTGTGATATCTGAGGAATCCTTTAATAGAAGCTAGGGAAAGGTTTGGAAAGACTGGAAAGGGGTGAAAAGGCAGTGCCATAATGGAGTCAGGAAGACCTGGCTTCAAGTCTACTCCTGACATGTCACTTCACCTCTCAGGGACCTAGACAACTGTTTAAGGCTGTGAGTGCTTGGGTTCAGATCTGGCTTCAGACTCTTCCCAGCTGTGTGACCCTGGGCAAATCACTTAACCCTGATTGCCTAGTCTTTGCAGCTCTTCTGTCTTAGAATTGGTAAGTGTTTAACCAAAAAATAAATAAATAAAAGACTTGGAGTGTCAGAACTGTTTGGGATCCACGATACCAAGAAGGTTACGGGTCTGGAATTTTAAAAGACTAGAAAGGTGGGAACCATGTTGTGGATGTCTTAAGATTCCATGTTAAGGTATTTTAGAGACTAGAGAATTAAGGAAGATTTTTGAGAAGGGTTGTATGTACTATTGTCTTTATTTTGTGAATATCAGTATGACAACTGGTATGGAGGACAGATGTGAGAGGGGAGAGTCTGGAGGCACTGAGGTCAATTGGGAGGATATTGCCATAATCTAAGTAAGAGGAAATGAGGATCTAAATTAGGGTGATGGCTGTATGTAAAGTGTGAGAAAGGGACTGATGCTAGAGATGTTATGAAAGAGGTAATAACAATTGATAGAATATGGGGACTAAAGAAGATGAAGGAATAAGAATGATTCCATTGTTCTTAGTAGGAGGTGACTGAATAATAGTGATGTTTGGAAGGTTATGTTTCTTCCACTCCCCCCCCCCCTTTTTTTTAAACCTTTACTTTCTATCTTGGAATCAACGCTGTGTATTGCTTTCAAGGCAGAAGAGTGGTAAGGGCTAGGCAATGGGGCTTAAGTGACTTGCCCAGGGTCACACAGCTGGGAAGTATCTGAGGTCAAATTTGAACCCAGGACCTCCTGTCTGTAGGTCTGGCTCTGAATCCACTGAGCTACCCAGCTTCCCCCAGAAGGCTATATTTTGGGGAAAATGAGTGTTCTGATTTTAGGTTGAGTTTGACATGCTTTTGGTAAGAGATACCTTGGGAGAAATGTACAGCAAGCAGGGGAAGACATAGGACTGGAATTCATAAGAAAGAACCAAGCTGGATTCATAGACTGTTGACATGTTCATTGAACCATTGGGAGTTGGTGAGGACATTAAGGGAAAAAGAAGAGGGCCAAGGACACCAGCATTTAGTGGGCAAGGAAGGTGATGATGATCTAGCAAAAGAGATTGAAAATGGAACATTTAGAAGAAAGTTGTGGTTAGGTGTCAGTGGCATAGTGCACTGAACCTGGAATCAGGAAGATGGTTCTAAATCTGTTTCAGATTGTGTTATGATGGGTAATGGGTAATTTATCTTCTCTATGTGGCTGTTTTCTTTTCTCTAAAAGAAGTAGATTAGATTAGCTGTCCTCTCTTTTCCCTACCAGCTCTAATTCTATGATCTTGGGTAATTCAGGGGAGCAGAGAAGAAGCAAGGAGAAAGGGATTCACAGGTCCAAAGGTTCAAGATCAAGTAGAATGAGGACTGAGAAAAGGCCCCTGGGTTTAGCAATAAAAAGATATCCTTGGCCAGAGCAGTTTCAATGAAGTGCTGGGGTCAGATTGTCAAAATGAAAGGCCCTGAGAATTGAGTAGGAGGGGAAGAAATGGATATAGAGGAGTTTATCTTGAAAAAGAAGAGATGTCTATAGCTTGGGTGATACAGATCAATAGCTTGAGGGAAAAGTAGTTATCAAATGAAGTAGTTTTTTTTTTTTTAAGATGAATGAAACCTGGATATTTTTGTAGGAATAACCCATTGGATAAGGAGATATTGAAGATGAGAAAAAGGAAATGATTACATTTGGAGAAGATAGAAGGGATGGGACCACCATCTCAAGTCAAAGGATTATCTGGGCCTGGAACAAAAAAAAAAAGATAATGGGTGACTAAAAAAAAAAGGTAGCTAAGGTGGTACAGTGGGTAGATTGCTAAATCTGGAGTCTGGAAGACCTGAGTTTAAATCCAGTCTTAGATCCTTACTTTCAGTGTGACCCTGGGCAAGTCACTTAGCCCTTTTTTGTCTCAGTTTCCTCATTTGTAAAATGAGCTGGAGAAAGAAATGGCAAACTACTCCAGTATTTTTGCCAAGAAAATCCCCTATGAGGTCACAAAGAATCACACCACCAAACAACAAAAAAGAGGGATTTTGAGGTGTGGAGCAGAGAATTTGGGATAGATCAACTTTATTTAATTTTTTTTTGTAGGTATTATTTTCTTCTCTCCATCTTTCGGACTCGTCTAGCTCCCAAACTTCTTTGCTCTGCTAGTCTTAGGTTCTCTCCATCCTCCACTCTCACCTTGCTGTCCTTATTCATTAGTCCTCATTGTCTTCCTCTTCTTTGCCTCCCTCCTCTTTCCTTCCCTCTTTACCCATTTTCTTTTCTCTCCTCCCCCTGCTCTCCATTCCCTCTCATCTCTCTCCCAATCTTTGTTTTTTATCTTTCCCCCTTTCTTCCTCTTCATCTTTTCCTTCTCTTTCCCTCACTATTAGGGACTCGTAGTGGAAGTGCTCATTGGGGTGCATTGCAGTCCTTCATTTTACAGATGAGAAACTTGGATAGCGGTGACGTGAAGTGACTCTCAAGGTTACAAGGCTCTGTTGATCTTTTCAAAACCAGGTCTATTTCCACAGCCGCACCCCCTTTCCCGACTCCCTCCCTCCCTCCCTCCCTCCCGCCTCCTTTCTCCAGCCCCTCCTCCCACTCGAGCTCCTCCTCCCTCCCTCTTTCCCCCGCCCAGCCCTCTCACGCCCCACCCCCCAATATCGTCGCCTCTCTGAGGCCCCGCCCCTTCCCGCCCCCGCCCCGTCCCCCTCCCCCGCCCGGGGCCTCCCCCGCAATTCTCGGCGGCGCCGAGGGGGGCGCTCTGGGCTCGAGCTTAAGCTCGCTGGGCTCGGGGGCTCAGGCTCCCGGCTCGGGCGGCAGGAACCGCGGCAGGAGCAGTCACAGCGGGCAGGGGCCGCCTCTGCGGGGCTGGGGCCGGGGCTGGGGCCACAGCTGGAGAGCCGGAGCGCCGGAGCCGGGACCCAGAGGACGGACCTGGGACGGAGAGCAGAGGCAGCGGAGGCAGAGGCAAGAGCGCGGGCGGGGCAGGAGCGGGCCGGGCCGGGCCGGGCGGTCGGCGCAGCCCGAGCTCAGCTCGGGCTCCGCTCGGTCTCGGCTCCGGCTCCGCGCCCCAGCCCGCTGCCCTCGCTCTGCGGACTTCTCTCCCCGCCCCGGAGGCCGCCATGGGGACCGCCCGGGGCCGCGCCCCCGCCCCGTCCCGCCCGCCGGGCCTCCTCTGAGCCGCATGGGCCGGGCCACCCGCCCGCCCCGGGACCGGGACCCGCTGCCGCCACCGCCGTGCGGGTGAGTAAGAAGCCAGGCCGGGCCGGGGCCGCGCATTCCTGAGGGGGGAGGCCGGGTTGGGGAGCGAGGAGCGGGGCAGGCCCGGGCCCGGAGCGAGGGCCCGCTGGCCCAGGAGCCGGGCCCATTGTAGAGAGCTCGGCCACTGCGGGGAAGGTCAGGGCCCCGCGCTAGGCCTGGGCCCGGCCCGAGGGAGCGCTAGCCCCGGGGGAGGGAGGTGAAGGGAGGAAAGGAGGAGAGGGAGGAGGGGAGACAAGGGGGAATCTGGGGGTGCTTAAGAGGAGGAGAGAGAAAAGGGAACTGGGGGTGCCTGAAAGGAGAGGTAAGGGGGGACTTAGGGGTGCTTGTGAGGAAGAGAGGGAAGGGGGAAACCTCAGGGTGTCTGAGAGGAGTAGAGAGAAAGGGGATCTGGAGGTGCCCGAGAGGAAGGGAACTGAAGTGCCCAAAGGGAGGGGACCTGGGGGTGCCTGAGAGGAGAGGGAAGGGTGCCTGAGAATAGGGTAGCTGAAGTGCCTGAAGGGAGGGGACCTGTAATGCCTGAGAGGAGAGAAGAGTCGTTTTGAGGGGACCTGGGGGGAGGCGTCTGAGAGGAAGGAAGGAAAGGGAGTATTTAGGGGTACCTAAGAGAAGGGGACCTGAGAGTGCTTGAGGAAAGGGTAAAGGGAACCTGAGGATGCCTGAGAGATGGGGAACCCCGGGGGTGAAAAGGGAGTGAAGGGAGCTGAGCCTGTCTAGAAGCAGAAAGGGGAAACTTGAGAGAAAGGGGCCTGAGAAAGAGGGAGGAGGAGAGTTAGTGGTACCTGAAAGGAGGAGAGGAAAGTGGGAACCTGGGGGTGCCAGAGAGGGGAGTGATGAGGGGACTTGGAGATGCTCCAGGAAAGTGAGAATGAGATGGGATCTTTGAAAGGAGCCTCAGGAGATATGGGGGTTCTTAGGTGAAGGGGGGAATATAGGTAGATTTACTTGTGAGTTTATAAGGTCTACATCTCATAGAACTGTAGGTGAGTGTAAGAAGGCTGAATGATGGCTCTGTGAAGTTAGAATGAAGATGGAGGGTAGAAAGTGAGGGATTAGGAGAGCCTCAAGAAGAGATTGTGGCAGAGGCCAAAGAGGTTCATGAAATAAATATAGCTACTTTAGGGTATGTAAAATAGGATAGAGAAATAATATATATGAAGAGGAATATTTGAGGAGAAGGCTATGACTACAATCCCTCACCCCCACCCATTCCTCTGAACTCTGTCAAAATTTTGTGGAATGAGGAAAATTCCAATTTGTTAAGAGGTAGAGATGGATGAGAGCGTCTGCATTTCATTGTAGAGAAATAAAGAGATGGTCCAGATAAGTAGTCCTGAGACTAGAGTAAGGTGGGATCAAATTGGAGTAAGCCTCACTAGGTAGACCACTTGAGGAGATTGGGGATAGGATTGAAGAGAACAAGTGAGAAGAGGACAGACACTTCATTTGAAGCAAGTTAGAAATGTATATGACTAATTGTTAGAATCCCAGAATTAGAACTTAAGGAGGTATATTAAAAAATAAGACATAGAAATACTCCCAAATTGGAACAGAATTACTGTTGTTTTTTTTGTACAATTTATTTGTTGTTTGTAGTTTGACTTCAGAATTTAGAGGTTTCCCCCTGTTTCTATAACCTTTTAGGATGATAGTAACATTAGGTAAGATTAAGCCTCCATAATGGTGATTCCTCCCCCCTCCTCCCCAAGTCACCCTCTCAAGGAGGAAGTGTTAGGAATAGGCAGTCTTAACAGTGTTAGAAGGAGTCAGTAAAACTTTAACTTCTGAAGACAAAAGAGTAAATATATCAATACTTTGATGGTTTCATTCAGCCCAACTTGAAAATATTTTTACAAAGGCTTTTTATTGTGGAGATTAGCTTTTTTTTTTTTTACTGCACAATAAGGTTCTTTGCTTCTCCCTGCAGGAAGTGTCTCAAGTTTACTTGGATCCACAGGCACTTCTACAGGAGTTCACATATAGTCTGGTTAGGTGGGAAATTGTACCTTACCTGAAACAATGTGTAAGAGTAGCTCAGTTTTAATTCTAAGAAATTCAGCTAGAGGAAAAGTTAGGATGTCACTTAAAAGACCATGTTCCTGTTGGATTTTCAGTAGCTTTTGAAATGTCTTTCCTTGGTCTCATTTGAAATATGTTTCTTGGGGTTTTTTTTTGTGGGAAAGAAGGAAGGGGGGAGAATTAATCTGTGTTTACTTTTTAAAGAGTCCAGACACATGGCACTCAAGAAGGAAGCTTATGCAATCACTAAATTATAAAGACATATCAGACTTTTAAAAGCACATTCCTTTCAAGGAAGAACTTTATCATTGGAGGTTTTAGGCTCTTGGCCAGGTTGCATATCTGTGGTCATTTTATTCTAGTGTGAATTAATTTAACTGCATTTTGTTTATTTTATTGAGTGATTGAGTGAATAGATTTTGTATTGGTTTACTTCAGGTGGAGACCTGAAAAATCAAAGAATAGAATATGTTTTACCAATCTACATGATTTGCTGGGAGACCCTTTTGATATTTGTAGAAATGCCAAAGGTCTCTTGTCTTGTGTTAATTGACAACCCTCATAAATAGAAAGAATCCAAAATATTTCATTTTTGTGAAGAAAGATGTTTAACATGATCATAGAATGTTAGAGCAGAAAAAAATGATATGATTGATTCCAACTCCTTTTTTTGACAGATGAGGAAACTGAAGCCCCTGGTGGTTAAGTACTTTGCTAAAGGAAGGTCACACAGTTCATTAGTGGCAAAATCACTTGCAACCTACAACTTCTGATTCCTAGACTAGTATTCATTTTTTTTATACCAGGCTTGCTTGGGTGTATTGGATAACACATCTGATTTATGTATTGATGTTCTGACAGTTCAGCTTTGTAATGAAGTATTTAATGTTAATTTTGTTACCATTCCCATAATATAAAGGTTATGAGAGCTTTAATACAGAGAAAGAAATTCCCAAAACGAAGCATTTCAGAAATTTCGCTTAGAATAAATTAGTTGATAAATATTTGTTGAGTGTCAGCTATATGCAAGGCACTAATTTATCGTAAATTTAAAAAGATATTTACTAAGGACCTATTAAATTCAGTGTGGCGTGGGGCATAAGTAGAAACCAAAAATATAAAACAAGATATACATAGATTAAATTGCAATAAAAGCTTTTGATAGCAATGTAGGAAAACAATATAGTATATTAAGGGAAAAAACTGGATTAGAAGTTGAGAAGCTTGGGTTTTAAACTCTTTTGTTACCTGCTTGTGTTAGATTGAGCAAATGATGCTTCACTTTTTTTGATCCTCAGTTTCCTGATTTGTAAAATGGAGATAATAATCCTGTCACTACCTACCTCACAGGGTTGTTGTGAGGATTAAATGAGATAATGAATACAGAATCATAAAATGCTATTTTAAATTAGCTATCAGCAATACTATATTGAAAAAAGGTGTTACGAGGCAGCACACAACCATCAGACATTTTAGGGAATTATTTAGTAAATTACACTTTGAAAATTTATTTTGTTTAGTCATTTCTCGAAGATTGTAGCATGGCATGTATATTCTAATTCAAGGGTGGTCAATTGCCTTGGTATTCTCACAACAAGTTGGCATTGTGGACAATAGTATATTACATATTGATAGGCCTAGTGAAATCTTTTGCACACAGGTGCTCAGTAAATGTGGACTGGTTGAAAAAATTAATTTTCAATTGAAGTAGTCTCTGAGCAGCTGGATACCAAAACATAGAGAGATTTGACCTTAAGAAATTAGCTATCCCTGCTGAGATGGAGATTATATCCCAGCCAATCATTTTTTAGAAATCATTAGCAATAGAAATGCCATTTGGGTCATATATTTGTGACCTAACTACATTTATCAGTGCCACTCACTCCTAGCCATCTGTAAGTGCCCTGTTCTCTATCTCAGGCAACAAAATGATACCTTTATAAATATAGATTCCCAGGGAGAGCCATAGAAATGAATTTGAAAGAAGCAGAAGAAGAAACAACATAGTATTGTGGAAAGAGCATTGGACTTGGTTGTAATCTTGGCTCTTTCTAGCTTTTTGACTTTAGATGAATTTCCTTACTTCTCTTGAGTGTCAGTTTTTTCATCTGTCAAATGAGGATAATAATACTTGTATTTCCTACCTCACAGGGTTGTTGTGAGGAAAGTAATTTATAAACTGTAAAGTGTTATAATTTTGTGCTTGCTACCTAATTTTCATTAGGCCAACCTTGATTTTTAAAGGTTCTGGCCAGGTTCATTTGCAAGGCTTTGTGATTTGCTTTGTAAAGCAATGATCTCCCTTTCAGCACTTGACCCACTTTAAATGTTTAAAATATGTGGTCAAACCACATGGGAATTTTATAAGTCATCAACCCAGAATTTGGCTTAGTACCAGAGTAGGTGGCACTGGAGGACTTGGACTTAACTAGATGTCTCATGTATAGATCAGGGAAGTACTTAGATGTCATAAGAATTTGTTAGCCACCTGCAAATAGCTACAGCTAGGTGACTGCCTGAGAGAGGGAGTCAAGTCTTTTTTAGCATCCTGGTCTAATAAAAGCTACTCAGATATTTAGTTAACACTTTGTTATAAATTTAGTATATGATAATTTGGTTATCAAAATACAGAATTGTGTCATGAGAGAAACTTCCTTCGCTAGTAGCCATATTTTTATTTCATGTTATTAATGTTTTTTTTAACCCTGTTTGGAATCCTTCAGCTTGTTTAGGGCCCTCAGAAATATACTCTTCTGGGAAGAAGGATATTTAAAATTGAAAACAATTCTGTGTTCCCTACCAGGGCAGTTTTGGGTAGGTCATAAGTTATCAAACACGTTTCTTTTTTATTCTGTTGTTTTGAACTTTTTTTTTTAAGCCCTTCCCTACCCTCTTGGAATCGATACTGTGTATTAGTCCAAGGCAGAAGAGTAGTAAGGGCTAGGCAATGGGGGTTAAGTGACATGCCCAGGGTCACACAGCTAGGAAGTGTCTGAGGTCACATTTGAACCTAGGACCTCCCGCCTCTAAGCCTGGCTCTCAATTCACTGAGCCACCGATCTTCCCCCTGTTTTGAACTTATTGTAATTTAGAATTTATATGGTATGTAGAGAATATATGTATTCGGGGTGTTATTGCCAAAAGATATTACACTTTTTCCATTTTTAAAAAAGTAACTACTCTACATTAAAAAGAGTATATAAAAAAGCAAGTGCTATGTAAAATAGTGTTTAGAAAAGTTGGAATGACGAAGATCAGGTTTGGTGGGTTTAGGGTCATATTTTTGTAGTTGAGGGGCTTTTTCCTTATGAGAAGAATTATTCCTCTGATTTTAAAACTATCAGCTATACCTTAGACCAAATTTTATAGCTAGTACATATGTCTATGTAAAATTTAATTAGAAGAATAGTTTTGTAATTAAGTTGACAAATTAGTTCATATTTTGAGTTAAAGAAAGCATTGTATGTTCGTTGTTCCGAATAGTGGAGCAAAAATGGATAAAGTATAAAATAACTATTTTGCTGAAAATCTGAGAAATACTTTTTCAATCCTTTTGGTGGGAGGGCAGGGTACTGTAGTCTTGTCTTGAAAAAAACCTAAATAGCTTTATTTCTACAGGACTACTTTTCCTAATCCTTGTCCTCTTAATGGTTTCAACAGGACAGATTGATTCACTTTGGAACTATAAGTACTGGTGTACTGAGATTAGGGTGCTGCAGTCATTGTCCCTTGACGAACACAAAACCCCAAAATGAATGTCCAAGAACAGGGTTTCCCCTTGGACCTTGGGGGGAGCTTCACTGAAGATGCTCCCAGGCCCCCAGTTCCTGGTGAGGAAGGTGAACTGGTTTCCACAGATCCCAGGCCAGTCAGCCACAACTTTTATTTTGGGAAAGGCGATGGGATTAAAAGTGAAACTTCCACAGCCACCCCGAGGAGATCAGATCTGGATTTGGGGTATGAGCCTGAAGGAAGTGCTTCACCTACACCCCCATATTTGAAATGGGCTGAATCATTGCATTCTTTGCTGGATGATCAAGATGGAATAAATCTATTTAGGACTTTCTTGAAGCAAGAAGACTCTGCAGATTTGCTAGACTTCTGGTTTGCCTGCAGTGGCTTTAGGAAATTGGAGCCCTGTGACTCCAATGAGGAAAAGAGGCTTAAGTTGGCTAAAGCTATTTACAGAAAATATATTCTTGATAATAATGGGATCGTATCTCGTCAGACTAAACCAGCTACAAAGAGTTTCATAAAAGATTGCATCATGAAGCAACATATTGATCCTGCCATGTTTGACCAGGCCCAAACTGAGGTCCAATCCATGATGGAGGATAACACCTACCCCTTGTTCCTTAAATCAGATATTTATTTGGAATACACGAGGACGGGTTTGGAAAGCCCTAAAATCTTTAGTGATCAGAGCCCTGGGTCAGGGACAGGGAAAGGTATACCTGGATATTTGCCCACTTTGAATGAGGATGAGGAATGGAAGTGTGACCAAGATACAGAAGAAGATAATGGCAGAGATTCGGCTCCATCTAGCAGGCTAACTCAGAAGTTATTAATGGAAACAGCACCCCAACGGGCCTCATCAAATAGGAGATACAGTGAAAGCAGAGAATTCAGGTAAGTTACAAATGTGATTTTCATGTTCTGTGCTGATTTCTGAAATCTAAGGAGGATACAGTTTAGGGAAAAACTTTAAGTTGTTTGGGAATTATAGGTGAATGTCAGCTCCAACTGAGTTGCAGAACTTTATTTTTGTTTACCTTGATACTGAATGTTGTTTTCTCTCCTTCAAATTCTGTTGCAATGTTAAATATCTTGTTTGTAAGTAAGAGTTGGGTTAAAATGTATGGCTTACTGATGACAGTTTTCATATTGATAGTCATTTTAGTTACATATTGACAGTGATATTAATAAATTGTACTCATTCGTATAGAAAATGGGTTTTAAATTATAAAAATAGCCTTTCTAACTAAAGGCAAGTGAGTTATATGTGTACACTGAAGATAATTCTACATTGATTCTAGAACTTGAATATTACTTTACTTTTTGATATATTAAAGGTTCCCTTTCTGAGGAAAAGAAGTGTTCTGAGGTTTCTGTGTGATGAGTTGATATATAAATATGTTACATTCAGCTCCTTTGAGAACTTTCTGTCACGAAAAGCATTTTACAAGTTTCCTCTGACTTTGGGTGCAAAGTTTGGAGGCAGAGAATTCATTCTTTTTTCATCAAGATGTCTAAACGTTGATGGTTAAACACTGTTGGCAGTCTAAGATGAACAATGTTTAATTTTTGATTAACTATCTTTTATTTTAAAATCATGATCTAAAAATCTCAAGGCAATAGGTAAAATTGAATGTTTGATCATCAGGTTAGTGTAGCTTTGGAAAAGCATTTCTGAATTTGCCCTTTTACTTAATCTCTGGAGTGGAAATTCATTCTTGTTTATGGAAAATGGTCTCCTGAAGATATTGAACTACTTTCCTTTTCCTACTTATTTTCCTATAGCTTATAAGGAAAGATTGTTGCTTATGAAACTTTGAAAGTTAGGACTTCATGTAATACCCTGATGGTTTAATCAAGAGTATGAAAAGCAAATTCCCAAGCCCTCAGACTTTACTGTGGAATTAATAAAAAACCCTGATCAGTTTTCGAAGTATAGCTTGCTAGAGAAATTGGCTTCTTCTTAGTATACATAGGATTAGCTGTGTCTAAGTGTTTAAACACACTTTTATTTAAAAGATATTTATAAGATTAGTTGTTTGATACCAAACCACCTTCAAGACTTCAGAAAACAACTTCTTTAAAGAGGTGGGAAGAAAATAAGAAACCACTGACAGGAACTGTGAAGGAATAGTTTGATAAGTCAGGAGAAAAACCAGAACAATGTGATTTCTTAAAACCAAGGGAGAAGAGGGTATCAGCAGGATTGTTCAACTCTAACAAATACTGAAGACACATAAGTAATAAAGATAGAGGAAGAAAAAAAGCCTTTGGATTAGAGGTTCATTGGTGAACTTCTAGAGGAAAGTTTCAGAAGAGTGAAAAAGCAGAAAGTCAGGTCCTAAAAAAGGGAACAGATTTCTCCTCACTGGCTAATAAAGGGCAAAATTTCAAATAATGGGTAGAAGATGCAAAAAGACAAATTTAGGGTTAATATAAAGAAAAACTACCTAAAAATTAAAGCTGTCCAAAAGTGGAATGTACCTTTCAGGATAGATTCTCTTTCTCCACCAGTGTTTGAGTAACATCAAGAAAACCATTTGCCAGGTTTATGGTTGAAATGATTCTAATTCAGGCAAAGATGAGATCAGATGGCTTTTAAACTCCCTTCCAACTCAGAAATTCTGTGATTCTATAAAAATAAAATCTCCTTTTTTGTTGGGGGGAAAAATTAGTTGTTTGAAGTAGGTTTGGTTCTTCATTCAATGCAAAAGCCTATTTATTTAGCAAGATACAGTAATTCTTGTAGGTCTAAAATGTTTAGGAAAATAGCCCTCCTGATCGAATTTATTAGACTTTAAAATTTTTGCTAATTTAAAAACTTTGAAAATTTTCAGAGTTGATCAGAAAACTTTCAGATAAGATAGGATTAGACATATAGCATTCGATTTAGGCAAAACATTTGATCATTCTCTGGTTTTTAGTTTGAATATGTTTTGTGGGAAAAAATGTTTTGTGATCCATCATCCATCATATTTGTTCTGTACATCTTTTCTTAGTCTTAAATTAATTTTGCTTCACTCTCCAACTTAGGTGTAAACTAACTGTGAGAAGTTTTTTTTGGGTCAAATTAGTAGTTAATTTTCTCCTTAGAAATATAGGAGCTTAGAGTTCAAATGAACACTAGAGATAATCAAGTCCACAAATCTTCATTTAACTTTTTTTTTTAAAATCCTTACCTTCCATCTTGTAATCAATACTGGGTATTGGTTCCAAGGCAGAAGAGTGGTAAGGGCTAGGCAATGGGAGTTAAGTGACTTGCCCAAGGTCACACAACTAGGGAGTGTCTGAGGTTAGATTTGAACCCAGGACCTCCCATCTCTGAGCCTGACTCTCAATCCACTGAGCCACCCAGCTGCCCACTTCCATTTTACTTTTAAAGAAACTAGAACCCAGGTAAAGGATGTGACTTGTCCAGGGCCACTACCTTGAGAAGGGTGACAAAACTGGTACTAGAATTTAGATTCTTATGAAGAGTCCTAATAATATTTCATAAGTAATTAAAAATCAGCAAACATTTGAGTACCTACTGTTTGCATGGGGATTGAAGTTCTTGAAGATGGTTAAGAAAATAGTTTTTACCATGAGGTTAAACTAAGTAATGTAACCCTTTAAATTACTTAAAAAAAAAACCACAACAACAAAAAACCCTTACCTTCTACCTTAGAATCAATACTTTGTATTGGTTCCAAGGCAGAAGAGCAGTAAGAGTCAGGAAGTGACTTGTCCAGGGTCACACAGCTAGGAACTGTCTGAGGCCAGATTTGAACCTAGGGCCTCCCTTCCCTAGGCCTGGCTCTCAGTCCACTGAGCCACCCAGCTGCCTCCCATAAATTACTTTTTGAACTAATTTTTTCCTTTTTTGGTCATAATTTGGTAATAAATTTGCATCTTTTTGGTTCAAAGTATCTAAAATGCTAAATTAATTCAATAGATTTAATGAAGTCTTTGAACAAATGTCCCAAAGTTTAAGCTACAGTGTTCAATTTTATATGTAGGAATGTAACATTAACAATAATATGTGATACCACAAATATATTAATCATTGGGTCAATTTAAAAAAAGTTTTGGTGCATTTTTTCATTAATTACTTTCTAGTTTTATTCTCTCTTACCTCCACTACTCCAGAAGTACAAAGAATGGTTGAGTAAAACCACTCAAAGTAGCAACTCTGAGAGTATATGCAATAAGATGTAATCAAAATTAGGGTAATACCTTTCTTCTTCTATTCTCTGGAACCACGGTTGGTCATTAAGTTTAATCCTAGTTCAGATGCTTTTTATAATTTTCATTTGCATTGCTATAGTCTTCTTGTTTATTATTCTCTTAACTCTGCTTTCTTTGCCCTGAATCAGATCAGCAGATATTTTTATGTTACTCTGAATTGCTCATATTTGCTATTTCTTATAGCATGACAATATTCTATTATTCATATACTGTGTTTTTCCCAGCTATTAGTTACCTATTTTGTTTTTAGTTTTTTGCCACTACTAAAAGGATTGCTATGGATGTTTTGGTATATGTGAGTCATTTATTTCTTTGACCTAAACTCTGAAAGTTGGTCTGTATGTTGATTCACAGATTTTAAATTAGTAATAATTAGAGTAAACTAAATTCTTTTACTGATGATGATGTTTTTAGAAACTGGAATAGGTTGCAAATGGAATAATCTTATGTATTTGGATATTTAAAAAAACAACTTAGGCATTTTAAAATGCTAGGTATTAAAGAGTTTAGTGATTTTAGGTTGCTGATCTTTTTAATATTATATATTCCTTGATGATGCTAGTTGTTTGAGAATTATGGAATATCACTTTTCTTAACAAAATCAAAATTGCAGGTGACTCTGAGATAATAAAAAGATAGACATTTAGGTGTAAGGAAGTGCAGCGTACTTATGTAATGATGAATGATATAACAAATGGCCAAACACTGAGTAATGCTAGTATTCCCAAAATATTAAAAGAACCAGAAGGTGGCTTCTTTGGGTACAACTCCATAAAGTATTTACTAAGAGAAATAAGAACTGCACAGAATAAGAAAACATTAAAGAGGTTGTCAGTTGTACTGGTAGTGAATATACTCAACCCAATGAAAGATTACAGACCCATTAAAGAACTCATTTTAAAGAAGTTGACCCCTCATTATTAAGTATAACAGTGTTGGACAAAATACAACTACTTTCCCTTTTGATGGTGTGCATTACTTTCTTCCCTTCTGCCAATATTTAAATTCTTTTTAGGCACTGGGAAGTGTATAAATAAAAATAAGACAAAACTATTGACCTTAGGCTCTCCCATTTTGATACCATAGTTAAATCACTAAGTGTCTCTGTACCTTAATTTGTTCTTCTAAAAAAATTAGGCTTTAATTGTATTGTGTGATTACTGAGATTATTTTCAATTCTAAGATTATTTCCCTTCAATGTGCTTAGGATTTTGTAGCATATGGACTTTTGAAAATATTGCTCATTACTATATGGTTTTGAAGATGAAATCCATTTTTTAGAAGTGACTGGCATCATGCCTGACATTTCAAGTGGACATCTGTTGGAGATTTTTTATGAGATGATGGTAAAGAGATGTGTTGAGATTGGTTCAAAACGTATCTTTATTGCTTTATGATTTATACAGTCTTGATGTAGGTAGGGTTTCAAAATAAAATTATTTAATTTAGCAAAAATGACTGGCTGACTTTCACTTGGATTTTTAAAATTAGATTAACAGAAAAAAACTTTTAAAAAGATAAAAGAAGAAAATAATAGAAATGGAATTAAGATTAACAGGAAAAATAAAAGCAATAGTTTAGAGTTACTGAAAGGAAGATGCTTTTGTTTTGTTTAAAAAAGATATATTAAGAAGAATAAACTGCAAAAGGGCTATCTAGTTTCTTAAAGAATAGTGACCTATATTAAGTTACTATTTTAATGAGTTACATATTTTCAGTTCTTTTTAAAAAAAAGAGAAATGTGGGTGAAACCTTTCCAGCTTTCAAGACCCGTCTTCTTGAAGTATTACTTCATTCACTTCTGTTAGCATTAAACTATAAAACTTATAGTTTGTATTACATGGCTTAGAACTATTTTTATTGTTTACCATGGATTGGGTCAGGTGAGTTAGTCTTATCTCAACTAGATGTTTAGATCTTTGTGAACAGAAACAATGATTTACATTTTAGTAGGGTTCTACAGCATATGGAATAGTATTTAGTATATCATTACTTATTATTTGAATAATTAAACTATTGTTCGAAAACTGAGCTTAACCTTTGTGTCTGTAGCATAAATAGAATATAGCAAAACATGTCTTCTATCACTCAAGAACTTAGAGACAAAACAGAATATCCACCCAAGTCTTATCAGAAAAGTGGCAGCTGGGAGAGGTTTCCTTTCTGTTGCTGCCATTACAATGAAAAAAAAACAACCCTCTTATTACCTTAGAATGGATACTAAGTATCTATTCCAAGGAAGAAGAGGGCAAGGCAATTGGGGGTTAAGTGACTTGCCCAGGGTCACATAGCTAGGAAATGTCTGAGGCCAGATTTGAACTGAGTATGTCCTATCTCCAGGCCTGGCTCTGTTCACTAATATACCTAACTGCCCCATCATTACAATTTAATAGTGTAAATAAATGGCCTCCAATAAATTCTTGCCCTCAATATTTTAACTTGATGGGGGAGTGACTTAAGTTTTTTTTTTTAATGCATTTTACCAATGCCTTTTATTTTCATATATGTCATTCCTTAGAGCACTCCATTGAAACAAAGGAAAAGAGTTAAGTAAAACCAATTGGTATAGTGAGTATCTTGCAGTGTAAATAGTAATATGATGCAATATAATTTACCAAATCTTCATTCTTTTAATTGCAGGGATGCCACATTTAATTTTATAATTTATTTGCTTGTTTTTATTGATATATTTTGTTTTGATGCAAACATGTCGCAAGAAACAACAAAAAACCTTTACAACCCCATAAGCATTTATTCAATTAACTAAAAAACTACCTGATAGTGTGATTGTTTTTGATAGTATATGTAATTTTCCAATTTGATAGATAAAAGGTTAACATAAAGGAAGAGCCTATACTTCAACTTTGATAAAATGTTGTTTTTTGTATTTGACTTGAGTTTTGTTGACTTTGTTTTGTCTTTATATTGTGAGACTCTTTGTTATTTGGGTCTTTCTTCACATTGCAAAACTTCATACTGGTCTTACGTTCCTCATATTTGTCATTGTATGTGGCAGTTTATATTTTATTACATTTCTGCAAGAGCTGTTCATCAATTTCCTGATTGTTGAATAAATTTTGTTTCTAGTTTTTTAAACATTACAGATAATGCTACTGTGAATAATTTCATATTCTTATTCATTAATATAAAGCTCTAAAGAACTCTAGTATTTTATAAACTCAATCTCTTTATGAAGAAACCGAGGCCCAGAGAGATTATTACCTTGCCCAAACAGCTAGTAAGTAGCAGAATTGTAATTCAAATCCCACTGCACTTTTCACTATACCATGCTGAGTGCTAACTGAATAGGTCAGCCAAGAACCTGATTATTGGCAAGTTTTTAGGTAAAAGCCTTAATGTTCAGGGTTGGAGGAGAAGATAATTAAATCTTTGTTTTCAATCATCTTACTCATTAACTTATATTTGAACTTGCCTCAGGTCTATTCTATGAAGAATGTTCTCATCCAGAAATTCTTGGATAATACTGATTATGAGGTAGTGTTTCCTGGCCCAGAGTGTTTATAGTAGTGATTACTGTGAAAGCTGAAAACCTATTTCCATTCTACACTTCTTTTCTCACTTCTTCATAACTTTCTCAGATGTTTTCCCTTTGGGTGGAAATTTTTCATATTTGATCTCAACCCAGGAGTGAATATTTGTTTGGGGAAGTCCAAGACAAATCTTTTCCATTACTCCTGCATTAGATGAATGGGAGAAAAAATACTTCTTAACCAATTTTTTATTTGAGGAGAGCTTCTAATAAGTAGCAAGATTTCAAGTCACCCAACTTAACATGTTATCTTCTCAGTGAAAGCTATTTGCTAAATTTGGAAAGAAATAATTTCTATTGTAAATAGAATTCCAGGGTTAAAAAAAAAATCCATGTGAGTTTTTAAAAGTGACCACTAAACTAGTAAAAACAATGTGGCATATACTCCACTTTCAAGATGCATGACTTACTAAATCTGAACCTATCATATTCCTGTTAGAATGTCATTGCCCATCATGGTTGCAAGTATAAAAGTCCATTTGACACCGGAATTGTTGACTATAGGCATGCTATTTCTTCTGTCTTTATACAAAAATGGCTTTTATCTTACTGAAAGATACTCAGCCTCAGGCAGCTTTCTGTAGTCCAGGGTCATCTAGGCAGACACAGCTATTATCTGTCATTCCAGTTATATGACCTACACCAGTTTTCTCACATGATAAACTGCCTCTGTGTGATACAACTTCACCAACCCAACAGAGGCTGAGTTAAGAGGAATCTCTGCAGATACTGTTTACACATTAGCACTTGTTGGGATTGGAGTTTAGAGTTCCAGTCTAGCTCTTCCTATCACTTTTAGAGAGGGGGGAGGGACTTGAACTAAGGAAAGGAAGGGAAATAAGCATTTATATAGTGCCCATCATATAGTAAATGACTAATAATTTTTTTTATTTTTTAAATTGATTTATTTGATTCTCATAACAGCCCTGCAAGGCTGGTAGTATTGTTATCCTCATTTTACAGTTGAAGATATAGAAGCAAACTAAGTAAATGACTTGGCCAGTCACACAGCTAATAAGCATCTTAGGTTCAATTTAAACATCTCCTGACTCCTGGCCCAGAGTACTCAAAGGAGAAAAGATAATTTGCACAAGATCAATAGATAATATAATAGCAGATCTGGATTCAAACTTGAGAACTCTTTCCAATATGCCATGTAAACAGGTATAGTTTTTTAAAAAGGCTTTGTGGAATCTGGCCAAGTGAGTCAAAAAACTGACCTGTGTGGTGTGTGCCTTCTGTTACAGAGAAACTTCACACACATTCTTTCCATTGCCCATTAAGTGACTTTTCTGCCATTTTTGTAGACAAGCATTCTAATGCTTATAAACTCTTGTGGGCACCGTTCTCAAGCTAAACATTCTTGCCTCAATTTAAAAAAAATTAAAATTAAATTAACATTTAAATTTAAAATCACACATTTATTAAATATTTCATTCCTTGTGTTGTGCTTCATTTTGTGGGAAATTCAAAAGTAGTGCATATGATCTCTACCCTTGAAGATCTTATATTCTGAGGAATCAAGAAACAGTTCAAAAACAGTAATAATATTGGCCTATATATAGGATTATCACAAGTATATGAGTTTACTGTTCATTGCCACCTCCTGCCTTAAATATTTATTCATTTAGATCCAACACTAGTTTTCATTGAGGTTGGAAATTCTTGGTGAGCAAACCCTCTATCAAATGCAGTCAGCTCCTGTTGTATGATTTTTATTGTTAGAAAGTTACATTGACACTTAAGAAGTTAAATAATTTGTCCAGAATCAAACTAGTATGTGATCAAGGCAGGATTTCAATCTAATTTTCCCTAATTCTTAGGGTTCTCTCCATCACTTTTTCACATGGCTTCCTCTCCCTTAAGATTTTGCCCTCTAAGGTTGGAGTTTGTCTTCAGTTATTATTTAAATAAAAATACAATAGTATAATTATTGTTTAGTAACCACTCCTAACCATTTAACACTTGTCTTTAGATAATAGAACTGTTTGGTTTACTTTCAAAAAGGTGATCTCTTTCACAATTTACTTCATCTTTAGCTCAGTGCCTGGCTATAGGAGATTAATAAAGTGCTTGCTGACTGACTATTCAACAAATATCTAATTAAGTGTCTTCTAGATAAGCTACCTGGAAAGCTATAGATAAAGGGCCAAACTCTGACTGTGGATTCTTGGACTCATCATTTAACTTATTGGTTCCCTAGGCAACTCTCTAAAACTATTTAAGTTATTGGCAAGGTATTGATTTATACCGATGGAGGGAGAAATTTGCAGACCATTCTTTATGCTGATGAAATCATCATTTCTAGTCCTTGGTCTTTTCCCCACCTCTCTCCTCTTTCCCTGGAGTGAAAAGTACCTTTAGGCATTGAAAGAGATACAAATGTAAATAAGATACCATCTCCTGCAGTTTATTGGTAATTAAAGGAGATAACAAATACCTGAACACTACAGTTTAAGTGTGTAATTGAAAATGATTTACAGAAATAGTATATACATAGTAGAAGAAGTCCCTATTCTACCACTGCATGGCTTTTAAAAAATTATTTTTTTCATTAAAGCCTTACCTTCTGCCTGAGAATTAATACCAAGTATTGGTTACAAAGCTAGAAGAGCTTTAAAGGCTAGGCAGTGGGGGTTAAGTGACTTGCCACAGCCACATAGGTAGGAAGTGTCAGGGTGAGGTTTGAACCCAGGACCTTTAGTCTCTAGGTCTGGAGCTTTATCCACTGAGCTACCTAGCTGCACCAGTTGCATAGCTTTGTGACTTTGTGATTCACTTAAGGTATAGTTTCTAGTCTCTTTCCTTATATGTAACATGAAAATAACATCATGCTAGGCTACAATTTATTGACCCCTTTAAAATGAAATTTATTTGAAATGAAAAAAAGTTTAAGCATATATCAAAAAAATATACAAAATACATTAAAATATATTCACTGACGCAAAAGTCTTCTGCTTCTCTGTTATCTTTGTTCCTTTTGTGGTTGATGCTTCAGTCACATTTTTTTACAAGCCATGTTTTGGGGGAAAATTGTGATCTGTTTTGAATGGTAATACACTGTCTTTGTCCTATGGGATTGTTATGAAGTTTAGATGAGTGAATATTTGTAGTTTTTTTCCTTAATTTTTGAAAAATTCTAAACTTTATGGCCACTAAAGAAAAGAACATTTTTATAAACAAAGTGGACAAGAATAGGATTATATAAGAACTCGTGAATCTTACTGCTAGCTTTAAAAAAATTTTAATATCTTTTGTTTTTACATTGCCTAAAATTCATTTCGTATCCCTCTCCCCAACAAACTTTTAAAGAGAAAATAAAAAGAAGAGAAAAACCAGCAGATTGGTTAATACACACACACACACACACACACACACACACACACACACACACACGGAACACTACCAGATTTTATATACATATATATAATATATAATATATATAAATATATAATATAAATATATATAATATATTAAAAATATATAAATGTTATATATATATATATATAAAATCTGGTAGTGTTCCATATCTTGTAATGCTACTCTTCCCCTCTCACTTCAAAGGAGTGAGAGGATGATGTTTTATTATGTCTCTTCTTTGGGATCAAGCCTTTTTTTGTCATAAAGCAAAACAGAGCATCTAAAGATTTTAAATATATATTTTAAAAGTTTTAAAACAGTCTTCAAGCTTTTCAACTGCATTTCTCTTCCAAGTGAGCCAGGTAAAGTTTAGAAGAACATTTCAGGACTAACTGAGATGTCAATATTGCTATAGTGACCACTGATGGAGTCTTATATCTGCAGGCATCAAGGAAATGGTGAAAGAAGCAGTATCGTTGCTCCCTACATCCATGAATATAAAATTAATTGTATTGTGAAATTGTTTCCTTTTTTTTTAAAAGACCCTCCCCAAAGTATGTAATCATTCTATAATACAAACTCATCTTACATGAATTCATGTAAGAACTGTTCTAAGTAATTATGTGAGAGAGGTATCATGGAGGAATCAGGTCTTGAAAGAGGCCTTGTAAAACAAAACTTTGGGAGTAATCACTTATATTTATAAACTAAACTTTTAGAAAACCTCAGTATTCTTATGAATAGTGAACTGCACAAATACATAAAAAATGAATAGAAAAAGTCCAGTAACCAGTATTCTAGTCCCCATTTCTACCACTGCATGACTTTGTAACTTTTGGTGAGTTACTGAAGGCAAGGTTTCTTGTCTCTTTCCTTATATGTAACATAAAAATAATATGCTAGGTTGAATATTGGTTGACCCCTAAAATGACATTTATTTGAAAAGGGAAAAAAAGCTAATTTACAAGAACAAAATTTATACTTTTCAGGAATACATTTTTAAAAAAACCATTACCTTCTGTCTTAGAATCAATACTAAGTATTGGTTCCAAGGCAGAGGAGTAGTAAGGGTTAGACAACGGGTGTTAATTAACTTGTCAAGGATCACCCAGCTAGGAAGAATCTGAGGCTAGATTTGAACTCACAACTTCCCCTTCTCCAGGTCTGACTATACACTGAGCCACCTAGTAATACATTTGAAGGCAAATCCCATCTAATGTTAATTGGTTTCACAAAAGCTTGAGGCCAGACAGAACAATATTAGAGAACAGTTAGTTTCATAGAAAAAAATATTATAATTGGCATAATAAACTGACTCAGCAAAGTTAGTATTACTGAGACTGAAGTTCCAATTTTAATTGTTACTGATAGTCTAATTTACATCATTGGTATTTGGCCAGATGAAATTATAGTGGAGTTTCTAATGTTAAGGTGAGCTTTACTTTATTTGTTATTGATATAAACATTGGTTAGGGTAGTGGTAACTGAAGTATGCCTCTACTGTATAAATTAATATTCTCGGGCAACAGGTTAGTTGAAATACCAGCCTCATGGCTAAAATGTAGGACATTTTTCCCTTTTGTACAATCTTGTGGTTTTCTTATTGCATCTTCTTGAGAACAATTTGTTCATCTTTAAAGAGAAAGTTAATCATTTTTTTGTATTGTGGTAACATTATGTGATTATAGTGTGCCCTAAGTTGAAAAGCAAAGAAAATAATTGGTGGGTGGCTAAAGGACAAATAGCACATATGAACCTGAAGAAAAAAATGGCATTAGTTATAGCAAAACTCTAGAAAAGAGTCTTTATTAGAATTGATATGAGTTAGAATCTGCCTCTGACACTAGTTGTACCATTGGGTTTAAGCCACTAAGACTCAAAATTTCTTCCTTGTAAAAAGGGGTTAATAACTCACCTCTTGGGTGGTTGTGAAGATCAAATGAAATTATATAAAGTGCTTTATAAGCCTTAAAGTATAACAAATGTCAGCTGTTACTATTTTTATGGTTATTGGGCATCAAATACTCTTTCCTAGTTTAAAAAATTTGACAATACGCCTCAAGTTTTCTACAAACAAACAATCTACTCATTAAGAGGTACTTGTGAGTCTCAAGCTTTTTTTTTTTAACATTATTTTATTTGGTCATTTCCAAACATTATTCATTGGAAACAAAGATCATTTTCTTTTCCTCCCTCCCCCCCCCCCACCTCTCCCATTGCCGACGCACGATTCCACTGGGTATCATGTGTTCTTGATTCAAACCCATTTCCATGGAGTCTCAAGCATTTTGAAAGAATTGCTATGATAATTTTGAAACTACTTAGGGCCTATCTGCCCATTCTATTTGGATTTTAGGCGTGACTACAAAATAATACCAATTTTCATGTGTGTATCTTTACTTTATGGTCATATCTTGTACGTAGGAGTCTTTTCTGCTGCCCCCATCCCTCTCATTTCTTTTCTTTTCTTTTCCTTTTAAACATTATTTTATTTGGTCATTTTCAAACATCATTCATTAGAAACAAAGATCATTTCCCCCCCACCCCCCCATGGCGATGCGTGTTTCCTGAGTATCACATGTGTTCTCAGTCCGAACTCTTTTCCATGTTGTTGGCATTTTCATTAAGGTGTTCATTTAGAGTTTCTCCTCAGTCATATCCCCTCCACCCCTATAGTCAAGCTGTTGCCTTGCCTTGGTGTTTTTACTCCCACAGTTTGTCCTCTGCTTGAGGGTAGTGTTTTTTTCTCCTTGATTCCTGCAGATTGTTCAGGGACATTGCATTGCCATTAATGGAGAAGTCCATTACATTCTGTTGTACCACAGTGTATCAGTCTCTGTGTACAATGTTCTCCTGATTCTGCTCCTCTTACTCTGCATCAGTTCCTGGAGGTTGTTCCAGACTCCATGGAATTCCTCTACTTTATTATTCCTTTGAGCACAATAGTATTCCATCACCAATATATACCACAATTTGTTCAACCACTTCCCAATTGAAGGGCATCCCCTCATTTTCCAGTTTTTTCCCACCACAAAGAGCGCAGCGATGAATATTCTTGTACAAGTCTTTTTCCTTATTATCTCTTTGGGGTACAAACCTAGCAGTGCCATGACTGGATCAAAGGGTAGATATTCTTTTGTCGCCCTTTGAGCATAGTTCCAAATTGCCCTCCAGAATGATTGGATCAATTCACAACTCCACCAGCAATGAATTAATGTCACCACTTTGCCACATCCCCTCCAACATTCATTACTTTCCTTTGCTGTCATGTTAGTCAATCTGCTAGGTGTGAGGTGATACCTCAGAGTTGTTTTGGTTTGCGTATCTCTGATTATCAGAGATTTAGAGCACTTTTTCTTGTGCTTATTAATAGTTTTGATTTCTTTGACTGAAAACTGCCTATTCATGTCCCTTGCCCATTTATCAATTGGAGAATGGCTTGATTTTTTTGTACAATTGATTTAGCTCTTTATAAATTTGAGTAATTAGACCTTTGTCAGAGGTTTTTGTTATAAAGATTGTTTCCCAGTTTGTTGCTTCCCTTCTAATTTTGGTTACATTGGTTTTGTTTGTACAAAAACTTTTTAATTTGATGTAATCAAAATTGTTTATTTTATATTTTGTGACTCTTTCTATGTCTTGCTTGGTTTTAAAGTCTTTCCCTTCCCACAGGTCTTCCCATTTCTTTTTTTATTAAAGTTTGCAAGTAAAGACTCTAGTGATGGATTCAGTTTGATTTTGAAAATAGAATCCAACTTACGTATTGTTTTTGTGATATATAAAAATACATATGTATATGTAACACATACACAAAGGATATGAGGTAGCTCTGTTTCTGCTGGTGCTACCAAATTACCTCTTGTACTGATGAACATTGACTTTTAGGTCTGTATTTGAAATGAACTCTGGTCCTGGTTTAACAGAATTTTAATTTGAACTGATGTTGCTTGTCTAGAACTCTTATTGTGACAAATTATCCTTTAAATTCTTTTTAAAACAAAAATTTGAATAAATTTCCATGTGAGAACATATTTAGAATGATTTATAATAAAAAAAATTAACAAATAACAATTCACTTGTTATTATCCACATAACCCCTCTCATTGTCTTTGTCTATTTACCTATTCAATGAATTTAGCAAAAATTATGTGTTTATTGTGGGCAACTAGGTGGTGAAGTGAATAGAGTACCAGCTCTGGAGTCAGGAAGACCTGAGTTCAAATACAGCATCAGACGTTAGCTTTGTTACTTTAGGTAAGTCACTTAACCCTGTTTGTCTCAGTTTCTTTATCTGTAAAATGAGCTGGAGAAGGAAATGGCAAACCACTCCAGAATCTCTGCCAAGAAAAACTGAAATAGGATCATGAAGAGTGGATGGACATGACTCAGCAACAACGTTTTCATTGTATGCAGAACATTGTACTAGGCATTGGGTAGAACAAATTTTATATAAAACATGTTTTCTGCTCTCAGTTGAAAGTCTAGGCTAGGGGATGGGGACAAGGGAGAGGGGATGAGATTTCACTAATACTTATTACACACTAATATGTAATAGATGCAATATATTAGAGAGGTATAAAACAAGATGATGTTAGGGGAGGTCCAAGGTGGTTAACTGCAGAGTAGATGTAGAGATGGCTTAATGTAAAAAGTGACTATTTAGGTTGGTTTTTAAAAGATGAGTAGGAGTTTAAAAGGCAGGCTTTGAAAAAAGTTTTTTTTTACATGGTTACATGCTTCATGTTCTCTCCTTCCCATCTTCTCTCTCCCCCTCCTGGAGTTAATAAGCAATTCCACTGGGCTATACTTGTATTATCACTCAAAACCTATTTCCATAGTATTCATTTTTATAATAATCTTTAAAACCAAAACCTCAAATCATATACCCATATAAACAAGTGATAAATCATATGTTTTCTTCTGCATTTCTACTCATAGTTCTTTCTCTGGATGTGAATAGCGTTCTTTCTCATAAATCCCTCAGAAATGTCTTGGTTCATTGCATTGCTGCTAGTAGAGAAGTTCATTACATTCTATTGTACCACAGTGTTTCAGTTTCTGTGTATAATGTTCTTCTGGTTCTGCTCCTTTCACTCTGTATCAATTCCTGGAGGTTGTTCTAGTTCATCATTCCTTTCAGCACAATAGTATTCCATCTCCAACATATACCACAGTTTGTTCAGCCATTCCCCAATTGAAGGGCATCCCCTCATTTTCCAATTTTTTGCCACCACAAAGAGCACAGCTATGAATATTCTTGTACATGTCTTTTTCCTTATTATCTCTTTGGGGTACAAACCCAGCAGTGCTATGGCTGGATCAAAGGGCAGACAGTCTTTTATCGCCCTTTGAGCATAGTTCCAAATTGTCCTCCAGAATGGTTAGATCAGTTCACAACTCCACCAGCAATGAATTAATGTCCCTACTTTGCCACATCCCCTCCAGCATTCATTTCTTTCCTTTGCTGTCATGTTAGCCAATCTGCTAGGTGTGAGGTGATACCTTAGAGTTATTTTGATTTGCATCTCTCTGATTATAAGAGATTGAGAACACTTTTTCATGTGCTTATTAATAGTTTTGATTTCTTTGGCTGAGAACTGAATAGGCAGGCTTTCTTAAGTAGTGTTCTGTGGTAGACCATATATTTATAGTCACTGTTGATTGAAAGGTAAGAGAATATAAAACTTACAGTGTTTATTGTTAGTTAATAAACATTCTTTAAAATATAGTTTTACTGATTTCTTTTGTTTCTTTCATTCTGATTATCCCATGTGTACCTCCTTTTCCCTCTCCCAAAGAACTATCTCATATAACAAATAATAGTGTTTTGTTTTTTGTTGTTGTTGTTTTTTATAAAAACCCTTACCTTCCGTCTTGGAGTCAATAGTGTGTATTGGCTCCAAGGCAGAAGAGTGGTAAGGGCTAGGCAATGGGGGTCAAGTGACTTGCCCAGGGTCACACAGCTGGGAAGTGTCTGAGGCCAGATTTGAACCTAGGACCTCCCGTCTCTAGGCCTGACTCTCAATCCACTGAGCTACCCAGCTGCCCCCAGTAGTTTTTAAAGAAGAAAAAGTCACCACAAATGATTGCTACCTTGAAAAAGTCCAAAAATATGTAGCAGTATGCAGTACTTGAGGGCCTCCCATATCTTTTCATTCAAGTCTTTCTTGATCTTTAAAACTTTGTTCCATTCACTTTTTTTGTTATGTGGTTCTTTCTATTTACATTATTGTAGTTACTGTGTATGTTATTTCCTTGACTCTGCTTAAAGCTACCTCAATTCATATTGATCTTTCTATGAGTTCCTTTGTTTTTGATTCTACTTTGTCTAGTCTTTCCATTTATGTATTTTTTAATCAATGCCAGATGGTTTTGATATCTGAAGTTTAAAATATAGTTCAGGGTCTAGAAGTGGCATTTCTCCACATCTCTACTTCTTTATATCATTTTCCTTGATGTTCTAGATCTTTTGTTTTTCCAAATGAATTTTATTATTTTATCAAGTTCTATAGGAGTCAGCAAAATCTTACTTTAAATTAAACATCACCATGTACCAGACACCATGCTTTTTTGTTGACAATATGAGTTTAATTATAAAAAATTTTGATTCCTTCCAACAAGTTTCTTCTGTATATTTGGTGATATTATAAAAATTACTTAATAACTTTTGTTCAACCTTTTGATTATTAATTATAAATGAGGCATAAAACAGGAGGATGAAATGCTGATAAAATATGGTTTACAACTGTCACATTCAACTGGAAGAATTCCCCTTTTGTTGATGAGACCCTTCAAATGCTCTTGTTTAGATTACATTTTTAAAAAAATTTCTCAAGTCTCTGAAAAGACTCATAATCACTTAAAAGAGTTGAGCCTCACACTCTAAATAGAAAAAAGCCATGTGGATGAAGAATCCTAATTGCTGAACCTATTGAGCTTCTATCTGTCTATCAGTCTCTTACAGATGGATATAATAAGGTAGACTCAGAATTAAGTAGGAGAAAAGGGTGGACTAGATTATATTTAAGTGGCCAACTACTTTCGGCAATAAGATTTCACTGAAACAAACACTTTTTTTAAAAAAAAGCACCACAATCTTGTTGATGCTATATTGCTATGAATTATGTGATAAGACAATCTTTAAAGCATCAAAACAGTAGATGACCCAGCATACAAAGGAAATGTTTGTGTATTATCACTGTCTTGTATCCCAGAAGTGATGTAAAAGATAATAACAAAATGATGTTTTAATGGAAAGGGAGGTGAGCCAGTAATATAGCAAGAGGAAGGGCTAACATTTAAATAGCTCATATGCCTCATTAGCATACCTGCAATGTTACATGACCTAGAAGACCCTCATTTTCATCTTGCACTCTGTGCAAGATTTATAGAGGACATGGACAAAAATTACATAATATGAGGTATGGAAGGGTTCTAGCCCAAATCTTTAGGATTGGGATATCTTTTATCATTGAGATCACAGTTCTGATCATATCAAAATATTGCAGTAAGATTCAGATTGAAAAAAGGGAAGTGAAGACATTCCAGGTATAGGGCATAAAATGAACAAAGGCCACAAAATTATGCACGTGTATGTATGTCTACATAAGTATATATTTTAAAAATTTCTATAAACATATTTCAATGTTCTCATATGTTTTCTTTGCATAATTTTGTACAATTGTGTCCCAACCTCCCTTGACACTAGTGGCCTCAGGGTACAGATGGGTCTCTGAGATTACTATCTATTTACCCTGTATATTTTGTGTATGTACCTAGTAATTTTTATGTTTCATTAGAATGTGAGCTACTGGAGAGTAGGGACTCTTTTGGCCTTTGTTTTCACTAGCACTTAGCTTAGTGCTTGGAACATAGTAAGTACTTAATAAATGGATGTTTATTGGAAATGTTTCCTTTATGGAATCATAGATTTAGAAATATAGGTATTTTAGAAGTCATCTCGACTAACTCCTTCATTTTGCAGATTTAAGAAACTGAAGCCTATAGCAGATCTGTAGGAGTGGTCTTTGGGAACACTTAGTATCTGGTAGTTTATGCTAAGGACACCTTGATTTACACTTAAGAGAATGGTACTCTTATATAAGTCTGTTACTGAGAGTTCCAATAAAGACAGCCTCAAAATGTGCATTGTTCCTTATGTGGTAATATCCAATTGTTTGAAGAGATGATAGAAGGTTGGACCCAATGGTATAAGCTTACAGGGGGAACCTCAGTAAATTGGAACTAGTTGTTGGTCTTTTTGGCAAAGCCAAAGCCTTCTGGAAGCATGAGACCATTGAGACTTCAGTGTTAAAAGTATTTGATGCCTCAGTTAAATTCCAGGAAATGCTTTAATCTGTCAATAAACATTTGTTTTATACCTACATATGCCAGGTAGATGGTTAGCTAGGTGGTCCAGAGGATAGAGTTCCAGGTCTGAAGTCAGGAAAACTCTCTTTTAGTTCAGATCTAGCCTTAGACATTTTAACTACCTCTGTGACCCTGGGCAAATCACTTAACTGTGGGCCTGAGTTCATCTGTAAAATGAGTTAGAAAAGGAAATGACAAACCAGGATCTTTGCTAAGAAAACTCCAAAAGGGATCATAAAGAGTCAGACATGATTGAAATGACTGAACAACAATGTATGCTAGGCACTGTACTATATAAAGTAGATACGTTCTGAGAAGTTATTTGCTTTATATACATAGTGGTTAAGTAACTTGCCCTGGGTATCATAAAGCTGACAAGTGTCAAAGGGAGGATTTGAATGTAGGTATAATTTTTTCTACTCCTAGCCAATTCTATCATTTTGTTTTTATATGACACTGCCTTTAAATTAGTGATAATTCCTATTGAGGACCTCTTACTACTTCTTGAAGTTACTATATGGATATTATACTGAAGCTAATCTTGGCTATAAATATTATGAAAGGAAGAAGGAACTTTTTAACATGAACATACTGACAGCTCTCTAAGATCATCTGTAGGTAGTGGAGATGAATTCAGAGCTCTCTTCTGTATAAGCTAGAGTAGTATTCAAATTATTTCTAGTAAAAGTTCAATTTGAAGATGTCTCAGTTACTGCTGACAGAGCAGGAATGTTTAGTTGGTGCCCTTTGCATATCCATGGTTGGATTCAGTAGGATTCTGTGAATCATAAACTAGAATCTTTCATTGTAATAGATACCATCTTTACTTTATCCTATAAAGGAAAGTACAACAAACCTTGTTGGGTGATAAAGAAAGAAGTGAGGAATCACATTGTGGTAATGTGTAACCTTGAAGAGCAGTGCTGATGGTATCATGCTTCTTCATGATACTTGAATTTGGAAGAGGGAATGAGTTAACTCCACAGTTTGTAATAAGGATATTATTACAATTGGACATTTTTGCCTTTTTTTATTGAAAAGCAGTTCAACTGGTTCAGATTCAAAGACTGGTTTTTAGTGGCACAGTATTTAGGATTGAATATGAAAAAGAAATACTTAGGTTATTTCTGTAGTCTAGTAACAATGTTAGTTATTCTGGACATTTGTTTATAACAATCTACCTCCACGGCACAGGTGTCACCATTAGCTTTCACATGCTAAGATATCCTAGTAAATTATTCTTTTAAGCTTGAATACATGCTTTTAAAAAAATTAAAGTTTCAAGTAAAAAAGAAAATTAAGTGCCTATTATATATAAAGATGAATAAGTCATGATCCCTGACATCAAGGAATTTATCAAATGGAATAAATTATGAACACATACTATGTAACAGCAGAATATGAAAGTTGCTTAGAAGAGGAATGAGGTGCAGAGTAGTATAAGAGAACTGAATAAAGAAATCAAGAAAGTACTTCACTGTAATTGGGTCTTGAAAGATGTAGGTTGGCATTTTGAATTCCAGGAATAAGTGAAGGAAGGATCTAATGCTGAGAAGCAAAAATGTGACTAATTCAATTGGTAGGATTATTAGGGTTGTAGTTAAGAATACATGAAGAAAAATTATATGAAATAAAACTGGAAAGGTTAGGAAAGATTAGTTAGAACCAGATTGTGGTAGACCTTGAATGTTTCCTTTATATTTAATACACACACATATATAGATAACTATCTCAATATAATTAGTATTTGTAATCTTTTGCATTTTTTCATTTAGAAACATTATTCTGAGAAGGGATCATAGGCCTCACCAGACTGCTGAAGACAGTCTATGACACAAAAAAGTTATGATCCCTTTACCTAGAAGGAAGAACAGCATATAACTCAATTCTTTTTCTTTTAGAATATCATATTCCAAGCCCCCCTAGTCTTTTATTATAGAAGTTGCTAGGTCCTGTGTAATCCTGGCTGTGGCTCCACAATTGTTTCTTTTGTTTCTGGTTGTTTGAAGAATTTTCTCCTTGGCTTGGGAGCTCTGGAATTTAACTCTTATAGTCCTGGCAATTTTATTTGGGGATCTCTTTCATGAGGTGATGGGTGGATTCTTTTGATTTCTATTTTCTCTTTTGTTTTAGAATATCAGGGCAGTGATGATTTCTTGTAATATGGTATCCAGGCTCTTAAAAAAAAATAAACCTTTACCTTCCATTTTAGAATTAATACTGGGTATTGGTTCTAAGGCAGAAGAGTAGTAAGGTCTAGGCAATGGGGGTTAAGTGACATGCCCAGGGTCACACAGCTAGGAAGGATCTGAGGTCAGATTTGAACCCAGGACCTTCCGCCTCTGGGCCTGACTCAATCCACTGAGTCACCCAGCTGCCCCCCCCCCCCCAATTTTTTTTTTAAATCACAACTTTCAGTGTTTCTTAGACAATCTCTCCTGGATCAATTTTTCAGGTCATTTGTTTTTCCAGTGAGAGAGTTCGCATTTCTTTTTTTTTTTCCTCCAGATTTTTAATTTAATTTTATTGTTTCCTCATGTTTTATGGAATCATCAACTTCCATTTGCCCAATTCTTATTTGAGGGAGTTATTTTCTTCATTAATCTTTTATACACCTAATTTGAACTTGGCAAATTCTCCTTTTTAAATAATTGTTTTCTTCAGTGGATTTTTGTATATCTTTTATTAAGCTGTTGATAATTTCTCTCATTTCTTTTACCACCTTTTCTTCTATTTCCGTTATTTATTTTTTATCTCTTTTTGAGCTCTTCCAGAAGTTCTTTTTGGGCATTATACTCTTTTATGCTTTCTTTTGGGGCTTGATGTTTCTCTGTTGTCATTGTTGTCGTCTTCTGATTTTTTGATCTTCCCTGTCACTAAAGTAATTCACTAAGGTCAGGTTTTTTTCTTTGTCTTTTGCTTATTTTTTTTTTTTTAGCCATTTCCCTCCTCATGACCATGTCTATATGTTGAAGTTCAGCTCTAGTCCTGGGGTGGAGGCTATACTGTCCTGAGCTTGTATTACAATACAATACTTTGATGTTTGGGGTTGGCCTGGTTACCTTTGGGTCCTGCAGTATGCACCTTTGAGGGGCAGACTGCTTGGTTTGCTGTGGGGGGGAGGCTTGCTACTGTTTTGTTCAGATTCCTGTGCTAGATTCTTCTCCCCCCCTCCCCATTCCCCCAGTGTTAGTTCCACTGAGTGGAGCATGCTCTGGATTGCTCTCCTCTGTTAGTCTATTGTGATGCTTCTTTCCTGCGGTCTTCCTACATTGTCTTGGACTGGCACAAAGAACTCTAAGGGACTGTCTCAATCTTATATTTTAAATATGTTTTTATCCATTATTACATAAAGTTAGTGGGCTTCAGTCTAGGGCTTGGAAATCTTTGTCATGAAGTGATTTGAATTGGCAGTATGGAACTTAGGGCTTTTGTAGTAGGCACTAAGTGTTGTGTTTCTTGGTTGTGTCATATGGCTTCTGCTTGGAATTCTCAGAGCTGAGGTGGTGATTTAGTAGCTTTTGTATGATTGCTGTCAATGTTTGACTTTCATTGAAGCTGAAGTCTGGAATTTCAGAAATGCTTCATGTGTAATTATTTTAAATCTTTATTTAAATGTTAAAATGTTGATTTATTTAATACTGCCAAGAAGATTTTTAAAACACTGATATTTAATATCTACAGTGTTTATACACCTGATGAAAAGGCTGCCTCAGCAGTTCAGGATTGTTGAGTGTTTAGATTCAAATCATTCCCAAGGTAAGGATTATCTCTGTTTAGAATGACTGTCAAATTATATTGTGTTGAGTTTAGCCTTAACCCTGTAGTTAATTAGTTTTTCAAAGCATCATCCTCATTCCTTGAACCTCTTACATGCTTATCCTTCTACCATTCATACCCTGTCAGTCTTTAACCCTGGGTCACCTTCATCATCTCCCTTTCTTCCTTTTCTACTTATACTCCCAAGCTGCTTAATATTGCCAGAACATATCAGATTCATGTAGTCCAGCTTCATCTGATGCCTTATCTGATACACAATTATCTTTATTCATCACTGATTGACTCAGAATCATTTTCCTGCAACAACTTTCCTAAAGCTTTCCCTCTTCTTAGGGATGTCCAGTCTGGTTCGGTTTCACAATATGACTGGACTTGGAGTCAGAAAGACCTGGATTCAGCTAGCTCTTGCCTCAGACACTTAACAGCTTTGTGATTTCAGGAAAATCATCCTCTCTTGGCCTTAGTTTCTCTTCTGCAAAATGAGAAAGTTGAGCTGGATAGCCTCCAAGTTCCCTTCCAACTCTAAACCCCATCATTTGTACTTTTTCCCAGTAGACACTATCAAGAAAATCTAGATCTGCTCAGGGTAACACAGTATAGTAGAAAAAGAGCTAGGGAGCCTGGTTCTAATCCTGTTTGACAGTGAACCTTTCAGATCCTCACTGTCATCTATAAAATGAAGATGAGTACCTTCCAACTCTTTAGGTTTGTGATCCCATGATTCCTAATCTTCTTTCTGCTCCTCAGAACCTTTCTATATCCTCACTGATCCCTTCTTTTTTTGTTCAGTCATCAGAGGTTAAAATGATCTTCATTGATTGCAAAGATCTTTTCTTACCCTTTTTCAGCTTACCTCATCTATTTCTCTTTGTTGATGAGCTATTTGTTTGTTCCTCAGTATATCCATGGAGCCATTTCCCACCTCCTGCTATACTGCCTGAACTCTTCCACATACTTATAATAGAAGAATTTAAAAATGAGAACTTTGACTAATAAGTTATGATTTCTGAAACACATTCTTTACCCTACCCCCCTGCAAAATCTGGCTTATATAAAACGTGAATGAGTTTGATAATCGTGTTCTGATTGATATTTGTCTTTATCTCCTATGGTAACTGGAGGTTCTAGGTGTAATTTGTATTTTAATTCCTAAGAGACTTTGCCAACATTTGAATGATTGTCATCAAAGTTTTGGAGTCCTCTTTAGAACCCTCTAACATTTCTCTTCAACTATTCTATATCTTTGCAGAAGGTATATTCACTGTTATATTAGGCCTTAGGGATTCAAAGATAGAAATGAAACAGTCCCTGCTTTCAAGGAGCCTACATTTTAATCAGGATAGACAACATTTATATATATACATATATATAGTAGTCCTTTACTCAAAGTTCAGACTAGCTCTCTCAGGACTGTCTTGCTTATATCACTTAATTTTTATACTGGCAAGCCTCACACTAACAGGTCTTGTTCCTAGAGAAAGACTGCCATCACTTAGCTATAACTCAGGCTTGTAGCGTCCTAGTGGTAACCTGGATGGATGTTTCTCCTATACACAAAATCACAGTGATATCATTAACTCTTAAACATAAAACAGTTTACTAAAGGATAAAGCAAATTAAATATTAATTATAATTTCATATTTATATAAAGGCAATTTACACACTTATACAAACCTTGCAGAGAGGCACATTAGTGAGGAGAACCTGTGTGGTCAGGATCTCTCATAACCACATTGCCCGCTTGGATGCTTTTGTTCCTTCTCCACAAAACTGCTACTCTGTTAGCTGCTTCAGTTCTTGCCCTCATCACTCTCTTGCTGAACCAATTGTCCCATTTTCTACTTTCAAAATAATGAAAGTGACTAATTCTTTTAATTTACAATTAGACTTAAAAGGGGCTGAGAAAATGTTACCCTACTTTAGTGACAAGCAATTCTATTATGCTGGAAAACTTCAACGTTATTAAGTTGGCTATCCAGGTAATTCAAACAAGTGCATCCAATTTCTCAGGCAGTTGGATTCTGCATTGTCCAGTCAGTTGTCATTATCTTGTAAACAACAAAGCAGAGGTCCCTGTAGATTCCTTTGATTGACACTGCGGGCAGTACTAACAACCAGTTCTTCACTGAACAGGATACTGCATTGTTGAATCATGTTCATAGCAACGTAGCTGCAAAATCTGGCTTTTCCCCTTAAGGGCCTTTAAGAGTGCGATGAAGAACAACCAGGTACCAAAAGGGGTTTCACCTCTCAAACTGTAGATGGCCCCAAAGGCATTATAATAGCTGAAACTGCATTAGAGTGTGATTATCTCCTCTAGTAATAAGCAGGCTCCCAGCTTTTTCTTCAGCCAGTCCCTAAGTGATGCTTCTGTTCTAACCAGTGGCTTTTTCTTGTATAACAGCTGAAACCTTGTCAGCTGATTACTCCTGTTGATGTCTTATTTAATCTTTTGCTGTTGTCTTCTTAACTGTCTCCATTACGCCCTCTCTTGCAGGAGTCTTCACTTCAGTTCCTAATGGTTCAAATGAGAGCCATTTGGTGGTCAGTGACTCATCTTTCTTTTATGAGAGAAATCCATGAAATCATCTTTCTCTTAATTTTGAAATCCAGCCGCTCTAATTTAATCTCATAGTATCTAAACATTTATTTGGTTTAATACTTAGTGAGTTTTAACCTCTCAAGCTCTTAAATCAGTCATGTGAATAAACTGATAGACCACAATGCCCTGTAGCCCTAGTTATTTCTTTGCCTTTAAACAGTCCCTCTCAGTTTTTTTCTTCCTTTTTTTCCCCAATCAATTTCTCCTTCATTTATTTTGTCCTTTACTCCCATTCTTCAGGGGGGAAAAAAAGAACAAAATCCTTACATATATTATAGTCAAACAAAACAAATTCCCTCATTGGCAATACTCAAAAATGGATGTCTCCTTTTAGGTAGCATGTTTCATCATTATGTTTCTGGAATTGTGGTTGGTTACTACATTGATCAGAGATCTTTCAACATTTTTCTTATAGTATTGTTACTGTATAAATTACTTGCCCAATTCTGTTTACATTGCTGTGTCAGTTTATACAACTCTCCTCAGATTTCCAAGAAGCCATACCATCCCTTTTATCCTATCTTAGTGCACAATAATAATTCCATTATACTCATTTAATTCAGCTATTCCCAAGTTGATAGGAAATACCCATAGGTTCCAGTTCTTTGCTACTACAAAGAAAGACTTGATACATGTGGTAGTTTGTATGCTTATGCTAACTTTAATGTACATTTGGTTTTTTCTTTAAAGAAATTTCCTTTAGAGGTATAATTTGTATTATGACATATAATATTTACTTCTAAAGAGCAAGTAACTACTCATGTTTATAGCACCTGAAGGCTCTGAAAAAAAGTTCCTGGGAAGTTCAAGCAGCATTCCCATCCCATCATTCCCACAAGGAAACTGAAATTTAGAAAGGTTGTATCTTGATAGTTACACAGTTAATTAAGAGAGATAATCTATGTGAAGTGCTTTGTAAATCTTAACTCATTATATAAATGTTACCTATTATTAATAATATAATATAAAATAAATTATTGTTATTTTTAAATGGAAGAAAGTCTGGACTTTAAGACCAGTTTGTTTGACATCAAGTAAGTGTTCTTTTTCATTAGACCATGCTTCTTCTTAACAATTACAGTGATATGATTTTTGCCTTGGTGAGTGTTAATTATATGCTGAGGAAAAAAATCACTTCATTGTCTTGTAAACTCTAAATTCATCTCTTGTGTCTTGCTTGCTTGAGGTTGATTTTTGTCTTGAACTTGACTATAAGCTGGATGAATGCTATTTCTGTATAATGACTGTAATTCAGGTTTCTATTAAAGAGACTGTGTCTGACTCAGTAAAATTCATCATTTTGAAATCAAGGAGGAGGAATCCCTATATTTGTATGCAGTAGAGGCTTGAGTGAAGAAAGGAAAAGATGTCATCTGTGTAAATGACTCAAAATTACCTGCAATTTGTTGGGAGTTGCCATTTCTAAATACTTACTGCAACAGTGAATATTTGAGGAAGCATTTGATTATCTTGAGCTTGTAAAATGTAATTGTCCATTTCTTAATTGGAAGTTTCTATAAAGATTGGTTAATTATCTAAAGTAGGTAGTACTTTGCCGATGCTATCTTTGGAGTAGGGGGATTAAAATGAAAGTCTATATTTATAAAATGTTTTTGCATAATTATTCCAATGAGAATAATAAAATGTATAAAAAGGAAGAATTTTAAAGATTATTTAGTCCAGCCACCTTAGTTTTTAAGAGTGAGACCTAGAGGAGTAAAGTGATCTGCCTAGGGTCACAGACAGAAAAGCTGGGATTTGAACTTGGGGTCTTATATAATAAACTATCTAATTCAACCATTTTGAAAATTACTCATTGTAGATAGCTCATGGATGATATAACTTCCATGTATACTTACTTTGGGGTATTTAAAAAAATCCTACCCTATAAATTTCTTCTTGCACTGTGGTTCAATGAGATGAGTTAGCTCTGAATGAAACTAGGTAGTGGACAAATGGAAAGTGTGAGAGTTTTTGAGCAGTGAAGAATCCAGTGTTTCGTTCTAAGAGGTTATTTTCTCTTCCCAAGTTTCCCATATTATAGCCCCTTATGCAAAGTGGAACAATGGGTTACAATGTGACTGTGAGCAAGTCACTTCACTTTGTTGGAACTCAGTTTCCTCATCTGTAAAATGATGGAGATTGATCAAGATGGCTTCTAAATGTCAAGAGCTGATAGACAAAATAGTGAATAGACAAAATAAAGGTTTAAATGAAAAAGAAATATAAAAAAAATATCTTTCATTTATTCTAATAACAAATTTACACATAAATTAATGGGAAAAAAATCACAAAAATGTACATAACCTTTGATTCATTGATAGGTCTACTAGTCATTTATCCCAAAGAGATAAAAGAAAGAGGAAATAGACCCATATAGACAAAAGATTCATATAAGAGGGTGACTCCCAGGACTCTCTTCTGGTTTCTCAAACAAGATACTCCATCTTCAAACTTTGTATGTTTTCACTGGACTTGTTTCCCTTGCCTTGATTTCTTTCTCTCCTCATCTCTTCTACCTCCTGACTTTCTTCCAGCCCACATTAAAATCTCACTTTTTTTTTTGACTTTTTAAACATTATTTTATTTGGTTATTTACAAACATTATTCATTGGAAACAATGATCATTATCTCCCCCCCCCCCCCCTTCCCCCTCCCACCACTTCTCCCCTAGCCGGTGCACAATTCCACTGGGTTTCACATGTGTTCTTGGTTCGAACCCATTTCCATGTTGTTGGTATTTGCACTAGAGTGTTCATTTAGATCCTCTCCTCAGTCATTTCCTCTCAGCCCCTGTAGTCAAGCAGTTGCTTTTCATCGGTGTTTTTACTCCTACAGTTTATCCTCTGCTTGTGAATAGTGTTTTTTAGATCCCTGCAGATTGTTCAGAGACATTGCATTGATACCAATGGAGAAGTCCACTACTTTCGATTGTACCACAATGTATCAGTCTCTGTGTACAATGTTTTCCTGGGTCTGCTCCTCTCGCTCTGCATCACTTCCTGGAGGTTGTTCCAGTCTCCATGGAACTCCTCCACTTTATTATTCCTTTTAGCACAATAGTATTCCATCACCAACATATACCACAGTTTGTTCAGCCATTCCCCAATTGATGGGCATCCCCTCATTTTCCAGTTTTTGGCCACCACAAAGAGCGCAGCTATGAATATTTTTGTACAAGTCTTTTTGTCCATTATCTCTTTGGGGTACAGACCCAGCAGGGCTATGGCTGGGTCAAAGGGTAGATATTCTTTTGTCGCCCTTTGGGCATAGTTCCAAATTGCCCTCCAGAATGGTTGGATCAGTTCACAACTCCACCAGCAATGAATTAATGTCCCTACTTTGCCACATCCCCTCCAGCATTCATTACTTTCCTTTGCTGTTATGTTAGCCAATCTGCTAGGTGTGAGGTGATACCTCAGAGTTTTTATTTGCATCTCTCTGATTATAAGAGATTTAGAACACTTCTTCATGTGCTTGTTAATAGTTTTGATTTCTTTATCTGAGAACTGCCTATCCATTTCCCTTGCCCATTTATCAATTGGAGAATGGCTTGATTTTTTGTACAATTGATTTAGCTCTTTATCAATATGAGTAATTAAACCTTTGTCAGAGGTTTCTATGAAGATTTTTTCCCAATTTGTTGTTTCCCTTCTGATTTTAGTTACATTGGTTTTGTTTGTACAAAAGCTTTTTAATTTGATGTAGTCAAAATTATTTATTTTACATTTTGTGACTCTATGTCTTGCAAAATCCCACTTTTTAAGGTATCAAGTGACAATATTTGTATAGAGCCTGTTGGCTCTGGGACAGGGGGAGGGAAAAGGAGAGGGAAAGAGAATGAATCATGTAAACATGGAAAAAAATATATTTTCATTGTAAGTTATTTAGTCAATTTAGAACATTATTCCTTGGTTACAAGAATCATATTCTTTCCCTCCCATCCCTCCCCCCACCCTTCCTGTAGCTGACACGTAGTTCCACTGGGTATTACATGTGTCCTTGATCAGAACCAATTTCCATGTTGTTGTTTGCGCTAGGATGTTCCTTTAGAGTCTTCATCCCCAATTATAACCCCTTGACCCATGTAATCAAGCAGTTGTTTTTCTTCTGTGTTTCTACTCCCACAGTTTTTCCTCTGAATGTGGATAGTGTTCTTTCTTGTAGATCCCTCCAAGTTGTTCAGGATCACTGCATTGCCACTAATGGAGAAGTCCATTACATTTTATTGTACCACAGTGTATCAGTCTCTGTGTATAATGTTCTCCTGGTTCTGCTCCTCTCACTCTGCATCAATTCCTGGAGGTCATTCTAGTTCCCATGGAATTCCTCCACTTTATTATTCCTTTGAACACAATAGTATTCCATCACCAACATGTATCACAATTTGTTCAACCATTCCCCAATTGAAGGGCATCCCCTCATTTGGAAAAATATTTAAAATTAAAAAAATAAAATAAAATCTCCCTTTCTACAAGTCACCTTTCTCAGGCCCCCTTAATGCTAGTAATTTTCCTCTGCTAATTAAATTCAATTATCATGTATGTATAATGTTCTTACATGTTTGCTTTTATGTTGTATCCCCATTGGACTGTCAGCTTCTTGAGAGTAGGAACTGCCTTTTGTCTTTTTTTGTATTCCCAGCACTTAACACAGGACCTGGCATTTCATAAAAGCTTACTGACTGACTCACTGAGCAAAGAACTAGAACCTAAGGGGATACCCATCAATTGTGGCATGATTAAATAATTTAAATATGAATTCAAAGGAAAATTATTGTACCTTAATAAATGGCAAAATGGATATTTTCAGAGAATCCTAAGATTTACCTGAATCAATGTTGAGTGTAGTGTAAGAAACAAGGAGAATAATTTCTATAACGACTACAGTATTATAAAGAAAAATGACTTTGAAAACAATGTAAATGACCAGTCATGACTCCAGAAGACTGAGCAAGCATGCTCTCTCTTCTTTGTGTAAGAGTATTCATGTTTGTTTTTTTTTAAAGCCTTACCTTTCATCTTGGAGTCAATACTGTGTATTGGCTCCAAGGCAGAAGAGTGGTAAGGTCTAGGCAATGGGGGTCAAGTGACTTGCCCAGGGTCACACAGCTAGGAAGTGTCTGTGGCCAGATTTGAACCTAGGACCTCCCGTCTCTAGGCCTGGTTCTCAATCCACTGAGCTACCCAGCTGCCCCCTGTCATGTTTTTTAAAACTTTACCTTGTCTTAGAATCAATACTACATATTGGTTCCAAAGCAGAAAAGCGGTAAGGGCTAGTTAATTGGAGTTAAATGACTTGTCCAGGGTCACATAGCCAGGAAATCTCTGAAATCAAATTTGAATCTAGGGCTGGCTCTGTATCCCTTGAGCCACTTAGCTGCTCCTAATACATCTTTTTTTTTTTTTAAGCCCTTACCTTCTGTCCTAGAATCAATACTGTATATTGGTTCCAAGGCAGAAGAGTGGTAAGGGCTAGGCAATAGAGGTTAAGTGACTCACACAGCTGGGAAGTGTCTGATGCCGGATTTGAACCTAGGACCTCCTGTCTAGGCCTGGCTTTCAATCCACTGAGCTACCCAGTTGCCCACCTAATACATCTTTTAAAAAGCCAAAACCTGTGTGATATTCAGTGTTAGTAAGCATATCACATATCAACCTAAAGCAACAGTATTCATATTTTTAAAAAGGAACACTCCCATTTTTCCTGAAGCCTGAGAGAAGGGAGGAAGTATAGCAGGAAGAAAGAGGGGAAAGAAGGCAACTTTGGGCCTCAGGTTCCTCCAACTCCTAGTCTGTTTTTCCCAATTGAGGTTACAAGATTCAATTTAGAACCTATGGGCAATCCTAAATCAAGTTCCTTCCTTCTGAACTTTGTTGTGCTCCCTGTGAGTGTTAATAAAAGTTAACTGCCCCATGGGCCTACCTTGTATCCCAGTGTCTGGTAGCCTTTGCTACACCCAGGGGACAAGCTAGTATACTGTAGAACACACAGCCTCTTATCTTATTGTTTAATTTTGGTCATAAAGTGTCTTTGATGTGTTGTGCAATTCAAAGTTCACTCAGAGTGGGTGGGTGGGGTGCTACAGGGTATTATAAAAATAAAGAACATGCCTGGCAGTGGTTTGAAACCACTTGGTCAATCTTCTTTGAGGCAGATAACTTGATTGTGGAGCAAAAAAGACCTTGCTTAATACCTAACTGGTAATTTATTTCTCCTTAGGCCTTTCATCTCCTAGCCCACTGAGTTTATCTCTGACTTCTAATCTGATTGTTTAGCATGTGATCAAAGAAGCTATGAATATGTTTTATTTTCCCACCGTATGAATAGAATGCTGTTTGTTCAGCACATTACATCACCTGTTACTGCTACTCCTGAATCCTATACCAAATGTTTGTGTTATAAATAGAACTCATAATAGATTTGTAAGATGGGGGTGGGGTTTTGAAATTTATTCCACTTTATGAGGTAAGCTTTACCCTGTCACCAGTCAGTATTCACAAAGATTTGATTGGAACTTTGGTGGTTGTCGCTTATAATTAGGGTAGAAGTAAATGTTTGACTTAAGAGAGGAAAAGATTCCAGGGTTTCTTTCTATCCTTCTGAAAGTGAGACATAACTTTTTGAGCTTTTGGGTACAAAGTGAAAAACCAGCATATCTCAAAAGTCTTGTGCAGTTCTGTTTTAATAATAATGACATAAATATTAATGCATTTATAACACCAATAATATAATATTAATGATTTTATATTTATTAATTTAATAATAAAGTTTAAAATGGCATCAAGACTTTTAAGACACCTATATATTGTTTTGTTTCACAAGCAGTGCTTTCTGTGAAGATGGACACATCAACCACATACACATTTATATAAATAACAGCTCAAAGCAGGAATATTAGTTTAAAATTATTTATGTTGTACCTTTGGCTTAATCATTTGCATTTTACCTTGTGCAGGGCTTTTTAACCTGAGGTTCAAGGATTTCAAGAAGTCCAGGAATTTGACTAGGGGGAAAAATATTTTTTTTCATTATAATTCATTTATTTCATTATCCTCTGTGTTTTATGCATTTTAAAATAAAAAAAAAATTTTTTTTCTGAGAGTCTTTTGATTTTACCAGACTGCCAAATAGGTCTGTGACACAAAGTTGAGAACTCTTGCTTTTAAGAATTGAAGCAGGTGTAAATAATTTCAGACTAGATTTTAATGGAAGTTCCGGTAATGATTTTGTTTTAGACTTTTTGAGGAATTTTGACATTCCATTGTGAACTACGCTGTTGTTGGTCTTCATAATATCATTAGGTTGCATAAAGTCTATATGAGGAGTTTAAAATAAAGTTCATTTTGCAGTTGACCCATAAGTTCTTTTTATTTTTTCTCTCAGAAATTTAGGATTTTTTTTGAAACAGGACATAGATGTTCTTTTGACTTCTATTCCCCGCCCCCCCCAACCCCCCTTTCTCCTTGGAAATGCTTTGGACTTTTTTGGAACAGATGGCTCATCAGTACTCAGTAAAGTCAAAGGCTTGAGTTGTGGAAAGGATTAACCCTTAAAAATGATAACTATGTTTGGATTTTAGAAAAAGTATCAGGTGTTAGTTTGCTTGGGTTTGCCCTTATTGTATAGTCACTCAATTTTAGCAGCCTAATTTATTTTATCATTAGCTCATTTCTTAGAATCACAGTTAAATGTTGTAAGGGACCTCAGCACCCTCTATTTAAATCGATCCAATCCAATCAACACTGATTAAATGCCTACTATGTGCCAGGAATTGTGCTAAGCACTGGGGATACAATTAATGAAAAGAAGAAATCATTAATAATAAATAACACACCCAGCAAGTGGTTGCTCATCTCAAAGATTTCCAAGTGGAGGAAACCATCACCTTGAGGCAGCCTATTCCACTTTTGGACAGCTCTACTTTTCTCCCTTGGTTTTGTACATAGAAAGAGGAATAAATTTGATTTATTCCAACATTTTCAGCATAGTTGTGACGTGCCTTGTACAAATATGGCTATTTGTAGAGATATGTTAATGTTTGTATACCTAATAAAGCAAATTGTGTTATGGCCTTCTGGTTTCTAATTACCTTTAGAAAAAACACTTCTTGGATATATATCTATGATCTTATAGACATGAACTCTTTACCTTGGAGTCGTGAAGGATTGGATACAGCTCAATGACTGAATGATTAACAAATCTAAATGAAATTATTTCTGAGACTTTTTCCAACTCTGAAATTCCAGGAGGGGAAAATGTGTATTCGATACCCTTTAACTTTTTAAAAATTCATTTTTAAAATTTTATTTGATTATGAAGATTTTTCTCCTAGTTACATGATTCATGTTCTTTCTCTCCCCTCCTCTCCTCCCCCTCCCATAACCAACACACAATTCCCCTGGGTTTTACATGTCATTGCTAAAGACCTATTTCCATAGTTTTGATATTTCCACTAGAGTTATTGTTTAGAGTCTACATCCCCAATCATATCCCCATTGACCCATGTGGTCAAGCAGTTGTTTTTCTTCTCTGTTTCTACTCCCACAGTTTTCTTTCTCTGGATGTGGATAGAGTTATTTCTCATAAGTCCCTCAGAATGCTAGTAGAGAAGTCCATTACATTCGATTGTGCCACACTGTGCCTTTCACTCTGCATCAATTTCTGGAGGTCATTCCAGTTCACATGGAATTCTTCCAGTTCATTATTCCTTTTAGCACAAAAGTATTCCATCACCAAAAGATACCATAATTTGTTTAGCCATTTCCCATTTGAAGGGCATCCCCTCATTTTCCATTTTTTTGCCCTCTTGACTTAATTAGTTTAGTTTTGTTGTTCAGTCATTTCAATCATGTCCAACTATTTACAATCTCTTGGACCTCTGTCCATGGAGTTTTCTTGTCAAAGATATTGTAGTAGTTTGCCATTTCCTTTTCCACAAACAGAGGTTAAGTGACTTGCCCAAAGTCACATAGCTAGGAAGTTTATGAGACTAGATTTTAACTTAGGGCTTCCTGACTCCAGTGCTTTATCCATTTTGCCACCTAGTTGCCATTAGTTAAAGAACACCTAAGAAAACTTCCTATTCTGCAATTTATAATCTTAATAGAGTCTGAGCACTGAGGTTAAATGACTTGATCTGATCACATAGTCAGCATTCATCAGAAGATCCAATAACATAAGCCCCAGGCCCTGGGGTCTTCCTAACTTGGAGGCCAGTACTCTATCTTAATCTCCTTTTTACTTTTATGTGCTCTATGTCAGTTTTGTCAAAACTACCCACTACTCATTCACAAACCACCATGCAATTACCTTCTGAAGTGTTCTATATTAATTTTTTTAAATAGACTTTGAAATAAAACCCCTAGTGTCCATTAGTTCTAGCCATTTACAGTCTTTTCCAAACTAGATTGTGAAAGTTTCTCATTGGATTTAAAGTCAGAAATGAAGATAAAATAATCTTTCCATTTCATTGTTTAATTTACTTCTCAGATTAGGTTTAGATCAACATCTCACACCCTATACCAAGATAAATTCAGAATGGGTAAATGACTTAAATATAAAGAAGGAAATTATAAGTAAATTAGGTGAACATAGAATGGTATACCTGTTAGATCTATGGGAAAAGAAAGCATTTAAGACCACACAAGAGATAGAGAATATTACAAAATGTAAAATGAATAATTTTGATTACATTAAAGTAAAAAGGTTTTGTACAAAGCCAATGCAAACAAAATTAGAAGGGAAGCAACAAACTGTGAAAAAAATCTTTATAACAAAAACCTCTGACAGAGGTCTAATGTCTCAAATATATAAGGACCCAAGACAGATTTACCAAAAATCAAGACATTCCCCAATTGATAAATGAGCAAGGGACATGAATAGATAGTTTTCAGATAAAGAAATCAAAACTATAAATAAACACATGAAAAAGTGTTCTAAATCTCTTATAATTAGAGAAATTCAAATCAAAACAGCTCTGAGGTATCACCTTACACCTAGCAGATTGGTTAATATGACAGTAAAGGAAAATAAAAAATGTTGGAGGGGATGTGGCAAAATTGGGACACTAATGCATTGCTGATGGAGTTGTCAATTGATCCACCCATTCTGGAGGGCAATTTGGAACTGTACGCAAAGGGCTTTAAAAGACCTCCTGTCCTTTGATCCAGCCATACCACTGCTGGATTTGTACCCTAAAGAGATAATAAGGAAACATACTTGCACAAAAATATTTATAGCTGTGATCTTTGTGGTGGTAAAAAAAATTGGAAAATGAGGGGGTGTCCATTGATTGGGGAAGGGCTGAACAGATTGTGGTATCTGATGGTGATGGAATATTATTGTGCTGAAAGGAATAATGAACTGGAGGAATTCCATGTGAACTGGAAAGACCTCCAGGAATTGATGCAGAGCAAAAGGAACAGAACCAGAACATTGTTCACAGAGACTGAAATACTGTGGCACAATCGAATATAATAGGCTTTTCTACCAGCAGCAATGCAGTGATCCAGGACAATTCTGAGGGACTTAAGAGAAAGAACTCTATCCACATCCAGAGAAAGAACTGTGGGAGTAGAAATACAGAAGAAATACATATGATTGATCATATGGTTCAATGGGTATGTGATTTGGAATGTTGACTTTAAATGATTACTGCAAATATTAATTATATGGAAATAGACTTTGAACAATGATACATGTATAACCCAGTGGAATTGCTTGTCAACCCAGGGAGGGGGGAGGGAAGAGGAGAGGGAAAGAAGATGAATCATGTAACCATGGAAAAATATTCTAAATCAATTAATTAAAAAATTTAAGTCTCAAGGTAGCTTTATATTTAATGCTTTCACAAAGAATTGACAAGTAACACTTTTTTTCTTACCAGTCATAAACTTTTTTTTTAATTGACTGGTCAAATATTATTTTCCTCTGCATTTGATCCATTTCTCCTAATTTGATATGAAATACCAAACTATATTAGGACAATGATAGTTGTACCTTCCAAAGAAGACAAATGGTTAGGTAGAAACAAAACAACTTGTCCTGTGGCCATCCAGCAAAGTTCTGCCTTTGAACTTATTGGGTGGGATGTTTATAATTAGATGGCATTGCAGCTGGTTCACAGAATAGTTTTGTTTAGGTTTACTCTACTGGCCAAAACTGTGTTCACTAAGCATGTTGTCTGCTGTGGGCTTAGGGCTCTTTGCTCTTGTAAATATAATAGTATCAAAGCCAGTCAGCATTCACCTTTTAGCCTTTTACCTTGGCCACCCATCCTCAGCTTGGCATTTAGACTTAAGATAAGGAGGTTGTTTAGTACAGAGTAAAGAGCACTGGCTTTAGAATCACAGTTGCTGGTGGTGAAATCTGGTCACTGCCATTAAAGTAGCTTATGTGATTTTGATCAAGTTTTTCATCTCTCTGGACTCCATTTTCCTTTTCTGTAAAACAAAGGGGATTGGGACATATGACCTTTAAAATTGTTTTCTAAACCAGTCAATCTACCATCCGGTGACCCAGTGAAAGTTAAAATCATAGCCAACTCTTAACAAAACAAGAAATTTAGTAAGAAACTTGGGACATCAATAAGTTATTCCTTTTTGGCTTCTGCTTAGTTAAGGTGGTAATGATATGAGAAGAAAACTATGGGACTGATCTAGAAGGTTCTGAAAAAAGAAAATAACCAGGCTTAATTATTTTATGGAAAGAAAAAGGTTTGCTATTCCAAACTGGTGTCTGTAGAAGGTGGGTTAGGAAATCAGTTAAGGATGAGTAAAAGGATTGCCTTGCTACAGGGAGGAGCATCCAATTGAGATTAAATATTATAAGTTTGTAGCATATCTAGTGTTTAACAGTAGGAGAGGAGTATTTAATTAGTATTTATTTTATATTGAATATGCCTACCGTAATTCAGAAACCTCATTTTAATGTCTTTCACATAAAATCCTTTCTTAGAGTTAGAAACTCAAAATAGAAACATTTTTTTTCTCTCTTAAATGTTAGATTTTTAAGTCAGAAAGAAATGGGTTTGAATCATGCTACCTATCTTTTAAAAATAAGTTGTTTATTGCTATCTTTTGTTTTTGTCGTCTTTTCTGTTGATATTGTTTTATTGTTTTCTTGGCTCTACTTACTTTACTTCAGCTGCTATAAGTTTACGTTTCCATGTTTCCTTGTATTCGTTCACATTTCTCATAGCACAATATTTTCTATAGTTTGTACCACAATTTGTTTATCTATTCCCTAGTCAGTAGGTATCTATTTTGCTCTAATTTTTTGCTATCACATAAAAGTGGTATTTTAAATATTGTGGTATATAGGAGAAATTTTATTTTATTTTATTTTTTAAACCCTTACCTTTCATCTTAAAATCAATATTGTGTACAGATTGGCTAGAATGACAAAAGAGCAAAATGGCAAATATTGGAGGGAATGTGGGAAAATGCACACATTAACACATCATTAGTGGAACAGTGAATTGATCCAGCCATTTTGGGAGAGCAATTTAGAATTATAGCCAGAGAATGCTAAAACTTGTGTATATAATTTCTGTTTGCTAGTGACATCAGGAAAAAAGAAAAAAAAATATATATATATTCCAAAATATTTATACCATCTTTCTTTGTGGTGGCAAAGAATTGGAAATTGAGGGGATGTTTTGTCAGTTGAGGCATGTCTAAACAAATTGTGGCATATGATTGTGATAAAATACTATTCTGTTGTAAGAAACAATGAGTGGGTTAATTTTTTTTAAAACTTGGAAAGAACTATATGAGATAATGAAGAATAAATGAGTAGAACCAAGAAAACTATATATAGCTACAGATTTGATATTTGAAGAATAACTTGTGAATATTCACCTCCAGTGAAACTGAAAAATGAAAATATGAAAGCTCTACATTTACATAGCTGTTTGCTTGATGATGCCTTCTGTGGTGTGGGGAGAGCTGAGAGGGGCTGAGATATATATGAAAATAAATTCTTTTAAGAAAAAAATTTATTGGAGAAATTGATCTCTAAAGGAACGAGAGAGAGGAGGAGAGGGAGAGAGAAGAGAGAGAGACAGAGAGAGAAGAGAGAGACAGAGAGAGAGAGAGTCACTCTTCTAAGAGTCAATCTCCTAGGTAGATAGCACAGTGAATTGAGAGCTAGATCTGGTGTCAAGAAGACTTGGATTCAAATTTGTCCTCTGAAACTTCCTAGCTGTGTGACCCTGAGCAAGTCACTTTTAACCACAGTTATCTAGCTCTTGCCATTCTTCTGCCTTAAAATTAATACTAAGATAGTGCCTACCCACAGCTGTTAGAGATATATCTGCTTTTCTTATTTTTTGTAATAGTATGATCTTTAAAATTGAGATCACATATCCAGTGCATTTCTTATGAGTATGGTGTAAAATGTTTGCTAAGTCAAATTTGTGCCATATTGCTTTCTAGTTTTCCCGACAGTTTTTGTCAAGTAAATCCTTTCCTAAATAAGACTCTTTATACCTTACATAACAGTGGCTTATTAAGTTCCTTAGTTTCTGATTCTCTCTTAGCTAGTCTGTTCCAATGATTACTTCTCTGCTTTAAAAAAAACAACAACAGTATTAAATGGTTTTGATGCTTACTGCTAAACTGAGTTCTGGAATTGCTCTTTCCCTTTTGTTTCTATTTTTTCATTGGTCTTTTATTTTTCTTGATGAATTTTATCATCATTTTATCAAGTATTGTAAAGTATTGATAGCTTGATTGGAATAGCATAAAACTATATGCTAAAAACAGAACAAAAAACAGAAAAATTATATACTACAAAAAACTATAAAATTAAAACTTTGGTAGTATTGGGTTTTTTAAAATTACATTGGCACAGCCTAATCATGAGCATTGAATTCTTCTAGTTTTTTAAATTGTTCTTTTATTTCTTTAAGGATTACTTTATAGATCTATACAAGCATTTTGTGTGCTTTTGGTAGATCATTCCCAAGATACTTCATGCGTTTTGTAGTTATTTGGGATGGACTTTTCCCCTTTTCATTATTGCATCTCAGATTCTGTTATAGAAATGTTGATTTTTGAGAAGTAAAATTTGTAGCCTAAAACCTAAATCATTAATTATCTCCATTAATATCCTGATGATTTTCTAAGTCAACTGTCATATCATCAACAATTAGAGATTGTTTTATCTATCTCCACCAGTCCTTATGCTTGTAATATTTTCCCTGGTTTTTTCACTATTACTAGCATTACTAGGACAATGTGAAATAATAGTGGGAAAGTGAAAATCCTTGCTTTACTCTTGTATTTATTGGGAAAGGTTCTAGAATATCCCATTGTATATGGTGCTTGCTTTTAGATTTATATATATACTTTTTTATTTTTTAAAAAATGGACTCAATGCCTATGCTTTAATAGAGGTTTTTTTTTTTTTTAGCAAAAATGAATGTTTTACTTTGTCAAAGGCTTTTTCCATATCTATTAAGATAATCATGTGTTTTTGAATGTTTTTGTTTTAATATGATTAATTATGTTGTTTTCCTAATATTAAACCAATTCTTTCATCTTTGATATAAATCTAGCTGGTCATAATGAATGATTTCTTGGATGAATCATTGTAATCCAACAAGATTTTATTTAAAATTTTTGAATCAACATTCATAAACTTTTTTGGGCTTCTTCCATAATTTGTCTCATAAAAGGAAAGTGATACATTGCTTTCTTTCTCAGTGTTTGAGAACAATTTGTGTAGTACTGGTGCTAATTGTTCTTTAAAGTTTCATAGAATTTTGTGAATCCATCAGGACCAAGATTTCCCTCCCCATCAGTAATTCTTTTATAAGTAGTTCTGTCTACTTTTTTGAGGTTAGATTAGTTAAATTCTCTTATTTCTTCTGCTGGTATTTTTGAAAGTATTCCTTTATTTCTTTCATGTTCTCATTTTGTTAAAATATTACTATAGGTTCTGATAATTCTTTTTATTTCTTATTTCATCTTGTTTGTTTATTTTGTTAACTTGATTTTGTGTCCTGGCCTCTGTTATTTGTTCTGTTTACCTTTCTTATATTTCTCATCTTAAGTGTTTGAAAAACATAATATTTTTTTTTCAGAACTTAATTTTCTTTCTAGGAATGCTTCAAACAACACCCTAAAAAACTTTAATTAATTAATTAAGAATATTTTTCCATGGTTACATTATTATGTTCTTTCCCTCTCCTCTTCTCTCTCCCCTCCTGGAACGAACGAGTAATTCCACTGGGTTTTATATATATCATTGTTCAAAACTGATTTCCATATTATTACTACCAAAACAATTTTTAAAAAATTTAATTGAACATTTAGCTTTTTTCATTAGGCTAAGTTTTCAGGGTAAGTCACCTTATATTATAACTTAAGCTCCTTTGCTCTTTGGAATAATTATTCTATTTTTCTGCAGTTTCTGTTGAGTACAAAACAGTTTTCTATTATTGAAATTTCCTTTATTTGTTTGCAGAATTTGTTTATCAATATTTTGATCTACCATTATGTGTCTGTATTTTTAAGATAAAGTTGTTTTTTTTTTTTAGGTAGTCTATTGATTGACAGTTTTTACTGTGCTCCAAAAAGTCTGGATAGCTTTCTATTGTTATTTATTGCATTATGGATGATAATCAAGTTTTTTCAACTCTTTAATTTTCTTCTGGGAGATGCATAGTTTTTAAATTGTCTCTGCTCATCCTGCCTTTTGAGATCACTAAGTCTTTAAACATTTATTAATCATCTACTAAGAGCCAGGCATTGTGCTAATAAGACCTGGATATGCAAATATGAAAGAAAAGAGTCTCTGCCTTCATACAGCTTACAATCTAATAAGGGAAGATAATACTCTAAAAGAAGCTAAAAAGTGAGGATGAGAGGTACCTGTGCTTGGCATGAGGAATTGTTGGAGTCTAGTCAAAGTAGTGTAACTCGTGGGAAGTGAAGCTTTGGTTGTCTTGAGAGCCCTTTTAAATAAAGGATTTGGGAGGTGTCTTTGCTCCTCCTTCCAGATCTCCTATCAAAGGGGTGATTTATTCTCATCACAACTGATGAGGTTGTGAATATCAAAACTGATGTAATATCAAAGGATGATGAGTTTCCTGGTGTTGAGGATTCCTTGAGGCATGATCTTGATGGAGTCCAGTCCAAAGAGTAGAGCTGATGATCTTGAAATTATCATCTAGAAACGATCACAATAAGTCAGGCTCATATGAAGATTATGTTTTCTTTTACTGATTTTTTTTTGCTTCTCTTCTTCCACATTGCCCTTCACTTTTTATGTATTTGCATTCCTAACCAGCTATTCTCTTATTACTTTGAAGGGATTTACCTCTGTGGATTCAAGTTTTTCTGTTCTGTCAAGTATTTCTGCTGTGCCAGGCCATATAACCTTTCAGAATTCTTTGTTCTCTTTTCTTCCATTCATTAATATTCTATAATTCCATGTTCTCTTGGCCTTGTCAGGTATTGATTCATTTTCCTTTACAATCTTTATTCATAGATGTCTGGACTTTATTAGCTGATTGGGAGGTCTTATATTCTCTTCTATTGATGGTTTCCCTATTGGTTTATCTATTCCTCCTAACATTTTTGGTAGTTTCTGTATTTTTTCCTTAATATTCCCTTTTGCTCTCTTTACAACTTCTTTCTTCATGGTTTCCTGGAGACTGGACCTAGAAGCCATCCTGGTTTTCCTCCAGGCAGTTCACATTGCTGGGCAATTCACATTTCTAGGCCCTTACTTTTTTCCCCAAGTGACTTCTTGTGGCAGAACTGGCCCCAGATGTATACTGAACTCTTTTCCTCATGCTTACTGGTATACACAGTCTTATACCTATCCTGCCTTAATTGCCTCTCTGTTCCTCAGTTTTCTGCCTCCACTCTGTTACAATACAGTGTCCCAACCAATCAAATGTTTATTGAATTGAAATCTATTTTTTGAAAACCTTAAAATGTTATATAAATGTCAGTTGTGATTATAATTTTTTTTTAATTGAGGAGCTGAACTTATATAACATGAATGTCCTATGAATGATGCTTTGCCAGACACTAGTTGTACTCTATAACTTAGTATCATTCATCACCTACAGTTCCACTTCTTTTGAGGGACTCGACTCCTAACAGACTTGATAGCTGTGCCTAGGGTGTTCTCTCAAGGTCTGGGGAAGGTGTGTTATTTCCATGGGAAAACTGGGAAGATCCTGATTGAATTTAAAGCTTCCTGAAGAATGCTGAAGCATTTTAAAAATTAATATTGTTTAAAAACCCTTACCCTCTGTCCTAAAATTGTCACTAAATATCTGTTCCAAGGCAGAAGAGCAGTAAGAGCTAGGCAGTTGGGATTAAGTCACTTGCCCAGAGTCACACAGCTAGAAAATGTTTGAAGCCAGATTAAATCCAAGATTTCCCATCTCCAGGCCAAGTTCTCAATCCACTGAGCCCTACCTAACTTGCCCCCCCATAAAGCATTTTAGAACTCCCCTAAACACTCCAGTTTCTTATACTCCTTGATGAAACCTCAAGGAGCCAGGCCACTGAGTAATGTTTTGGCCCAAACATGACTATAGTTTTTGTGCCTGCTAGGTGAAGTTGTTATTTGAGCTTTAGGCAACATACTTTCTTTAGCATTCAGTTATTTCAAAAATATTCTTTTTATGAAAATGTGGTTTTGTTGCCTCTGAAGTTTTTAAAATCTTGTAAGTTATTATAAAATAATTTATTTTACAAAAGTTTAATTGCACAGAGTTCCTCTAGCAAACAACACTTAGGGTATATAGACACACATACACTCTATAATATAGTGAAAAAAAATGATCAAATAGTAGCCAGCTTACTATGCCATGTCACATGTTCATTAGCTAACTCCCACTCCATATTCCTAAATTTTCCAATAAAAGTTTGGGGACATCTGTAGAGCTCTCTCAATTCCATCTGAGGGGCAAGCACAATGGAGCCCATATTTTTTAACTCCTTGTCTCTGAGTCTTTATTCTTCTCTCTCTCTCTCTCTCTCTCTCTCTCTCTCTCTCTCTCTCTCTCTCTCAATCTCTCTTTCTCTGTCCATTTCCCCTCAGTTTCCAATCTTCTCAGGTGTCCACCCATGAAAATATTAATATGTAACTGCAGGAGGTACAAGAAGTGAACCTAAAGATAATCTTATCCAACCCCCTTCATTTTATAGGTAATCAAATGTCATCCTCATGTTTTGATTCATAGAAATATTTTAAAGAGCTGCTCAATAATTAATAATGAAATATGTCTAAGACGAATAAAATTTTAAAACTGCTAGTTAGGTAGAACTTAACTTTTGTCTTACAGTAAAATATTAGAATGCAGGTAATAGATAGCTATTGAACAGCTATTGAACTGATTAGAACATCCTGTTACAGGACTATCATTTGTGTACACATTGCACAGACATCTTTGGAATTTAGGAAAATTGAAGAGAATGGTGAAATATCAATTTAACTGCTTGCAAAATTAGAACATTTAAATTTCAGCTGTTTTTGGTTTAGAACTTGGCAAATAATTGTCAATCTGGGTCACATTTGCTGTTACTCAACAAATAAAAAATTATAATCTTTTAACTGGAATTTTTCATTTTAAACCTACATATCATCAAGCATCCAATAGCTATTGTTATGTTGTATTTCATTCATCAGATACTTATTAAAGTATTAAATCCCAGAGATTGTATAAGATGTTGTATGAGGAGTTTGGGAACTTGGATTCTAGTAGTTTATATTGTAATTTTGGGGAAGTTATTTAAATAAACCTAGGCTTCATTGTTTGATATGTGTAATGAGGAGATGAGATAAGGTGTGCATTCCTAAGGATTACTATATGGTCCATAATTTTGAGGTCTTGGGAGAAAGTTTTGAAGAAGTATAAAATTGCAAGGGTTTTTTTAAATATAAGGTATGTGAAGTCGAAAATCCTTTACAGAAACACTATTCTTCCCGTCATTCAGATTTAAAATCCTAGTAATCTCTGATTCTTTTTTCTTTCCTGTCTACTCCAACATCTATTGTCAAGGCCTTTTGATTTTAAAGCCTTAATATTATGTCTTTAAAATTCTTTTTATTATAACTGATTACTACCATAGAGGTCATCTTTGTTTTTTTCCCCCCAAAAGCTAGTATAATTGTTTGCTAGCCACATAATATTACCAAGTGGTTACTAGTGCTAAAAAATAGACCTCTCCCACCCTTAACTTGTGTTTTTTTTTTTGGGGGGGGGTAAGGATATTTTATTTTACCAATTACATGTAAGAACAATTTCCCACATAAGTTTTCTGAAGTTACATGATCCTAATTGTCTTCCTCCCTCCCTTTCCTTTTCCCCTCTTCCCCGAGATGATAAGCAATTTGATCTGGGTTCCCATCATTTACCATAATTTATTCAGTTGTTCCCCAAATGATGGACATCCCCATGGTTTCTAATTCTTTGCCACCACAAAAAAAGTAGCTATAAATATTTCTGTACATATAGGTCCTTTACCCTGTTTTTTTAAAAATTTCTTTGGGGTTCAGATCCAGTAGTGGTATTACTGGATCAAAGAGTGTGTGTTCTTTTATAGCCCTTTGGGCATAGTTCCAAATTGTCCTCCAGAATGGTTGGATTAGTTGACAACTCCACCAACAATGCATTAGCTTCACAGTATTGCCACTTCCCCTCCAACATTTATCACTGGCCAATCTGATAAGTATGAGGTGGTATCTCAAAGTTATTTTAATTTGCATTTCTCTAATCGAGTGATTTAGGACATTTTTTTCATATGATTATTAATAGCTTTCTTCATCTGAAAACTGCTTGTTCATAATACTTTGATCATTTGTCAGTTGGAGATTATCTTGTATTCTTATAAATTAGATTTCATTTTCTATGTACTTGAGACCTTTTCAGAGAAATTTGTTAAATTTTTTTTTCTGAGTTTGTTTCCCTTCTAATCTTGGTTTCATTTGTCTTGTTTAAGCAAAACCATTTACATTTAATCTAATCAGTGTTATTCATTTTATATCTTGCAATGTTCTCTATCTCTTGTTTGGTCATAAATTTTTCCCTTCTCCAGAGATCTGATAGGTAAACTATGTTCTCCTAATTTATATAGTATCACCCTTTATGTCTACATCATATACTCATTTTGACCATATCTTGGTATAGACAGTGGTGGTGAAGACAGGGCAGGCATGCAGAGCTATCACTCAGGGAGCTGCTCTGTTTCTCCTCTTCCCAACTCCTGAGGACATTTTTTACATGCCCCACCCCTCTGTCTACCCCACCAAAGCAAGCCCTTTCTTCCTTAACTCCCATAAATGAGGGGGAGGGGGTGAGGTTTGCCTATGAGAGTATAGGGTATAAGATATTAGTCTATGCCTAGTTGTTGCCATACTGTTTTCCAGTTTTACCAGCAGTTTTGTCAAATAACTTTTTGTTGCCCAAACTGGGTTCATTGGGTTTATCAAACACTAGATTGCTAAGGAAATTTACTCCATGTTTATTCCATTGATCCACCATTCTGTTTCTTAGCCAGTACAGATTGTTTTGGTGATTATTGCTTTATAGTCCAACTTATTTTTAATGTCATGCAGAAATCTAAAGTGCTGTACCCTTTCTCAAATGTTGCCCAGTCTTCTTCCTATTAAATTCTGTTCCCTGCTCACTGTTCATTTGTCAATGCCTGTCCACAAAACATGTACTGATAATCCAGTTCACTTGGTTATTCATCTATACATCATATGTATCTATAGAAATAGAACATCTTCATTCAGCATTTAGTAAGGGCTAGATAGTAAGTTAGATCCTGATGATATAAAATGAATTAGCCCCTGCCCTCATGGAACTTAAATTATTTAATAGAGAAGATATGTACATCTATAAATACATATAAAATTATTTTAAAATAAATACAAATTACTTTTTTTGAGGTGAGTGAGGGGAATACTGTAAGCAGAGGGAATAACAATATAGAATGTATTACTTGAGTCAAACATTGAGGGAAATTGGGGATTCTAAGAGGCTGAGCAGGGAGAAAAAGTGAATTCTAGATATGGGGAGCAGCCAACAAAAAAGTACAGAGTTGGGAGATGAAATATCTTATGTTAAAAAAAAAACCAGGAAAAAGACCAATTTGACTGGCTTATAGTTTGTATGAAGGAAAATAATAAACCTGCGAAGGTTTTTTTGAGCCAGGTTGTAAAGGACCTTTAATATTCAAAATGGGTTTTGTACTTAAGTAATTAAGAAGCTAAATATCATCAAGCCTTCAGTAGATATTGATATGTTGTATCTTTTACATTTTGTATTTTATACAGAAAATATATATTAAATTGTATGGGTATTCTGTATTGGGGATCTAGAAACTGAAGATTCTAATGGTTCTGTATTGCAATATTGGGGAAGTCTAGAGGTTATTGAGTAGAGAAGTGACAGGGTCAGATTATATTTTAGGAATATCTTTTTGTCAGCTGTGTGGAAAAGGATTTGGAGGGAAATAATTTGTTATACCAAATAATATCTTTTTGCTGTTAGCAATTATACATCCAGGCAAGAGGTGATAAAGGTCTGAAAGGGTGGGGACTGTGAGTGGGAATAACAAAGCAAATATGATCATGTGGTGGTAAAAGTGACATGACTTTACAATTATTGTATATGGTGGTTAGGGAAAGGGATAAATCAAGGATAAGTGAGGTTATGAACCTAGGTGATTGGGAAAGATTTTTGAGAATGAGCAGATCTAAGAGGAAATGATAATGAAGTCTGTTTTATATATATTTATTTTGAGATGCTGGCAGGCCATACAAGTGTTAGGCAGATATGCAGCAGGCAGATGGCAATGAATCTGGAGTCCAAAAGAAAAATTAAGACTGAATATGTAAATTTTGGGATTATTTGCTTAGAAATCATATTTGTTCTTAGAATGTCAGAGCTGTGATGGTCTTTTAAAAGATGGAATAGAAGATATTAGAATTGGAATGGGCCTTGGAACAAGGGCTATCAGAGCTTAGAATTCAAAAATAACTTCCATTCTTATGGTAGTTTCCTTACAACAGGTTTGTAAAAGTAAGGAGTACAAATGTTATCTCTTTTGCAAATGAGGAAATCAAGCTTCAAAGAGGTAATGTGATATATTCTTGGTTACCCAGATAATAAGTATCATGGGCAAGACTCAAATTACATCTTTTGACTCCCAAATGTAACTTGTTACTAGTAGTTGTAGGCTTATAGATTTAGAGCTAGAAGAGACATTGTGTTAGTTAAATGTATTCTATTCTGGTTCTAAATTTTTTGTTCTGCATTTTTTCACCAAACTCTTTACCTATTTCTTTGTATTGCTTATATGTGTCCATCTTAATTGCATTATAATATTCCATTACATTAATTTACCACAATTTAACCATTACCTAGTTATTCAACATTTAACATTCATCTGGTTGTTTAAAAGCATATAAAATGCTGGTCTGAAAAAAAATCTTAGAAAATACAGCTTTTAGGAGGAGTAATCCTCAGCATCTCTGTACCACTATGAAAATCCTCTCCAATCCAAGATTAAAATAGTGCCACAAAACGAATATAGGAGTGAAATAACCAACAAGGAGACAGAGTGAAACAACATTCATGAAAAGAAAAATCAAAAGGTAGTTAATGAACATCTGGGGCATTAGGGTGAGAGGAGAGAAGATCCAGCAAGAATCAGACCCAGAAAATAGCATGGATGAGATAGCAAGTCACAGCTCCCCACCCCACATCTACTGTCTGAGGTTAGGGAACCTATGCCCAAGTCGACATCAAGATCTTGAGACCCTGCCTGAGCAAATAGAGGTACAAGCCAATGCATACCCCATGAAATTTCAAACCTGTGGAGAAGTCCGGAACTCCAGTCTAGGCAATTCTAGTCTGGGCTTGGGGGCAAGGACTTAATTCACACTTAGGAGGTGGATGATAGTACTAAGTACTGATCTTTTTGCCTAAAGCTCCCCGCAGAGCTCCAAGACAGGACAATCAGGGGTGAGCCTGATTAGATCAATTACACAGTGAGATCAAAAACTTGAGACTAAGCCTGAAGCTAGAATTTGATCAGTTCCTGACCTGATCAAGATCAGTGAGAACAAAAGCTTACACCTAAGCCCAAGGCAAGTCTTTTAGCTATCAGCATCACAAGGGCCAATTAAATCAGCAGGGGGAGGGGACTCTCAGAGCTCTCAGCCCTAAGACCATCATATCATCGCCCCAAGCCTACTTGTAATTAGATAGGGAAAATGACCAAACAACAAAAAAAAGCACCCGACTCTAAAGAATTTTTATGGAAACAAAGAACAAGATACAGACACAGAAAGGGACAGTGAAAGCAAAGGAAACACACCCAAAGTCCAAAAGAAAAATATAGATTAGACAAAAACTCTGGAAGAACTCAAAAAGGACTTCAAAAACCAGTTAAGAAAAGCAGAGGAAAAGTGGGAAAGAGAAATGAAAATGATGCAAGAAGAAATGGACCAATTGAAAAAGGAGAACCAAAAACCAACAGAGGAAAATCAAAATTAACCATCTAGAAACTAATGATTTCATGAGAAAACAAGAAACAATAAAGTGGAATCAAAGGAATGAAAAAATAGAGGAAAACATGAAATATCTTATTGAAAAAAACAACTGACTTAGAAAATAGCTCTAGGAGAGACAATTTGAGAATTATTGGACTACCTGAAAGCCATGATCAAGAAAAAAACCCTTGGTTTATCATATTACAAGAAATTATCAAAGATAACTGCCCCGAGATTCTCAAACAAGAAAATAAAGTTGAAATTGAAAGAATTCACAGATCACCTCCAGAAAGAAATCCTCAAATGACATCTTCCAGGAATATAATAGCTAAATTCAAGAGCCACCAAGACAAGGAAAAATACTTCAAGCAGCCATAAAGAAACCATTCAAATACCATGTGGCTACAATAAAAATTAGTGGCTTCTGCATTAAAGGATTGAAAGGCATGGAATATGATATTCAGGAAGGCAAAAGATTGGGTTTACAACCCAGAGTCACCTATTCAGCAAGACTGAGTATATTCTTTCAGGGGAAAAAATGGTCATTCAGTAAAATAGAAGATTTCCAAGCATTCCTGAGGAATAAGCTAGACTTAAACAATAAATTTGAAGTCCAAACATGAGACACAAGAGAGCCCCCAAAAGGTAAATAAGAAAGAGAAAATTTAAGGGACTCATTAAGGTCAAAATGTTTATATGTCTTCATAGAAAGAGGATTTCTGTAATTCTCAAAAATAACTCTTAGTAGAGAAGATAGAAGGAATTACTCAGAAAGAGGCTAGAGAAGTAAGCTGATTATGATGATATGGAACGATATGTATGCATGAATGATATGTTAAAAAATCAATCAAAAGCTAAGAGGGTTACACTGAGAGAAAAGGGAAGGGAGAGATAGAATGAGCTGAATTATATAACATAAAGAGGCATGAAAAATCATTATAGAGAGGGGGAAGATAAGGATGGTGACAGGCAGTGTTGTTATTCTCACTGTAAAGGGCTCAAAGAAGGTAAAACAAGTATACTCTGTGAGGTATTGAGTTCTCTCTTACCCTACTCAATGGGGTATAGAATTCTATCTTACCCCACAAAGAAGTATAATAAGGGAAGAGGGAGGGGGAAGTGTGTGTGGGGGTGACAAAAAGCAAAACACTGGTGAGGAGGAACAGAGAGAAAGGAAATAGAGCAGGATTTAAAGGGGATAATATGATGGAGGGCAATACACAGTAATCATAACACTGAATGTGAATGGGATGAACTCATCTATTAAATGGAAGTAGATAGCAGAGTTGATTAAAAACAAGAATCCTACTATATGTTGTTTACAAGAAACATTTCAGGCAGAGTGACACACACAAATTCAAGATAAAAAGGCTGGAGCAAAATTTATTATGTATCATCTAAAGTAAAAAAAAAAAAACCAGGAGTAGCAATCATGATATCAGACAAAGCCAAGGTAGAAATTGATCTGATTAAAAGAGATAAGGAAGGAAATTACATTCTGTTAAGGGTACTATAAACAATGAAGTAATATCATTACTAAATATTTATGCACCAAAATGGCATAGCACCTAGATTTCTAAAGGAAAAATTAAAAGAGCTCAAGGAGGAAATAGATAGTAAGACCATATTAGTGGGGGGTCTCAGCCTCCCCCTTTCAGAACTAGATAAAACAAAAAATAAATAAGAAAGAAGTAAGGGAAGTGAATGAAGTGCTAGAAAAATTAGAGTTAATAGATATCTGGAGAAAACTGAATAGGAATAAAAAGGAAAATACCTTATTCTCAACAGTACATGGTACAGATACAAGGATCAACCATGTACTAGGGCATAGAAATATTAGAAACAAAAGCAGAAATAATAAATACAACTTTTTCAGATCATAATGTGATAAAAATTATACTTAGAGTCCATGGACAGACAAATTTAAAAGTAATTGAAAACTAATTAATCTAATTCTTGAAAACTGGTGGGTCAAAAAAAATCAGAAACAACAATTATGGTCTTCATTAAAGAGAATGACAATGAGGAGACATCATATCAAAACCTATGGGATACAGCCAAAGCAGTACTAGGGGAAAATTTATATTGCTGAGTGCCTATTACCAACAAAATAGAGAGGGAGGAAATTAATAAATTGGGCTTGCAACTTAAAAAATTAGAAAAAGAACAAATTAAAAATCCCCAGATAAAAATTAAATTGTAAATCCTAAACATTAAAGGAGAAACTAAATTGAAAGTAAAAGAACTATTGAACTAATAAATAAGACTAGGAGCTGTTACTTAACAACTAAGATAGATAAAGTTCTGTTTAATCTAATTTAAAAAAGAAAGAAGAGATTATCAAATTAACAGTATCAAAGATGGAAAGGGGATCCCCTCTAATGAAGAGGAAATTAAGGTAATTATTAAGAACTATTTTTCTCAATTATATGGCAACAAATATGACAATCTAGTGAAATGGGTAATATTTACAAAAATATAAATTGCCTAGATTAACAAAAAAGGAAATAGAATATTTAAATAATCCCACCCCAGAAAAAGAAATTCAATAAGCCATCAAGGAACTCCCTAAGAGGAAATCTCCAGAGCCAGATGGATTCACAAATGAATTCTATCAAACATTTAAAGAACAACTAACCTCAATATTATACAAATTATTTGACAAAATAAGCAAAGAAGGAATCTTACCAAATTGTTTTTATGACACAAATATGGTATTGATTCCAAAGCCAGGCAGACCAAAAACAGAGAAGGAAAACTATAGACCAATCTCCTTAATGAACATATATGCAAAAAATCTTAAATAAAATACTAGCAAAAACACTATGGCAAGTTATCACAAGGATTATCCACTATAACCATGTGGGATTTATACCAGGAATACAAGGATGGTTTAATATTAGGAAAACCATCCACATAATTGACCACATCAATAATCAAACCAACAGAGATCAAATGATATCTCAACAGATGCAGAAAAAAGCCTTTGACAAAATATGACACCCGTTCCTATTGAAAATAATCAAACCAACAGAGATCACATGATATCTCAACAGATGCAGAAAAAAAGCCTTTGACAAAATATGACACCCGTTCCTATTGAAAACACTAGATAGTATAGGAATAGAAGGACTATTCCTCGAAATAATAAACAGTATATATTAAAAACTATCAGGAAGTATTATCTGTAATCAGGAACAAGTTAGAAGCCTTCCCAGTAAGATCAGGAGTGAAGCAAGGATGTCCATTATCACCTCTATTATTTAATATTGTACTACAAACACTAGTAGTAGCAATTAGAGAAGAAAAGGAAATTGAAGGGATTAAAGTAGGCAATGAGGAAACTAAACTATCTCTTTGCAGATGATATGATGGTATACCTAAGGAATCCTAGAAAATCAGCCAAAACATTACTGGAAATAATTAACAACTATTGCAAAGTTGCAGTGTACAAGATAAATCCACATAAATCATCAGCATTTCTATATATTTCCAACAAAATTCAGCAGCAGGAGTTAGAAAGAGAAACTCCATTTAAAATCACACTAGACAATATAAAATATTGAGGAATCTACCTACCAAGACAAACACAGGAATTATATGAACACAACTACAAAACACTTTCCACACAATTAAAAATAGGTCTAAATAATTGGAAAAGCTTTAATTGCTCATGGGTAGGACAATCTTACCCAAATTATTTTACTTATTCTGTACTGTACCTATCAAACTACCAAAAAACTTTTTTTATAAAATTAGAAAAAATTGTAACAGAAGTCATCTGGAAGAACAAGTTCAAGAATATCAAGGGAAAAAAAATGTGAAGGGTGAAGTCCTAGCAGTACCAGATCTTAAACTGTTCTATAAAGCAGTGGTCATCAAAACAGTATGGTACTGGCTAAGAAACAGAAAGGTGGATTAACAAAATAGACTAGGAGTAAAATTACCTCAGCAAGCTAGTGTTTGATAAACCCAAAGATCCCAGCTTTTGGGACAAGAACTCACTATTTGACAAAAACTGCTGGGAAAATTGGAAAACAGTATGGGAAAAATTAGATTTAGATCAACATCTTATGCTCTCTACCGAGATCAATTCAGAATGGGTAAATGACTTAAATATAAAGAATGAAATTACAAATAAGGTGAACATAGAATAGTATGCTTGTCAGATCTGTGGGAAAGGAAGGAATTTAAGACCAAGTAAGAGATAGAGAACATTACAAAATGTAAAATGAATGACTGATTATATCAAACCAAGAAGTTTTTGTACAAAATAACCAAATGCAACCAAAATTAGAAGGAAAGCAACAAACTGGGAGAATATTTTTATAACAAAACTTTGACAAAGGTTTAATTTCTGTGAAGAGTGAATCAGAATCAATAACTTTTAAATTAATCAATCAAAAACTTAAACACCCTTACTTAACGCTAAGTAAGAGAGTGCTCAAGTCACTTGCTAAAGGGGTGACAACTCCAGAGGGCACTGCTCCTGGGCAGTGCTAGACAAATTGAAAGACTGTGCAATTGGTTTTGGCAAATTGGAGGAAGGGACAGGAAGTGACATGGATAAAGGACTATGAAAGGTCCTGAACTTCCCATCCAGGGACCTTCTCCTTGACTTAGGCCTTTGGCTCTTGGACTGCTTCTTGGAGGTCTGCTCCTTTGGACTTTGGTTTTAGAGGACTTAGCCTTGGGACTTGACCTATGGTCTTCTCCTTTGGAGTTCTTCTTGGGTGAGTGAGTAACTGGCCTTTGTTTCCTGGCTTCTGGAGAGATTAGTTCTGGAGATTTCCTACCTTGGCTTTGAATGAGACTGCATTGGTGGAACTCTTAACTGAAGACACCACTGGACGTGGGGAAGCCCCTATGGGATTTAACCTCACTTGACCAGAGAAGGGCTAGTAGGCTCGTTAAACCTGTCTCTTTAGCTACCTTTTTCCATTTTCACTCTTTTCTACCTCTTTGTAAATAAAGCTACTAAAGTCATTTTTGACTCAAGTTATAATACCTTTAAATAGGTGCCCACAATATTGCTATAGAATTCTCATATTTAGTCAAAACCCTTAAATTTATATTCTTACAATTTCTGAAATATATAAGGAACTAAGTAAAATTTTAAAAAAATCAAGCCATTCCCCAACTGATAAATGGGCAAGGGCCATCAATGGGCAGTTTTCACATGATGAAATAAAAACTATCAATAAGCACATGTGGTAGAGGCTGGAGAGAGAGAGAATTTGTAAACCAAGATGCAAAAAAAAAAAATGGAGACCTATCAAAAGAAGGAGTTTCCAAAACAGAATGTTCCCAGGAGTTGGCAATTGAGCTGACCAGAAGGAGGGATCTGGACTTGGAGTCACTCTCTGCCTGGAGGTTTGAAGAACCTGGTTAAAAGACCCTGGTGGGGATGACTTGGGTTTTTGAGGTTCTCTGGCTTTGGAAGTTGAAGTTGACAAGAAGTAGAAACTTGGCTTTTGAGTTGGTGGTCTATTTGAGAGTTGAGCTGGCCAGGAGAAAACTGAGAGACTTTGAACTTTGTTTCTCTCTTGTGGAGTTGTCTCAGACTGAAGGACCCATTAAGCTGAGAGATCTTGCTGATTTTTGTGAAGAAGAAGAAAGAAGATTCTAAAGGCTGTTGTCCTCCATCTCTGACTGTCCTGTCACACTTGTGACTTCCTAAACCCTCATAATCCTCATTTAGATTAGGGAAATCCTCATCCCTCTTATCTCAGTTTCCCATCCTGTTATTCCAATAAACCCCTTGACTTGAAAAAGGAAAAGAAAAGAAAATCTTTATAGTTCAATCAGTGGGGGAGGGAAGAATTGGGAGGAGAGGATAGCAGGAAGAAGGTTGGAGAAGGGAGAGAGTGAAAGGGAGGAGATTAGAAAGATATACTGATCCATCAGCCATCAGTAGGGATCAGTGGGCAAACCCCAAGTAAACCCCAGAGCAGTATCCCCTGTGTACCAGCATCCTTGTGTGGCAGCATCCCTCTGCATTTCTCATTCCTAGCTCCATTACAAGTAAGCAGCCTCAGGTTCCCTTAGCAGCTCTCTAGTCACAAGCCAGAGAACAGCAATTATTGCAGAAGAAACAGTTCCCCTCAGTTTACCTCTCTATTTCAACAAGTAATAGTTTCTTCAGTTTATTTATCTATTTCACACATGAAAAAAAAAAGTGTCCTAAATCCCTCCTGATTAGAGAAATGAAAATTAAAACAACTCTGAGGTACCACCTCACACCTAGCAGATTGACAAACATGACAACAAAGTAAAGTAATAATGTTGGAAGGGACATGGCAAAATTGGGACCCTAATGCATTGCTGGTGGATTATGCCCCAAAGAGATAATAAGGAAAAAGACTTGTACAAAAATATTCATAACTGTGCTTTTTTGTAGTGGCAAAAAAAATTGGAAAATGAGGGGATGTCCATCGATTGGGGAATAGCTGAACAAATTGTGGTATCTTATATGAACTGATGGAATATTATTGTGCTGAAAGGAATAATGAACTGGATGAATTCCATATAAACTGGAAGGATCTAGAGGAATTGATGCAGAACCAGGAGACCATTGTACACAGAGACTGATAAATTATGGCACAATCAAATGTAATAGACTTTTCTACTAATAGCAATACAATGATTCAGGACCAGAGGAAGTTAGGAGAAAGAATGCTATCCACATCCAGGGAAAGAACTGTGGAAACAGAAACACAGAAGAAAAACATAATTGCTCACATAGTTCTATAGGGATATGATTAGGATTTTGATCTCTACTACAAATATATTCATGGAAATAGGTTTTAAACAATGTTACATGTATTTTCCCAGTGGAATTGCCCGTCAGTTTGGGGAGGAGGGAAGGAAGGGGGAGGAGTGGGACATCATGAATCATGTAACCATGGAAAAAATATTTTAAATTAAAGGAAAAAAAAAGAAAATACAGCTTTGTCACAGATTGCTATCTATTTCCAGAGTAAGAACTGTTGGAGTAGGAGGAATGTGGATGAAAGCATACTGTTTTTCACTTGTTTATTTAGATATAGATTTTGGAGTTTGGGTTTTATAAGATTATTCACTTACAAAAATGAATAATATGGAAGTATGTTTGGCCTGGTAATACTTGTATAACCCAGATTAAATTGCTTGCCAGCTTTAGAAGAGGGGAGAAAAGAAAGGAGGGAGACAATTTGAATCATATAACTATGGGAATTATTTGGAAATTTGTTATTTACATGTAATTGGTAAAAAATTAATGATAAAAATATAGCTTTTTTCAGATTATTAATCACTTGAGGAAGGGGGAAAGAGAAGGGAAAGAATCTGAATCATAAAATATCAGAAAAAACTGTCAAAAATATTTCTACATGTAATTGAAAAAAAGATTAAAAAGGATTTTTTTATATTAATGTTATATTTTCTCAGTAATGAATTTACTAGATCATTTAATATTATTTTTTAAATTTAGTAACTTTTACCACCTGTCAGGTTATTTTCAAAATAGTTTGCTTAAGTTTTTACTTTAACAGCAGTGCATTATTTTATTTTTCTTGGTAAACTCAAAAGCATCGAATTCTGTTGCTTGTTACTTATTTCTTTATTTTGAAATTTTGACATGTAAGAAATTGTACCTCAATTGTTTTCCTTTTGCATTTTTTTGATCAAAGAGATTGAGTATTTTCACAAATGATTAAAATTTAAATTTCCTCTTTTAAAGATTGTTTTTGTCCTTTGACCATTTTATTCATTGTGCACTATGATTTACAACTGTGACTAAAATGTTAAAAATCAGTTTGTTAAATATTATAGATGTTAAATTGTTATCTCTTACTCATTTGTAACCTTTTTTCTCATTTTGATTGTAGTTCTTTGTTATGCAGAAAGATTTTAATGTGACCAAAGTACACCTGTTTTTTGTATAAGGTGCTTCCATCTATTTGTTTACCTAATTACTTTCACTTTTTTCCTTTTCCCCCTGCTTTTCCTTTCTTCACATAAGATCATCAATGCATATAACAAAACCACTTCTAGTCTCCCTGTTTTGTTTGCCACTCTATCTATATATATCCCTGCATGACAGAGTTGTGAAGGGACACTTGCATCAATTCTCTGTTAGAATGTAGACAGTTCATAGTTTTAAAGTCCCTTCTCATTGTTCTTTTTTCTATTTACATTTTTCCTGTTCTCTTGACCTCTTTGTTACTCTTTCATAGTTCATCAGATGAGATATTTGTAAAAAGCATTTGGGCACATAGGAGGTGAAACATACTTTCCCCCTTTTCTCCTCCTTTCCCTTCTATTCAGTTCTGGCCTTTTCTCTAAGAGTACTTAGAAGGCTTCTATTGTATTAAAGAATTTAAGATATTTTTTTTTTTACTTATAGGATTATACTCGTTTCACTAACTAGTGGAGATTCAGAGTGGATCCATATGGCATTAGCAAAGGTTTCACCCACTGTTCAGAAACATGGTAAAGGTACTGAGACCAGGCTGGTTACACAGGAAGTATGTAGCATGGTAAAGATTTTTAAAAGCAAGGGAGAAAACATACTTCAAAACTAACTGATATATTAAAAAAGTCCATTATATGTACTGCTCCATATCACACTGCTCCCATACCTCTGCGTAGATAATAAAAGTGTTCTCATGCTTCTTAGAGCATTATTCTATACCTGTCAGGCTTGATCTGTAGTAGCTGTTATTTCCATTTACTTCATTATAGTCATTGTATGTTTTTTTCCTGGTTCTGCCTACTTTACTTTGTATCAGTTCATTTAAGACTTTCCACATGCTTCTTTATTCATTATATTCATTATTTCTTACAATACGGTAGGTAGTATTGTTAAATTTGTTTCCAGTTCTTTACTACTACAAAAAGTGCTGCTATTAATATTTTAGTGTATATAAAACTTTTCCTTTTGTCATTGACTAACTTGGGGTACATGTCTAGCAGTCAAAGAGTATGGACATTTTAATTTTTTTAGTGTAATTACAAAATAAATTCCAGAGTGGTTGGATCAAGTCAAGGGCTCTGCCAACATTGGATTTGTATTCTTGTCTCTTTCCAACTTCTTAACATCAACTTACCATCTTTTGTCGTCTTACTTATTTGCTAGGTGTAAAGTTGCAACACCTCAGTCATTTTCATTTGCATTTTTCTTATTAATGAGTTAAGAGTATTTTTATTTTTGCTTTTTAAGAGTTTATATTCTAATTTTGAGAGCTGGTTCATATATTTCCTCTGATCTGCTGGAAAATAACTTTTGTTCTTACATATTAATATTGTCCTTATAGCTTTTTTTTTCATTAGACTGATTTCAAAAATGTTTGGCACAAAGATTCCCTGCTTCCCTCCCCCCCAGTTAACTGCTTCCTTTTTTTTTTTATTGCAATTGCATCACAATTTTCTATGTTATATAATCAAAATTATCTGTTTCATCTATTGGACTTATCTCTTATTAGAAGAATGCAAAGATGGTCCAACATGATTAAAATAATTAACATAATCACATTAAAGCCATGAACATGCCAAATCACATCATTGCAATAGAATTGGAAAAAAACTTTTGGCAGAATTCAAGTCATTCATGCAAAATATAGATATAAAGGGATCCTTTTTCAGTATGACAAAACGTATCTATCAGAAACTAATTGATAGCACTATACATTATGGGGAATCATTAAAAGCTAAATATAGGAGTAAAATAAGTATGCCCTCTTTCCCTGATATTATTTTACATAGTTCTAAAATGCTAGTTATAATGATAAGAAAAAGATATAAAGATAGGCAGAAAGGAAACAGATTTTTGCTTATTACATGATGGTTTACTTGGAAAATTCCAGGAAATCATAAAAAGAAACACAACTAATTGAGACAGTAGCTTTAGTAAAGTTGTGGGCTACAAAATCAAACCACAAAACCCAACAGCATTTCTGTATAACAATAACAAAATTCGGAAGGCATTACTTCTGTTTAAATAAGTATACATGTATAAAGTATCTAAAAGTACCAAAGCATAAAACTTATATAGATGAAATTAGATCAGTACCTATATAGGTAAAATTAGAAAATGTTCCTTAAAGAAACAAAAGAACATTGGAACAAGATTCAGTGCTTGTGGCTGTTGTATGCCAATAAAATAAAAAATAATAATACCACTAAAGTTAATTTTAACTTTAATGCTATCGCAGTTAAAGTACCAAATGAATATTGTCCAGAGGTAGACAAAATAATGGAATTCATTTGGAAAAATAAATAATCTCAAATATTATGGGTAAGAATGAAAAAAGTAGGAATTTAGGAATAAATAGTTCTTAAAATGTTCAAACTATTATGAAGCTGTGATCTTTAAAGTATTTGTTGTTGATTTTTTAAAATGTGGATCAATTTGACAGAATAGACAAAGGAGAATCAGAAATAATGGAATTTAACCCAATGTTTGATTAACCCCAAAGCATAAATAACATAGTTAGGAATTTCCTATATTATAAGGATTTCTGAGAAAACTGGAAAGCAGCTCAGCATCTTATACTATATGCCACAATAAATTCAAATATAGATATTTGACCTCAATATGCTTTTTAGAGCATACCATAAATATTTTAGAAGAGAAGCAGACCCATTCACAGATATGGTCAGGGAGTGAATTATTAATCAGGCAAGGGATATTGGTGATTATAAAAGAGAAAATTGATAATTCTGTTACATGAGATTATTGTCATTGTCATATACCTCTTCCAAATGAATGTTGAAATAATATCTCTAAGTCATTCACAGAAACTATGCAAACAACTCACCATTAGAGAATAACTATTATTCACTTTCCTCTCTTCCAGGAAAAAAGGCACATCAGTAACACATTAAAGTGTGTGGGTGTTTGGTTTAGACTGATCTAGATCCAGAATCTTTTTGGCAGAGCTTCTTTAACATGCTGGAAGTCATCCTGAAGGAACTGGACAAATATTTAGCCTTTAGATTCCTAAGAAACCATGCCTTAGTTTAAAAAATCACGTTGTTCAACAAACTAACACAACCAGATGAAAATTGTCACTGTCCCAGTTATCCTCAAAATCCTCTGGCTATTTAAGTTATATAGTGTATGTAACAACTCTCTTTAAAGAGATACTTTTGAAGTATTTTAAGTGTTATTTAATTTTGTTCACCCATTAAATATTATTTCATTCCATTTTAGTGATTAATAGTTTGCAGCTGGTCATCCAGGTTTGTTGACTTATTTTTTTTTATTTGATTTTTGATTAGTTTGATTAGTAGGCAAAATTTTCTTCATTGAATCTTTGGGTATGTTGCCTTTAGCTTAGCTGCTAACTAACCATTGGTATTCTTTTGCCATTCTGTTTTAGAAAGGATATAGGATAGAAGGACTATAATCATCTTGATAGAAATTACTATCTATACCAAGTAGGCAACATGTGGAGTATAAGGAATATTGGAATTCAAAGGAGAGCACCTCAGCTCTGCTACTTTATAACTGTAGGACTTGAAGCAGTCATCTCTAGTTTTCACTTTCTTTCCTTAGCTTTAATGTGAAGTGGTTGAGCTAGGTGACTACTATTATTCCTTCCATATAAGATCTTGTTATCCTATGAATATATATCTCTGGCATACCAGCTATAAAAAGGAGTGTATATAACTCACTTTTGTGTGTTGTAGCAAGTAACTGTATGTTTTCCATAGAATATAACTTAGGAGATTCATCATAGTTTGCTACCTGATTTTAAAAAATGTTTGCTAAAAAGCCCACTGGGTTAACTTGAAGAATTGAGTCAAGGTAATGGTATCTTGATCAGAACCATTGACTTTCCTTAAAACCAGCAATTGCTAAATTCTAGAGTCCTCATTTTTTAATTGACATATATTTGTTTCTCACTTTTTTTCCCCCTATGTCTAGCCTATTTTTCTTGATGTTTCTCTTGAGTGCTTGTCTGGTGCTAGGCACTACAAAAATACATAGATCATTTCACCTCCTGTGCATGTTGCCTTAATTATATTCTCAAAGAAGGGAGGGACTTTGTGGAACTTAAAATGTCTCTGTTCATCTTTTAGCTTGTTGAGCTATAACATGTTTTGACTTCCACACCCTACTTTTGTACCTTGAGATTGCTGTTTAGTAAGTAACATCCTTATTTCCTGGCTCATCATACAAACAGTCTGTACTGGTGACAACAGTTACAGAAAAGCTTTACCAGGTAACATTTTACTTTGAATTTATTGCTGTTACTGACGTGATCACTGCTTTTCAAAAAAGCATGAAAAGAAAGAAGCTTGCCTACCACAATAACTGTAGTTATTTAAACTAAGTAAAGAGACATTTCCTTGCATCGCTTTAAACAGAGCCATCCAAACTATTCTTTTAATCATAGAATAGTTTTGGGGAGTGGAATATATGACTTGGATCTATTCTTTAATGCAGCATATAGATATTGTTATTTATATTTTCACCTACAGTAATGTATTCCAATTGGAATGACACTATAGAATTTCTTAAAGCAGGCACATATCTGACTACTATAGTAGGTAAAGGCAGAAACTCTGATAGGGGGGGGAGTAAGAGTAACTATCAAAATAGAAACTTGGATGGAAGAAAATTTCAAGAGAGCCTGCCATTTCTTGGAGAACAAAAGGCTTGGAGAAATAGTGGAGACAGATGGGAGATGAAGAAGTGTTGGTTTTGACTTGGATTTAGCCCACTCTTTCCTAGTTCTAAGTGCCTTCCCTTGGGACTGATGATGATTCTTAACTAACTTGGTGATTTAAATGAAGATAGTGAGAGGAACTTTACTTTTTTTTCACAGTGTCTTAAATAGCAATTCTCAAAAGTATGGATTGCAGATCCCAGTAGATCCTCTTTTTAAGGAGTCTGCAAAGTCAAAGCAGTTTTTAAAATATTTGCCTCTTAAATATTTTATTTTCTAACCTATATATCTATGTGAAAATGGATTTTTACTCACATGCTTAAAATAAAACAACATATTGTAACAGATTGAATGCAGAAACAGATATGAAAATCCATCTGTCTTCTATTAAACCAGATACTAAAGAGATTTCCAAAAATATGTAATACAATGCTTCTCTTCTCATGAATTTGTTTTGGAAAATAGTTATTCATAAAAATGTTTGTGTTAACACAGTGAATTTATTGATATTTTAAAATAGATTGCTAGATATTTTTAATGTTTAAGCTTTAATTTCTAATATAGTGAATATAGATAGAAATAACATACATAAGCAAAAAACTCTTGTGTATCTTCAATAATTTTTAAGAGTATAAAGGGACCCTGAGGCCAAAAAAAAGTGAGAACTTCTGAACTAAATATTTTTTCCTACCTATCACCCCCATAAGACCCAGTAACACTAAAGTAATTTGGTTTTCCTTGATCAACCAATGGAATCATCTGTTGAGGTATTTTTAATTCTTTTATTTTATATATTTAAATAGATCAGTAGCTCTACATAATTTTTTTAAAATAATTTTTATTAATATCTTTTAGTCTTACAGCACCTAGATTTCTCTCTGAATTATATTTTCTCTTCTCCCAGAGAACTATCCCCTTTTATAGCAATTTTTTTTTTAGTAAAAAGAGGAAAAGGAAAAAAAAATCAGCCAAACCAATAAATACATTGGGAAAAAAATCTGACATTGTGAGTTCCCACTGATATCCCACTTCTCTAGGGAGTTGTAGGAGGTGACAATACCTCTTCGTCAGAGAAAAACTTTTAAAATAATTTTTCAACATTTCTATTATTTTGAAGTTCTTTGTATATGTTGTTCTTTAACTTTGCTTCATTTTGTATCAGTTCAAGTATATCTAAGCTTATCTATAGTTCTTTCTTATAGCATAGTAATTTCCATTATCTTCTGTTAGATTTAAAATGGTTGAGGTCTTAAACTGTAGTGATTAAAATAGTGGAAGATATAAATTGTAATAGATATAAGAGAGGGTGAGTAAATTTGACCGCAGAAAATATGTTTCACCACAGTGTCTTGGTTTTTAAATCAAATATAAGGTGGTTGCCAGGGAAATATTCCCAATTATTCAAATACCCAAGTCAACTGGGTTTTATAGAGATTTTTAAGTAATAATATAATGAGGAATTAGAGAAAGAGTAGGAAAGGAATAATTATGAAGGGGCCTCAAGCCAATATGGCCTAGACCTGAGTCTTAAGAGAGAGAATCAGTCAGTCAGTCTTTTAACATTCACCACAAGGTCTGCCTAAACAAGGATTCTAGTGACACCAGGCCAGCTCCATCTCAGCTGACTTCACCAGAGAGAGCTCCAGCGAGACCTCTTTAGAGATTGTCCTCCAAGAGCTTCCCTTCTCCAGAGCCTCTCTCGAGAGATTCTTCCCAACCGATCCTCATCAGAGATCCTCCAAAAGGATATCTCCTCAAGAGATTCTGCTTTTTCTTATATAGGGGTTTTTCTCCCATGTCACCTCCCCTAAGTCCCTACATCTACCAATCACTGTAGACGCTTTCCAAAGGACTGCCCATCTAAATTCCTACTAAGTCGACCAATCTCCTCAGTAAGTCTGAACTAGAGAAAACACAGCTGAGTCAACTAATCTCATCAAGAGAAAACTTGCCTGACCCTTTTAGGTACCTAGCATCCCATTGTATCAATTCTAAAAACAGGCCTGGCTCAAAGAACTCCTTGCCTTATTATAAGCATGGGTCCAAGTACTTTCATTGTTTAGCAAGGAATTTTCTCTCCTAAAGCAGTCTTAAGTATGGGTGGAGTAGAGGTCCTCCCATTTCTGATCCTGGCGAGTTCTCACATCAAAATGGGGAATGTTTCTCAGTAGGGAATTTGATCCAATTAAGAATTCCCCGATGGGGAAATTTTTAACATTCACAAGTCTGAGAGATTTCAAGATTTACACTTCATATACTATAATTTGATTAGCTGTAGCCCAAGTGATTGTCATTCACTTTTCCCTGTTCTTTGCTAGCACTAAAAGTGGTTTTATAAATATGTATATACATATATAATAGATATTTTGCTATGAATGTTACTAACAACAAACTATTTCATAAGAATTTTTGGGAAATAAATTTTGTGTATATGGGGCCTTTCTTTTTTGTCACGTCTTTGGGGGTATGTGTAGTAGTAATGGAATAGTAATGGAATTGCTGAGTCATAGAGTTTGATCATTTTAGCCACTTTATTTGCATAATTCAAAATTGCTTTCCAAAATAGTTGTACTAATTCACAGTTTCACCAGCAGTTCTATTGAGAATGACTTTTTCTTTCTGTTGTTCTGTTAATTGTCTATGTATCTTAGATAGCAAATTTTTATCAGACATAATTGATGTGCATTTTTTCCTCAACTGACCATGTGCTTTTTTATTCTGGTAGATGCATTGGTTTTGTTTGTGGAAAATATTTTCAATTTTATCTAATCAAAATTAATATGTTTCATTATTTGTAATTGCCTTATCTTTTTTTTTTGTTAAGAATTCATTTCCTACGATAGCCATGGGTATATAGTCTGTTTCTCTTATTACTTTTTTAAGGATATGATCTTCTATTATTAGGCTGCTGTATCCATTATGGAACATAGTACAAGAGATTGATGTAAGCCCACTTTCTGCCAAACTCCTGTTTTCCCAGCATTTTTAATCAACTGAGTGTGTTCCTAAGCAATTTGTGTTTTGGAATTTATCAAACACAGGGATAGCAAGTTCCATTGTTTCTCCCTTGTCTAATCTGTTTTATTGGCATATTTTTCTTATTTTTAACCAGTGCCAAATGGATTCAGTCATTGTTGCTTTATTAAGATTGAGTTCTGGCATATTTAAATTATCATGAAAAATATAGAAGTCCTAAGTATATGCAGGACAATGTTGGAGAGTTGGTTTGTATATGGCAATCTTAGCACAAGTTTTAAAGTTGAAAAAGATTTAGATTTTCAAGGTTTGATACTATCACATGCATTGTGTAATTGTTGGATCTTATAATAGCTTTTCTGTTATTATTTTAGTTGAATCTGTGATTTCATCAACATAGGTGATTTCTTGTCAGAAAAATGCTTCCACTGTTGTAGATCTGTACTCTCTTTAAGATGATGATCTTGCCAGGTTGCCAGGGGCACTGGAACTTAGTTGATTTGCACAGGGTTTCCCAGCCAGGATGTCAAATGGTAGACTTTCCATCTCTTTCTATCTCTTTTTATGCTTCTCCAGGCTTTATGCCATATTCCTTTAATTTTCTGTGGGGTATAAAAACTACAGTTCTTTTCTATAATTGTGGTGAAAAGATAATTTTGTTTATTCTAGAGTATTACCAAACACTTTTTAAAACACATTTTTATTGGTTTTGCTGACCTGTGGAATTTTATCCACTGGAGAGAATGCTCTTGAAATCTTTTTCTTTATCTAAGACTCAAAGCAAGGTCTACTTTCTTCAAGAAATCTTTCTAGGGGCAGCTGGGTGGCTCAGTGGATTAAAACTAGGCCTAGAGATGAGAGGTCCCAGGTTCAAATCTGGCCTCAGACACTTCCCAGCTGTGTGACCCTGGGCAAGTCACTTGACCCCCATTGCCTAGCCCTTACCACTCTTCTGCCTTGGAACCAATACAGTTTTGATTCCAAGACTGAAGGTAAGGGTTTAAAAAAAAAATTAGGTTCTATGTAAAAACCCAGTGGAATTGCATGTCGGCTATGGGAAGGGGGAGGGAAAGAACCGAGGAATAATGTTCTAATTTGACTAAATAAAATTTAAAAAAATAAATAAATCTTTCCTGCAATACACTTTTTTGTTGGCATTTAAAGTCCTTTACCATTTGGGCCCAAGTTTACCATTCCAAGTTTGTTACACATTTCTCTTTTTCATGCATTATATAGTCCTTGTTGTTCCTTGTGTAGGTCAAACTATCTAATATTTACTATTTCCATCTAATTTTGCCCCCTCCCCCCTTTTTATGTTTCTCCATTGCTAAGCATAGTGCCTGGCACAAAGTAGGTGTTTAATAAATGTTTATTTACTGGCTTACTGACACTTGCCTTGGCTATCCTCCCACCTCTGAATGCACTCCTCCTTTACCCCTTCCTTTTAGGTTGTTTAGCTTCCCTTAAAATATGTGAATCTGGGGGCACCTGGGTGGTTCAGTGGATTGAGAGCCAGGCCTAGAGATGGGAGGTCCTAGGTTCAAATCTGGCCTCAGATACTTCCCAGCTGTGTGACCCTGGGCAAATCACTTAACCCCCATTGCCTAGCCCTTACCACTCTTCTGCCTTGGAACCAATAAACAGTATTGATTCCAAGACAGAAGGTAAGGGTTTAAAAAACAAAACAAAACACATGAAACTTTTCTTTAATTTACCCAACAAATTCCCCTTCCTTTAAAAAAAATTACTTTAAATACAGAGGATGTTCTAAAAGTCTTAGTGCAGTTTTATTTTATTTTATTTTTTCCAATTACATGTAATAACAATTTTAACTAACTAAAGAGAAAGACAGTATGCTTTGATCTCCATTCTGACTCCAACAGTTCTTTCTCTGGAGGTGGATAGCATTGTATCATAAATCCTTCTGAGTTATCCTGGATCATTGTATTGCTGAGTCTTTTACAGTTGATCATCATATAATATTGTTGTTACTGTGTACAATGTTCTCCTGGTTCTGCTTATTTCACTCTGCATCAGTTCATGTAGGTATTTCCAGCTTTTTCTGAAATCTTTCTGCTCATCAGTTCTTACAAAATGATAGCATTCCATCACCATCATATGCAATAATTTATTTAGCTATTCCCCAACTGATGAACATTTCCTCAATTTTGAATTCTTTGCCACCACAAAAAGAGGTCCTAAAATATTTTTTGCAAGTAGATGTCCACACCCCATACCCCTTTTTAAATCTCTTTGAGATGTGGACCTAGTAGGGGATCAAGTGGTACGCTTTGTTTTATAGCCTTTTGGACATAGTTCCAAATTGCCCCCCAGAATGGTTGATTCAGTTCACAACTCCACCAACAATTTGTGTCCTAGTTTTGCCATATTTCCAACATTTATCATTTTCCTTTACTGTCATATTGGCCAATCTAATATGTCTGAGGTGGTAACTCACAGTTGTTTTAATTTGCATTTCTCTTATCAAGAGTGATTTAAACATTTTTTCATATGATTATTGATAGTTTTGATTTCTTCATCTGAAAATTATTTCTTCATATCCTTTGACCATTTGTCAATTGAGGAATAATTTGTGTTCTTAAAATTTTGATTCAGTTATCTCTCTATAGACCTTTATCAGAGAAATTTGCTTTAACCTCCGCCTCTCCCTCCCCAGTATATTGTTTCCCTTCTAATCTTGGTTACATTGATTTTGTTTGTATAAAACCTTTACATTTAATCTAATCAAAACCATTAATTTTATATCTTGTAATGCTCTCTATCTTGTTTGGTCATAAATTCTTTCTTTCTCCATAGATCTGACAGATAAACTATTCCCTTATCACCTTATTTGCTAATGGTATCACTCTTTATATCTAAATTATATGCCTGTTTTGACCTTATCTTGGTATAGGCTGTGAGTTTCTTCCATACTGTTTTCTAGTATTCCCAGAAGTTTTTTGTCAAGTACTGAGTTCTTATCCCAAAGTCTTAGTGCAGTTTTAAGTTCTCAGAGCTTTAAGGAATTAGTGCTTAAAACTGCATTCTGACTTTTGGTATATGATGTATATTTTATACATTGTGTGCCTTCAATAGAATGCAACATCCTGGAGATTGGGTACTGTTTAGATTTTTGTCTCTGGGTCCCAAGTATTTAGCATGTGATGAAACCCTTGAGCAAAAGATACAGAAACCTTCAGGCAAGGCTTAGGTCTATCCCCTTCCTTCTCTCTTTCTCTAAGTTATGTTTGTATTTACTTTTAACATTCTTTTCTCTGTAAATTTTGAGTTCCAGCTTCTTTCCCTCTTGTCCGGCCCTTCCCTACCTACTGAGAAGGCAAACAATATGATATCCAGACACTATTAAGACAGTTCTTTCTGGTCAAGTTTTTCAAAGTAAAGAGAAAATTCTTAACTTTTAAATTATTATCTTGTCAATACCATATTTTGAATTAGATATTTATGTAGAGTATCTTAATTCTGTGCCCAGACATCTCTTTCCATGCCCCCAAAGACTCACTTTTATGCACAGAAGAATGTAAATAGGTCCAAATCCAACTGAAGTCATTCCAGCTCAAAAATAAAAAAAAGGGGAGGGGGTACTGCTGGAAGTCATCAAACCATGACGCCTTGACAAAGTCACTCATGGTAACCAAGAGGTCATAGAGTGGCTCTTTGGCAGGATGAACTTGCCTACTCAGCCCCCTTTGTATGACTTCTCTCATCAACATCCCTTACTAATGAAATTGACATGATTGTTGTCCTCTCTCTAGTCTCAGAAAAAGTAATATAAGAACAAAAGGCTTGCACACTATTTCCCCAAAATGTCACCAAAAGATTATACTCACAAAACCAAACCCAAAAGACTATTACGGCCTATCTTTTGCCTAGGTACATAATTCCCAGCAAAAGCTGTATCCATAAGCCAAGCCCAGAATATCCCCTACTCCCCCTGTACAGAAACTTATTCTCCTAAAGCCAGTATTTAAATCATTCATAAGGAAAGACTTCTACAAGTACACCAAACTTCATCATGCCTCAGTGACTCAATTTCACTAACCAGAAATTCCCTAGTAAGTCCTGAAAAATGATCAGTCTAATATTAAATCTGAATTGTGTTCTCAGTACCTTTCTGATCTCTTAACCTCACTGCTATGATTGTTGAATTGTTTCTAGAACTTCTGATTATCTATTTTTATTAAAAGTAATAAGAAGCTTTCCTTGATTGTAAGCTTAGACTCCTCACAAGTTAATGAGAAAATTAAGCCACCTGTGATGAAATCATTTGTCTTATGTGGAACCTTTATTCATCCTGTCAAAAATCAATAGTTACAATATAAGAATAGACAATGATATCAGGATGTTAATCAAGTGGTTTGTTAAGTTAATGTATCACTTTTCCAATTATCTTTACTTAAACATGTGTGCTGAAAATTATATCTGTGTGTCAAGAAAATGGGTATAAGAATAAACATCAAGCCTAAGTATGGTGGAGCAGTCACCAAATGCAAAGCTTGCCCCTGGCTGATACATATGCACAGCTGTCTTCCATTTTTTATTTTTGCTGACCTTTTCCACCTGCTGGGAACCCCTGGAGCTACCAGTGGGGCTGGACCCTGGCCCGTGGCAACTAGTGCCAAGAACAGGGACTCTCCTGGCTAGGTAAGTCCTTCCCCCCCTCCCCCCAAACCCTCTTAGAATTCAGATGGCTAGGCTCTCCCCCAGAAGTGGTACCACAGCCCCCCCCCCCCCCCCCCCGCCTGCCTGTTCCACCTGCCAAGAACCCCTGGAGCCACGAGTGGGTCTGGACCCCAGTCCGTGGCATGTTTTAAGTGAGGAAAAATCTTCATCCAGGAATATAATTCCAGGTATTTTGTAGTTGCTTATACTTAAGGGGATGTATCCTTAGTCCTGAGTAAATTTTAAAACACACAAGGTGCTATATCACATCCTTAATGTTCTTGTCTTTTCACCTCTTCATATATGCCAGATAAAGGTAAATATAAAAATGTCTCAAGATCTCATTTTTATTTAGGAGAGGAGTTAGAGATAGGAATTAGACAGATAGAGAGGTTTGACTCGTGAAATAATTCTGGATCACAGAACCATATCTTCTTAGAACCAGAAAGAATTTCATAGGTTATGAGACTAATCTAAAATCATTTACTTTTCAAAAAATTTGAAAAACTCAAATAGCATTTTAGGTCAGTAATTATATTAACTCTGCTTAATCGTTTAGTGATGGGGAGTTCACTACATACTAAAATTGCCTATTCCTTTTTTAATCAATTCTAAATGTTAGAAAGCTTTTTCTTATTCTAAACTGAAATGTTTAATTATAAGTCACCATTTATTTATTCCCTAGAACCTAAGCCCTAAATAGAACATCTAATCCCTCTTTCAAATGACAACACTTTTGGAACAACCTGTGATTATATTTTATTTATTTATTTATATTTATTTATATTTTATTTTTTATGTCTTTCCAGTTCTTTATTAGGTTACTAGACACTAATCATTCTTTTCACTACTTCCTAGGTACAACCTTGCTTTTTACTGCTTCACTCAAAGTGTGGTGCTCAAAACTAAATAGTACTAAAGATATATTTTATACATCTTCTAAATAGTACCAAAGATATATTTTATACATCTTCTGCCCCAGGTGCTACTACTGCTGGTGGGAGTAGACTCGTTTCTAGTCCACATCCAGAGCTTGAGTCATCTTCAAGAAAATGGAGATATAGCAAGATAATGAGTTGATTTGCTATGTTCTTCTTAGTCATTGACCCAATAAGTTCTATCTACTAAATATAACTTTTTCCAGAAGTGGCCTATTTTGAAATATCCAATGTATCTGGATAAAAGATGGAATTATTGTATTAGTCTTTGATACCTTTAGAAAATACATTTCTTGTATATTTTCTCTAAAGACTTCCTTTTAACTCTTTAAAAAAAAAGTATTCTTAGGGGAAAATTCTCTATTAAACATTTACTGCTGGGAAAAATAGAATGCAATTTGACAAAAAATAGGATTAGGCCAGAACATTATACTATATCTCATTGTGAATTCCTGTTATATACATACATATGTATGTATAATATGAAAATGATGAGTGTGGAGGTATCTTCTTCAGCTGTGGCTAGGGGAAGGGTATAAAAAGTGATAAAAGAATTTACAAAAGATAAAATAGAATTGTGATGCTGCAAGTGGCATAGAAAGGAAACTATTAATAGAGAAAATTTTTGCATAAAATATTTCTAAGGATCTGATATCCAAAATAGTTATGAATGTATAAAAGAAAGGAAGGCATACGAACAATATTAAGAAGAATTGTAGACTTTACAAAATGAAAAACTGCTACAAATCTTTAACAAGAGAAATAGATTTATTTGTGAAAAAGTTTTTTTTTCTTTAATTCAGAATTGAAATATTCCCCCAAAGAGCATAAGACAAAAGGATTCTATAAGAAATCATAAATCTCCATTTCACACCATTTGTTTCTTTTCTTTCCTTTAATTAAAAAATCTCCTTACTTTCTGTCTTAGTAAGAACCCTTAAGAATAAGTACTCCAGACCTAGAGATGGGAGGTCCTAGGTTCAAATCTGGCCTCAAACACTTCCCAGCTGTGTGACCCTGGGCAAGTCACTTGACCCCCATTGCCTAGCCCTTACCACTCTTCTGCCTTGGAGCCAATACACAGTATTGACTCCAAGACTGAAGGTAAGGGTTTAAAAAAAAAAAAGAATAAGTACTAACTCTTAGAGTTAAGTGACTTGCCAAGGGTCACACAGCTGGGCAGTGTCTGAGGTCAAATTTGAACCCAGGTGCTCCTGACTCTAGGTCTGGTGCTCTATTCACTGTGCCACCTAGCTGCCCCTTATTTTCTTTTAAAAGTATGTAATAATGTTATTTTCAAAACTGCTTTTATCTCTGCTTTATTCTGAAAGTCCTGTGTTCATTAATGTGAATTTTAAACAGAATGATATAATTGTCCCTTTATTTTATTTTTGGTATAACTGTATCTACTGCTCCTTCATTTAAAACTTTGAGTAAAAAAAATAAAAATAAGTGTAACAAATGAGCATATTCAAGCAAAACTAATCCACCCAGTGGCCATTTCCAAAATAGATGTACCTCTTTCTTTTCCCTGATTTTAAACATTATTTTTAGTTTGTCAATTTCAAACATTATTCATTGAATACAAAAATCATTTTCTTTTCCTCCCTCCCCTCCTGCAAACCCTCCCATAGCCGATGCACAATTCCACTGGGCATCACGTGTCCTTGATCTGAACCCATTTCCATGTTGTTGATATTTGCGCTAGGATGTTCATTTAGAGTCTACATCCCCAATCATATCCCCTTGGCCCCTGTAGTCAAGCAGTTGCCTTTCTTCGGTGTTTTTGTTCCCACCGTTTGTCCTCTGCTTGTGGATAGCATTTTTTCTCATAGATCCCTGCAGGTTGTTCAGGATCACTGCATTGACACTAATGGGAAAGTCCATTACGTTCGATTGTACCACAGTGTATCAGTCTCTGTGTATAATGTTCTCGTTCTGCTCCTTTCGCTCTGCATCTCTTTATGGAGGTTGTTCCAGTCCCCATGGAATTCCTCCACTTTATTATTCCTTTTAGCATAATAGTATTCCATCAACAACATATACCACAATTTGTTCAGCCATTCCCCAATTGAAGGGCATCCCCTCATTTTCCAGTTTTTTGCCACCACAAAGAGCGCAGCTATGAATATTCTTGTACAAGTCTTTTTCCTTATTATCTCTTTGGGGTACAAACCCATAAGTGCTATGGCTGAGTCAAAAGGTAGGTAGCCTTGTAGTGCCCTTTGGGCATAGTAAGAAACTGCCCTCCAGAATAGTTGGATCAATTCACAGCTCCACCAGCAATGCATTAATGTCCCGACTTTGCCACATCCCCTCCAACATTCATTACTTTCCATAGCTGTCATGTTAGCCAATCTGCTAGGTGTGAGGTGGTACGTCAGAGTTGTTTTGATTTACATCTCTCTGATTATCAGAGATTTAGAACACTTTTTCATGTGCTTATTAATAGTTTTGATTTCTTTAACTGGAAACTGTCTATTCATGTCCCTTGCCCATTTATCAATTGGAGAATGGCTTGATTTTTTGTACAATTGATTTAGCTCTTTGTAAATTTGAGTAATTAAACCTTTGTCAGAGGCTTTTGTTATGAAGATTGTTTCCCAATTTGTTGCTTCCCTTCTGATTTTGGTTATATTGGTTTTGTTTGTACAAACCCTTTTTCATTTGATGTAGTCAAAATTCTTTATTTTACATTTTGTGGCTCTTTTGAAGTTATGCTTGGTTTTAAAATCTTTCCCTTCCAAAAAGTCTGACATGTATACTATTCTGTGTTCACATAATTTACTTATTGTTTCCTTCTTTGCGTTTAATTCATTCACCCATTCTGAGTTTATCTTGGTGTAGGGTGTGAGGTGTTGATCCAAACCTAATCTCTCCCACATTGTCTTCCAATTTTCCCAGCAGTTTTTTTTTTTAAATCAAATAGTGGAATTTTGTCCCAAAAGCTGAGGTCTTTGGGTTTGTCATAGACTGTCTTGCTGAGGTCACTTACCCCAAGTCTATTCCACTGATCCTCCTTTCTGTCTCTTAGCCAGTGCCAAATTGTTTTGATGACCACTGCTTTATAATATAGTTTGAGATCTGGGACTGCAAGGTCACCTTCCTTTGTATTTTTTTTTCATTATTTCCCTGGATATCCTTGATCTTTTGTTCTTCCAAATGAACTTTGTTATGGTTTTTTCTAGTTCAGTAAAAAAGGTTTTTGGAAGTTCAATGGGTATAGCACTAAATAGATAGATAAGTTTGGGTAGGATGGTCATTTTTATTATATTAACTCGCCCTACCCATGAGCAGTTAATGTTTTTCCAATTGCTCAAATCTAGTTTTAGTTGTGTGGAGAGTGTTTTGTAGTTGTGTTCATATAGTTCCCTTGTTTGTCTCGGCAGATAGATTCCTAAGTATTTTATATTGTCTGGGGTGATTTTGAATGGAATTTCTCATTCTAATTCCTGCTGCTGAGATGTGTTGGAGATATATAGAAATGCTGATGACTTATGTGAGTTTATTTTGTATCCTGCAACTTTGCTAAAGTTGTTGATTATTTCCACTAGCTTTTTAGTTGATTCTCTACGATTCATTAAGTAGACCATCATGTCATCTGCAAAGAGTGATAGCTTGGTTTCCTCATTGCCAATTTTAATACCTTCAATTTCTTTTTCTTCTCTGATTGCTACTGCTAGTACTTCTAGTACAATATTGAATAATAAAGGTGATAATGGGTATCCTTGTTTCACTCCTGATCTTATTGGGAATACATCTAGTTGCAGATGATGTTTGCTGATGGTTTTAGATAGATACTGTTTATTATTTTTAGGAAAGATCCTTCTATTCCTATACTTTCTAGTGTTTTCAATAGGAATGGGTGTTATATTTTGTCAAAGGCTTTTTCTGCATCTATTGAGATAATCATGTAATTTTTGTTGGTTTGCTTGATGATACGGTCAATTATGAGGATGGTTTTCCTGATATTGAACCATCCTTGCATTCCTGGTATAAACCCCACCTGATCAAAGTGAATAACCCTCATGATCTGACTTGCTGGAGTTTTTTTGCTAGTATCCTGTTTAAGATTTTTTCATCTATGTTCATTAAGGAGATTGGTCTGTAGTTTTTTCCCTCCGTTTTTGGCCTGCCTGGCTTTGGGATCAGTACCATACTTGTGTCGTAAAATGAATTTGGTAGAATTCCCTCTTTGCTTATTGTGTCAAATAGTTTGTATAGTATTGGGATTAGCTGTTCTTTGAATGTTTGATAGAATTCACTTGTGAATTTATCAGTCCATGGGGAGTTTTTCTTTGGGAGTTCTTTGATGGCCTGTTCTATTTCTTTTTCTGATATAGGATTGTTTAAGAATTCTATTTCTTCTTCTGTTAATCTAGGCAATTTATATTTTTGTAAATATTCATATCACTTAAATTGGCATATTTATTGCCATATAATAGGGGAAAATAGTTTTTAATGATTGCCTTAATTTCCTCTTCATTGGAGGTGAGTTCTCCCTTTTCATCCCTAATATAAATATTTCATCCCTAAAATAAATAATTTGATTTTCTTCTTTCCTCTTTTTTATCAGATTGACCAATATTTTGTCTATTTTGTTTGTTTTTTCAAAATACCAGCTTCTAGTCTTATTAGTTAAATAGTTCTATCACTTTCAATTTTATTAATTTCTCCTTTAATTTTTAGGATCTCTAATTTAGTTTTCTTCTGGGGGGTTTTAATTTGTTTGCTTTCAAGATTTTTTAATTTGCATGTGCAATTCATTGATCTCTGCCCTTCCTAATTTGTTAATATATGAACTCAAGGATATAAATTTTCTCCTGAGTACTGCTTTGGCTGCATCCCATAGAGTTTGAAAAGATATCTCATCATTGTCATTTTCTTCAATGAAATTATTAATTGTTTCTATGATTTGTTCTCTGACTAGTTGATTTTGGAGAATCATATTATTTAATTTTTTATTTAGCTCTCCATGTACCCTTACTGATCATTATTTTTATTGACTTATGATCTGAAAAGGTTACATTTATTATTTCTGCTTTTCTGCAGTTGTATGCCATGTTTTTATGATCTAGTATATGGTCAATCTTTGAATGTGCCATGTGCTGCTGAAAAGATGTATTCCTTTTTGTCCCTATTTATTTTTCTCCATATATCTACTAACTCTAGTTTTTCTAAGATTTCATTCACGTCTTTTACCTCTTTCTTATTTAGTTTTTTATTTGATAGTGCCAGGTTCAGGTCTTCCACTGGTATAGTTTTACTATCTATTTCCTCCTTCAATTCCACTAGTTTCTCCATTAGAAATTTGGGTGCTATACCATTTGGTGCATACATGTTGATTAGTGATATTTCCTCATTATCTATACTCCCTTTTATCAGGATGTATTTACCTTCCCTATCCCTTTTAATCAGATCTATTTTTACTTTGGTTTTGTCAGATATCATGATTGCAACTCCTGTCTTCCTTCTGTCAGTTGAGGCTCAATAGGTCTTGCTCCACCCTTTAATTCTGACCTTGTGAGTATCTACTCTCCTCATGTGTATTTCTTGTAGACAACATATGGTAGGATTCTAGATTCTAATCCACTCTCCTATTCGTCTGCGTTTTATCGGTGAGTTCATCCCATTTACGGTCAGAGTTATGATTCTCACTTTTGAATTCCCTCGCATTTTGATATCCTCTCCTAGTTCTGACCTTTCTTCTTTTGCTACATACTTTTAAACCAGTGGTTTACTTTTAGTCAATCCCCCTATTCCCCTCCCTCAATATGCTTCCCTTTCTGGGCCCTCCCTTTTTGTTCCCTTCTTGTTTTTTTAGGGTCTGTTAAGTTCCCTCCTCCCTCTCCTTCCCTTCCTTTTTTTTTTTTGGAGCTCCCTTTTCCCTACCCCCTTAGTTTTTCCTTCTTCCTTACCCTGTAGGATAAGATAGACTTCAAGATCCCAATGGATCTAGATGCTCTTCCCTCTCTGAATTGATTTCACTGAGAGTAATATTTGAGTATTACCTATTAGCACTCTCTTCCCCTCCCCTTCCCATATGTATCTTTGTGTGGCTTTAAAAAAAAAAATCTTGGTTTTCATGGATTCTTAAAATTATTTCTCCTTGATCTGTTTTGTGCATGTGTGAGAGAGTTCTAGATTTATTTTATATTTTCTTCTTTTTTTTTCTTTGATTTTGTTCTAATAGTTCTATCTTGTCTCAAGAGTCATTAATTTCTTTTTTCTTTTAGCCTTTATCTTCTGTCTTGGAATTGAAATTAAGTGTTAGTTCTAAAGCAGAAGAGTGGTAAGAAGTATGCTATTGCTGCGCTCTTTGTGGTGGCCCAAAACTGGAAAATGAGGGGATGCCTATCAATTGGGGAATGGCTGAACAAACTGTGGTATATGTTGGTGATGGAGTACTATTGTGCTAAAAGGAATAATAAAGTGGAGAAGTTCCATGGAGACTGGAACAACCTCCAGGAAGTGATGCAGAGCGAGAGGAGCAGAACCAGGAGAACATTGTACACAGAGACAAACACACTGTGGTATCATCGAACGTAATGGACTTCTCCATTGGTGGTGGTGTAATGTCCCTGAACAACTTGCAGGGACCCAGGAGAAAAAAACACCATTCATAAGCAAAGGATAAACTATGGGAGTGGAAACACCGAGAAAAAGCAACTGCCTGAATACAGAGGTTGAGGGGACATGACAGAGGAGAGACTCTAAATGAACACTCTAATGCAAATACTATCAACAAAGCAATGGGTTCAAATCAAGAAAACATCTAATGCCCAGTGGACTTACGCGTCGGCTATGGGGGGTGGGGGGGGGGGGAGGAAAAGAAAATGATCTATGTCTTTAACGAATAATGCTTGGAAATGATCAAATAAAATATATTTAAAAAAAAAAAAAGAAGTATGCTATTGGTGTTAAGTGACTTTTCTTGGGTCACAAAGCTAAGAAATAACTGAAGCCAAATTTTAACCCAGGACCTCCTATCTCCAGACCTGATTGTCATCTACTGAGCCACTTATCTGCTCCCATAGTTTCTTTTTTGTTCTACTTTAATTTTTAGGAATTACATTTCCTGGGGAAGATTTGCTGCTTTCTCCTCTAATTCTTTCCTTCAGAGCTTTTATTTCATTTTAAATTTTAAATTACTTTATTCTCATAGGTATTTGTGTAGTCTTTGTGGAAAATCCATTTTTTTCCCCGTAGTTTTTGCTTCCAGTTGTTTTAAAGGTAGATTTACTCTTTTTTTTTTTTTACATCATTTAGTGTTTTCTTTGATTTACTCATCTCTCTCCAACTTTAATTCCCTAATTGGGGCTTTCTCCAAAGCCAGCTATGAAGCCCCATTGATATACTTTTGGGTGGGGTAGTTTGCCCTGCTTCATCTTGCTCTAGTTTCTTAAACCAACCTCCATTTCCTGGGGTAAAATCTCCCTGGATCTTTGATTTTAGAAGACCTGGATCCTCAGGGCCCTCTTTAGCAAATGAGTTTTTCATTCCTAGAATATTTTGAGGTCCCTAACCTGAGGCTCTCTGGCCACTGAAGGGTTTTCTTAGGGGAATTCTCTCTGCTTTTTCATTTGATTCAAAATCTTAAAGTCTACCTGTGTCTTGTCTCTAGTTACCTTGTCTATTGGCTCTTTCTTTGCCAGCTTTCTTATTGTTCATAGGCTTGTGGCTGACCTCTGCTATTCCAGGATAGAAAACTTTGATGTAGTTTCCCAATGGACTTCCTGTTAATTTTTTAGTCTAGTACAAACTCTAGGGTATTTCTGGAGTAGTTTTATAGGAGCTGGGTCATCTGCTTCCCATTCAGATACCTGTTAGCCCAAATACATAGTAGTTACCTAGTAAATCCCTGTTGAATTGAAATAAATACCTGGAATTGAGTGACATCCTATTTTACATCTAAGGAAAGTCCACTTGCTCACTCTTCCCCCTTCTGAGCCCTTAAAACTCTCCTATCTCCCACCTGACTCAGAAATCTTCTAATCTTTCCAACAGTTAGAAATCAGGTGACCTAATCTTGTATCCTGGTTTATAGTCTATTAATGTTCTTTTAATGCATAAAAATATGTCTTCCCATATTTGGAGTCTACTGCCAAACTGAATAATTAATAAATCAATATGCTTGGAAGCACAAACCATTGTTTCCTCCCTTTTAGATTTCACCTTAAAAAGTCTTTAAATACCCTTGGAAAAACTTTATGTAGTTGGGCTTATTAAACTTTCCTTTTTTAGTTATCTGTATTTTATTTTTTTCTCTTTTTCCTCTTAATTTTTCTCAATTACAAGTAAAACAGTTTGTAACATTCTTTTAAAAATTTTTTGAGTTCCACATTCTCTCCCTCTCTTCTCTTTCCCCCTCCTCAAGAAGGCAAAGAATTTGATATAGATTATTCATGTGCAGTCAGGAAAAATATATTTCCATGTTAACCAAGTGGCAAAAGAAAATAGACCCCCCCACACACACACACAAATACCCAAGAATAATAAAGTTTTAAAAGTATGCTTTGATCTGCATTCAGACTCCATCAGTTCTTTCCCTAGTGGTAGATTGCATTTTTATCATAAGTCCTTCAGAATTGTCTCAAGTCATAATATTACTGAGAATAACTTAAGTTTTTCACAGTTGATCATTCCACGATATTGCTGTTGCCCTGTACAATGTTCTCCTGGTTCTACTTATTTCACTCTGTATCAGTTCATGTAGGTCTTCCCAGCTTTTTCTGAAATCATACTATTCATTCAGCTGATGAAATGCAGGTGAAAACATGATTTGTTACTGGCTTATTTGGGTATATGTTTTGGGTTTTTTTGGTTATATAGGATTATTTGCTTACAAAAATGAATAATATGGAAATATGTTTTGCGTGATTATACATGAGTAACCCTAGATTGAATTGCTTGTCAACTCCAGGGTGGGTAGGGGGAGGGAAGAAGGGAGGAATACAATATGAATCATATGACTTTGGAAAACTTATGTTGAAATTTGTTATTAAAATAAAAAATAATAATGAAATCATCCTGTTCATCATTACTTACAGCATAAAAGTATTCCATCACAGTCATATAACAGAAATGGTTTGGTCATTCCCTAATTGATACAAATCCTCTTGGTTTCCAATTCTTTGCTACCACAGAAAGAACTTCTATAAATGGTTTTGTATATATGAGTTCTTTTCCTTTTTATTTGATCTCTTTGGGATATAGATCTGGTAGTGACATTGCTGGATCAAAAGGGATGCAAGTTTTATAAGTCCTTAGGACATAGTTCCAAATTGCTTTCCAGAATGGTTAGATCAGCAGTTTACAACAACATTAACAGTGCATTAGTATCCCAATTTTCCCACATCCCTTCCCACATTTATCATTTTCCTTTTCTGTTATATTAGTTTATCTGATGAATATGAGGTGGTTCCTTAGAGTTGTTTTAATTTGCATTTCTAATCAATAGTGATTTAGAGTATTTTTTTTTCATGTTACTATAGAGAGCTTTGATTTCTTTTTCTGGAACCTACCAATTCATATACTTGACTATCAATTGGGAAATGAGTCGTTCTTCTAAATTTGATTCAGATGTATTTAAATTTGAGAAATAAGGCCTTTATGAGAGAAACTTCCTGCAAAATGTTTTCTCTAATGTACTGCTTTCCTTTAAATCTTGGCAGCATTAATTTTGTTTGTGTAAAAAATATAAAATTTAATGTAATCAATATTATACATATTATATTTTATAATACTTTCTAACTCTTATTTGATCATAATTTATTTCCTTATCCACAGATCTTAAATAAGATTTTCCATGCTCCCCTAATTTTCTTATGTTATCATCACTCTTTATGTCTAAATCATTTATTCATTTTGCCCATATCTTGGTATAGAATGTGAGACATTGTTCTATATCTAGAGTCTGCCAAGCTATTCTCCAATTTTCTCAACAGTTTTTCAAATAGTGAATTTTTGTCACCAAAACTTAAATTTTGGGGTCTATCAAATACTAACTTACTGGGGTAATTTACTACTGTGTATTTTGTATCTAGTCGATTCCACTCTATTTCTTAACCAATACCAGATTGTTTTGATGATTACTAATTTGTAATAGAATATGAGATCTGGTGCTACTAGGCCACCTTCCTTCACAGTTTTTAAAAATCCTTGATATTCTTCACCTTTTTGTTCTTCCAGATGACTTTTTAAAATTATTTTTTTCTAGCTCTTTAAAATAAATTTTTGTTAGCTTGATTGGTATGACACTAATAAATAATAAAAATTTAAGTGGAATTGTTATTTTTATTATATTGGCTTGACCTACCTATGAAAAATTAACATTTCTCCAATTTTATAGTAATCTGACTTTGTCTGAAAAAATATTTTATAATTGTGTTCATATAATTCCTGCATTTGTCTTGCTAGGTAGACTCCCAAGTATTTTATATTGTCTACAGTCATTTTAAATGGAATTTTTCTTTCTCTCTTTTCCTGCTGGACTTAATAATATATGGAAATGCAGTTCAGCTTCTTTTTCTTCTCTATAGCTAGCATTTCTAGAATGATAGTAAATAATAGTGGTGATAATGGGCATCTTTGCTTTAATCCTTGATCTTGTTGAAAATGCTTTTGTCCTATCCCCATTACAGATAATGCTTGATGATAGTTTTAAATAAATACTGCCTATTATTTTAAGGAAAATCCTATTCCTATGCTTTCTAGTGTTTTTAAATAGGAATAGGTGGTGGATGTTGTAAAAAAACTTTTTATGCATTTGAGATAATCATATGATTTTTATTAAGTTTTCTTTAAACTTTTTTTTCCTGTCTCTCATTCTTGCTACATTATGAAGAGATACTGCTCATAATCTTCTCCTATCTTTCTGTTTTATTTTTACAAGCAAGATTTATGTTTTAAATCAGCATTGCCTTTGGAGCTACCATAGCTCTCCACTTCACAAGGAGATTATTTGTTGACTGAGGCAATTTCTAGACTCATTTGGAATCAACATTATGGCAATTGATTTGTATTAGAATATCAATTAAATTTCTGTATGAAATTGTTTTATCTTGACATCATCCTTTTCTCCATCCATTTCCTATTTTTGACATCATTACTTAGTTAAAATAAATCAGTTTAGAGATAGTTCAGTGTTCAACATAATAAATGCTTAAATTCTTACTGATTTGACTTGTTTTAATTGTATGCCATATTTTTTATCTTAAGAGACTGAACCCAAAATAATCCTTTCTTTGGTGGCAATCTTCTGGTGATGGACATTTCCAAGTTTTTCATCAGACCAGTTTTTCCAGCTTCCAGTGAGGTTGGTCCTGCTAGCATTTACAATCCATCAGCATTGCCTCTAAGAACCTATAGCCCCCTCTAATTTGCAATGAGGTGTGTGTGGAGTTTGAGTTGAATGAGAAGACAGTCATTTCTAATTTCTCTATATGCCAATGAACCACAGCAAAGGTAGTCTTCATATCAAAAAATTTTATTCCATAGGCAACAACATCTTGTAGACTCTTTAATACTTCTAAATTAGCCTCTAAACACTGACTTATTTAATTCTCTTATGTAATACAGGTAGAACAGCTCTATCTAGGACAGTGGTACTTTAAATTTATAAGATTTTTGTACATGGTTTAGCTATTAAGTTGATAATTAGAAATGTGAAGTGATCAATTTTAGAAATACTTGGCATGTGTGTATGTGTACTTTTTTATTTGCCTAGTAGGCTTTTTTCAGGGGAGGGAGACTCATTCTTTAGATCCTTTAGGATAGAGTTTTAAAGAAGAAGGGTGTTAGTGCACAATATACAAATGAAAATTTAGGGGAAAAAATCTCAGCAGAGCTATCATTTTTTCTTAAGTGATTCTTTCCTCTAGCAACATAAAGCCAGTTTCTTTGAAAATGTCTTCTTAGTTATGACTCAGACATCTGGAAATACAGATTTTTCTTTCGGCATATTAAATATATTAAAGGGGACATCTTTAAAGATTCAGCATATTTCTTAAAATAGATTTAACTTATTTACTTTCCATTATGTATAATACATTCTTCCAGTTTGAAAATAAACTCCTTCATTGCCTGAAGGGAGTATTAGAAGGGAAAATACTAAGTGGAAAAATAAATGTTTTTTTTTTCTTTTGCCATGTTAAGTAAATAGACTTTCATTTACTTTTTTTCCTCCTTCAGTGACAATTCAGTACTAAAGAGTTGATTAGATTTTAGGAGAAACCTAGGCACATAGGGAAGTAATTTGTGATGTTGCTTTCTCCTAGCCTTTTTTCTGTAACAACTCAGTTCTGTTGTAGTTTAAGATTCCTAATCACAAAGGTAAGTAATACAAGTAGTTATCTATCTAGAGATAAGAAAACTGAAGGTCAGAGTTTGTCAGTTGCTTGTTGCCTAATCACATAATTACTAGATGTCAGACCAAGAATTTAAAAACAAAGTCTCCAATCCCCACTAAGTCCAGCATTCTCCACTTGTGCTACCTCCACCCTCATAGCCATCTATCTCCACTCAAAGTGTCACCACTCTGTTGTACTCATAACTACCCATATACCAAAGTCACTCTCTTTGTTTCCAAACAACCATTTCTATGTTTATACCATACGTGTACCTATCATCCTTTTCTGTATTATAGTTTGCTTTCTTTGACAAAAAACTTACAAAAAGGAGATTGAGGAAATCGAAGATAATATAAAGTATGAAAGATAAGAAGCTAATAAAAATAATGTCATAAGTTCAATCCTTTAGAGAATATTGTGATCTCCATGGCCACAACCCAAATTCTTTTGGTCTTTTGGTCAGAGGGAGTAAGCATGAGATGTGATTCAATAAGTGACAATCCATGTTATGTCTGTCCTGATTCTCAATTTTTCTCTTCTATAAAATGAGCAAGGGTGAGCTAAATAATCTCTTAGATTACTCTAGGAATTTAGCAAATTGACTTATATTATCGACAAAGATTAGTACTAATCATCAAAATTATTTGAAACTGGAAATAAGAAATAAGGAGATTTATCATTGAAACAGATTTGATTCATAATTTTTAGAAGCAAATTAATACAATAACCTAGTGTATGATGAACCTAAAGATCCCAGCTAATGGGACAAGAACTCACTGACAAAATCTATTATGAAAACCAGAAAACAACCTCACAGAAATGAAGCATTTAGAATCTCTCGCATTCCAAGATAAGCTCAAAAAGGGATTTAGACAAAGGGAATATTATAACCAAATTAGTGGAGAATGAAAAAAATTACTTTTTACATCTATGCATAAGGGAAGAGTTTGTGACTGAACAAGAAATAGAAAGGTTCATGGGAGATAAAATGAATAAATATGACTATATAGAGTTGAAAATATTCATAAACAAAAGCCTCGTGGTCAAAATCAGAAGAAAAGCAGAACAGTGAGAAAAAAATCTTTACAGCTAGTTTCTGTGATAAAAATAATTTCCCATACATATGTATGGAACTGAGCCAAATGTATATCAATAAGAGCTGCTCCCCATTTAATAAATAGTTATGAGTTATAAACGGGCAGTTTGCAGAGGAAGAAATCAAATCTGAGGTACTAACTTTCATCCATCATACTGGCCACACTGACAGAAAAGGAAAATAACATGCTTGAGGGCATATAGAAAAAAATAGATAACATTAATACACTGTTAGTGGAGCTGTGAACCAGTCTTAACCATTCTGGGAAATGATTTAGAAGTGTAGTGATTATTTGAAATAGACACTGATATTTCTTTGGAGGTGGTGTTTGATAGACTAAAGAGCTATTTGAGGAGGAGCTAAGGTGTTGGGTGGTAGAAGCCTAGATGAAGTGGCTCCTACCCTCTGTCTCACTCCTTCTAGGCTATGCTATCAAGGGGTGTTACTCAAGAAATTGGGGTTATGAGTGGATGATGAGGAGATGAAGGAAAGTCTCCCTTAGGTGATATAAAGGGTACCCCCCAAATTCCTTTGCACAAAAAAGCCAGAAGGAAAAGCCTCCCCTGAGTCCTCTAACTCAGTGGGGGAAGGGGTTTTGATCTGCACAGGCTGATCTGTAGTCATCTGAGTTGCTTTCCTTTAGCTCCTTGAATAAGCCACTTGAAAAGATCTGACTGCGTGTAAAATGATTTAATGGACAAAGACTATAAGGAAAGATGGGGATTTGGGTTGAGGGAGTCAGGGTCCCTAATATTTATGTCCCAAAAGGTCCCTCACTCTGTCAGCTTCAGAGCCGGGCAGAGTTTCACCTTCCTTCCCACTATCTCTTTCTCCTAAATAAGTACTTATAGCGTCAAGGAATAAACAGGGCAGGTGCAATAGGTTACGGGAGGGTCTGGCCCTCTCTGGCCAAGAGTCCTAGACTCTCACAGGTCCGAAGAGACATGATTCTCTAGTTAGATGTTGTTCAAAGTAATTAGAGGATGGTGAAATACTGGAGTTGGACACTTGGAAATCTTTGGGCAGGCTCTTGGCAAATCTCGGTTAAGGCAGACACTTCCTCCCACCTTGAGATTTCCACACCAAAAGCCCAGAATTCCTTTTGAAACTCCTCCAGATCAGTTCTTCTCTCCCATGATCCTCTGTTACCAGTGGTCTCTGACTGTCAATCACCTCATTTTCAATGTTTCATCTTTTCCTTTGCAACCTGCCTTTACAGAAGCATGCCCTAAAGCAATTAAACTGCGCATAGTCTTTGAACCAACAATACTAATACCAGGTCATATCCCAAAGAGATCAGTGGAAAAGGAAAAGAACCCATATATACCAAAATATTTCTTGTTTAGCCATAAACTTTTCCCTTATCCATAGAATTGAGAAGGAATTTTCTTTCATGCTCCACTAATTCAATTTTGATATCACCCTTTGTCAAAGTCATATGCCTTTTTTGAAATTATCTTGGTATATAGTATAAGATTCTAATGCCTAGTTTCTGTGAGACTATTAACTGGTTTTATAGCAGTTTTTGTCAGATAGTGAGTTCTTGTCCCACTAACTGAGATCTTAAAGTTTATCAGACACTAGGTTTCTGTGCTCATTTGTTTCTACAATTTCTGCACCTAATCTGTTTCACTGACCAAGCTTTCTATTTTTTTATTTAGTCCAAATAATTTTAGTGATCATTAGCTTTTTAGTATACTTTGAGATCTGGTATAACTAGGCCTGATATTTTTATTTTTTCTTCATTGATACCCTTCATATTCTTGACCTTTTGCTTCTCCAAGTGAATTTTTTATTTTTTATTTATTTTTTTTTTGCTCTGTAAAGTAATTCTTTAGTGGTTTGATTGGTATGCCACAGAATAAGTAAATTAATTTAGTTGATATTGTCATTTTTATTTTAATATTTTCTTAATTGTTTATATTTGTACTTGAGGAGTATTTTGTAATTGTGTTCATATAGTTTGTGTGCGTGTTTGGGTAGATAGTCTCCCAAAATTTTTATGCTATATATAGTTATTTTAAGTGGAATTTCTCTTTGTATCTTTTTCCTGCTGAGTTTTGTTAGCAATGCATACAAATGCTAATAGTTTATGTGGTTCATTTTATATCTTACAACTTTCCTGAAGTAGGTAATTTTTTCAACTAGTTTTTTTAGTTTAGTTCTAAGTTTAGTTTAGTTCTAAGATTTTCTTAAGTAAATCATATATCTTCAAAAAGTGAGAATTTCATTTCCTTATTGCCTAAGCTTATACCTTTAAATATTTTTATCTTAATGTTACAGCTAATATTTTTAGTACAATAGTGAATAATCAATGGTGATAATAATAGATAATTTGCTTCACCTTTGATCTTAATGGAAAAAACCTCTCTTTTATCCCCATGCTTATGAAAAGCTCCATTTATTCCATGTTTTCTAGTGTTTTTAATAGGAATGGATGTTTTATTTTGTCATAAATTTTTTTCTGCATATGTTTAAATAATCATGATTTCTGTTAGTTTCATTATTGATGTGTTCAATAATGCTCATTCTTAATCTTGAACCAGCTCTGTAACTGGTGTTCTTTGACTACCCTCTTTAAGATGTAGCCCCAAATGACTCTTTTTGCATTTGTATGAGTTTATCTTTTTTACTTCACAGCCTCATTTAAAAAATAACAATAAGAGGGCAGCTGGTTAGTTCAGTGGAATGAGAGTCAGACCTAGAGATGGGAGGTCCTAGGTTCAAATTTGATCTCAGACACTTCCTAGCTGTGTGACCTTGGGCAAGTCACTTGACCCCCATTGCCTAGCCCTTACCACTCTTCTGCTTTGGAACCAATGTACAGTATTGATTCCAAGACAGAAGGTAAGGGTTAAAAAAAAAAAACAAACCAGTAGGTAACTATTAAAAATTATTTGGTTTTAGGATGATCTAGATCAATTGTGAATTAGAAAACAGAATGTTAGAGGTAGAAAAGACCTTGGAGATAAGCAACTACAAATTCTCTTTGTCTTAACAATTAAAATTCTAGAGACACGCCCATACAAATAGGGAACCCTTCTCTGTAGTCCCCCTTTTTCTGAGAAGACTATTATAGTTATTCTTTTTTAATTAATAAAAATCAACTTTCTCCCCCTTCTCCCTCCATAAAAAAGGAAAGAAAAAAGAAAACCCACATCTTTGTAACAAATATACATAGTAAAACAAAACAGATTTCCTTATCAGTCATATCCCAAAAATGTCTGTCACAACAAATGCCCAAAAACCTGTCAAGAGGTAGTCATCATTGGACCTCTAGGATCATGATTAGTGATTACATTATAACAACTATTTTTAAAGCCTTTAGAAACATTTTTGTATTTCTTCTTTAAACCTTAAAAAAAATGGCTTGGTTAGAGTTAGAATTATATATCTCAAAAAAGATTGGATTTGTCCTGTTAAGATAAAGCTATCAGAGTCTGTAAATCTATCAGAGTCAGTTCAGGAGTTAAAAATATCATGGCACTCCTGTAGGAAAAGGATGCTATTATCCATGGGACATTAGGTAACTTATTTACATATCTGAAAAACCTGGATCGTGTTAGGAAGGTTCCTCTATGTCTGGAAAACAAAGTGCTTGCTTGCCTGGTTTAGTCATTAAATGAATCTGTGGCTTGGTTGAAGCTAACAATAATCAGTAAAAGCTGTTGAAATTCTGGGCTTAATTTTATAGTTTGCTAGTACTGGTATTTGTAAGCAAAAGTTCTTTTTTTGGAGTGAAAGTCTAACAGGTAGAGATCTGTACTCCCGTCCTTCACCCCTGCCCTCTTCCTAGTCTGGTCCTTATTTTCACCATGCTGGGCATAAACAACTGGCATTTGGAATTACTTCATTTGAAGAAATCATACTCTTATCCTTCTCTCTTTTCTCCATCCCCTCTGCATTCTCCCTTTCATTAGTACTCTGTGCCATGGGCTGGAGCAAAGAACCTGGCTATTGCCTTGTACCTCTTGATGAGAAACTGCTTCCATTATGGTCTATCTGCAGTAGTATTTCCTCCTATATCAGATGATACATAAGAATGACAGAAGAATTTATCCACTCCATCATACCAATGTCTTGCTGAGATAAAGCACAATTCCCTTCACAGTCTTCTACTGGATCTTTTGCCTCTCCTGATTTATGAAAGGACTCTTATCTTGAGACCAAAAACCCTATGGACATTGAAAATCTATCTACAATCTTCCTTTATTAAAAAAAAAAAGATTCTAAACTGTGTGAGTCATAATTCAGACCCATTCTCTGTCTTGTCACCCCTCCTAGCTTTTATGACATTCCCCTGAACCCACTCCTCCCTACAATGTCCTCCTCCATAGCTACCTATCGTATTCTCTGGAATTCATGTTTTATAAGCAGTAAATTTGCTTTCTTAATTTTTTCTTTCTTCTTTCTTGTGTCTTTTGGCTCTCACTGAGACCTTGCTTCCTCTTGATGATAGCCTTTCTGGCAGCCCTTTCCAACCATGGCTGGTCATCTCTCCCACCTTCCCTCTAACCTCACTCACTGGTCAAGGTAGGGGAGTTGGAATATTCTTTGTTCCAAATGGCTCTTTAAAAATTTTCCTCTATCAGTATCTCTCTTCCTTTGAAGTTCATTCAATCCTTGTCTACCTCTCAATTAAAATTTTAGTAGCTAGCTATTGTCTACTGACCTTTAGGACTATTCTTCTTTCCTTGTTGAATTCAGTACATGGATTACAATCTTTCTTTCCTCTTCAACTCCTGCCCTCAAACTAGAAAACTTCCACAAAATATCAGTAACCCTTAAACACCTTACACCTCTCAGTTCCTCAACTTATTCGTTTTACATTACCCATTAAATACTCTTATCACACTTCAGCCTCATATAAAGATAGATGGAGATCTTATCATTGTGCACAAATATACCACTTCTCTCTTCGTGAACTCTGAAATTACCTGATCACAGCCTCTTGGCATTCCTCTTCTCATTCCTTCCTACTAGAAGTTCTTCATTATCACATTGACCTATAGTCCCTGTACACCTCAGTTTTCAGGCCAGTGTCCCTGCACTTGCTACATTCTCTTCCTTTCTTCATTTTGACCCCTTGGTAAGCTAGTTTGAGTCTACACTGACCTCATCTTTTGAGTCTCCTTTTTTGAGTCTTTCCTTTTTTTTCATCTTGCTTACTTTTATCATCTTGTTTTTCTCTGAAAAGCCTCAATCTTGGATCATTCCCACCATCTAGTGCCTTTGTTCCTATGCACTTGCTATTAAGAAGAACTGGAGAAAATCATGAAGTCATGTTGACTGGGTCACATCAACTATAAGTTTGTTATGTAACATCAACTGGGCCCTCACTGCAACAAGGCAGTTCTTACATATCTGACTACTATGACACTCACCACTGGCTTTTCCAAACATTTTCATCCCTTCTTGAACTTCCATAATCCTAACTCTTTACAGGCTGGCTTCTAACTTTAACATTCAACTAAGATTACTCTGTCCAGAATTCTTAATAATCTCTTAATTACTAAATAAAATGACATTTTCTTGGTCTTATTCCTTCATGACCTCTTTGTAGCCTTCAACACTATTACACTCTTCTTGATTCTCTTTTTTCTTGGTTTATGTGACACTGCTCTTTCCTGGTTTGGTTCCTATCTACCTCACCATTCCTTTTCAGTTTCTTTAGCTGTAACTTCATCCAGATCATGACACCACAACCAACGTTGCCCATTGTGCTCTGTTCTGGGCCCTCTTTTCTTTCCTCCTCAATACTAACTTGATGGTGTTATATTTAAAAGAGTGGATGCCATAAACTGTAAGAGTTAAAATGGTTTGAGGTTCATAAACTGTAGTGAGTAAAATAGTGGAAGATATAAATTGTAGTAGATATAAGAGTGGGTGAGTAAATTGTGACCGCAGAAAATATGTTTTCACTACAGTGTCTTGTTTTAAATCAAATATAAGGTGGTCGCCAGGGAAATATTCCCAATTATGAATATACCCAAGTCGACTGGGTTTTATAGAGAATTTAATTAATAATACAGTGAGGAATCAAAGAAAGAGAGAGAGAAAAAAAAGGAAATAAACTCTGGTGCCTCTTTATTCTTTACAGAATCAAATATGAAATTCTCTTTTTGCATTCATAGCCCCTCATGTCCCCCTCCCCCCCCACCCATACACCTTTTCCAGGCCTGTTATACATTATACTTCCTCATTCCTAGTGTCTCTTTAACCTATTAATACTGGCCTCCTTGCTATTCCTCTAACAAAACTATTCCATCTCCTGACTCAACATTTTTGGTGTCTGTCCTCCATGTGTGGAATGCTCTCCCTCCCCATCTTTGCCTGATTTCCTTCAAGTTAAAGCTAAAATTCTACCTTCTATAGGAAGCCTAGTTCCCTCTTTCTAGTTCCCTCTTAATCCTGGTGCCTCCTTCTGTTGATTTTTTTCCCTATTTATCCTGTACATATTTGTTTCGTGTTGTCTCTCTAATTAGATTATGAACTCCTCCAGAACATGGATTGTTTTTACCTTTCTTTGTATCCCCAGCACTTAGCCCAGTGCCTGGTATATAGGCATTTAAGTATTCATTGACTGATCAACTGAGCTATAAATCTGACCCTCTAGGCAGTTTCTTGGAGGTGTTACCTTGTTTTTTATTTAGAGCTGAAGCAGTTCATCAGCAATATCTAGTTTAACCCTTTCAGTTTACAGATGAGGAAACTGAAGTGTAAGACATTAAATGACTTGTCCAGGTTAACATGGCATTAAGTGGCAAAGCTTGGAAGTTGATCCCAGATCCTCATCCTATAAAGCCAACAACTTTTTTAGTATAGCATAGCTCACCTCCCTATTGGCTTTTGTAAGCCACTTAACAAGTGGGTAGGTGACTCCCCTAAAACTTCCTAACAGTGTTTGGAAAATGGAGATATTTTAATGTAGGAAGAGATCTTATCATCTACTCAGGAGTTCCTAATCTGAAGTCAATGAACGTGTTTTTAAAAAATATTTTAATAATTATATTTCATTATAATTCGTTTCCTTAAAAATATTATTCTAAAAAAGGGATCCATAGGCTTCACCAAACTTCCAAAGGGAGTCTATGACCTGAAAAAAAGGTTTAGGACTTCTGATCTAGTCCTTTCATTTTATGTATGAAATAGCTAATCCCCAGAGAATTTGACTTATTTCCCCAGGATTACATAACTAATAAATGTTAAGAGCCTCTAACCAAGGGCCCTGAGACTACATCATGCTGTATATGTACTTCCTCTACATCAGAAAATCCTAACTTTTGAGGGCAGCTGGGTAGTTTGGATTGAGAGCCAGGCCTAGAGATGGGAGGTCCTAGGTTCAAAATTGACCTCAGACTCTTTCTAGCTGTGTGAACCTGGGCAAGTCACTTAACCCCCATTGCCTAGCCCTTACCGATTTTCTGCCTTGGAACCAATACACAGTATTGATTCCAAGATGGAAGGTAAGGGTTTAAAAAAAAAAAAAAGAAAATCTTAACTTTGGGGGAGAGGGCAGTGTCATGGGCTCCTCTGGTAATCTGGTGAAGCCTATGAATTATTTCTCAGAATGATTTGTTTTGTTCTAATTAACCATTGAAACAATTGCTAAATTAAAATTACATGCTAGTAAAAATAATTTTTTTTCTTCCAAGTTCATGGACACCCATAGTTTAGTATCCCCTGTGTCTTTGTGAGTTTTTACACAACAGATCTATGGCAGGTCAAGAAACCCTGATAATATACTCACCCAATGCCATAGATCTGTTGTGTAAAAACTCACATAGACACAGGGGACACTAAACTCCCTTCCACCAGCAATTGGACTTAGAAATTGCATATTGAAATTCTATTGTATTTTTGTTTTGTTAATTATTAATTACATTTTACTCTGCATTGTGCTGTATTTTTGACACCTCAGCAGTAGACTCCTTTTGAGAGAGTGATCTTGCATCATAGGAGATCTTTAGATGAGGGAGTTGAGTTTCAGTTAGTGGTTGGACTAGATCACAGAGATAGGCACACTAGAGCTATAGCTCATGGACATAATACTGTCTTCTGCCACTTTTTGTATGGCCTGGGAAATAAGAATGGTTTTCACATTTTTTAAAAGTCAGGATTAGTCCTGCAGGTTGTGGTTTTCTGGACCTGTCTGCCAACCAGATGATTCCTGAAGGTCCCTTCTAACTCCAGGATTCTATATGTCTTATGATCTATTTTTTGGTTGTTGGGGGATCAGAAATTCGGAGGGACTTATGAGAAAGAATGCTATTCACATTCAGAGGAAGAACTGTGGGAGCAGAAACCGAGAAGAAAAACAATTGCTTCATCTCATGGGTTGATGAGGATATGATTGGGGATGTAGACTCTAAATGAGCATCCTAGTTCAAATATCAATAATATGGAAATAGGTCTTGATGAATGACACATGTAAAACCCAGTGGAATTGCTACAGGAGGAGATTGGTGGGAGTGGAGGGAAAGAACATGAATCTTGTAGCCATGAAAAAATATTTTAAATTAAGTAATTAAATAAAATTTAAAAAGAAATGAGAGGAAGAAAAAGAATACTGATTCCAGTTTTGGCTAAAATGAGTTTTACTAACTTTTGTAATGCTGCCTTTTCATCTTTTGTTCTCTAAATACAACATACATATTAAAACATTTTTTGACATTTGATACAATTCTTAAAACACTAATTTTTTGTTTTAAAAGATTTAAATATGTCATACATGAGAAAAGTAGGATAATTTTATTTCGCTTTTCACTTTTTCATGAAAAGTTCATAAGAATACTTATCAGTTTTGAAAATTTGTGATTTCAGGTTTTAAAAAAACACACAATTAGAAATAATAATGGTATATCTTTTTGTAGAGACCAGGAATCACAACTCTGGAATTCTCCACAGTCAGATTTTTTTGTTATTTACTTAATTGTTGGATATTTTTGCTGAACTTTCTTTTTCTTCCTCTTTTTTCTTCTTTATTTTAATGGATAGATCTATGGGATAGACTGAATGATATAGTGGAAAAATGGATGTGATATTAACACAAAAGATACACAAATCTTTTCAAAATGTGAAAAAGCAAATACTTCCCCTCTAGGCATTTTTCAGTTTCATTTCCTAAATTTGCTTCTTTGTGGGCTATCCATTTTGCTGTTACTTTCTATGTAACATATAGACAGGCCATTCTTTTCTAGGTCCCATCCCATCTTTAACAAATGATAGGTACCAAACAAGAGCTATTGCCTTTTGTGGTAAAGAAAGGAAATGTCAGTTATTGTAATGAATGGGTCCTTGTCTTTTCCTTGAAAACTGAACCAGTACAGAAAACTTTGGGAGGAACATATTCTCTCTGATAAAGTCCCATAGTTCTTTATTCTTTGAGTTTCTCAACATTTCCTATCAGTATTTAGTCAACCCATTGAATACTCATTCTGTGAGATTGGAAGGTAGAAACTGAACGAGGAAGGATTATAGTTTTTTATTTCATCTGTAATACCTGCTCTTTATTAAAGGTCCTGTTCACTTAAACTCCTATCATTCCATTGGCATCATCTTCTTAATCCTCACAAAATCTTAAATTGTGATGAGTATAATTATTCCAGGCCTGTGAGTAGAGAAATCAAGGCATTGAAGAATTAAGGAATCATGCTCTGACAGTAAACAATGGAGATGAAATAAAGACCAATGTTACTATTAGTCCAATTTTATACTCACTGGACTACACTGATATCTGTAAACCTTACCCTGTGTTTATTTCTTACAAGGGTGGAAAAGTATTGATGATTGTCAGGTTTTTGCATCTTCCTAGGTGCTTAAAAGGCACCTATATCTGTGTACAAATCTATGTAGCATTCCATGGAAGAAGATACTACCAATGGTGTACACACACACACACACACACACACACACACACACACACACACACACACACACAGAGCTTTCTTCAAAAACAAACATTTCGTAAAGGTAGCAATTAAATCCAGTTTATATATCCAATATCATAGTGGGGTAAGACTTTTATTTTTAAATATTTTTTCATGGTTACATTATTCATTTTCTTTCCCTCCCCTCTTTCCTCTCCCTACTCCCACCTAAGGTTTTTATCATGAAATGAATTTATACTTTGATCTGTTTTGGTGAGGAGCAATAATTTCAATACAAGATAAAAGCTCTGCATAGTCAGTTCCCAACCTTCAAACATTTACATAAATGTTTGAAACTGTTAAACATTTTTGTTTTTTAAAAAATTGACCTAAGCCCACCTTCACATACCCTACCTGCTTTTGCCCACTGAACAAGTCAGTAGGAGAACCAATAAAAATTTAAAGCCTTTGTGAAGAAAACTGCTGCCCATTAAACGTTTGAGATTGCCTGTTTGCCAACCTAGGTATCTTAAGGGGGATTGATAATAATTTTTTATTGAGTATTGAGTAACCTATCCATAATAATGAAAGTAACGGATCTCTAAATTTGAGATGGAGCGATAAAGAAAGCTGTGAAGGAAGCAAAATATTAGCAAGTCTTATGCTATTTATGTAAGATGAAGAGAGAAAAGAATACACTTACTGACCAAAGTAGATAGGAAAGAAATGCACCTGTGTGTGTGCATGTGCATTTGTATGTTTGTGTGTATACATGCATATAAACAGGAAGTAGTTTAATAAGGGAAATTTGCCAGATAGGACTTAGAGAAAAAAGATGTAATATATAAGATGTATCCCAATGCATTTTGTAGACATAAAGTGCTAATAAACCTGCACTGTTACTATTTGAATGTCTAGCACTAGGGCTTACATATAGTGTATAATTCTTTTTTTTTTCTTTCAGGTCTAAGTTTGTGACCTCATTTTATTGTGAGCAGTACTACAAAGATTAGAGCTTTTTATTCTTTTAAAACAGGGAGTAATACAGAAATCAGTACCCTGGTTTTACTCTCTTTGGCCAGCCAGAGCAGGTCTAGTCCTTTAATACAAAAACCCAACTAGATAAACTCCGAGGTTCTTTCCATCTCTTAAGAGTCTGTGAAATAAATTTTATTTGTAAATTAAACTTTGCTTTTTTAGTTACTAGGTCCACAGTGATACCAATTATCTGCTCAGTGCATATTTCTCAAAACTGTCTCCACTATCCACTCAAAAATCACTATATATTCATTTGCTCTTTGAAGTATTCTTTTACATTATTTCCAACATCTTTATTAACAATAACTAGCATTTATAGAGCACTTTAAGGTTTGTACCACATTTTTTATATTTTATCTCATTTAATCCTCACAACAATATTGTAAGTTAGTTGCTGTTGTTCTCTCCATTTTACAGATGAAGAGACCAAGGTAAGAGTTGTAGTATGAGCTAGTATCTGAGCCAAATTTCTTCTGACCCTAGGTCCAGGTTATCCTCCAAGTCACCAAAATCCTAGTAATCATTGGCTCATGCCATGAGTTGTATCTCTGAAAGACCTATTTGAGAAAATATTTTATTCGATTTTAAATAGAAATGAAGATAAGATATTCTTGTGATTTTGTTGTTTAATCTGGGAATTAAAATGATTTTGTCTTTGAAGTTATATAAAAAATCATTAACTGTTCTTTTACATTTTACCAGTCACAGGTACTCATTATGTAAATTAGTGTTGAATTATTATTATTTTATTAATTAGTTGGTTCCCTTGCAAATTTAACAACATATAGCAAATACTTCACACTAACTTTGTTGGGCATTGTAGGAATTAACTGACTTCTTTGTAAAGTAGGGAAACAACCCCAGAGAAGAGCATAAATTAACAAAAAAAAGGCATTTATTAACGGTTTTATATATATATATGTGTGTGTGTATATATATGTGTGTGTGTGTGTGTATATATATATATATATATCACTGTGCTAATCAGTGGGGATACAAATGAAAAGTCAAGACAGTCTATTCTCAAGTTCACATACTAACAGTAGATAACACATAGGTTTCAACTGCAAGTCAGAGCTAATTGTAGGTTGTAGCAGTGGCAAAACAGATGGTAATGAATCTTCTTTAATGTCATCCATTGATTATCATTTCTTCTTCTAATGTTAAACCATTTAAAAATACTAAGGATATTAGAATAAGAACTTATTTTTCTGGGAATTTAATAGTTGTGCCTTCTAAAGAGAAAAGGGCATATAGTCCTTACAGAGGCAATTAATTGACATGTTGAATTTCCAGTAGAATTATACTACTACCAGATATTGGCTATTGGGGCCAAGCTAGATGAGTGGGAATGAAAGGGGCCTGCCTGGCTTATGTGTGCTGCCTTTGGTCTCTTGCATAATCTGCCTTGTTGCTTCTACTACTAGACTGACTTAATTTAATTTGAGGGACAAGGGTGAGACTTGAGGAAGGAGATCAATGGGGCCCCTTTCTCATAGGGTTTGCTATCCTCTAGATCAGTGGTTCTCAACCTTTCTAATGCCATGACCCCGCAATACAGTTCCTCATGTTGCAGTGAACCCAAACCAAAAAATGATTTTGGTGGCTACTTCAAAACTGTAGTTTTGCTACAGTTATGATTCAGAATGTAAATACCTGATATGCATTATGTATTCTCATTGCTACAAATTGAGAGGTTGAGAACCACTGCCCTAGATCATAGCTGTAGGTCTCAGTGTAGAAGCTAAACTAATGGTCTAGAGTGTATTGCTATTCCCAAGGCTTGCACATTGCTCCATGGCTGGTTAGTATTTGAACTATGACTATTTCAGTATTAGAGCTAGGTGGTAAAGTGGTTAGAATACTGGATCTGGAGTCTGGAAAACTTGACCTCCTGAGTTCAGATCTGGCCTCCAATACTTATCAGTGTGGTGTAACCGTACCTAGTCACTAACCCTATTTGCTTGTTTCTTTATCTGTAAAATGGGGTCACAAATGGTCAGACACTGCTGAAAAATAGCTGAACATCCACAAATCACTAGAATACAAATCTCCAGATCCAGTTAGTACATCATACTTGCATAGCCTATTAGTTTTTCCATGTGTAGGGGGAGCAGAAGAATATATGGAGAAGTATAAATATATTACAGCATGTCAACTCTTGGAATTTGCAAGGAGGATACAGGATGCACATAGGAAAAACTAAATATTTCAAGAAATGCCTATGTGTGTTTATACCAAAATAGTAGTACTTGGTGTTTGGGCAAGAAAGAGAGGTCAGTATGGGTAAGGGTGGCCAAGGAAGACTTCCATGGAAAGGGTAGGACCTGAGCTGGCTGTGACATATGGATGGAATTTGGATAATTATAAAAGAGGGAGGAAAGTCATTGCCTTGTGCATGATAGCCATTTCTCTAGTTTTGTCTGTTTTTCATGTCCTGTCTTCTGTTGTTACTAAACTAGATGCCTTTATCTCTTTGATTTTTCTAATGAGGAAAAAAAATTAACGATTAGACTCTACTGATTTCAGGAAGACTGGGCCAAAAGTCTGCCCCCATTAATTCACATTTGGGTAAGCACACACACGCGCGATCTCTCTCTCTCTCTCTCTCTCTCTCTCTCTCTCTCTCTCTCTCTCTCTCTCTCTCTCTCTCACTCTCACTTTCTCTGAAGACTTGATAGCAGATGAGATTGGTTGGGGTTTTAATTAAAGAGAAGTTGGTATAAAATGACCCTGATGGTTTCATTCAGTTCAACAAATACTGAATGCCTACTATGTGCAAGTCATGTGCTAGCCACTGGAAATATAAAGCAATTCCTGACCTCAAGGAACTTATATTTTACCTTGGAATTTGGGAGAATTTTAAATGTATACAAATATAAATAAATAAAAGATAATTTATGGAAGGAGAGAGCCTACCAAATGGGTCAGACTTAACTAGGAGATTCAGAAGATGCAGAGATAATTAGGGACTGCATTCTAGGCACCCTTGTGCACAGAACTAGGAAGATGGAACGCCAGATTTGAAGAACAATATTAGGCTGTTTTCTTTGGCATGGAGAATGTTTGAGAGGGGCAAGTATGAAATAAATCTGGGAGGTAAATTGGAATTAAATCATGGAAGATTTAAATGTCTTTTTGTTGAATTTCTGTTTGCCACTAAGTCCAGAAGAATGGAAGATGATGCAAAACTAGAGAAGTTTCCAGGCTTTTGTAGAATGTTGGTGAATTCCATTTTACATATATTAAATTTGTGATGCTTGTGGAATATCCACATGGAAATGTAGGATTAGAGTAAAAGAGATGTAAAGGAAGATACCTAGATGGGGGGTACAATTTATGTAGAAATGATAATTTGGACCATTGGCAGCTAGTGAGATTGCCAGGGGAGAGAATGAGAAGCAAGAAGGCGGCCTATGACAGAGCCTTGGGAATATCCATGATTAGGAGATGATCCAGCAGAAGAGACTGAGAAAGAAGGCTAGTTATGTTGGAGAAGAATTAAACAGAAGTGACACAGAAGCCAGAAGATAGAGGATTCGGAATGTTCAGTAAGTCATCATTACTGTTAAAGCTCAGGCAGTTGATGAGCACTGAAAAAAAGGGCAATATATTTAGCAGCTAAAAGATTAGTATTACCATGTCAGAGAGCACTTTCACTGTATTGTAAGAGCTTTTGCATCCATAAGAGAGTTTAAGATTCAAACCTTCACAATTATGAATGTAGAAGTTTTATAATCAAAGTCTGAGGTGTTTGGGGAGATTCAGGGGAAGGAGCAGGAAATATCCTTTTAGTTTGTGTGGTGAACTTGAAAGAACACTGGCCAGGCAGTTGATAATCAGAGTTCTTATCTAAATTCTACCTTTCTTTTGATGTGCCCTTTTGTTTAATATCCCTGGCTTCTGTTTCGTAGACTAGATGATCACTAAGGTTCTTTCCAACTCTAATATTCTGTTATTCTATGATTCTTAGGTAGCAAAAGGGAAAATTTAGTAGGAGCATGGGAGGTTTGAAAGGGCTAGAGATGGCTTTTTTAAGGCCTAATCCAAAACTTGTATATCCTTTGTGTTTAATCTGAATCCTGGACCTTAAGGGCAGCCTAATGGTCTTTTGCCAATAGGAAGTAAATGTTTACAACTTAATTTGGTCATGCAATGTAAATACCAGTGTGTATTCTTTGTGTAATCATAGTTTAAACAACATACTTGAATAATAATAATAATCACAATGATAGTAGAATTATCAGGTGAATTGTTCTGTAGTATTTATCTTCCACTTTGTGCTTGCTACTTAACTAAAACAGTTATTAGTAAGTTTTGGAATATTCTTTAGATCTTGAAGATCTGCCAGTAGAATATAAGTTTTATGCACTTGTAAACCTATATGGTTCAAGCAGTATTGTTCAAGAAGTAATATACTCATCTAATTTAATAAATCTAATCTAATAAAGTTTCTAGATAATAGCAGTATTACTAGGAAGAGAAAGTCCTTTGGCTAGAGCATATTTTATATAACTATTAAAAGTGCTCTTACTCAACCTTTTTTCACCAACATAAATTTTTTAAAGTCTATTTAATTAATTTAGAATATTTTTCCATGGTTACATGATTCATGTTCTTTCCCTCCCCTCCTCCCACCCACCTCCTGTAGCCAAGAGCAGTTCCATGGTTTTACATATGACATCCAACATCAAATTTTTATGCACTTAAAGGTGTGATTCTGTATAGTTTGATTAAATCATGCTGTCTCTTAAAGGAGTTTATAATATCTAGTAATACCATGATTCTTTGATTCTTTATTTTCAAGTAAGTTTGTCCTATATTTTAAAGTTTCAACAAAAATTAGCAGAACATGTTAATTCTTGTCAAAAGCCTGTATTATGACAATTAAAATAAAATTTAAATTAAATAATTATAAATAACAATAATTATATAATATTTTCCTTTTCCTTCTATCCTCACCTTTCCAGCCTTGCCCCCAATAGCCAGTATCCAGGATTGTAATACTAATGGAAATTCAATGTCAATTAATTGCCTCTACAATTTCTTCTTCAGAAAGCACAGCTACTAAATTCTCAGAAAAGTAAAGTTCTCACTCTAGTATCCCTAGTATTTTTTTTTTAATATCAATAGATTCCTCAAAAGTATGTAACCTGGGGGGCAGCTGGGTAGCTTAGTGGATTGAGAGTCAGGCCTAGAGACGGGAGGTCCTAGGTTCAAATCTGGCCTCAGACACTTCCCAGCTGTGTGACCCTGAGCAAGCCACTTGACCCCCATTGCCTAGCCCTTACCACTCTTCTGCCTTGGAGCCCAATACACAGTATTGACTCCAAGACAGAAGGTAAGGGTTTAAAAAAAAAAAGTATGTAACCTGTTATGATTGTCATGAAATCTTAAACCTTTTCTACACTTGTCTGTTTGCCAAGACTTTGGGGAAAAGTACATTTGTATTTTCACTAATCTCTAACTGAAATTGAGTATTTTTAATTTTTTTAAAAGCACTGGTCTGAGAAAGGCTACATAGACTTCACCAGAACACTGAAGGGATCCCTGACAAAAAGATTAAGATTCATTATCAAAAAGATTAAGAAATCTTGGAAGTATAAATATCTGCAAGTCAGGAGCAATGATGAAGAGGGGTTGAGGAACTACTAAGAAGAATGGGAAGAACAAATTTGGCCTTGTTTGTATGGGGAGATGGAGGGAATGTTTTCTCATGACCATTGTGGGCCCTATTAAATGATTCTTAGGCATGCATACAAGAGGTGTTGCTTGTCAATACACATTTAAGAGAGATTCACAAATTTAATTCGCCATTCTACACTTACAAGGTTTGACTGAAAACATCTAGCCATCTATTGTTATTTGTTTTTGTTTTTAAAAAATTATTTGATTGTTCATATGACCGAAAAGGTGAAGGACTAGATGTTTTCTTTGATTCTCACAATTTCTTACATCTCTGCAAAACAAATTATGCACTCAAGATTAAGCACCTTCAGTTGTCTCTATGGTCTAGGACAGTGGTGTCAAGTCATACAAATGGAGATTACTAATTTGTATATAAGATACATAGTATTGCTGTGGGACACTTAATAACTCCATTTTAAAATGTAATATTACCTTTGTTTTATTGGGTTTTAAAATTTTTTATTTCATTAAATATTTCCCAATTACCTTTTAATCTGATTTAGGCCATACTCAGACATGTTGTGAGCTGCAGGCTGTATTTTATTTAACACCTTTCATTTAGGACACCCAGAAGCTGTAAGAAGGTTTTAAAAAAATAAAATGTGAATTGATATCTAACCTCAGCCCACAAAGCAACCTCTTCCTCACTGCCCACCACAATACTGGCATCAAACCTGCACTGGCTGACCTAAGGATCCAACCCACAGGTTACAATAAAACCAATCCTACAACCCTCTCTTTCCAGTGCCAAGGAGAATCAGACCCTAGGATGCAAAAGTTTAGGCAACATTCTTTCTTGCAAATGATCTCTTAAAGAGATTGGAGAATCAGAGGGAAATGAGTAGTATATGTGGCTGGCCTTGAAATGGAGCCTAAACTCACACCTCCTCACCCCAGAGCCTCTAAGACCCAAACTATAGATATCAGCCATATTATCACCAGTACAACACTGCTTGTCCAGAGAAGAGGAACAGAGGGAATGGGACAGGGCACCCTGAAGGTGGGGAGATGCTATGTGGCAATCCATTAAGCCCAAGGAAAAAAAGACAGCATTTAGCTGGGGCCAGTTCTGCCCCTCTCCCCTCCCTTCCCCTAAGCCACTTGTGACAGAGTCCCAGGCTGTGACTTGCTGAGTGTGGGAGAAGACTGAAATCTTTTGAGATCCAGCCTCCAAAGAAACCACTCTCAGAAGGGTCAGAAAGTGAACAAGAGGAAAAATTAATTGAAATTTATCAAAAATCTTAAGTGGGGGGAAGAAACACAAGAAGACAAATTATCAGAGAAAACAGCAACAAGAGAAGGAAATGTGGGCCATAGATCTAGTAAATAATTTCAGGTATCCAAGAATAAATATTGCAAAACAAAGCATTTGTTTAAAACTGTATACACTGGGGATATGCTATATCCCCTATATACTATATACAGTGGAAATACACTAGAATGTTTTACAAAGATTTCTACTCCCCATTATTATCTGATATAGTTCTGGAAACACTAGCAATAGCAATAAGAAGAGAAAGAAAGGCATAAAGATCCCTATTTGCTAATGATATGATATCCTTGGAAAATTTTGGAGAATCAGCAAGTTATTAATTGATATATAAAATAGCTTCAGTAAAGTTACAGGCTACAAAATAAACCCTCAAAAATCAACAGCTTTTCTATATAATAACAAAACCCAAGAAATAATACTAGAAAGAGAAATCCCATTCTGGATCACTACAAAATGTAGATGATATCTGTGAATCTGCCTACTAAAGTGCACAAGAGACTTGTATAGATTCAATTACAAATTTTTTTTTTCAAGGAAATAAAGAACAATTTAAAAAACTGAAGGAATATTTAGTGCTTTTGACTAGATTGTGCCACTATAATAAAAATATCTGTATTGCTAATGTTAATTTTTCACTTTTAATGCTATACCATTCAATTCTCAAGGGATTCCTTTATTGAATTTGATTAAAAAAAATAAAATCCATTTGGGAAAAATCAAAGATCTAGTATGTCAAGAGAATAATTGAAAAGAAGTTGTAATGAAAAGGGAATAACACTTCTAGACTTCTTACTATACTATAGAGCATTAGCCATCCAAATCATCTTGTCCTGGTTAAAAAAGAGAAGAATAGATTAATGGAACAGACTAGACAAGCTAGAATCAGAAATAATGACCCTGTCCTTGATAAAGTAGAAAATATAAATTACCCAAGAAAAAAGCTTCTTTGATTAAAAACTTCTGGAAAAACTAAAAAGCAGTGTGGCAGAAATTAGGCTAAGACTGACACGGTACACTATATCCTACAATATTTTCTGAATAGATAGGTGACTTTAATATTAAAGAATTATTTTGCTGATTTTTTCCCCTCTTTAAAATACTATTATATTGAATAACTCTGAGAGGAGGAGTATTGCTGGAGAAAATTATGAGGATATAAAAAAATAAATGACATTAATTAAAAAAAAATTTAAATTATTTATGGAGCAGCTAGGTGGCTTAGTAGAATACATGAAGATGGGAGATCCTGAGTTCAAATGTGGCCTCAGATGCTTCCTAGCTGTATTCTAGGCAAGTCACTTAACCCAAGTTGCCTAGCCCATACCACTCTTCTGCCTTGGATCTAGCACTCAGTATTGGCTATGAGACAGAAAGTAAGGTGTGTTTTTGTGTGTGTGTGTGTGTGTGTGTGTGTGTGTGTGTGTGTGTGTGTGTGTGTGTGTGTGTGTGTGTGAGGTGGAATTCTATGGTAATTTCAAACTTGTGCAAAGACATTAATAATACTTTCTGATGCAGCTAGTATGTAGATGGTAAAGATAGTCTCCTCCTTACTCCATCTACTTTTATGTTTTAAAATTGCCAACCAATATTTTAAGTTCATCTTTCCTCCTCTAGTGGGAGTCCAGCTTTACTCATTACTTTCAACCCACAGAATTTTCCTAATGCTTATTTTAAAAAGGTAAGCATTCCAGAAAGCAGATGGGGGAGCCAAAATAGATTCATGGCTTATTTTACTTAGCCTCTCAAGTTCACAGTTTTTCCATTTTAAAAAACTGATCATACTCTTTTCATATCATTTGAAGAATTTTTTATATGAAATATCTCAAGTGATAACATCACATCTCTTCAAAATTCATGTTTGCCTTTGCCATTGTCATTTTCCTGGTGTCTTAAGGATCACACTGTTACCAAATTTCATCTTTGTAGGGGATATCGGAAATCAATGTCCATTTCTTTCATTTTACTTTTGGATAAAGGACTCAAGTTGATAAAGTGATTTGACTAATATTACAAAGTTAGTTAAATTCATAAGTGAAGTCTCTGAAGACCAGAGTTACTAAATCTCAGCTCTTTTCTTTCCATAAACCATAGCTTCCTCGTATCTTATAGAGTTTTGCTATGGCCTGTCTGATTTTGGAGTTTTTTCCCCTTCACTCTTTCCTTGGCCAAAGGTCTAGCCAATCTCTTGACTTTATCTCCCTTTGTTATAGTGGTTTTCATGTGAGAATTTGACACTTAAAGGTTTTGACTGCAACTCTCATGGTTTGATTTTCTGCCTAGCATTGCAGAACACTTAATTCCGTGCTTTATATTATTAAAGGCACTTTTTTGGTGGACAAAATTTTTGTGGTAGGTGCTTTTGGCACTATTTAATGGGGAATCCTTTTACCAAACTCAATGTTTGCTGTCATAGTAGTCTTTCCTAAATAGACAAGTCATATTTATTACTTTGTGAAGATAAAGACAATATCTCCTTAATTTTTTGGCACCTATATTTATAAAAATGCTTTCAAATTCATTATCTTGTCAAGGAGTTACACATCTAAGCCACTGAGTGCAGTACTATGAGGCAGGTCAACAGATAATATTCTCATTTTATAAATGAGGAAATTGATGCCTAACAAGCTTAGGTGACTTGCCAAAGGTCACAGAAGGGTAGTAAATGTTGAATCCAGAGGAAAACCTAAATTTCATTATTCCTCAGCTCTAACTAGTTCGGCCATTGTTATATGTCAGACTCTGAAAATACAGACAGAAATAACTTGATCTTAGTCCAATTAGAACTTATATTCTAAATAAGAACAACATTATAATGTGTACAGCACATAATCATATACAAATATATTTATATGTCATACCCGTAAGTATGTACAAAAAGAAATAGCTTGGTTTGAAGTAAGTGGTAAGATCAAGGTATCTGAATTCTCAGGAGCCTTGTAAAAACCCTTGAGGATTCTAAGAGGAGGTTAGAATTACTGTATTCAAGTAAGCATGGAAGGGAAGGAGCGAAGATACAACCTGTGGAAAGATACGGACACAAGAAATACAGTGTTGTATATGAGGAACTTTGGGAAAGCTGGTCTAGCTAAACCATAGAGGATGGAAATGATGGGGGAAGTTGATAGGCTAATAATATTTAGTAAGCTTAGAAAGGTTGGAGTCAGGTTGGGTAGGGCCAAAAAGAAAAAATTGCATTTGATTCTTGAGACAATATACATCTATTGAAGTTTTTGGTTTTTTTTTTTTTACTAGAGGGCAGTGACAAGGTCAGACATATTTTGGGATTATCATTTTGGAATATTCTGAGTGCAGAATGTATACATGAGCCTGAGAGACCAAATAGGAGGCCCTGGCCCCGGCCCAGGTGAAAGGTAATGAGGACCTAGAGTAGTGAATGTGTTAATTGAGAAGGAAATAAATGTGACAGAATTACCAAGGCTGAACAGACATCTAAAATAACCTATTGCAGTTGAAGAGCCCTGGTTTGGAAATCAGGCTATGTTGTTTTCCCAATTTTGATTTTTAATATGCTGGTAACCTTGGGCAAGTCATTAAACCTCTCTGGGCCTTATCTGTCTTATCTCTAAAATCAGTGGATTGGAGTAATTGACCTGAGAGGGTCCTTTTTATCCCCAAGTCTACGTTCCAGTTATCTCCTGCCTCTGTAATTTTTCACAGATGATTTGCTGTTTGGAAGACTCCATATTGTTTTATATTTGATCATCTCTGTGTTTCCTCCAAGGTTTTTTTTTTTTGCAATTAAGACCTTTTTTCCTCTTTGTATCCTCAGTATTTCTCATGTACCTGACACCTTGTAGGAGCTTAATAAATGCTTGCTGATTTGAATTAAATTGTGTACAAAGTGGACACTTGGACAAGGATGGAAATACAAAAACTACTACTGAACAGATAACACTGTAAATACAAGATACTGTTTAGAAGGAAAAGGGAGAAAGTAGAGAGAAGGGTCTAGGACATTATCTTGGACTATATTTACATTTAGGGAATAGAAGGTATAGATAATAATACAGAAAAGGAAACTGAAAGAAGCAGCCAAATGAAAACAAAAAAAGGGCAATTGTCACAAAAACCCAGAGAGGAGAGATTATCAAGTTGGTGAATTGTATTAAATGCTGCATAAAAGTTAAAAAGAAAATTGGAGCCTTGGCAATTAAGAGATCACCTAATAATTTTGAAGCAACAAATTTAAAGTGATGATATCAGTTTCTCAACTAAAAGAGAATAAGAGATAGATCAAGATAGGACCTCAAATGAAGGGCTGTCATTTGAGCTCAACTTTTAAAAAGATGAAGATTTTGAAAATGTTTTGTTTTTATGTTTATTTCCCAGTGCCAAGGACAGCACCTTCCACATAGTAAGCAATTCAATTCAACAAGCAGTCATTAAGCTCCTACAAGGTCTCAGGCTCTGTGCCAGTAATTAATTGGAGTGAGGGGAACTGCTTTCTTGCTTCTTATAAACATGCCTTTGTTTACCTCATCCTTAAAAAACTCCTTAATTGGCCCCAGTCAAGTTATTTCCAACTTTCTTTCAAAGCCAACCTCCTAGAAGAAGCTACTTATTTTTGTTGCCTTTACTTCCTCTTCTCACTTCTCTCTACTTTCTCTCAGTGATCTGATCATCCTCTCCCCCATCACTTTAAGTTCACTTCTCTCTATGTAGACTGCTCACAAATCCATATAATTGGCCCAAATCATCCACCGTATTTCCCGTAAGCATCTTGAACTAAAATTGTTCCAAAAAGGACTCATTATCTTTCCCCAAAACCCCTGAGCTTCTCTTTTTCTGTTGAGAGGACATCATCCATTCACTTAGGTTCACAATTGTCTGAGATTCCTCAACTCCTCACTTTCCCTAATCCCTATTTATTAGTTAGGTGCTAAATCTTGTTGATTACATCCTTCCACAGCTTTTCTGGGACACACCCTATGTTGCAAAAGCCTCCTAATTTATTTCCTTGCTTTCAGTCTTTTCCCTCTCCAATCTATTCTCCACATAGCTACTAAACTGATACTCCTTTTTTTCCTTTATTTTTGGCATCTTTAAAAACATTTTTATTTTAAAATATTTTTCCATGTTTACATGATTCATTTTCTTTCCCTCCCCTCCCCCCACCCCCACTGACAAGCAATTCCACTAGGTATTACAGATTGAGCTGATATTCCTAAAACATGTTTTATCATAGACTTCACTGCTTAAAAAGTTCCCATGATTCCTTGTTGCCTGAAGAAAAAAATTCTATTTGATATTTAAAACCTCATGATTTGTCTCCAGACTGCCTTTCCAAACTTATTTTAAATTACACTTCTTCACATTTCTACCATGTAGTCACCTTTATACAGACTTGTCCCTCAGTTCCTAGAATGCAGTCTTTCTATACTCTATTTCTTAGAATGCTTAGTTTTTCTTAAAGCTCCATTCAAGTGACATGTCATGCACGATACCCAATCCCCTCTAGTTATTAGTGCTTTCTCTATCCTTCCCCATGAAGAAACTCTCATGTGTGTGTGTGTCAGTATATATATTATACACACACATATATATAAACACACATATATGATACGAGATCTTACAGGTCATCTAGTCTACCTCCCTTACTTTACAAATGAGGATACTGAAGCCAAAAGAGTAACTTACTAGAAGTCACAAATAATTACTGGCAGAGCTGCTATTCCAACTCAGGTCCTGATTGTGGGGGTTAAAATCAGGGACACCTCTTTTCATGGCAGTCCACATCAATCCCATGACTCCTAGTTGCTTCTTTCCTCTATACCCATGATGGTGAACCTATGGCACATGTGCCAGAGAGGGACACTCAGAGCCCTCTCTGTGGGCACACACCATCGCCCCAGCACAGTTTGCCAGAGTTGGTTCCTAGAAAGCCAGAGGGATGTGGGGTTGGGCTACTCCCCTCCCCCTCTCCACAGACCCTGAAGACATTTCTCACTATCACCTGCCTCTCTAAAAGGTTTGACATCTGTATACTATGCTAATGGAATGTAAACTTACTGAGGACAAGGACTATTCCATATTTGTTTTTGTATCCTCGACATTTAGCACAACACTTAGTAAGTTATTTAAAAAACGATTAATAAGATACAAATTTGTAGCAAGCCCAGGCAGCATGGTTATGGGACTTCATTCACACAGCAGTAGGAACAGAGAAAGCATATTGCATCTAGCCAGTAATTTCATTTAGATAAAAGTATTATAGGACCAAAGAACTTTGTATAGTTGAACTGTTCAACTCTAAAACCAAAATATGAAGAATAGAGGGAGACTAGAAAAGAGTTTGTGGAATGGGAAATCTGAGACGGATAGATTGACTGAATGTCACAATGAGGCTGAAGAATTGGTTTATGAAAAGTGAGACAGAAGGAAAAATAGATGAGAAGGAGATTTATTATTATTATTTTAAAAAACCCTTACCCTCCATCTTGGAGTCAATACTGTGTATTGGCTCCAAGGCAGAAGAGTGGTAAGGGCTAGGCAATGGGGGTCAAGTGGCTTGCTCAGGGTCACACAGCTGGGAAGTGTCTGAGGCCAGATTTGAACCTAGGACCTCCCGTCTCTAGGCCTGACTCTCAATCCACTGTGCTACCCTGAGGAGACTATTACCGGAGAGAGAAAGTTCAAAGTTTGTTCTCTTAGAAGTAGCACGGTTTTATGTGAAGAATTTTGAAAGAAATTTACCCCCCCCCCAAAAAAAAACTATGTTAACTCTACTTTATAATGCTGTGCTCTCTCTGCGCCTGCCCACTCCTTTGCCTCCTTCTCCCCCCTCAAAAAAACCCTCCAATTGAAAGTAGAACAACAGAATTGAGAAGAGATTGCCACAGCTGTTGCTGCCACCAAGATCTGGAGCTTGGCTTGAGACCTCTGAGAGAGATCTTTGCCCTCCCTGCATCTGGCCCCTACATGTCTGTATGTACTTGGCCTGAATGTTACTTGTCCTCTCCTGTCTGTGTGTGTGGTGTCCCATCCCTTCCTCATCTACCCTCATGTATTTTTCCTCTCAGCCTGACCAGGTCCCAGTGTGATTGACTCCAGCATAGTCTTCCTCCTACTCTTGCTTCTGTTTTGGGCCCCCATATGTCTTTAAATTATTTGCTAGCCCCTCACAGCACTTACATAAAATGAAAACTATTTGTATTATCAGATGCCCCCAATAAATGAAACTCTTATTTCTGGGTTGAATGGATTTAGCTCCCATTTTTTTTCTTTTTTGCCTTTTGATTCTGTTATAACCTAGCATGTTTTCAGAGGTTTCCCTACCTCCTTTCCCTCTTTTGCTTAGTATAGTATCTTGTTCCATGTTGTATAGGTTAGATCTATTTATATACACGCTAAGTAAGGCCTGGAATGTTTAGAATAATGCTTTAGAGTGAAAGAATTGGGGAAGTACTGTACTCAGGAAGAACTGGGCTAGAATCTTATCTCTGATACATTATGAATTGTGTGATTGTGGGCAAATCACTTAACCTTTCCTGGGCTTCAATTTCCTACTCTCTAAAGTGTTGTGAAACTCAAATTAAATAGTGTGTGTAAACTCTGATAGCTTGAAAATTCTAAACAGATATCTTCCCTTGATGATGAAGAACATGAAAATGGCAATGATGAAAAAGAAATGAAAATTTAATTTAAATCCTGTTTTTCTGTAGCTTATTTGATTTGACCTTCTCTTGAGTTATCCCTATAGAAAAATTTCTCTACTATTTTAGTAGTTATATCTTTTATATCTTTTCCAGGGAAAATAAAATAAAATGCATTGCCGTAAGTAATTACTTCTTAATCCTGCTGCTAAGAAGTAACTTTATTTTTAGGTATTTATCTAGGAGTGTCAGTAACATTTGCTGACTAGCAATTTCAGCAGTATATCAGGTATTAGGCAAGGGAGCAGAAAAAAACGTGACTTTGTCCAGCATGCTTACTTTTAATGGGGGAGACAGGTTTAAAACAAGAGGAAATATGAGATTTAGACATGTACCTTTGTACTTCCTCACATTAATCACTTTATTGTAATAATTAGTTACCAAATCATTAATGTTAAGTCTTCCAAAAAGAGGTTTGTTTACTCAAGAATATTGGACCTACTGGTGTCACTGCTGCACTAAATACTTCTAATCTTTAATGGTGGTAGTAAAGATGTATGTAACATAAGTATAAATGTCATATTTTTAGGAATTATTATGATGCTGTATTCAGCATAGCATGGTAATACAACTTGGGATAACATAGTCCCCAAATATGGCTATTTTTCCCAAGAGTACTTCAAGTTTATGAGTGAGTTCTTTTATTTATCAGCATTCTAATACCTTACAGCTTGGCAATATAAGATAACATAACCACATATCAGCAACCAAGTATGATAACGTCCATATGCATGTAACTAGTATGTCTGAATTTGAAGGGACTTTAGAGATTGAGACACAAAGAAGTAAAAATGAGTTGCGTCATCATATAGCTCTAGAAAGTAGCAAAGTTAGGAGTTGAATTTAGGTTTTCTGAATCCAGTTAAGTTCTCTTTCCATTATATCATGCTGTCATCTTTTACACTTTCCATTGGGGTATAGATACCATTGTGCCTCAAAAGAATGCCCATAGCATCATCATTGTGAAAACATAGTCTTTGCTCTAGATCCCAAAAGCAATATGTTGTCATGTATACATTACATGTATTTCTCCCTAAGTGGTTTTTTATGAGAATCAATTAGAGGGGTGCCCATGTACCTGTTCTATGCTATTTAGACTCATCAGTGTCTACTTTTCATTAAATTCATTACCTCAGAACTTTGTTTAAAGGTAAAGAGAAATTATTGTTCTGTGCAATTTGCATTTTCATCTTAAAATGTTCAGAAGGTTAATTTCAGAAACCAATTGTCATTCAGCGCTACATTATAATGAGATTATCTACAAAGCCTAATCTATAAGGAAGGCTTGCTTGACATTTGAAAGAAGACTTTCTGACATTCTAATAGTATTATATTCTTATGAAAACTCTGAACCCCCATCTTCTACCTGTTCTCCCTTACTTTTCCCCAATTATAGTGGAATGTTTCAGAATGAAAGTAGATATGTTTCAAAAAAACCTGTCAGAAAAATAGAGATAAAGAGAACTTTGCTTGCAAAATTGTGTCATAGTCAATGAATGAGTTTAATAGCTGTCTTGGAAGGGAAAAGGATGCCTTCACTAATAGAGTAATAAGATTGAGTGTGAGCCATTTTATGTCCAACAACAGGTACACTAGAAGTTGGATTATGAATAGAAGACTTCAAATATTAAAGTACTTCAATTTGAGATTGTCTTTGAATGGAATATAAATAAATATGAGTTGGCCAATTCTCTGAAAGGGACCTGTGTTTTGTTTGCAATTTAGAAGAGAGAGGCAAGGTGGTGTACTAGATTTAGAGTTTAGAAGACCTGCATTTGAGTTCCAATTCTAAGGTTAAACTTGTCATATACTCTTAGCAATTAAATTTTGAAAAACACAGTTTTTGTCTCTAGAGAGACAAAGTAGAAATAAAAGGATGTAATACTTGTAAAACCAACATGACTGGTTCATAAAGAAAGTACCTAATAAGTTAGGAAGTGCTATAGAAATGTTAATTACAACTTAGGAATTTTAATTTTGGGTTTGGGAAATGGTAGGAATATAAGCAGCTACTCTAGAGCAAACATCATTTCAGATTGAAACTTTCGGAGAGCTACTGATGTGTGTCTGCATGAGAACTCAAATTGCATCTAATCGCTTATGTCACTACTATGAATAATGATGGAAGAACAAGATATTTCTGTGCCTTAGGCAAGTTTTAAACATTACATACCCACCCATCTCATTGTATGTTTCTGTCCTTATGAGGTTTTGAGCTTTCAGTGTAACATGGACCATGATTTATCACAAAAGAAATACATATCTGCCATTTTGGGTATGGGATTTGCCATTTTGGTCTTATATTGCTAATACATACACTTATTTTGCTATTAATTAAAATTTATTTATTCTAAAATAATTTTAAGGGGGCAGCTGGGTAGCTCAGTGGATTGAGAGTCAGGCCTAGAGATGCGAGGTCCTGGGTTCAAATTTGGCCTCAGACACTTCCCAACTGTGTGACCCTGAGCAAGTCACTTGACCCCCATTGCCTAGCCCTTACCACTCTTCTGCCTTGGAGCCAATACACAGTATTGACTCCAAGACAGAAGGTAAGGGTTTTTAAAAAAATAAAATAATTTTAAGTAGTATTTCTACTCTCACTCTGTGTAATTATCTACTTTGCATACTTTGGTTTAAGTTTTGGTTGTGGGGTTAACTTGGGTTTCATTTATATGTGATACTGTTTACAGTTACTATAGTATATGTACTCTTTGAGGCTGTAAGATGTTAAGGTCCTTGGTCTCTAATAAAACAGTATATCCACCTATTGATTTTAAGAATTAAAGGAAGGATTATAGAAAAAAGATTATAATAGACAGCTTATTATCAACAATACAGGTTTACTTTTCATTCTCTTTCCTCCATCATTTATTCTGCAGTTCCTCAGCATTACAAGTTGCTGTAGCTAAAAAAAATGAATCAGAAAGAGATACATAAAGCATTCATTCAGTGCCTATGTGTTGAATATTACTATTCTAAGCCAGAGTTTTAAATAAAAAGTAACCCAGGTATTCCCTGCCCTCAAGGAACCTTACTTTTCTGAGAAGATATCAACTAACTAGAGAGTTAGAAAAGGGAGGTTGAGGATGTAGTAATGGAGAGGAGATGGTGGGAAGTGGTCCAGAACTCTAGTTCTGGGCAAGATAAGAGAAAAGTTCGTCTCTTAGAGCTAGTTAACCCAAGGACGAGATTGGTTTGATAACCAGAGTGGAGTCAGCATAGAGGAAAGAAAAGACTGGGAATCCTTCAGCAGTCATCTTGATTTCTGAATTTAGATTATCTATTGCTAGATTCAGCTTCCTTGAACCTGTTAAAACTTGAACTTTGCCTTTGAGAACCCACAGCTGCTTCTGTTTCACCATGAGGCTTGAGTAAGGCTGTGCTATAAACAATAGGTAGAATAAAAGAATAATGAAGCCCATATTTAACATTTTCAGATTTATAATAAGAGAAACAATAACAAAGTACTTAAGTATAGTCATTTTCAAAAACATTATCTCATTATTACCATCTAATATGCCATTCATCATAAATGTGTAATTGTAAAGTCCTTGCTGGTAACAATTGTATATTTCATTTTTGTATCCCCAGAACAATACCTTCACATAATAAACCCATAATAAGTATTTGTTGACTAGAATTTAATGTTCAGAATTAATGAATGCTGTAGCTGGAAGAAATCTTAACAGTTATCTAAGCTAACCATATCACTTTATAGAAAACGAAACTTATCACAAAAAGGTTCAGTGATTTGTTCAAGATAAGACAGGACTTTAATTTACTGATGGCATAGATACTACTTACTGCAAGCAGTATTCTGCCTTAGAGTAAAACTATTTTTAAAAATACAATTTTATTGATAACTTTTACCTTTAGATTACAAAAATTTACATCCCTCTTTCCTCCCTTTTCCAGAGAGCTGCCCCATAACAAAGAATAAAAAGGGGGAAGAACCCTATTAAACACACACACACACACACACACACACACACACACACACACACACACACACACACTGCGCTATACTTATCTTTGCAAAGTGCTTTCTCATATCTCTTTTCTTGAGCTAAGCATGACCAGTGTGAATCTTTTAGTTTCACTTATTTTATTTTTTCTATGAACAATATTGTGTAATAGTTATGGATATTTTCTTAATTCTTCCTACTTCACTTTGCATAAGGTCTTTTGAGTTTTCTTGTGCTTCTCTGTATATAATAGTTTGTAGCACAGTAATATTTCATAACTAGAGCATTTATATTTTTATCTTTATTATACTGTATTGTTTAAATAGCTTTATATTAACATCTCCGAGCTTTGTTTTTTTTTTACATCACTGCCACTTTCTAATGCTTTCTGTTCCCCCATAGATGCCTCTCTTGTAATACTGTATACTTAAAAACAACAGATCCATAAATTGTCCCTGACTGAAGATATTTGTCTCATTTCACACCTATTTCACATTATATAATTTATTATGGCATAATAATTATGTTGCATACTGTATAATATGTCACAATGTTTTTGCCCATTTTTATAGTCAATGGGAACCTACTTTTGTTCTGGTTCTTTGCAATTTAAAAATATTTTTGTAAATCATATTAAAGACAAAAACATTCAGAACTATACAATTATCACAATTGGTGCAAAAAGCCTTTGACTAAGTATAACCCGAATTTATGCTAAACATCTTATAAAAGATAGCTATAAGAAGGAACTTTTTGAATATAATAAAATTATTTAAAACCAAAAGCAGGGATGTACTTGAAACTTTCCCAGTTAATACAGTAGTAAAGTAGAGCTGCCTAGTTCTAGAAATGCTAGCTTTGGCATTTAGACAAATGAAAGAAATTAAAGACATAACCACAGACAAAAGGAAGATAAAACTATTTCCTGATTGCTGATGATATGATGGTTTACTTTTTAAAAATCCCAAGACATTAGCAGTAGATACTAATTGAGTCAATTGTTTGTGCTAACAAAGCTGCAGGCTTCAAAATAAACATTCAAAAACCATCTCCTAGGGACAGCTAGGTAACATAGTGGATAAAGCACAAAGCCTAGATTTGGGAACACTTAAATTTGAATCTGGCCTCAGATACTTCCTACTTATTTGACCCTGGGCAAGTCACTTAAACCCAATTGCCTAACCTTTACCTCTCTTCTCCCTTGGAATCAATACTGTGTTGATTCCAAGACAGAAGGTAACAGTTTAAAATTTCTTTCTTTATGACCATTAAATCTAAAAAGCAGTAATTAAATGTAATCACAATGACTATAAAATACATAAAATATTTTTAACTCTCCCAAAACACTTAAAATTTCTTACAGAGTCAATTACAAAGTGCACATTAAAGAAATAAAGAACAACCCAAATAGTTGGAAGATAATGTCAATATAATTAAAATATCACTATACCAAAAATGCTGTCAAAGAGATACTTTAAGAAATTGACAAAATTAACTTGAAGAAACAAGAAATCTAAACTATCAAGAGAAATAATGGGAAAAAAGGATAGATTAAAGGACTACACAGTATCTCAAATTGTATTACAAAGTAGCAATCATCAAAACCATTTGATATTGGTTAGAAAATAGAGAGGTAAATTAGTGGAAATTAGAATCATTAAGAACCAGCCCAGATTTGATAACCCCCAAAACAGAAATTATTTAGGAAAGAACTTCCTATTTAATTGAGAAATGGGAAAACTAAAAAATATTCTAGCAAAAATTAGGCTTAAGTTGTGCCCTACAACAAGTGAAGGTAAGAAATAGATTCTTAACCAAACAAGGAATAGAGATGATTGATTACAAAAGGTAAAAATAATCTCTTTGATTACATGAAACTGAAAAGTTTCTGTACAAATAAAATAAGTGCATTTAGAATAGGAAGGAAAGTGGTTGAATGAGAAAAAAATTTCTATTAAATTTCTCTGATGAGAATTTAGGAAGATATCAGAAAAGGTACACAGATCCACCTGATCTCTACCAAATTATCCTCTCAAATCATCAAAAAAACCCTGACATAATGCCTCAGAAGTGAATTCTGGAGCAGCATAATCTGCAGAAAGACAGGGTGAAATAATTTTTCAGACTCAAATAACTTAGATCTGGGGGTGTATGTGGATGATTGGCTAAATTAATTGTAATACTTTGATCTAATAATACATGATCAATATAATAGATATAAAGAAGTATAAAAAGGTTTATATGACATGATACAGAGCCAAGAAAACAATACACACAATTACTACTTATATATGTAAGTAACCACAAAAAATCAAAAGCAAATATTACGAAATTACATAGAACAAGTACAACCCCAAAGGAAAGATAGTAAGTAGTAGGTGCCCAAGTACAGAATGTTGCGCATATTTTCATACTTTTAAAATATATTGATCAGTTTGCTGCTTCCTTTTCCTTTCTTCCGTCTTTTTCTTTAAAAATATTGTTTATATATGGGATGGACATATGGGCAGGTTAAGGGAAAAGATAAAAGACAAATTCTGCTGCTGTTAAAAAAGAAAAGGATATGGGGGCAGCTGGGTAGCTCAGTGGATTAAGAGCCAGTCCTAGAGACGGGAGGTCCTAGGTTCAAATCTGGCCTCAGCCACTTCCTAGCTGTCTGACCCTGGGCAAGTCACTTGACCCCCATTGCCTAGCCCTTACCACTCTTCTGCCTTGGAGCCAATACACAGTATTGACTCCAAGACGGAAGGTAACGGTTTATTAAAAAAAAAAAGAAAAGGATATCAAAACATTTTTGAGTACATGGCACCATTTCCTGTACCTTTGATATCCTTATAGATTTCTCTCTTGGCGATTTGTGAAACTACCAATGTTTGTATAAAATCTTTGTACTTTGGGAAATACTCAAAGTGATGATGACTAAATATGAATTTTTTTTTTCCTTTTACAGGCATGGTTCATGGAGGGAACCTGTCAATCCTTACTATGTCAATTCTGGTTATGCTCTAGCACCAGCCACCAGTGCCAATGACAGCGAACAGCAGAGTATGTCCAGTGATGCTGACACAATGTCCCTCACTGATAGCAGTGTGTAAGTCATTTTGATTTCTTTTGAAAATGAGTCAGTTATCAAAAGCCTCATTAATATGCAGCTTCCTTTCTTCTGCATGACTCAGTTTGTTTACTTAGTGGTCTTGCTACCATATTTTTATATTGAGATTATGTATATTTCTAAACATTCCATTGATACATGGAGAGTCAAATTAAAATTTTTGTATCATGCATTTCATTGATCCCATTATATGAGCCTTTAAAAAAAAATTTTTTTTTCATCCAGCAAAACTATTCTTTTCACATTGTCTTCCCAAGCATGGTTTCAACAAAAATATTTCAGGCTTATTTAAGAATCTTTAATAAGTATACTTGAAAGCATTGGTTCTAAATGGTTTCCACAAAGTTCAAACTTTTCACATCACTTGTTTCTTGTTTCTTTTTATTGTCCTTGTTCTATACTAGATGCTGTTGCTCTCCCCCACCTCCCACTCCCTGGGTGCTTTTTATACATCTGTTGCATCAATCTTATTTTCAGCAGTAGCTAAAAAAGATCAAGCAGTGGTCAGAATCAGGTTTGCTAAAGGGAGAGGGCATTCTTTGTTCATTTGACTACATATCTTTAATGTGTTTGGTGTCAAAGAAAGAATACTTTCTTATTATTCATGTAATTAATTATTCATGTAATTAATGTAGATCAGGGAAAAAAATAGTTACCTGCTTATCTGGGCAAATGAGAGAGCTACCAATAGATAAAATGCACAGCCCCTCAGCTTCCTAAAGTATGTCTTCCTCTACTTAATGAACACAGATATAGAATAAAAAGCTCAATCTGGACTTTAGTTAGAGTGTTCTTTTATTTGAGGTACATATACCAATTCCTTAAAATGTGTGAGTTTTATTTTGTATTAGGAGAAGGCAAATGCCATATAAATACTGGTACTATGTTGTAATCACAGCCTGGCATGATCAATAAAAATAATGCTTCAAAATAAGAGACATTTGTTGCGTAATAATATGGTGAAGTTGGAAAGGGAGTATATTTTGATAAATAATAGATTCATAGGTAGTTCTTGTAATCACTGATTGTTAGTGCTAGAAAGGGACCTTAGAGATAATCAAGTCTAGTCTATTTGTTTTACAGGTAAGGAAACTCAGCCCCAGAGAAGGAGGAGTGACCTATCAAAGAATCACATTGCTAACTAGTGATAACTCTTGATCTAAGTTTCCTTCTAATTACCCAAGGCTGTGTCAGCTCATATTTTCCTTTTTTCAGAACTTGGAAATTATTAGAATAGTGACAACAAAAAGATCTTTTTTTCCTCTCTCTCTTTTACAGCACTGTCTAGTAAACTAGTCCAACTTAGAGGCATTCTGCTGAAGCTAAACTGTTTAATATCTCTTCAAGAGAATTAAAATTGTTAATGTTATTATAAGGATTCAGCTTCAATTATTAATTGAAGATAATAACTGTTTATACATTTATAGAGAACTGATGGTTTCCCTAGGAAGAAGAACTGTGTTATAAAATGAGCCCTCAGTCTGATAGTGATTTTCAGTCATTATTATTTCAGGGAACCTAACATTGATGGGACAGATGTGCCTTGTTTATTGATAATTAACATATTTCTAATGCTCAGTAAGCTAAACCTATAATTGAATAGAGGTCAAAGAGATTGAACTGAATTAAATGTGAGAAATTGTTCAGGGCTTCCAAATGTTTTACTGCTATAAATCTTATGTTTTTAACATTAATATTTTCCTAGTACTATATGGCAGTGATTCATGGTAACACCATATAATCTTAGAAGAATTAACCTACAAGGTAACTAAGAAAAATCTTCCAGAAGTGACATTAAATATATTCAGGAAACATAGTCTTCTAGCAAGAAGGTGAACACTATGTAATCATTCTGAATGGAATGTTCATACGCAAGAGATACTTTTTTCTTTCTTTTTTTGTTTGTTTGTTTGTTTTTAAAGGGAAGTCCTTTAGTACATTGGGCATATCTTTCATGGAGTATTTATGGGGAAACATGGACAATAATCCCACTGGATGAAAAGGTATGAAAGCATTATAGCCTACATTATTGGAAGGAGTACACATATCCATGAAATCGTGCATGAATCCACTAAAGCTCGGTAAAAGGGTTTGTGTCATTTACCACTTAGTTGTTGTTTTTTTCCATTGGACCATGTGTTAGAGGAATGTTCTTCAGTGAATCCTTTTAATCATCTAATTCACCTATTACACAAATCTGATGTGCTTAGAGGCAGTTAGGCAGGAGATAGTACACAGGATCTGAGGAGAGGAAGGCCATGTTCGAATCCAGCCTTATACACTTACTAATTGTCTGACATTAGAGAAATCTCTTAACCTCTGTTTACCTCAGTTTCTTTACATGAGGATAACAATGCATTTACATCTCAAGTTTTTTGTGAGGATCCAGTAAGTTAATATTTGTAAAGTTCTCTGCAACACACCTGGCACATTGGAGGCACTATATAAATGCTAGCTGTTCTTATTATCATTATTTTAATACTACTTGCAATATGATAAAATAGCTAGATTAATTTTTGTGCTCCTAATTTTATCCCATTTGTCAAAAAATTATCTGTTGGATAATAAGAAACATTTTTAGTTATATCTAGAACTTCCTCATTTTCTGGGCCTCTGGGGTTTAATTTTTGGTGTATTTACAAAAAATTTGTATAGAGGCAGTTAGGTGGTTCAGTGGATAGAGAGCCAAGCTTGGAGATGGGAGGTCCTTGGTTCAGTTCTGGCCTAACACATTTCCTAGCTGTGTGACCCTAAGTAAGTCACTTAACCTTCATGTCCTAGCCCTTACTGCTCTTCTGCTTTGAAACCAATACTTAGTATAGCTTCTAAGAAAGGAGGTAAGGATGAGAGAGAGAGAGACAGAGAGAGAGATTGAGAGACAGACAGAGACAGAGAGACAGAGACAGACAGAGACAGAGACAGACATGGGGACATTAGTACCATTATCTTTTTCTGTCCTGATTAGGAACTGGTATTAGTAGTTTTCACATTCTTTTGTTGCAGGAGGCAGAGATATGTATATTAGTTAATGTCAACGTGAGTTCCTATAAGAAAGTTTTATTTATTGTGAATATTAAAGGTCATTTAGACCTTTAATTAAGACCTTCTTTACCCTCTTACATTTTATCTATGTCAATGTGGTAGAAAGAACACTTGATTTTTGAAACCAAGAGATTCGAGTTCAAATCCTGGTTTTAGCACTTAGTAAGCTATATGACTTTGGTCAAATGATTTAGCCCTTCTGGGTTTACATTTAAATAGTTATTACTTATACAACATATTTCACCAGGTTGTTGTTGTTGTTGTTTAAATAAACTTTTACCTTCTGTCTTAGAAATCAATAGTGTATATTGGTTCCAAAGCAGAAGAGGAGTAAGTTCCAGGCAATGGGGTTTAAATAACTTGCCTAGGGTAATATAGTTAGGAAGTGTCTGATTTGAACCCAGAATGTTGGATTTGAACCCAGAATCTCCCATATCTAGATCTGACTCTTAATCCACTGAGCCACCTAGCTTCCTCCTTCACCAGATTGTTATTGAGGATCACATAAACTAGCTACCATAAAATAGATCTTGATTAAAGACATATGTAAAACTCAGTGGGATTAATCGTTGACTATGGAGGTGGGGAAGGGGAGGGAGGAAAGAACATGAATCATGTAACCCTGGAAAAATATTCTAAATCAATTAATTAAATAAACATTTTCAATTCTTAAAAAAAAAAAAAAGGAGCTACCGTATTTGCCCAAACATCAGACTACATTTGAATCCTCTCACCTTCCTCCATCTCAATTTGGATCACATAAAATCTGAGCATGGCCTGTAATAAATTGTTCTCTTATTAGTATTAGATGCTGTTTAGACCTCACTGATCTATGAGCACCAAAAGCAACAATTTCCCTATTACCCCCCTCTCTTGCACTCTCGCTCTCTCTCGCTCTCGCTCTCCTCCTTTTCCCCACCTCTTTCTTTTTCTTCTCCCTCTCCTCACCAAATACTCCTGGTTGCATAGCAAACTTCAGGTGATTGTCTTGAATTTTCCTACCCAAATCTTTTACTATTCTCCCTGGAAAGTTTTAATGCTTTCTTTCACCTCTAATGACAACTCCTGGGTTAAGTAGTAGGAGAAGATCATTTAAACATTTTACCAATAATAGGATTATTCCCTTTGCTTAATTATAAATAGACATAGTTAATTTCAGAACTTCTGTTTGCAGCTGCAGAATTGGGTTATATGGAGTTCATTTTTAAATGTCCCAGAGCCTAAAAGTAGTCATGGTAGTGGATCCCCCAGAGTAGTTGATTTCCAAGGTTGGTAACCAAACTGTCTAAGCCACATTAGGAATAGAGTGAAAGAAGAGATGGCATCCTGGGAAACAGACAGACCAAAGTAGAGTTAGCCATCCACATTAGCTTCTTTCTCAACTTCTAAAGGTCTTTTTAAATTCTTGGGTTTGACTAGACCAAGTTTCCAAAGTGAATAACTATATTCCAGTGTATACATAATATATACACACACATATTTTAGGAATATAGTCTATATTCAAAACAACTCTATATTATTATTGAGAAGCATTTGGGGTATAATAAAAAAGAACACTGAGTTGGAGTTCTATAGACTTGTTTCAAGTCCCAGCTATACTATTATTTATTAGTTATGGCCTGTGGCAAATTTTTTAACTCTACTGGTTTAAATAAATATACATTTCCTAAGGTTGTGTAAGAATTTAAAATTTAGGTTTTATGCTAAAAACGAAAGTTCTAAAGTAATATTGTGGTCACCAATTTAAAAAATTAACTCTTAACGAGTCTGTTAGCTGCTCTTAACAATTTAGTTTAATAGAGATTTAGTAAAATAGAGAAATGTAGGAAGGAAGTAGAAAATATCGCCTAGCTAGATGCCCTATAATTTCTGTCCAGAGCCGTCTAGCTCACCAACTGGCAAGGACTCTCAAGTCCCAATCTACACATGGAGTTGAGGTAGTCTCTTCATCCAGGAGTCCCAGTGGTGTCTTCAGCAAGGGTTCCACCAACACAGCCTCTTCCAAGAAAGAAAGGCCTCTCCGGAACTAGTCTTTCCAGAAGCCAGGAAAGGAAGGCCAGCTACTCATCCAGGAAGCCAACACAGGATCCAGGAAGGGTCTCCTCCTTCAGTTCAGCTCACCAATGCAGAGCGTCCAAAGACAAACTTCAAAGGAGAACTCCCTTGGACAGGAAGTTCAGGACTTTTAATAGTTCCTTTTCCACATCACTTCCTGTCCCTGCCCCACTTTATGGAAACCAATTGCAGTCTTTCAATTTGCCTAGCCCCGCCCAGGGGTGAAGCAGTGACCTCTGGAGTTGTCACCCACTCTAGCAAGTGACTTGTGAACTCTTACTTAGTGTCAAGAAGGGGTACTTTAAGTTCTTGATTTGATTAGTTAGAAATAGGCAAGGGGAGGAGAGTTAATCCTATCTTCACAGCTGTGAGCAAAGTGTTTTTTTTAGCTGTAAGAAATATGTTTGTTATTAGTATTTATTCACCAAAGGACAGTTTTTAATTTTCTCTTCTTGCTTACAAACTTAAAGGTACAAATGAGAAAGTTAGACAGTAGCATCTGAAGAACACTGTGAAATTATTCAATAGTTTCCAGTGAACACATTTCCAACTTTTTCAGATTTCTTGCTATTATATATATCAAAGAGAAAGTTACTTGAAAAATTAGGAGAGCTTTGTGTTATATTGATTTTGTTCCTTCTTTTCTGCCTCTAGTCTTCTTTTCAATACAATTTAATAGGTTAAAATGAAAATGCTTATCTTGGAGTTTGCTTCCTTTAGTTGAGTTGGCATTGAGCTTTGAATGAAGAACTGTTCCAGGTTCAGAGGTGGCACTAGGGAATTTAGTTAAAGTCTCATCAAAGGGAGCTCAGCAGGGCTGAATATGGGTAGATTAGATGCCATTCTCAGCCTTTCACTACTATGCTCTGAACAAAAGTCTGTTCTTTTCACCTAGACTTAAGCTACTGAAGATTAATTATTTAAGAAATGAAAGAAAAAAACTAAGCAGCAACCTACCTGCCAACAAAAGGCTGCCTTTACAGTGAATGTATAATTGGTTCAAATATACAAATTGTCCCATTTGGTTTACTTCTAGTCCATATGTTAGCAACTGCACTTTTATTTGGTAACTAATTAATTACTAATTAATTATATTATTCTTTTGTGAAAATTGTAAAAATTTCATCAAATCCCATTAATCTTTAGTCATTGTTGTCATGCATTCAGTAGGGAATTATTATAATTTTCTATTACATTAATGCTTTCTTTAAATAATAGCCTTTGGTAAAGAATAATGGCACAAGTCCTTTGTACAATCATGTCCAACTCTTTGTGACTCCACTTGTGGTTTTCTTGGCAAAGTCACTGGAGTAGTTTGTCATTTCCTTCTCCAACTCATTTTACAAATGAGGAAACTCAGAGAAAGAGGGTTAAGTGACTTGGCCAGAATCACCTGGCTAGTAAATATCCGAGGGCTGATTTGAACTCAGAAAGATGAATGAATCTTCCTGACTCTAGGACCTATAGAACTTTATCTACTGGGCCACCTAGCTGCCCCAAAGTCCTCCTAGCTTTCTTTTATTCTAATGACCTTTTAATAATTATTAACAGCTCAGAGTTTACATTTTGTAAAGGACTTTTCTTTATAAATACCCCATGAAGTTGGTAATTCATATATTAGCCTAATTTTACAGATTAAAAACCTGTGGTTCATGAATATCCTGGAGTCAGTCACATGGATAGTAAATGACTGAAGAAAAGATCTAAGCTCAGGTGTTCTTTACTGCTCTCTCTGCTTCTCTTTGCCACCTTTCTCAATACTTGTCTCTTCCTCTGAGATAGTAGAGGGAAGGTTATTTTGCTTACAATTATACTATCCTTCAGATCTTAAGGTACCATCTAAATAAGTTATTGTTCAGAATCTTTTGAAATAAGGTTATTTTTTTCCTTAATTGAGTAGCCATTTCTGTAATATTAATCTTTGGGCATTAATCATATCTTTTCCTAGAAATGCATTTTCACTCTTATATTCACTGATTTAAAGCCTTAACCATCTGAGATTAAGTCTGTAGACAGAACTTCCTCTTGTGCTTTCTCTCTTTCTCTCTCTTGCATGCACACACAGAATTTCACCAGAAGGAAAAAATGCACCTGAATTACACTGTAGCCATTGTGCAATGATGATTTAGTAACTGACTTAAACAGCATTCCAAATAGTGTGTTCTTTTGTTCCTTCAATAGTTTTAGAGACAATTTTTAAAATTTTATCAATATTGAGGGGGCCCATGTAATTTATTTATCCATCAGTTTATTTTTTAGATGTTGTATAGGGTAATTGTGATGAACCTTTTATCAACAATGTGAAATAATTTCAGCATATTCTCCAAATACAGCACTCTGAATAGTCTCGTTGCTTAAGGGACAGCTTTATATTTGTGCAGAAACATAACTTGTTTTTTAAAATTCTGAATTCAGTGACATAATTTATTTTATGTTTTACAAAAAGAAAAAATAGGAATTTCTGTCGCCGTTTTCAAAGGAATTAGATGAGTTTTGAATACAATATAAGTCTTTCCTTTCCTGTATTCCTTGGGGTTTTCTTGTCTGATAGATTTTTATCAATATCTTTTCATTTTACACTGCCCAGATGTAAAACCATATCTCTCTCCCCACATCCTATGAAAACTATCCCTTAAGGCAAAGAATTTTTTTTTTTTTAATTTTTAAGAGGTAGAAAAGAGGGGGGGGGTCAACAAAATCAGTGAATACATTCAAATAACCTGAAGTATATTTAGTCTTCCAAACCTCTTGATTCAGATTTGTGTGAGAAAACTAGAGCAGGTCTCATATTTCTTCTTTGAGAACAAACTTGTTCTTTGTTTTTTTAATTTTGCATCATTCATATTCAATTGTTTTATGGTTATTCATTCAATTACATTATTGTAGTTATGTATTTTTTTGGATCTGCTTACTTCACTTTGTATTAATTTATATTAATATTTCTACATTTCTCTATTTTCTTACAAAGAATTTATAAAAATATTATTTATTCATTTTTAAATTGCTTGATTTTGGGGCAGTGAAGTGGGTCGGTGGAGAGAAAGCCAGGTCTGGAGACAGGAGGTCCTGGGTTCAGATGTGATCCTGGGCAAGTCCTTAATCCCATTTGCCTAGCCCTTTCTGTGCTTCTGTCTTGGAACTAATATTTTGTGCCAATTTTAAGACAGAAGGTAAGGGTTTTTTAAAATAAAAATTAAAAAATTAATCGCTTTTTCTGTGTTCTTTGCTTAGACAGTTGGGGAAAGACAGGTAAGGGAGGTAGGAATATATAGCTAGGCATGAGAATCAGAAACCGAGCTCGGAGAGGAATGATGACTAGCTTGGGGCCTCCCTCCAAAATGTAGACCCTGAGAGGAATGTGGAAAAGGTACCTAAGGGAATGAAGATTGTGCCAGGATGAAAGGCAACTAAGGCATGAAGGCAAAGTCTAGAGAATCACAGGACAACCATTTGCTTTGTTCCCAGTTCTCTGCTATCACAAGAGTATTACTATAAATATTTTGGTGTAAATGGGAACTTTTGTTTTGTCAGTAAATTCTTGGGATATATGCCTAGCATCCTCCACTGATATGAGATTTCTTCATAACTTATACCCCTCATATTACTTATTCAGACTTGTATTATATTTATATATGTGTATATCTTACTTCAGTTTCTGGACTATGAAGCCTAGGGGCCTGGAATGAGTCTCTCTTTGTCTCTTCTACAACATATTTTGCATATATAGACATTTAATAAACTTGTATTGAATTGAAATGGGTATTTAAGGTGGCTCTCCACAAAAAATAGTTTTATAGCCATATCATCTGATTAATACTTATGCCTGACCTCGAGTACTATCAAATATATGTAGATTCCTTCCAATGAAGAAAATAAAAACCTATCCACTTATGAAAATAGAAACTCATCCTCTTCCCCTCTTGCCCACCTAGAAGTTTGTCACAAGAACATCCACTGTATGTGGGAATGGGAGGAGGAGGTTGTCTTCCTTCTTTTCTTTTAATTGCAAGAATATATATGGGTCACATAGTCTGTCCAGTGGTTTTTCCTTATTCTCACCTCCTGACGACCCTCAGGCAGGCCTTCGATAACATCCTTTACTCTTCTTCTTCCTCATAATTACTTATTTTTAATGTGTTGAAGCCTTCTCATGCCCAACACATATTTCTCTATTACTCCTAAGATGATTTTACCATTAAAATTTTTTTATTGATCTTGTCTTTACATATCTGATTCCCCAATTTATTCCTCCTCCTTCCCTTTAGAGCAACCCTTACATATTAAAGAATTATAAGGGGAAACTCAGTTAAACAAAATTTAGCCATAATTCTGACAGCCTTTGTCTTGTTCTACAACAGAAATGGGCATTAGACCCACTACTTTTTTTCCTATACAAGCCAAGGGTTTTATTATAAAATGTGAAAAATATTCTAAATTTGCAAATTGTACAATATAAGCTGGGGTGCAGGGAAAGTAATTTGTCTACCCCCTTTCTATACCCATAGCCCCTGCCTCTCCAAATAACAGATTTCTACTAATATTTATATCTCCTCAGAACAGAATTTGATCATTTTAATTTCACAGCATTCAGGATCCTTTTTTATTGTTGTTATAGTCATAAAACATATTATTTTCATGGTTCTTTTAACATTTTTAACATGCTTTAACATTTTACATCATCTCATACAAACCTTCCCATGTCTCACTGTATTCTTCATTTAGGTTATTTCTTACTCTATGCTGTTATAGTTAGACACAACAATTTGTTTAGCCATTCCCCATTCAGACAGTTATATTTTGTTTCTATTCCTTTATCACTTTAAAAAACTGCAACTATATTTTAGTGCAAATGGGCCATATCTTCAGTCTCCTTTTAACATATGTTTAATAGTGGTATCTCTGGTGTGGACAGCCTAGTCATTTTCTTAGCATAATTCCTAGTTGCTTTCCAGACGAATGAATAGTTCTTTGGATGATTTTGAATTTTGTCTTATAGTGTTCCATTACTTGCAGCCACACTATCTCCAGATTATTTGTATTAAAATTTTTAGCATCTTCATTTCAAGAACAGTGTTGAAGTCTTTTAAAATGGTATAGTTTTCGGGGGCAATTGGATAACTCAGTGGATTGAGAGCCAGGCCTAGAGATGGGAAGTCCTAGGTTCAAATCTGGTCTTAGACACTTCCCAGCTGTGTGACCCTGGGCAAATCACTTAACCTCCATTGCCTAGCCCTTACCACTCTTCTGCCTTGGAACCAATACACAGTATTTGACTCCAAGACAGAAGGTAAGGGTTTAAAAAAAAAAAGGAGAGGGATACTGGGAGATGTAGTTCAAGGATACAAAATTTCCATTTATACATAAGCCAGACCCAAAAAGCTATTCAGCTCACACTATCTTTCTATTGTTGATTTCTGAGCCCAGCTCATTTTCCATTTTCAGATTTCACAAGATAAATATATGCTATTGAATGAGTTGTATACTTTGACCATCTATTTGTGTGTCATAGTCCAGACAAGAAGTAGTCTTTTCACTTATTCTTTCTTATCTAGAAAATTAGACCAAGCTCTCCAGCATGATTATGAAGCTCATTCATAAAGCCGCATAGTGTTTTAAGGTGTCATTGATTCAGTGAGCACAATATCATCTACAAATCTGGAACATCTGGAAGTTATCATTTATAGAGAATCTCTATGACAGTAGTGAACATCTTTTTTTTTTTTGGCAAGCATATATCCTTCTGTTTTTATGCCAAAACTGACAGTAATGATATCAAAATAAAGAACTCAAACACTCTCATGAGAATGGGATCTTAAGGACTAATGTAGAAAGTCTGTGAATTAAAAAAATACAACACTTCAGTTCAGTATCTTGTCAAGAGGACAGTGAGGCATGTTCAGGGAGGCAACTGGCTTCAGTGGTTCAAGATTACTTCTCTAAGAAGAGTTTCTTTTCCACATCTGACAACAGTTTAGTGTTCTGCATATTTGTGTTTGAAAGATATCATCTTGGGTATTAAAGTATCAAAGTACCAAAAAAAAATAAAGTATCTTATAGAATTTTAAATTTGGAAAGGAATTTCCCAAGAGTATTTTAGAACTCTTTTTGAAGGAGAGCCTTTAAGGCAATTTTGTGTGCTACAGAACTTTATATTTATTTATGTTATAGACATGTATATTTTTTAACAGTCAAGAAACAATAAGCATAGCAGGATTCTACTTTATGTCAGCTATGTTATTCTAATGATGTCTGCTTGGAATATCTCTATTCCAAGCTAACTGGAAGCTAACTTCCCTTCTAATAATCTCATCAAAGCAAGTTTTACCATCCATGTAGTCTTTTCTCAAAATGGTTGTGGGATGAACTGTAAAACATTCTATAAATCTCACTTGGTTTTATTATTTCTTGAATATCTCCATATATTGAGTCTCCATGCATTGAATTTCTGAACATACATCATCTTTTAAAAAAAATTTTTTTTTCCTAGCAGGGGCAGGAGTCATTACTGAACTTGCAATATATGTAGAGTGAGATAAATAACTTATGAAAGCAAAGATCAAAATTAAACTAGAAGAATAAAAGATATAAAAAGATGGCATTCAATTAGAGGAACTCTAATGCATTTAAACAAGTTTTTTTTTCCTCCAGAAATTGAGAATTGAGAGAGGAAGAGATAAAAGCAAAAACTATAATACTTCCTTAAAGAAGTCTAACAAATATGTCACTTTTTAAGTCTAAAAACTACTTTTGTTAGCAATCACTTGACTTTACCAAACAGAGACATAACAGTCAATAGCAACACTGGTTTTGAATACAAATTCATTTGTAAAACCTTATGGGAAAGGAAGGTGGAAGAACATTGTCACTTTGCAAAACTCAAGTTAAAGAAATAACCAGATTTAAAAAAACATGAGAGGAGATCCAACAGTGATCCTGTGCATATTTAAAGACAGAATTGGCACAAGAGCAACAAACAGATAAAAAATGGAGAGATCTGCAAAAAAAATTTATGACAAAGTCTTTTCACTATCAAAGACAGTGGAGCTCTCATATTCTAGTATCAGAATCCTGAAGGTTTGTACAAAGAACATCATAGTTCCAAATGTGTATAAAGTATGTGGAAAAGGTAAGAAGAAAACAGAGATGAGAAAGGCACCTGGACCAGATCAAGTGTACACAATATAAATGGAAAGAACAATCACAAAACAATAAAAAATGAATGTTACAAAATTACAAAGAACGCTCCATTCCAAGAAGAATTCTAAGAAGTCAATTCCACTCTAGTCTTTTACAGTCGAAGGAGACCCACAAATGTGTAATATTGCATATATTTTCACACTCTTTCTGCATATTGACCAGCTTTATTGGATTTTTTTAATAGTGTGTCAAAAGTTTTAGTACAGTTTTAAGATACCATTAAATTTGTCACTTTTTAAGCTACTGAGGCTTAAAAGTACACTAAGACTTTTGTTATATCCTACAGTTTTTATTTGGAATAGCTCTGGAGTAGAGGGAAGAAGAAAACTGGGAGAAATTCTGCTAATTAAAAACAAAAGATATAAAATATTCAGAATTAAAAGAATATTTAAAAAAGAAAGTTTGAGCATACTAGTTTTACCAAACTTTTTTTGTCTTTTCAAGTTTTTGTTGCAAAGGATGTTTCTGTAAGGGTAGGAAGAATATATTCAGAAATGATTGCCAAATAAAGACAAAATATATCAATACAAATAAAGTGATTGCTTTTTTGTTTTTTAATTAAAGTTCAATGATGGCGGCAGCTGGGTAGCTCAGTGGATTGAGAGCCAGGCCTAAAGATGGGAGGTCCGAGGTTCAAATATGGCCTCAGACACTTCCTCAATGCTATCAGGAAAATTACAAGACTAGAAGAGGGCATATGTCCCAGTTTCTAAAAGAGTGAGGTTAAATCTACAAACTTTGGAGGGTGTCATCATCTATAGAGAATAGAACAAAATAGATAAATGAATTTGACTTATATTTCTAGCAAAATTCTGGAATGTGTTATTAAAATACTGGTAATGACACAGTAAAAAATGCATTAAACCTGAAACTACACAAGCTGAGTTCAAATCCTGGCTCTTCTTTTTGCTCTGTAACCCTGAACAAGTCAATTAATATTTCTGTGTCTCAGCTTCATCATGTATGTAATGAGATTTGATTAGTTAACCTCCAACCTTCCTTCTAGATCTAGAATCCTGTATTCTTAGAAACAGTAAACAAAGATAGGAAAGGCAGCTGGACCAGCACAATTTCATCTGAATTATTCAAGCCAGACCAATCTCTTTTTTTTTTTTTTGGACAGGGCTACTCCCGTGATACATTAAGGGAATGCTGTAGATATAGTTGACTTAGATTTTACCTAAGAGTTTGGGAAAACTCTTATTAAACTATTCTTGTAGACAAAATAGAGAGGTCTGGACAATATGATAGTATAATTAGGTGGATTTTGAATTGGCTAAGTGGTTGGATCTAAAGAGTAATTATTAATGGTTGAATATCAACTTGTAATGAAGTATCTAATGGGACAGCCCCAAGCTCTAAGCTTGACTGTGTATATTTAAAACCTTTATCAGTGATTTGAATAAAGGAATGGTGGCATGCTTATCAGATTTGCAGCCGACATAAAAATTAGTGCAGATATTTCATTCAGTTAAGAAGTAAAAATGAATACACATATAAGAGAGCCAAATTTACCAAGATTATATTTTAAAATTTTTTTTAAAATTTATATCCTTTGACATCTTCATTCTCCCTACTTCTCCCAAAGGTCATCCCTTCTAATAATGACTTTTTTTTTTTTTAAGAAAGAGGAAGAAGAACAAATCAACAGAACTGATAAACTCTAACATTAAATGCAATATTCTCCACCTGTGGAGCCCACCACTAACACCACTTCTGCAAAAGAAATGTGGGGCAGAAATGGTTTAAAAAATCAGCTTCTGGGGCAGCTAGGTGATTCAGTGAATTGAGAGCCAGGCTAGAAGCTTGAGTTCCTGAATTCAAATCTGGCCTCAGACACTTTCTAGCTGTGTGACCCTGGGCAATTCATTTGTCTCCCATTGCCTAGCCCTTACCACTCTTCTGCCTGGAACCAATACATAGTATTGATTCTAAGACAGAAGGTAAGGTGTTGTGTTTTTTTTTTTAATTCATCTTCCTAAGTAAAAGATTGGAAATTATAATTCGATAGCAGTTTGATTTAAAAGTTCTTCATGGCTTTTGTCAGGCTAAAATGCTCAAAATGAATCAACAGTGTAATGTAGTTATTCAAAAACCTAATCCTATGCAGCCAAATCAGTACTCAAGGGGAAATTTATATCCTTGAGTTCATATATAAACAAATTAAGAAGGGCAGAGATCAATGAATTGGACATGCAAATTAAAAAACTAGAAAGTGAACAAATTAAAAATCCTCAGATGAAAACTAAATTAGAGATCCTAAAAATCAAAGGAGAAATCAATAAAATTGAAAGTCAAAGAACTATTGATTTAGTAAATAAGACTAGGAGCTGGTACTTTGAAAAAACAAATAAAATAGACAAAGTACTAGTCAGTCTAATTAAAAAAAGGAAAGAAAAAAACCAAATTGACAGTATCCAAGATGAAAAGGGAGACCTCACCTCTAATGAAGAGAAAATTAAGGCAATCATTAAAAACTACTATGCCCAATTATATGGCAACAAATATGGCAATCTAGGTGATATGGGTGAATACTTAAAAATATATAAATTTCCTAGACTAAAAGAAGAAGAAATAAATTACCTAAACAACCCCATATCAGAACAGGAAATTGAACAAGCCATCAAAGAACTCCCTAAGAAAAAATCCCCAGGTCCAGATGGATTCACAAATGAATTCTATCAAACATTAAAAGAACAACTAATCCCAATATTATACAAACTATTTGACAGAATAAGCCAAGAAGGGGTTCTACCAAATTCTTTTTACGACACAAACATGATACTGATCCCAAAGTCAGGCAGGTAAAAACAGAGAAAGAAAACTATAGACCAATCTCCCTAATGAATATGGATGCAAAAATCTTAAATAGGATACTAGCAAAAAGACTCCAGCAAGTCATCACCAGGGTTATCCACTATGATCAGGTAAGGTTCATACCAGGAATGCAAGGATGGTTCAATATTAGGAAAACCATCCACATAATTGACCATATTAACAAGCAAACCGACAAAAATCACATGATTATCTCAATAGTATACAGAAAAGGCCTTTGATAAAATACAACACCCATTTCTATTGAAAACACTAGAAAGTATAGGAATAGAAGGGCCTTTCCTAAAAATAATAAACAGTATCTATCTAAAATCATCAGCAAACATCATCTGCAAGGGGGATAAACTCGAAGCCTTTCCAATAAGATCAAGAGTAAAACAAGGATGCCCATTATCACCGTTATTATTTAATATTGTACTAGAAACACTAGCAGTAGCAATTAGAGAAGAAAAAGAAATTGAATGTATTAAAATTGGCAATGAGGAGACCAAGCTGTCACTCTTTGCGGATGATATGATGATTTACTTAAAGAATCCTAGAGAATCAACCAAAAAGCTAGTCGAAATAATCAACAACTTTAGCAAAGTTGCAGGATACAAAATAAACCCGCATAAGTCATCAGCATTTCTATATATCTCCAACCCAGTTCAGCAGCAAGAATTAGAAAGAGAAATTCCATTTAAAGTCACCCGAGACAATATAAAATACTTAGGAATCCATCTGCCAAGAAAAACACAGGAACTATATGAACACAACTACAAAACACTCTGCACACAATTAAAACTAGATCTAAACAATTGGAAAAACATTGATTGCTCATGGGTGGGATGAGCTAACATAATAAAAATGACCATCCTACCCAAACTTATCTATCTATTTAGTGCCATACCCATTGAACTTCCAAAAAACTTTTTTACTGAACTACAGAAAACCATAACAAAGTTCATTTGGAAGATCAAGGATATCCAGGGAAATGATAAAAAAAAATACAAAGGAAGGTGGCCTTGCAGCCCCAGATCTCAAACTATATTACAAAGAAGTGGTCATCAAAACAATTTGGTACTGGCTAAGAGACAGAAAGGAAGATCAGTGGAATAGACTTGGGGTAAATGACCTCAGCAAGACAGTTTATGACAAACCTAAAGACCCCAGCTTTTGGGACAAAAATCCACTATTTGATAAAAACTGCTGGGGAAATTGGGAGACAGTGTGGGAGAGATTAGGTTTGGATCAACACCTCACACCCTACACCAAGATAAACTCAGAATGGGTGAATGACTTGAATATAAAGAAGGAAACTAAGTAAATTAGGTGAACACAGAATAGTATACATGTCAGACCTTTGGGAAGGAAAAGATTTTAAAACCAAGCAAGACTTAGAAAGAGTCACAAAATGTAAAATAATTTTGACTACATTAAATTAAAAAAGTTTTTGTACAAACAAAACCAATGTAACTAAAATTAGAATGGAAGCAACAAATTGGGAAACAATCTTCATAACAAAAACCTCTGACAAAGGTCTAATTACTCAAATTTATAAAGAGCTAAACCAGTTGTACAAAAAATCAAGCCATTCTCCAACTGAAAAATGGGCAAGGACATGAATAGGCAATTTTCAGTTAAAGAAATCAAAACAATAAGCAATGAAAGTGTTCTAAATCTCTCGTAATCAGAGAGATGCAAATCAAAACAACTCTGACGTACCACCCCACACCTAGCAGATTGGCTAACATGACAGCTATGGAAAGAAATGAATGCTGGAGGGGATGTGGCAAAGTCGGGACATTAATTCATTGCTGGTGGAGCTGTGAATTGATCCAACCATTCTGGAGGGCAGTTTGTTACTATGCCCAAAGGGCACTACAAGGCTACCTACCTTTTGACTCAGCCATAGCACTTATGGGTTTGTACCCCAAAGAGATAATAAGGAAAAAGACTTGTACAAGAATATTCATCGCTGCGCTCTTTGTGGTGGGAAAAAACTGGAAAATGAGGGGATGCCCTTCAATTGGGAAGTGGTTGAACAAATTGTGGTATATGTTGGTGATGGAATACTATTGTGTTAAAAGGAATAATAAAGTGGAGGAATTCCATGGAGACTGGAACAACCTCCAGGAAGTGATGCAGAGTGAAAGTAACAGAACCAGGAGAACATTGTACACAGAGACTGAGACACTGTGGTACAATCGAAAGTAATGGACTTTATTAATGGCAATGCAATGTCCCTGAACAATATGCAGGGATCTATGAGAAAAAACACTATCCTTAAGCAGAGGACAAACTATGGGAGTAAAAACACCAAGGAAAAGCAACTGCTTGACTACAGGAGCCGAGGGGATATGATTGAGGAGAGACGCTAAAATGAGCACCCTAATGCAAATAGCAACAACACGGAAATAGTTTTGGAACAATGACACATGTGATACCCAGTGGAATCGCGTGTCGCTAGGGGAGAAGTGGGGGGAGGGGGGAGAAAGAAAATGATCTCTGTTTCCAATGAATAATGTATGAAAATGACCAAATAAAATAATGTTTAAAAACAAACAAATAAAATCCCTAATCCTATCTTATACTGCAATGAGAGTTAGGGTGTCCAGAGCTGTTATAGTTCTCCTAGACCACAGAACAGTACCATGACCACATATGGAATATTTTGTTCAGTACTGAATCCCACATTTTAGGAAGTACATTAATAAGCTGAAGACTGTCAGAAAGGGGGTGGTCAGAATAGTGAAGGAACTTCAAGATATTGCCATATAGCTTAATCTAAAGGATCAGAGACTATTGTTTATGGGGGAGAGGGGAAGCTTAGGAGGAACAAGTATCTGAAGAGCTAGTATTTGTTAAAGGGATTAAATTGGTTCTGCTTGATCCCAGAAAGTAGAACCCGAAACAATGGGTAGAAGTGTCAGAGGAGCAGGTTTTAGGCTAACCTAAAGAAATAAACTTCCTAATATTTACAGCCATCCAATAATAGAATGGGGTTTACCTCAGAAGATAGCAAGTTATAGAGGTCTTTAAGAAAAGATTGGATAGCCACTTGACAGATATGCTATAAAACAGTAATGGCAAACCTGTGGCGTGTATGCCAAAGGCAACACACAGAGCTTTTTCTATGGGCACACAACCTCTTCACCCCATCCCCAAGTTCATTACTAGAAAGGTAGAGGGACTGGGGTAAAGCTGCTCCCCTCTCCCTCTATCATGCCTAATGACATTTTTTCACATCAGCCTACCCCCATCCCCACCCAACAGCCCAATGGGAGCACACTCCCTTCCCCTCTCCACCCTGACTGAGGACATTCCTTACTTTACTAGCTCTCTGCCCAGCAATCCAATGGAAGCATTTTCTCCCTTTCCATGTGGGATAAAGGGGTGGAGTGGGTCATGCCCAGTACTGGGGAAGAGGCAGAGCATGCAGTCTCTAAAAGGTTTGCCATCACTGCTATAGAGGGAATTATTGTTTAGGTAAGGTCAGAATAAATAACCTCTGAGTTTCTTTTCAAGTCTGAGATTTATGTTTCTGCAAAATTACTTTTATTTTGACATTGAAATTTAATATTTTATGTTTTTCATCTACTTCTGAAATATTGGCTGCAAGTCATTGAGCATTACTGTTCTCAACAACTCTCCAAGACTATTAGATGCATAATTAGTGCTAACCTGCATTAATAGAGGGAATTTCCTCATCTGAGAGTATATCAGTGAAATAATATCTAGTCCATACTCTTTCACTAATATTTTTATATGTTCATTTAATGTAAAGAACAAAATTATTTCCAATTGAATCATTATTGGAGAGATTTTAAACATCATATTTCTGTGTTAGTTGACAGTGGATCAATACCTAGAAATCCATTATAGTATATCATTTGATTTGACTTAATTTCATTTCCCATTTGAGTTAATGGATTTGTTCTGTCTTCCTCCCAATAGAGATGGAGTACCACCTTACAGAACCCGAAAGCAACATCGAAGGGAGATGCAGGAAAGTGTCAAAGCCAATGGACGGGTACCACTACCTCACATTCCTGTACGTAGCAGAATTTTTTGTGAAATGTCACGTAATGGGAGAAGTTTGGGATTTGGAACCTGAGGATCTGGGTTCATATTCTAGCTATGCCAGTCTTGCTACCTCTTTGACTTTAGTCACATCTTAACTTCTCTGACCTTGAGTTTCCTTATTTGTAAAATGAGTAGTTGGACCATAGATTGATCTCCAAGGACTCTGCCAACTCTTAAACTTATAATCCAGTTATCTTCTGAAGCTGAAGCATTGTCTCAACTCATATTCTCTTCTCCACCCCTTGCCAGTGATTTTCAAATCATTTAATATCCATCATGCAGTCAGTTGTTTTCTTTGACCTTTTGCCCCATAGTGGATTGTGTTGGCATTAGCACCTATTGATTGACTCCTTTACCTTCCATCTTAGAATCCATACTATGTATTGGTTCTAAGGCAGAAGAGTGGTACAGGCTAGACAATGAGGGTTTAGTGACTTGCCCAGGGTCACACAGCTAGAAAGTGTCTGTGGCCAGATTTGAACCTAGGACCTCCCGTCTCTAGGCCTGACTCTCAATCCACTGAACCACCCAGCTGCCCCAAGGAGTTTTAAAAGAAAAGAAAATACAGATGACTTTTAAGAATCAAATGAACATAAATAAGATTTCTTTCACTTTGGATAGCTTCTGTTTATCCCCTTTGGAGAATAAGCTACTCAGATTTTCCTTTCTTGCCCATTTAGAAATAAGATTCAAGCAGAATCATTCTTTAAAGATCTGAAAATTTTTATTTTTTGAGATTTAAGAAGGCTCATATTGCTTTGATCATCCAATCATGTATAAAGCTCTGGTTGTGGAAACTTGCTAGCCCTCGTTACTTAACCTTACTTTTTGTGTGTGTGTGTGTGTGTGTGTATGTGTGAATAAGTTCAGCATCTTTTATTAAAAAATAATAGTTACAAAAAGGAAGTTAACAGTTACAATATCTATATGTACAGTCCCCAACACTACACAGTGCTTTAGGGCTTTTACTTTGTGGTTGCTGTGGAAAAGGCTTGCTGGGTGCTTTTTTATTCCTTTCAGTACCATTTTTTACTATAATCATTGTTTTGTTAGAGATGAAATTTGAAGGATTGGCTTCTTTTTGTTGCTGAACAGTGGGAGCTACCATGTAAATATTCTATGACTTCAAAGACTGTCAGTAGATACCTCTTATATAATAGTAGTTTTCTATTGATCATGAGTGCTGACATGTCTTCTCTAAACTATAGGTTATAAACTCCAAAATTGCAATATTAAAATATGTATAAGCTCTGTTTTAACCATTTTCCTCCCACAAATAATTTATTCAATTGAGTTGAATTGTCAATATTACAGTATATACTTAGAGAAGAACTAGTTTCCATTTATGTTATATATCATCTTTAGAGGGGAAGGGAATTCAGGGTATTATCCAGAAGGAGTCAACTTAAAACTATAAACTTGTGGGCAAAGGCAGCTGGGTAGCTCAGTGGATTGAGAGCTTGGCCTAGAAACGGGAGGTCCTAGGTTCAAATCTGGCGTCAGTCACTTCCCAGCTGTGTGACCCTGGGCAAGTTACTTAACCCCCATTGCCTAGCCTTTACCACTCTTCTGCCTTGGAACCAATACACAGTATTGATTCCAAGATGGAAGTTAAGGGTTTCCTGAATGAATGAATGAATGAGCAAATAAATAAATTTGTGGACACCTAGGTGGCTCAGTGGATTGAGAGCCAGGTCTAAAGACAAGAGATCCTAGGTTAAAATCTGGCCTCAGACACTTCCTAGCTGTGTGACCCTGAGCAAGTCACTTAACCCCCATTGCCTAGCCCTTATTGCTCTTCTGCCTTAGAACCAATACATAGTATTGATTCTAGGACAGAAGGTAAGGATTTTTTAAAGGACTATAAACTTGTACTTAGCACAAAGTAAATATTTTGCTTATCTTTGTAAAATGATAATAGAAAGACTCAATTTTGTGATCATTCCAGAGAATTTTATCAGAGCAGTTGCTGAAAATGGATTTGCTTTGAAACCTCTCCAGGAGACTAACTTGCCTTGATAATTTCTTACATAAAATTAATGGTGAACATTTTTCTCCATATTTTTTTATGTTCTTAAGCTTATGCTAATAGGCCGAGAGCTGGTATTTCCTTATAAATATCTTGAACCTCTTTGCAATACATTCACTTAGTCCATCATTTTTATAGTGTTTCATTATTCAGACTTTTTTAAAAATTGTCTAAGAAGTTCATCTCATGGATACCAAAGGCTTTTCTGCATAGTATTCTTTTTTCTTGGTGTTTCTGTGTGAACTATGGATACACAGCAACTCTCCCTTCACATCCTGTATGTATGATCACAGGAAAGCTGTTTACCTGTCCTGCTCTTTTAGTTTCAAAAGTAGCAGATGTTTGCTGTACATATGCCAAGTCTAAAAACAAGGCAGAGAAACAGAAGCTGTAAAAACCTAACTGAAAAACAAAGTGGTTAAAGGGCATTTTTGTGGAAAATAAGATCGGCCTTATTTTTTTAAAAAGCAGCGCATATATGCTTTACATAAAAGCAGCACATGATGTGATGGAAATTCTTCAGGAAATAATTAAGGAATTTGGCTAAATTCATCAGAATGTGCTATATTCTAAGTATTATCAGCTACATGAAATTAAAATTTGTTTGCTCAGCCTCATTGAAAAATATATCCCAGATTCAAGGGCAGACTCTCTATAGACAACAAATAAATGCAAGTTAATATACCACAGTAAAAAATGAGTCTTATGAACACTATTTCTTCTCTAAATATCTCTCACCTTCTTTTCCAATCCAATCATCAAAAAAGGAAAAAAGAGAGGTGGTCTAGCAGAAAAAGCTCAAGACCTGAAATCAAAAGGTCCCTGACTCCTACTTCCTGTGACAACTGAGAGACAAGGGATCTACCTCTATGAACCTTAGCTTTTTTCATCTATTGAAATGGAAATAATTCCTATTCCATCTACCTCAGAACATCATTGTTTGAGTTGTAACAGATACTTCTTTTGCGTGTGCACACATGTCCTCCAAATGTAGGAACATTTGTGCTGGTGAATGTTTTATACTTCACTGCTAACTAGAAAGAATTTCAGACATTATCCTGGAAATACTGTTTTTAAGTAAATGCAGAATATATTAAAATCAGTACAAAGTATTTAAATACAAGATAATTTGGGAGGTCAGACACTAGCAATTGGACAGATTGGGAAAGCTTTCATATAGAAGATTATGTTCTAGCTACATATTAAAGGAATAGAGGTATTGTGTAAGGTGGAATTGGGAGAGAGTACATTCTATCCCCGGGGGATGAAAATTGAAAGAGTGCAGAGCCAGGACTTATGTATGAGGGATGAAAGAGGCTAGTTTGATTGGATTGCATAGTACAGTAGATGGAAAACATACGATGAAGCTGAAAAAAGATAGGTTGCCAGATTTTGAAGTTCTCTAAAAGCTAAAGAGCAGAGTGTATATGTGATCCTAGAGCAGTGATGGTGAACCTTTTAGAGACCTTACAGACTGTGCCCAAACTGTAACCCTCATGCCGCATGTAAGCCTGCTGCTTTACTCCAGATAGGGGAAGGAGGAAGTGCTTCCATTGGATTGCTGGGCAGATGGATGGGTCATGTGAGAAATGTCCCCATGTGCATGGAGAGGGGGAGGGAGCAGTCCCCTCTGGCACATGTTCCATAGGTTCACCAACACGATCTTAGAGTCAATGAGAATCAATGAGAAATCATTGATGTTTATTTATTAGGAGGTGTGACCTAGTTCTGCACTTAGGGAAAATCATATTGAGCCCTGGATAGAATTGAGTAGAGTGGGGATATATTGAATTGACGAAACCAAGTAAGAGACTGTTATATTGATATTGGGATATCAGGGAAAGCCCTGAACTAAGGTGTGTCTTTGCAAATAGAGAGAAAAGGATCAGATGTGAGAGACAAATAGAGGAAATAATGAGGATTGATTCTGCCACAAAGGAGACTTGGAAGGTGTAGTCAAACAGGTAGGAGGAGAACTAAGGAAGAATAGTATCATAAAGGCCTAGTGAGGATGGATATAATAGGAGGATAGGGTGGTGGGCAGTTATATTATTTGGAACAAATTTAATTTTTAAAAGTGACATTAAACAGATGTCGAGTTGAGATCTGTGAAATTAAATAATGCAGTTGTCTTCTCTTGAAGCAGATGGAAAATGTGGGTCTTTGTTTCTATACATTTATTCTGTGGCATCTCTTAATTGAATTTTATTACGTTGGACTGGATGGATACACAAAGGAAGGAAAAATAAAAAAATAATAAGCATATTAAGAACCTGCTTTGTGCCAGGCACTGTGCTAAGGACTTTACAAATATCTCATTTGATCCTATGAGTGAATAAGTAAATGTTGCTGCTGTTTGGCATCCTGTGCTCAATCTGGTATTTCCCTAATAAGCCAGATGAACAGAAGGGGGGAAAGCAGAATGTATAATCTTCACTGAACTCAAGTTGTGTTAGGTCTTTCCTGTAAGATATTACAAGAAATTTAGAATCAGAATTGTCCGACTCTGAAACAGTGGGAGGAGATTCAAGTAGTACATAGCTGAAGACATAGAACAGCCCTAGTAGGAGAGCCACAGCTCTTCCATGCTGCTTGGGAGCTTCTCCTAGTTAAAAGAGCATGTCTTTTACTTCCTTGGATCAGATCCTTTTGCATTTTCCTTGAGAAATGCTGGTAAGCATCTTAAAGGTCATTTTCTCTGAAGGTAACACAAGTGGAACAGTGATGAATATCCTACGCCAGGTTACCAGAAAACTTTATTTGATTCAGAAGTTAATTACTCCATCTTTGTTATGAAATCCAGTTGGAAGGGACCCAGCTAATTCACTGTGGTTTTTTTAAAAGGAACACCAGTTACAAATGTACTCAACCTGGCATATACCACTATCAAACATTCAAGGCAAGAGTTCTTTGCAAAATTGCTGAAAATAAGAAGTAGCTTTCTATCTCCTTTGGCCTGAAACCAAGACATCTTGCTTTTCCTGTATCACATTTACACCTTAGTGTGTTTCATAGTATATGTGAAATTTTAGTACAAAATCTTTCTTTTGCTTTGTTCTTTGCCCACTGCAGAACATTCATAACTATAAAGTTTCATTTATGTTATGTTTACATAAGGGTGCTTTATTTAACTAGTGCAATAGTAGTCAGTTCATCCTTTTTACTGATGTGATGCTAATATTTTTATTTCCTTGATTTCTAACTATCAGATATTCTTTCTGAAATTTTTAGCCCACCTGTCTTCTATAACCAGAGCAATGTGTTATTTTAAATTGACCATGAATTTATGACAAAAGAGAAATTTGCAAGTGGCTTTATGAATAAAAGATGAGTCATATAACTTTGAGGTCGAAAGAATTTCAGGGATCATCTTGTCTAATTTGCTCACTTTACAGATTTAGAAAGAGAGCATCTGAAATAGAGGGGTGATCTATCAGTAAGTGGGATGGTATATAAAACTTGAGCAGTGGCTTAGTCTCTCTTTCTCTTTATCTTCTAGCGCACTTACCGAATGCCAAAGGAAATCCGTGTTGAACCACAAAAGTTTGCAGCAGAGCTTATCAATCGCTTGGAGGCTGTCCAGCGTACACGAGAAGCAGAGGAAAAATTAGAGGAGCGTTTAAAACGTGTCCGAGCAGTGAGTAGGCTGGCATATTTCACTGACCAACCAACAAGTTGTAAAACTTTTCTCTTCTGCTAACAACTTTCTGCTAACACCAGAAATCTTTCTCTTTAGAGAAAGTTCCCCATCCCAGGGGAACTCCTGCACTGTGAATCCTGAGCACAATATAGGCTCAGGCAGCTGGCTTAGGTGTAGACATCTTTCAAATGTGTAGAATACAAAAGGGACATGTCATAGATGCTAAGTTTTATTAAGTTGACTTGATGTAATTAAATATTTTAGTCTGATTCCTTTAGGCCAGCCAGTTTAGGCCATTATCCATGACTGATGGTCAGGTTTGAGAATCAATCCTATAGCATCATAGAAAACGTTCTAGACTAATAAGTAGAAGTCCTGAGTTTGAGTCCCAAATCTGACCCTTGAATAAATAGCATTTATTAAACATGTACTATATGTGCTAAGCCATGAAGCTATAAATACAAAAGTAATGGTGTTCTCTACCCTTAAGGAGCTTACATTCAAATATGAGGACACCGTACATATAGGAGAACAATGGCCAAGGAAAGGAATTTTAGACTGGGTAAAATGGAATTCATCGAGAATATGAGTAGAGACATTGGAAAGTTGATTGTCATACTATTTATTAGCAATGGTAACAATAATGTGATCCCTGTTCCTAGAGCCAAGATTGAAAGCAGGGACCAAGGTGAGGGCAGCTGATGAATGGGAGTTGTACACTTGTATGGCCAGGTACCTTATCTGTTCAGGCTCTGTTATTTCCTGGCATATAATGCATGGTTTGGGGTCAGCTCAATATATTGTATTAAAAGAGTATGTATTTATCCACCCACAGTCAGCCTCTAGGGCAGAGTACCAGTAGAATCTTTTCCCCAGGGCAGAATGAAGGTAGGTTTCTAAAGGGTCTAATATTCGGGGGGGGGGGGGGGGGGGTGGCAAATTACAGTTGCAAAGTTAATGCTAAGGTCTCCATGCTGAATAGGTTCTCTTTTGGGGGCTAAATGGGTCAGCTAGATATATATTTTCATTCTTCCTAGATGTATTACTTTGGGCAAGTCACATAAATTTTCTAAGCCTCTTTTTATTTATTTCTAAAAAGTAGGTTAATCATTCTTTACTATCTACTTTCCAGGGTCATTGGGTCATTGTGAGAAAACAACTTTGTAAACTTTAAAGGCTTCATATCAGAAGATCATAACTTAATTTATGTCCTAGAACCCTTTGGCAATCTGTTGATTGAAGCCTATGGACCTTCTCTAAAAAGTGTTTTTAAGTACATAAAATAGAATTCACAAGATTCCAAAGGAAGCCAATTATAAAGTTATCAAAATATTAAAAACAAAAACACATGCTCATAGCCCTCACGCCCGATGGTAAGAACCCATGCTCCATGGGCAGCATTTAGAGCTTCTGTCATTTCCTGAAGACTTGCTGCTTGTTGACTGGATTTTAACGAACAGTGATTACAAGAAGTAGATTTCTGCTTATTATATTTTACTTGTGTGTTTTTGTTGTTATTAACCTCATATTTCTTGAGATAACAGTCTTTGATCAGGTGTCCAGTTTTATGGGAGAAAAAACATTGCCTTGTCTCTCTGTATTTTTCTTGGCTTATCAAACAGGTTTTGGGTATGTTTTAACAGTATTCAACTTCTTAATTTCTTCAATCTCCTCATCTTAAATTTTTCTGTGATTCATCCAATTTTTGCTGTAAATCTGCCACCTGTCTACTTGATCTGTGTGACTGTCATATATGTATGATGCAGCATCTCTTAAATCAGTCAAATTTACTGTATCATATTTAGGAAAATAATGTTTGAAAAAATTTCTGAGGTGTGGTGTTCATCCTTCCAGAAATTGTCTCCTGACGTGAAATACAGACTCATCCGTATTTGTTTCTATGCCCATTATAGCTTCAGGTGTTTCAGAAAGGCAATCAATAAATGAAGTTGGATGTTCTCCCACATTTTGCACCAGCCTATCAAATTTTCCCCAAGCATTTAGTTTTGAGCAACACATTTTTTATGGCTTGGAGCAAGTCTTCCCTGCATTTCCTTAGATAGGTCATGCTAATTGGATTAGAGAAATCAAAGTCCTCTCTTTGCTCCTCTGTAGGCCAACTTGTCAGGGCACTTTCTGATCTAATCTTATCAATGAACTGGCAATGTTCATGGGGGCTAAAAAGTTCTGCCAGAAGAAATTCCACATCCTCAAAATTGAGTTCAAAAATTCAAAAAGCATGTTTTAGCTCCTTATGCGTTCTATGGGGCTCATTGATAAACTTTGGGAACCTTTTCTTCATGGAATCTAATTCCTGGGTAGTAAATTGCCTATGAACCTTGGAATGCAACACACCAGCTGTATTAGATATCTTGGTAATGTCTTTAAGTGGAAAGATTTTCTCAGCTTCATTATTTGCCATGGTGTCCTTGTCATTGTCATTGCCCTGTGCACCAGACATTGTTTTCTTGGCCTTTCTTTTATTCTTTGCACCTTTAAGTGCATTGTCTGCCTGACCATTTCCCTTATCCTTAATCTGATCTAGCCCTTTTGCCTTCAGGATTTCCTCAAACATGTTCTTAACTAATGTCTCCAACTTGGTATCCACTACCATGATCTGTGCTGTAGTTTTAGGAAGTACACATCTGTAAATGTTTTTAAGGTAGGTCATAGTTTGTATGCAGCCATGGAAATAATGTAGATCTGTGTCAATATTTGCCAGAGTATTGTCTCTTTTTGAAATGGTATATTGAGTATGACTATAGTGGTGTTGCCTATATATTCCACAGAATCAATAATCATATTTGTCATTGTACTATACAGGATATTGTAAATCCAATATCTTGCAATAACTGCCAGTACTACTACCCCACAGATCACTTGCTTAAACATCTTTGTTTTCAGGAATTGTAAATTCAGTCAGTCTGGGTGCCAAATTGTAATAAGGGACTATTTTGAATGATAAATGATAACTAAGATCAGGCCTGTTAATCTTCTTCCTTCCTCTTTTCCAACCTTCTTCTCTCCCTTCCTCCCTTCTTCCCTCCCCCTTCCTGTTCATCTTCTTATTAGTCTCTTAAATCAATTCAGGGTGAGTTTATGATGTCTCAAATAAAATACTCTTTCTCTTCTCTAAATTAAGTAAGGGGTTTATTGGGAAAGAAAGGAAAGATCAAATTGGAAGAAGAGAGGGTATGGGATTTCCCTAAAACTAGAATGAGTCTTAGGTTGAAGGATGGTGGAATATAGTTCAATTTGGAAAATGGCTGATAGGTCTGGAAGTTCAGTCACTATCACAACAGAGCAAATCAGAGAGAGCTGGACTTTGTCCTTCTTTCTTCTGTCTTCCAAGCCAAAAGACAACCTTCAGGCCTCAGTCTCCAAAAGCCAAGAGACATCAGACCTCTTCTGTCTTCCAAGCCAAAAGGGACCACACACACCTTTCTGTCTCCCAAACCAAGAGTTCAGACTTCAATTGGTCTGCTCCCCTTTCTCCAACCACTTCTCCCAGCCACATTCCAAACAGAATGCTCTCATTTGAATGACAGGTCATCAGTCCCAGCTATTCCTGTCTTGTTGGAGGCTTTCCCAATTTCTCTCTTCCACACTAAGTAGTATACTGTATGGAGTAAGGAGTCAAGAAGACCTGAATTCAAATCCTATATGGCCCTGGGCAAGTTACATAACCTCTCTCTGCCTCAGATTCCTTATCTGTAAAATGGGAATAAAAGTAGCATCTACTTCCAGGAGTTATTGTGAGGATAAAATGAGGTAATTGGTAAATAGCTTTATAAGCCATAAAGTGCTATATAAATGTCAGATGTCATTATAGGAAAATTCATTTGTTGTTGTCAGCATCTTTTTTTATTGGATACGGGATTCATCTTTCTGGTTCTAGATTGAAAATACTCTTTTATAGCCACTTTATATCATAACTTAGTGGTTTTTTATACTTCCTCTGGATTCTTTCTCCCAGTGTCTTGTTATGACAACCTACTTTGCTAGGTCCTTTTTAATTTGCCCCCCCAAAAAGGTCTCTCAATAATAGCTAGTATGACATGAACTGATGAGAGAACTGGGAGAACATTGCACACAGAGACAGCAATATTGTACAATGATCAACTATGAAAGACTTAGCGACTCCTAGCATTATAATGATCCAGGACAATTCTGGAGGATTTATAACAAGGAATGCTATCCATCTTCAGAGAAAGAACTATTGGAGTCAGATGTAGATCAAAGCATACTGTTTTTCAGATTGGTTTATTTATGTTTTGGTTTTGATTTTATATGAGTATTCTCTTATAACAATGAGCAGTATAGATATGTTTTGCATAGTACATTTATAAACCAGATCAAATTTCTTATATCTCCAAGAAGGGGGAGGGAGGGAGACAATTTGGATCTTATACTTCCAGAAACTATATATCAAAAATTATTATATGTAATTGGGAAAAATATATTTGAATAAAGAAAAAATCTTTAAAATGTTAAGACCCTTTTCATAAAAAATAATAATAGCTAGCATGTATATAGTATTTTAGGATTTGCAAAATGCTTTGCATTTGGTATATCATTTGGTCCTCATGAAAAGCTATAATGTATGTGTGCTTTTAAAAAAATTTATCATTTTCTAAAATTTATTTTTAGGAGTTCCAAATTATGTCTCTTCATCTAGTTTCTCCCTAACCCATTGAGAGGGCAAGCAATAGGCTCTCAATTGTACGTGTGAAATCACTTAAAACATTTCCGCATTGGCCATATTGCCAAAAAAAATTAAATTAAGTGAAAAATTATTCTTCGTTTTGCACTCACATTTCATTTGTTCTCTCTCTGGAGAAGAATAGCATTTTTTATGATGATTCCTTCAGAATTATTTTGGATCACTGTATTGATCAGAGTAGCATAGTATTTCAGAGGTGAACATCATTGCAGTATTGCTGTTACTGTGTACAATGTCCCCCTGGTTCTGCTCACTTCACTTTGCATTGGTCCATATAAGTCTTCCCAAGTTTTTCTGAAACCATCTCCTTTGTCATTTCTTATAGCACAATAGTATTCCATAATAGTTATAGTCTATGATTTGCTTAGTCATTCCCCAGTTGATGGCTATCCCCTCAATTTCTAATTCTTTGCTTCCACAAAAATTGTTCCTAGAAGTAGTTTTGTATATATCAGTCCTTTTTTTCTTTTTCTTTTATCTTTTTGGGATATAGAACTAATAGTGGTATTGCTGGGTCAATGCAAGGGTATGCACAATTTTGTAGCCCTTTGAACATAATTTCAAATTGATCTCCAAAATAGTTGGACCAGTTCACAGCTCTGTCATCAGTGCATTAGTGTCTCTATTTTTCCACATCTCCTCCAGCATTTATCATTTTGCTTCTCTGTCATGTTAGCTAGTCTCATAGATGTGAGTTGTTACTTCAGAGTTTTTATTTGCTCATCTCTAATCAATAGTTATTTAGAGCATTTTTATGTAGCTATAAATAGCTTTGATTTCTTATGAAAATTGCTTGTTCGTATTTTTGAGTATTTATCAATTACATATATATATAATTTTTATAAATTTTATTTTGTTCCCCATATATTTGAGAAATGTGATCTTTATCAGAAAAACTTGCTGTAATTTTTCCCCAGTTACCTACTTTCCTTCTAATTTTGTTTGAATTAGTTTTGTTTCATGCAAGACCTTTTTAATTTAATCAAAATTATCCATTGTATTTCCTTTGATCCTATCCCTTTAGTTATATCACTCTATATCTTAAGTCATTTACTCATTTCGACCTTATCTTGTTATACAGTATGATATATTGTTCCCTATCTAGTTTCTGTCAAATTGTTTTCCAATTTTCCCAGCAACTTTTGTCAAATACTGACTTCTTGCCCTCAAACTTGGACCATTGCGTTTATCAAACACTAGATTACTAAGATTATTTACTAGTATTGTAAACCTAATCTATTCCACTGATCCACCACTCTTATTTCTCAGCCAGTACTAGATTCTGATGATTACTCCTTTGTAATATAGTTGGAAATATTGTAATGCTAGGCTGCCTTCCTTCACATTTTCTTAATTAAAGTCTTTATAATGTGATTAGTATAGTGCTGAATAAATACATTTAGGTAAAAATTTTTTAATATTAGCTCAGACTACTCATGAACAATTAATATTTCTCCAGTCATTCATTTCTGCCTTTATGTATATGAAAAATATTTTGTAATTATGTTCAGGTAGTTTTTGGGTTTGTCTTGGCAGGTAGGTTCCCAAGTATTTTTAATTGTCTACAGTTATTTTAAATGGAATTCCTCTCTAGCTCTTCCTTCAGTGTTTTGTTAGTAATATATAGAAATGCTAATGATTTGTGTGGGTTTATTTTATCTCCTGCAACTTTCCTAAAGTTTTTAATTGTTTCAACTAGTTTTTTAATTGATTCTTTATGATTTTCTTAGTGCCTATTTTTATTCTTTCAATTTCTTGTTCTCGTTTTATTGCTACAGCTATAATTTCTAGTACATTATTGAATAATAGTGCTAATAATAGATATCCTTGCCTCAACATTGATTTTAATGGGAAGACTTCTAGATCATGCTTGCTCTTGATTTTAGATGGATAGTACTTATTTTAAGAAAGGCTTTATTTATTCCTATGCTTTCTAGTATTTTTAATAAGAATAGGCATTGTATTCTCTTACAGACTTTTCCTGCATATTTTCCTGCATATGACCAAATGGTTTTATGGTTGGTTTTGATATTGATATGGAAATTATGCTTATAGTTTTCTCAATATTGTATCAGCCCATAATTCTTATCTGGTCATATAGGATATGATCTTTGTGGTATGCTGCTATTAATCTCCTTCCTAGTATTTTATTTAAAATGTACATTAATATTCATTAGGGAAATGGGCTATAGTTATCTTTCTCTGTTTTTTTTTTGTTTTTTTGCTTTGTTTTGTTTTGTTTTTTGTTTAGCTATCATAGGAAGAATTTGGTAGAATTCCTTATTTATCAATTTTTCCAGGTAGTTTATCTAGTATCAGAATTAATTTTTCTTTAAACGTTTGTTAAAATTCACTTGAAATTCATTGTCCTTGGGTTTTTTGTTTTGTTTTTTTCCCTTTAGGGAGCTTATTTTTTTGTTCAGTTTCTTTTTCTACAATAGGGTTATTTAATCTATTTCCTTGTCTGTAAATCTGGGTAATTTTATATTTTTATAAACACTCATTTCATTTAGAGTATTGGTTTTATTGCCATAATTGGGCAAAAAAACTTCTTATAATTGTTTTAATTTCATCATTATTAGTGGTGCATTCACTCTTTTCATTTTTGGTACTGTTAATTTGATTTTCTTTTTAAAAATCAAAATAACCAATAATTTATCTGTTTTGTTGTTATTGTTTTTCTCATAACATCAGTTCCTGGTTTAGTTAAGTGATTTTTATACTTCCAATTTTATTAATATCTCCTTTGATTTTTCAGGATTTCTACTTTGGTATTTAATTAGAGATTTTAAATTTATTCTTCTAAGATTTAAAATTATATACTCAATTCATAATCTATTCTTTTTTTACTGATATCAGCATTTAGAAATATAAAATTTCCCTTAAGTACTGCTTTGGCTACTTCCCTTAAATTTTGGTATGTTTTCTCATTGTCTTTCTCTTTAATCAAATACAAGACATATCAAAATTTCTATAATTTGTTCTTTGATTCATTCTTTAGGATTCAATTATTTGGTTTCAAATTAATTTCTAATATATGCTTTCAAGGCCTTTTATTCAGTATAATTTTTATTCCATTATGGTCTTATAAGAGTACATTTAATATTTCTGCATTTAGTTGTGAAATTTTCATGTCCTAAAACATTTTGTGAAGGTACCATGTACAGCTGAGAAAAAAATGAACTTTCTTTTCCTATTTAGTTTTCTCCAGTGGTCTATCATATCTTATCTTTTCTAAAATTCTCTTCATCCCCTTAATTTCTTTTTTATTTATTGTATTTTTAGATTTATCTGGTTCTGAGAGGAAAAAGTTGAGCCCCTCTTACAATAGTATAGTTTTATTTTCTCTTTCTTAAATTTATTTAACTTACTTTAAGAATTTGGAGTCTATGCCATTTGGTACATATATATTTAGTATATATTACTTCATTGTCTTTTTTAGCAAAGTGTCATTTTCTTGACTATCTCTTTTAATTAGCTCTACTTTTGCTTTTGCTTTATCTGATTTCATGATTACTTCCCCTCAGCTGAAGCATAATCCTGCTCCAGCCCCTTATTTTAACTCTGTGTCTTTCTTTTTCAAGGGTATTTCTTGTGAAAAGCATATTATGGAATTCTGGTTTCTAATCCATTTTGCTCTCCTTTTCCCTTTTATGTGTAAATTTGTCCTATTCGTATTTACAGTTACAATTACTATGTATTTTCTTCTGTCCTATTTTCTTTTGTTTATTTTTCTCTTTTTTTTACTTTGTCTCCCTCCCCCCCCCCAAAAAAAAAATCTGTTTTGCTTCTGACCACTTCCTCTCTTAACCTGCCCTTCCTCTTACTACCACCCTTTTTCTCTTAACCTTTTCTCCTCTTACTTCTGTGTTGGATAAGATAAATTTCTATACCCAAATGAGAGAGAGAGAGAGAGAGAGAGAGTATTTCTCCCATTTTGAACTAATTCTGATGATAGTGAGTTTCAAGCATTGCCTGCCACCCCAACCTTCATTTCCCCCTCCATTATCAAATCTCTTCTTTTTTTCATAAAATTCTATTCTATCATTTCTTTTATTGAGATAAATTTCACCATCTTCCTCTTCTTTCTCCCATTACATTCCTCTTTCTTACCCCTCCATTATTTTAGATTATGCCAACATAATTCATTCCATGCTCTTTTTCTACTAAGACTCCTCTTCCCTAATAATGATAAAATTCTTAGAATTACATATATTACCTTCCCATCTAAGAATGTGATCAGTTTAACCTTATTGAGACCCTTTAGAGTTCCCTTTCGTGTTTACCTTTTTATACTTCTTTGTTGACTCTTATGTTTGAATGTTGGATTTTCTATTCAACTTTCTCCTTTTCTGTTTCCTTAAACATTCATTTACTCCACTGGAGAATTATGCTCAGTTTTTCTGGGTAAATTATTCTTGGTTATAATCTTATCTCCTTTGCCTTCTTGAATATCATGGTCCAAGCCCTCTATTCCTTTAATGTGGAAGCTACAAAGTCTTGTGTGATTCTGACTCTGATTGCTTATAGTATTTTCCCCTTGAACTGGACCAGTCTGGAATTTGGCCATGATATTCCTGAGAGGTTTTATTTTGGTATTTCTATCAGTGGGTATATGCTTTCAATTCCTATTTTACCTTCTAATTCCAAGCTATCAGGATAGCTTTCCTTTATAAATTTCTTAAATGATGTCTAGGCTCTTTTTTTTTTTTAATCATGGCTTTCAGAGATAGTCCAATTGTTCTTAAAAGTGTTCTCTATAATCTGTTTTGGATCATTTATTTTTCTAGTCAAAGAGTTTACATTTTCTATTTTTCTTTTTAAAATTTTAATTTTAATTAGTTTTAATTATTTCTTATGTTTTTCCATGTTTCCATGATTCATTTCTTTCCCTCTCCTCTTCCCTACCCCCCTACCAGAGCCAACAAACAATTCCACTGGGTTGTACAAATGTACAAATATTGTCACTTGAATACCTATTTCCATTTTATTTGTTTTTATTATAGAGCAATTTTTTTAGGCCTAAGCCCCATATATACATGTGATACGTGTAGTTATATGTTTTGATTTTGCATTTCTACTCCCATAGTTCTTTCTCTCAATGTGGATAGCATTCTTTTACTTAAGTCCTTCAGGAGTGTCCTGGCTTGTTGCATTGCTACTAATAGCAAAGTCCATTACATTGGATTTTTCCACAATGTGTTACTTTCTGCGTACAATGTTCTATTTTTTTTTCATTCATTTGGTTTTGTTTCATTGTTTCTTGATGTCTTATGGAGTCATTAACTTCCACTTGCACAATTTTAATTTTTAATGAATTATTGCTTTAGTGAATTTTGGGGCGTCTTACCATTTGACCAATTCTATTTTTTAGGATGTGATTTTCTTCAGTATTTTTTTGTCCTTTTTTTACCAAGTCCTTAATTCTCTTTTCATAATTTTCTTCTATAGCTCTCATGTCTCATTTGCATTTTTAAGGCTTTTCTTATATCCATTTTCACATCGTTTTCTTCAGAGTTTATGTCTTAATCTTCCCAGACAGCATAGCTTTTTTTTTTTCAAACAACTTAAGTGACTTGCCCAGGTCTACATGGTGTCTGAAGCTAAATTTGAACTCAAGCCTTCCTGACTTCAGACCCAGTGCTCTTTCCTTTGTCCTATCTTTGTAGTGACTTTTTATGGTCAGGTTCTTTTCTGTTGTTTTGTTAATTTTTTTCAACTTATTTCTTTACTTTGAACTTTGTTAAAGTTGGGTTTTTCTCATGTGTACAACGACACTTTTCCAAGCTTCAGGATTTTTCATGCTATTTTCACCGCTAATTCTGAGGGATCTATGTTTTTAGTGCTTCCAAGATGATATCATCCAGGGAGAGGTGTGGTCTGTGCTCTTCTGTTCTGAACTCTGTTCTTTGCCAGGAAAGATCCATGCACCCTTGCAGCCACAAGCACTCCTCACCAGCCTGGAACTTTGTATGAGCAATGAATTTGCCAAATAGTGCCTAGTCTTGCATCTGGTGCCATCAAAGGGGTCCCCTATAAACTCAGGCCACTTGCCTAATCTTCTTACTATTTGGGGGCTGAGAGCTCCTAAAACTACTGCTGCCACAGGCACCACCTCCAAGGCCCAACCTTGTTTTTGCTGCTTCATTTTCTGTAGTCTGGCTTCATTCCCATGTCATAGACCTCTCCTTCTGACTTTTTTAGTTGGCTTGAACTGGGGGAAAAAATGTCTCACCTCCACCTTTTCTTGACTCTGCTACTCCACAATTCAATTTGAAGCGCTCATTTAACATGTTTGGAGAGTAATATTGGGAGAGCCAGGCTGCATTGCTGCCTCTACTCTGCCATCTTGGCTCTACCCATATGTTTACTTAATACTTCAATTTTTGAAATGGAGAAATTGGAACTGTTAGTAGTTAAGTGATTTGTCCTGAGTCTTACACAGGTTTTCAGTTTAGGTCTTCCTGATGAAAAGTCCAGCACTCTTTTCACTGTACCACCTAGATATCTGAGTAGCTCCTCCTTGACTGAGTTTTTTCAATAGCTGCCCTCAGCATTGCCTCAATTAATTCTTATTTTGTCCCCAGTTTTTCTAAAGGACTTCCTTTTTTCATTCTTGTCTCTTGTTTCAAACATCCAACACTATTAGGTTAGTTTCTTTTCTTTTTCTTAAAAAAAAAAAAAACCCTTACCTTCCATCTTAAAATCAATACTGTGAATTGGTTACAAGGCAGAAGAGCAGTAAGGGCTAGGCAGTGGGGGATTAAGTGACTTGCCCAGGGTCACATGGCTAGGAAGTGTCTGAGGGCAGATTTGAACCCAGGACCTCCCATCTTTGGACCTGACTCTCAATCCACTGAGCCACCCAGCTGCCCCCCACAGGTTAGTTTCTTATATGATTTAGGCTGTCAAATTATTTTCCCTTTATATAAATACTTGCATATTATATATTGTATTATATCGATAGTTTTATTGTATTATAATACATAATATATAAACATTTCTCTTTATATAAACATTAACATACCTGAACTCAAAATTCATGTTACAAGTATAACTTGCTGTGCTTGTCAAGAGAGGGCAGTTAACTGTTCCATGTTTCTGAATGATCCTCTTGAAATAATGAGTTTAGGATTGATTAAGGTCATTTTTGGTAAGGATTGTGCAAAGTAGTGTTTGGGTGAATGGTATTCTATAGAAATATTTAGTAGGAGGAGAGACTCTAAATGAACACTCTAATGAAAATACCAACAACATGGAAATGGGTTTGAATCAAGGACACATGTGATACCCAGTGGAATCGTGCATCAGCTCTGGGGGGAGGGGGGATATGATCTTTGTTTCCAATGAATAATGTTTGGAAATGACCAAAAAATAAATAAAATAATCTTAAAAAATATTTAAGAAAAAAGTATTTAGTATGACTTGAAGTATCCCTTTTCACTAGTTTCTGGTGTTATCTCTTAGACCATAGGGGATTAATGTGAAGTAATTGAGGGCATCACACAGGTTTGCAGTGGAAGTTCAGAGCCTAGAAGCATTTGACTCTTCAGCTATAATCAGATCTCTGAGAAGACATTTAGCCACTAGTGTCTGATCCACTGCCTTTGTCAGGATAGTATATAGATAGTCCCCTGGGACAAGGAATACCTCCTAATGTCATTAATTGTCTCCTAGATTAAGTGCTTCTAACAAAAGAACATTTCCTTAACCTAGAGGGGTTGTTTTGACACTCTTAATAGAAAAGCTTTGAAATGGGGGAGTACCAGCTTTGTTCCAATGGCATAACTTGTCAGCTAAAAGTATATAATATCATTTTGTTATTGTATTTTCTTGCCTGTTATTGTGGTTTCCTCTTCTTAATCTCATTTGATGGAGCAAAGGAAGCAAATGAAATCTCACTAATACTTATAATTTAGTATATTTCAAAACATTTCCTATTATGAACAGTCGCCTGATAAAAAGGTACTTTGGCCTTATCATTATGGGTGTCATTTTATAGGTTTTATTTTCATGTTTATTCAAAGACCGTTATGCATTATGAATCTAAAAATATTGACTTGACTGCTAAAATCGGGTTCTTTATGCTGGGAAATTTCCTCACAGAAGTAGTTAGGATTGTTCATTATAATAGCAGGCCTCTTCTATTTATCTTCAACTACTTAAGTACTCCATCTTTTTGGAATCATTTTACATGTTGTCTTCTAGATTATAGATATTCTTGCCCCTTTATGCACTGGATATAGAACTTCCTTTATTTTTTTTCCTTGGTTTCCCTTGTTTTCCTTTTATAATGTTTGGATTGTATCTTGATTATCATTCAAAAACCATCTATCATTCTGTGTAGGCATTTAATGAAAAAATTTGAATTCTCAAATATTTGATGATCTTTCTACAAAATTCCAAAGAAAGGAGATCCCTTTACCACACTGAATTTATATCCTTTTCCACTTCATAGAAACCTTGAAGCAGAGGTTAGTTGGGTGTCCCAGTGAATTGAGAACCAGGCCTAGAGATGGGAGGTCCTAGGTTTGAATGTGATCTCAGGCACCTCTAACTATGTGACCCTGGGCAAGTCACTTGAACTCCATTGCCTAGCCCTTACTGCTCTTCTGCCTTGGAACCATAGTATTAATTCTAAGACACAAGGTAGAGAGAGAGAGAGGGAGGGAGAGAGAGGGAGAGAGGGAGGGGGGGGAGAGGGAGGGGGGGGAGAGAGCGAGAGAGAGAGAAGAAAAGAAAAGAGAAGAGAAGAGAAGAAACCTAGAAGCAAAAAGGATGTTAAGGATTGTTTAATATAGTTCCTACCTGAAGCAGGAATCCCTTTCAACATTAAAGCTGTTCAGTTGCTTGGGGGGGATGAATCATGGAAACATGGAAAAAAATTTAAAAAATTTTTAAGCTAAAAAAATTAAATAAAATGCTCATACATGTTAAAAAAATATTAAAGCCATTTGGGTTTAGAACCTTGCTGGCACACTGCTCCCCACTTTTAGTGTGACTTGAAGTAGCCATTGTCCCTTGTTCTAGTCTCAGAATGACTTCTTCCAAGAAGCAGTTCCTGATCAGTTGTACTACTCTTTAACTTGCTCATATTCTCTTGTATGTTTTTCTTTTACATTTAAGTTACAAAGTTCTTTAAGCCAGAAATGTACTTTCTATTTCTTTCAAAACACCCACATTCTCTATGATAGTTTGCTAACTGTAATCATTATATTCATATTTTTAAAAACATTTTTGTTAAAAATCTAATGAAACTTAGGATGCAGTAATAGAATTATAGTTTCAACAAAAATATATATAATAATTTCAGAATGTTACTTTCAAAGCTGTCCTACATGTCTGTTTCCTTCCAAAACTTCTTTCTTTTCTCTTTGGTGTACTTTATAAATACTTCATGTTCCTTCTCTCTCTCTCTCTCTCTCTCTCTCTCTCTCTCTCTCTCTCTCTCTCTCCCCCTCCCCCTCCCTCCCTCCCTCCCTCCCTCCCTCCCTCCCTCCCTCCCTCCTGTCTTCCTGAGGAAGAGCTCCTCTCTTCCCTATATGTATTTTTTTTAAGTTAAGATGGCAGCAACATTTTTCTTAACCAAGAATTTACCCTAAACATTGGTAAATATAGATTGTATGAAAGGACAGAAGTGAGTTCCTTTGACCTAAAAATGAAATCTCCAAATAGTCATAAAATTACAATAATTCAGAGGGCAGCTGAGTAGCTCAGTGGATTGAGAGCCAGGCCTAGAGATGGGAGCTCCTGGGTTCAAATCTGGCCTCAGACACTTCCCAGCTATGTGACCCTGGGCAAGTCACTTAACCCCCATTGCCTAGCCCTTACCACTCTTCTGCCTTAGAGCCAATACACAGTATTGACTCCAAGACGGAAGGTGAGGGTTTTAAAAAAAGAATTACAGTAATTCCATGAAGAAAGTAATTTACAAACTAAGATATATTTGTGAGTACCTTTGATTTCATAATTCTAATAGAAATAATAGAGATAATTAAATAAATAGTGAAAATTAAGCCAAAATATAGAGAATATAACAACTGGTATAAACAAAAGAGCCTTTGTTTTTTCATAATTTCTTAAAAGTTTCTCAGGAAGATTTTTTTAGAATATATTGTATTATATAACCTATGAAACTAAAAGAAAGTAGGGACTGTTTATCTTTTTAAAATTTTGGTTTGGTGTTTTTTTTTTTGGTCTCCCATAGTGCCCACGACAATACTTTGCACATATTCAACTTGTTTATTGAATGAATAATTCTAAAAAATGAAATCTAAAATTCTAAATTCTCTGAACAAAAACTTTGATAGTGTTATTGATAATTATGCCCCACCTAGTGGTCAGTGTTCAAGCCTCTGAGAAATTCTGTTTGCAATTTCAGTACATTTTTCATTTAATAAATATGAGCATATTTTTCTCCTTTGGAATGAAGTTTAGGAACACAGGGAAGGAGCGTAAAAATTTGTATTTGACACAGGAGAATCCTAATTTGTATTCTAAACTAAAGTCCCATTGATTTTTTAAATTCACAATTTTTCTTAAAAGTTAATTTTTAAATGAGCAATACTATACCTGTCAATAGCACCATAATGAATAATTAATATTTTCTTGAAAATTCTTTGCAAAAGAAACAAATAATGTCTATAAATACAATAGCTTTACCTGTACTTCAGCAAGTAGCTTCATGCATCAAATAGATATAGATGCCAGAAAAAAAGGAGCTTTCTTAAATCTCTTGAATTCTTATCTGTCTCTTTAAATCTGTAATTAGAAATTCTGTTGAGGAACCATGAAGAAAAAGTGTCATGAAAGAAAATAATTGGCTAATAGGTCCAACGATTTTATGACTATGTTTGAATTCATGGGACTACGAAGTTATATAATTTATCTTCTGAATGAGCTGTACACTTTTACTCTTTTGAATTGCTTTAGTGATCAGGAAAAGATTTTAGTTAAGGAGCCTTGCCCCTCCATAGTTTACTAGGTCCTAAAGCCCCAGTAAGATATCTATTGCTCCAAAGTCTTAGCAGATCCTTTCAAATTAGAGAAAGGTTTCACTGATACTGTTGTTTTCCAAGAATTTACCAGAGCTTCTTCACCAGATTAGCTCTGCACAGTAATTATTTTGTCAGCCCCAATTATTACTCCTGAAAATCCATCTACTAAATTGTAGAGCAGATCTAATTCAATCCAGGTTAGCAGCTCAGTTTCAAGATTAAAACAAAATGAGACTTTCACTCCTACCATATAAGTTATAGGGGAGTTACTATCTATATTGGTAGGTGGAATATGCACAACACTGAAAGGCAGATGATGTGATGGTTAGAATCTCAGACTTGGAGTCTCAAAGACCCAGATTTGAATCCTGTCTCAGACATAGTACCCGAGTGACTCTGTGCTAGTCTCTTAACCTCTCTAGTACTCAGTTTTCTCACCTGTAAAATTAGGCGAATGGCTTTGAATACCTCTTAGCTTTAAATTTATGATCAATTTAAGAGCAAAAGAATCATAGATCTTTGTACATTTGTAGTAGTATGTTTAATTTGTATCATCAATTTGAGCACACAAGGATAAATATTTATGAAACTGAAAAAATAGCTGTTGCTTATTTGAAGTGCAAGGGAAAGGAGATTTGGGGAAAAGGCAGATATTATTGCTATACTTTGTCAGGACTACAGATTCATCAAGCTTTGGGATTTTTTAATTGAATGATGCTTCTTTACTCTATGACCACTAGATGGTGTTACTCTTCTCTTACCTTCTAGTTCCTTCTTCTATAATTGATGATCATGCATTTATTGACTATCCATAAGGATACAAGTACTTGATATATTCCTCTAGTCACCCACCCCACAGACCTTCACTATGTTCATATTGATACCTAGACAATGTTAGATGGAGTCTTCTTTGGAGAATCAATGTGCTGTTGTAGTTAGAATGTTAGAATTGGAGAAAGACCTGGATTCAAGTGTTCTTTCTGATACCCACAAGCTGTCTTACCATAGTTAGACCCATAAGCATTCTGAGCCTCAGTTTTCTCTTTTGTAAAATATGGGTAATACTACTTGTCATATGCCTTCTCATAGAATTGTTATGAAGCTCAAAAGAAATAATATATTTAACACAACTTTGCAAACTTTAAAGTGTTATGTAAATGTCAATTGTTATTACTCTTCTCCTACCTCATCCTATCTTTAAAACTTTGTCATTCTTAAAGACTCTACTTCAAATGATACTTCTCCTATGAAGCCTTTTTGATTCTACTATTACCACCCAGACGGGATACTCTTAGTACTTTGCTACCTCTCATGTAGTTCTGTTCTGTTTTAGGTTGTAACTCTTTTCTCTGATTCACCTCCTGTACTGTATTATGTCTTATTTTCCTTTGTATGTTCCCTCAACATATTACACTTTAGATATTTAATACATGATTACTGAACTATTGTTTCTAGAAGTATAGAATATAAACTAGAGATGGTTTCTACCAACACCATATGAGAATCTACTTTTGTGTTTCAAAGAGAATTTAGTATGTTCCTGAAGTTTTACTTTAGTTTTAAGTTTTAAAAGATTAAAATGACATGAATAACCTTGATGATCTCACAAGTATCTTGCAACTCAGAATTTATGTTCAAAATTAAGCTTGGATTGCCTAAAATTTCACTAAGACTTAGGGGATATGCTGAGAAACTATCATCATGTTTGTTGAAGTACAATAATTTATGGAAGATGTTTTGATTAGAAAGTAATATTATTAGAAAAATTATATTGTTCTGAAGTAGTTTTTTTTTTTTGAAAAAAGCAGACATCTTTGCCAGCATGATTCAGACAATGCATGGCCTGCAGATTTTTCTTTGTTACCAGTAAGGTTACCTATATACATGTACCTCCTTCTTTCATTCTTCTTTTTTCCTGCTGTTCTTACTAGACCAAGGGTACCTGGTACCTGGGCATATATGTACCCTAAGACCCTTAGAACTTCCTTATAGATGTGAACTCCAACAACCAACTAACAGAGGAGAGTTATCTAGAGGTTATTAAATTTACCTGTGGTACTTTGAGCACATGCTAATTTGCTAGGTAGAATGGCACTGCCTTTGAAACATTTCCTCCTCTTCTTTCCTTGTGCTGTTTTATCATTCGTACTATGACAGTTTCAGCAGGCAGCCCCAGCATTGACACATCGGAAAACACTATGGAAACTTTGGTTTTTGTAGAAATACGTTCAGAGAAATTAAGCAATCTGTTAAACAAGTCCTTCCCTTCCTATTTTTCATTTGGTTTGACATGCTAATGAAACAAAACTGAACTTGAAATGAATTGCTTAACTTGCACCATTTTCCTCTTCATAATAGGAAGAAGAAGGTGAGGATGCAAATGTCTCTTCTGGTCCTCCAATAGTTAGTCACAAGCTGCCTTCTGCGCAGACCTTGCACCATTTCCCTCCCCGTTATACAGAAATGGGCTGCACTGGGATCCGAGATGTCCATGAGGAAAATCCTGAGAGCATCCTTGATGAGCACGTACAGAGAGTCATGAAGACACCAGGTTGCCAGTCCCCAGGACCTGGACATCATTCCCCAAAGCCACGCTCCCCAGACAATGGTCACACAGCTAAGATTCCAGGGACACTGGGTACAGGACCTTCTGGACATAGCAAGCACTGTACAAAATCAGGAATGAAATTAGATGCAGCTAATTTATACCACCACAAACATGTCTACCACCATATTCATCACCACAGTGTGATGAAACCAAAAGAGCAAATTGAGGCTGAAGCCACTCAGAGGGTTCAAAACAGCTTTGCTTGGAATGCAGAGTCACATAACTATGCAACCAAATCTCGAAACTACAGTGAAAACATGGGGCTAACTTCAAATCCTGTGGATGGATTGGGTTACAGGTAAGGGTCCTAAAGAATGACTAGACTTTGAAAAATCTTAGTTTTTGGCTTGAGTTGGCACATTTGAAACTAGAACCCCTTGTGTTCATTATATTGGTGGTGGTTCTTTATCTCTGTTGCTTTGCCTACCTTAGGAAGGATTAGGAAGAAAAAGCTTAGAAAGCAGGGTATATAAGAGATCTTCCTTTGTAGAAGAGTAAGTTATATTGTATGAAATCAGCATCTGTGGATTTTGAAAGGATTTCTAATTTTAAAATTACATTTTAACACATAGAGAATAATCATTCTAACAAAGGTTTAAACTGGCTGCCTGCAAAAGGGAAGGAATCTTGGAACATTTTTCCTGGATTACTATTCAAAAAACAAAACGAAAGACCTGCTGAGTTCACATACCCAGGGAAAGTGGAATCTACTCTAGACCTAAACAATCCCTGTTGACAAGAGTTCCCCAACACTCAGAGTTTATCTGCCTCTCTAACTGTTCCTCAAAAGTCATAGCCACCAGGATGGCCTTCAGCACTGGACATGTAGGATCTCTCTTCCTTTCTCAGCCTCAGTTCAGCTGTTAAGTAGTAGAGGTGGGGAAGAACTCTACAAAGACATACAGAATGGTACAGAAATTGGAAAATGCTCAAAAATGTAAAAGCAAGAGACCCCCAGATCTAGAAAGCCAATGAAGAACCCATTCCTTTATTATCCAGAGAACTGACCGTTTCTTCATAGGTCATTTAGTCTTGACTGGGCAACAGATGTCTTAACTTCTGTGTTGTTGCCCATGCTTCCTCTCCTGCCTGTTCATTCAAACGCAAATGCTTGCTCTGCTGGCGGTGAGTCTGTATACATATTTACATAAAATCAACATGATATTTATTGTGTATATGTGTGTACATATATTATATAGATATTTTAATATAGATATTTATAGATCATTCAGATATAATAATTATTTCAAAACTACTAAGCAAATTATAATTTCCACCTCTGTCTAAAGTACCAGAAACCCCCCAGAAAAAAAGCTAGGTTCCTATATTTCTCTTACATACCTTGAAAGTCCAGTTCCACTGAACAAGGGTGGGTGTGATTGTCTTTGTGTCACACTTCATCACAGCTTTCCCAGGTAAAATGCCAGTGCTTTCCTTATTTATTTCATGGCCCCCTTTAGCAGTCTGAAGCCTTTGGACTCCTCAGAATTTTTTTAAATATATAAATAAAAATCCACAGGATTATAAAGATAACAGTTATAGTGAAATAACAAAATTAAAATTAAAATTTTTTTAAGTTCCCTGACTTCCGATGAAAATCCTCTGACATGGTAATGGTTAGTATAAAGCAAGAGTATTGAAATAAAGGGTTTCATAGAAGTTTAGCTTTTTCTTTCCCATCATCTCTAGGAAGGTTCCAACACCAAACTCAGTTTAACAGTCATCTTTGACTACAATATAATGAAACTATATCTAAATCTTTTTATTAGGTTGTCCTTCTAAAGTGCTGATTTCTCTCACCTTTTTTCTCTGAGGATAATGAATCAAACCACAGATTTCCTGATTACAATCATGCAAAAATTGAAAGTCAAGGTGACCAAAATATCATGATTCATCTTTTAAAATTTTGGAGGTTTTTTTTTTGTTTTCATTTATCAGAAAAAATATTTTTCTTGCTACACTTATTTTTTAGGTTACAATTTATTATATAAATATTTACTGAGCATTACCTACTGAGTAAGATGCCATGCAGAGATGATGGTTATAAGGTTATGTTGCCTACATTTTCAATGAAGAATCCATATCCCTATTGATGATACCTTAAATATAAAATGAAGATGAAAGCAGTCATATAAAAGAGAAGAATCAGATTTGTTCAGCAAGAGAATAAAACCAGAAGAAATGGATAATTGTTACACCATCAGATTTTGGCATATTAGGAAAATCTTCTAAGAACAGTAACTAAAGAAGTAGGATGTTACTCTCAGGAGGCGAAGTCTGCCCCATCCACACACATCTTCACACAAGGAATTGGTTCTTTTTTGCCATCCTGGAGAGATTTCTGCCTCCCAAGTTATGTGATTCTATGAGAAAAACTAACCTTAAAATCTTGTTCTTTCAGTGGAAAAACTAGTATGCTCTCTAAAAGAAATTCAAAGAAGGCTGATTCAGGGAAAAGTGCTGGTTCCAACTATGAAATGCCTGGGTCTCCAGAAGATGTGGAGAAGAATCAAAAAATCATGCAGTGGATAATAGAAGGAGAAAAGGAAATCAGCAGGCATAAAAAAACAAACCACGGGTAAGGAACTGCAAAGTGTAAAGAGTATACAAGCATATTTGTTTTAACCAGTTTTTTTTTTTTTTAAACCCTTACCTTCCGTCTTGGAGTCAATATTGGCTCCAAGGCAGAAGAGTGGTAAGGACTAGGCAATGGGGGTCAAGTGACTTGCCCAGGGTCACACAGCTGGGAAGTGACTGATGCCAGATTTGAACCTAGGACCTCCCGTCTCTAGGCCTGGCTCTCAATCCACTGAGCTACCCAGCTGCCCCCTGTTTTTTTTTTTTAACCAGTTATAAAGGAAATCCAGCCCTTACATTAGACATGAATCCCAGAGTGGGACACTGAAGAAAAGCCTTGCAGTAGAGTGGAAAGAGCCTTGAGGGGGGCTAGGCTTCCTCTCTTAGGGGGCCTCTCAAGACATGCTTTTTGCTTGATATCCAGGTGACCACAATATGTGATATAGTTATAGAGAAGTTATGAGCAATATCAGTGGAAAGAGTATCCGTTCAGATTCAGGTAGGATCTACAAGAAAATATTGCAATCTATTAACCAGCAAACACTGTCTTATTGAAATAGACTCAGTCCCTGTTATTATATTAATTCAAATACATTGTGTCAGGTCAGGCTTTATGTGACTCAGACATTATGAAGGGAGTTTTTGTTCTTTGAAATCCTCTTCACAATTCAGTAGGGAAAGGGACTAAGCCTTTGATTCATTGGCATAGGGCCCAGGTCAGGAAACTTATCAATTCAGGTTGCTTATCAATTCAGAAAAAGGAACTTGAACCATGGTCATCCTGAGGAATTTTTAAGGTAGGGTGGTGTAAAGGATAAGCTGCACTGAACACTTAAAAAAAAACACTAATGGTAATTTGCCTCAACTAAGTATAAGCCTACCAGATTGAGGCTATATCCTACCTTTAAATTAGGATTACTCATATATTATAGTGTCCTCAGTTCAGATCCAGTCTTTCTCTCCTTATCAGACAAATCAATAGAAAAACAAACCTGGAGAGAATACGGAAAGTTAATGGTGGAAAAGACCTGTTGTTAGGTCATTTTTGTTTTCTAGCATGCACTGTGGTACTGCTCTCACATGTTTATTTTTGGGAGTGATAATGACTTCATCTGAGAATGATCTAAATATTTTAGGAGTTTACCACCTGATTATCACTTAAAACACAAAAGTGATTCAGAGTCTGACAGAAACACCCTGGATACCTTATTTTAGGGTCTGGTCATTTCCACTGCCACTACCCAAAGGATTAAGAAATATTCCCTTTAATTTGCAACCTTGAAACTTACTGTTTAACCTCTGAGCTACATTTTCCTGGACTATAAAATATACATCTTAGAAAGAACAAACTTTAAAATTCCTCTCAGCTTTAATACTCTTTGGCAGTAGCTATAGACTGGGTCTTTTTTTTTTTAACCCTTACCTTCCATCTTCTATCTTTGATAGATACTATGTATTGTTTTCAAAGCAGAAGAGCAAGAAGGGCTAGGCATTGGGAGTTGAATGACTTTCCCAGGGTCACACAGCTAAGAAATGTCTGAGACCAGATTTGGAGACTAACTCCTTTTGACTCTAAACCTTCTCCTATAGTAAGTCATCATGCTGTCAAAGTGTAAAACTATTCACTCAACTAAAATCTCTAGGTAACATGTATGTAAGTAAGTAAACATACATAGCTTCAGTTATTTATTTCAACTTGTAACAACCTATTTTATTTTTACAGTCCCTACCAATTTCCCTCAAATTGACCAATTTGACCAGTCCTCACACTTAGCCCAACCTTTCAGAGTGCTCAATCCTTCATAGCTGGATTCTAGCCCCAACCTTAGTTTCAGGTTTAAATGGCCCTCTTAATGATTAGCTGAAACCCAACCCAATTGTCCAGAAGCAGCTAGATGACTCAGTGAACAGAGCTCTGGGCCTGGTGTCAGGAAGGCCCGAGTTCAGATCCAGACTCAGAAACTCACTAACTATGTAATCTGGGACAAATCACTTAGCCTTTTTTTGCCTTAATCCTCTGGAGAAGGAAATAGCAAATCATTCCAATGGCTTCGCCAAGAAAATCCCATGGATAGTATGTTCGAAGAGTAAGAGACAACTAAGTAGTCACAAGCCAATTGTCTTCCCCAGAAGAGTGATGAGCCCTTCCTTTCTGTGGCAGAAATGGTACTAATTTATCAGAGATTGGGAGAAAGTTAAAGAATGCTAGTGATATATTGAGTATGTTCTGTTTGCAGGGGACAGGGTGGGAAAGCATCTGATTTATAGTCAGGAAAAGATCTGAGGTAAATACTCATTGTTAACGCAAAATCTAAAGTGGGAAAGGTATTTTTATTATTCTCTGACCAATAATTCTCACAGCTCATATCAGCTATGGCAACATGTAACCAGTCCAAATGTCAAAAAAATGAAACTTTGTGCTATTTTTGGCACGTGTTAGGGGTTGAACACTGTTCATGCCTCTCACTGATCAATCATTTCTTTCTTCCACTTTTTCTAACTTGTGTTTAAAAGAAATCTGTTCTAAATGCTACTTCCCTCCCAGTTTGGATTAAATAATCTTTCTAATCCTTTTTATTTCTTTTAACCCTTATTTACATTTTATATTTCTATTAACCCTTCCTCTACTAAGCTCTCTATTTCCTCTTCATCTTTTTTTCCATCTTCATCTCCCTTTCCTTTTTCTTGTTATAAAGCTAGAATTCCTACCACCACATTCAGCATTGTTAAAATCAAACAAACCAAAAAAGCATTCAAAGAGAGATATTAATGATATGTATTGTCAGGCAGTTAACTACAGAAATTTCTAATATCCATTTGTTTCTCTCACTTATCTCCTTTGGAGTCTGTTTAGCTTAGTCATATTGTGGGGTGAGTAATTATTTCAATAAACATTTATTAAGCTCTTTCCATGTACAAGGTATTGTTCTAGGCATTAGAGGGAATACAAAAAAGAAAAGGAATAACATTGTCCCTACCCTCAGGAAATTTATACTCTAAGTAAGAGGAAGATAAGAGATACATACAGATAAATTAAACACTAATTAGAATATAATAAATGTGACTTGAGTATTTAAAAGTACCATTAAATTAAGTGGGGAAAGATTTCTGGAATTGTCCAGGGGTAAGAGAAAAGGAAGGAGATGAGGGAGCATTTTAGCTAAGCCTTAAAGAAAGAGTAAGATGTTAGTTCCTCTGATCACTTTTGATTCTCCCCAGTATCTTTGTTCAGGTTGGCAGTGTACCTGATGTAATATATTTTATCCTTATGATTGTTCTCTTAGGCATAAACATTTTTACTTTATAAAAACAAAGATTCTGGAGCCAACTCCCTAAAAATTAGGGTTCCCTTGTCCCCAAACCTATATGTTCTTATTCCACTTCCTCAACTGGACATCAGTGCTGATTCTGGACCCCACTCATAGATTTATGTCCTGCCAGCTCTGTCTAATTTTTTTCCCAGGTGAGGGACCTTCCTTGCCTTGTGCTCTGGGGAAATGAGGCTGTACATTGTCCAACACTTGCTTACCCTAGAGGAGGCTAAGCATGCTGTTACCACCTAGAGTCAAAGATGGGAAAGAAAAAGGCAGGCTAAGCATAGACTTGTCAGAACCTTGGACAGGAGGAATTAGAGGGACTAGCGGATTATGGGAAGGTATTAATTTATCATTCAGGTCAGTGATGCACAGAGCAATTCTTCTGCTTTTGGCATCTACTATCAAGGATTCTAGGGTCCTGGGGAAGGAGCTTATGTTTCATTCTTCCTTCTACTCCCTGATATCCTCCATTGGGTAAAACAGTTTTACCTTGTCAGGCATAAGCAGGTATGACTAGGAGCCAGAAGTAGTTCCCTTGTTATCGTTGAGGGGGCAACTGGGTAGCTCAGTGGATTGAGAGCCAGCCTAGAGACGGGAGGTCCTAGGGTCAAATGTGGCCTCAGATACTTCCCAGCTGTGTGACCCTGGGCAAGTCACTTGACCACCCCCATTGCCTAGCCCTTACCATTCTTCTGCCTTGGAACCAATACACAGTATTGATTGCAAGATGGAAGTTAAGGCTTCTAAAAATAAACGATATTTCCTCCTTGTATTCTTCCTTTGGTCATTTATTTTGCAATGAATCGCTGTATTTGATGTGTGTGTATGTGCGCGCACACACGTGCATGAGCTTGTGTGTGTGCGTACACATACACAGAAAAAGAAATAAGAAGTGCAAGTTGTTTTTCTAAAACCCAGCTGCTGCCTAGACTTTGGAATCCTTCCAAGGCAGATCTTAGCATGGTATGAATACTTGGTTAAATTCTAACTAAAATTGTAGATTCCTAAGATATGAATCATATGCACTCGCCCCATCTTCCTTTGATCTTGGAAATGGGATTATGGTTTGTATCTTAAGTAATTTGAAACTAGAGCTAAAGCATACTGACACAAAAGGGTTATCATTTTTTCCTGATGGGACATCACAAACATGGTAACAACTATAGTATAATTCTTTCTTAACTGTTGTTATCTTGAGGCAAGCAGGAATGTACCCTGGGTCTTGGAACACTGAACTAGAAATCAGAGGACAGGTTTAAAAGATCCCAAGCCAGTCAGGTTATCTCTCTGAGCCTCATTTTCTTAATCTCTAAAACAGAGATGATAATCTTTACATTGCTTCCCTCCAGGAACTGTGAGGAAGTGTAAACTGTAAAGGACTATGTATGTGAGCCAGTATTGCTGACAGTTGAATTGAGTTTTACTCAGGTACACTCTGGAGATGCTAAGATATCAGTTATTCAGGAGAATTGATTAAAAAAATACATTTGAAGGTGCTTTAAGAAGTTAATCTTATTATAAAGCATGTAATCTGTAAGTATCTATATTCTACACAGTATATCATGACTTTCCTTTGCAGAATCTATCTCCTGGCAACTTTAAATGTCTGTTAGACAACTTTGCAGTAGTATAAAGGCCTTTTGAAACTGCCCAAATAAAATATAGGGTTCTCAGCTTTATCTTTTCTGTTCCTCCACTTCAGGAAACATCACCGATTCTCTCACAGCTAGATTAGGAAAACTCAAGCTCAAAATCAGCCTCAGACTCTTACTACCTAGGTGACCCTGAGCAAGTCATATAACCTCTGTCTGCCTCAATTTCCTCAACTATAATATGGAGATAATAGTAGCATTTACCTCCCATGGTTGTTGTGAGGATCAAATGAGATATTTGTAAAGCACTTAGCATAGTGCCTGGAATCTAGTAGGAATCTAGTAGGAACTTAAAAATTCCCTCTTTCCTGAAATTTTGCACAAAATACTGATAGAATCTGTCACCTAAAAATATTCTTTGCATTAACTTAAGAAAATTGGCAACTCATTCTCCTCATATACATTTTGGGGGTTTTAAATTTTAATTGCAGCATATACTTCAAGATTCCATATGTCTAGAAGAGACAGCCATTTTTAACTAAGGCTTTAACAAATTCCCAGGAATTAAAACTGAACCAATTTATAGTGTAGCCGCACATAACAGAATTCTTGTGTTATGAATTTTTATTACCAGTAATTAGCTCCAGAGGTCCATCCAGCGACCTCTCTGAGGACCCAGGGTTATCTGCCCAGATGTGATGTCACAGTCAGATAAATGAGATGAGATACTCCGTGCATTCAGCCCATGTACATAGGCATCACACACAGTGCTCTGCCATGGTATCATGGTATGTTTATTATATAGGATATAATCAATTCTCTCACATACATGATATTCTACAGTTTGATCGGATATTCTCAAATCACGTAAACAACACTCTTGTGATGTTACTACAACAAAGAATTCTGTGATCATTTACTAGGTTTCTACAACACTCTGTGATAGATATGATTAATGTAGTTAGCTTTTTAAGCCTACTTGGTGAACAATCTTAAAGTGTTTTTTTAAAGTAATTGTGCCTCTGCATCCAGAATGAATATAAAGGAGATACTGCAAACAGGGTAGCCAAATAAATTTTAGGTAAGCTGATGTTGACAATGTATCCTATTTGGTTTTGGGGGTCTGATAAAAGCTTAAAGACTTGCTTATTTTATGTCTTCCCAATCTATGAAAATCAGTGAGGTTTTCTGTCACTATATAGGAGATGAGGGAAGAAGAGAATAATGACTCCAATGCACCTGATGATCAAGTTTGTTTGTTCCCTCAAAAATCTATGTTGACTGAATTTCATTTTATTTTTAAAAAGGTCTTCAGGGACTAAGAAGCAGTTGGGCCATGATAGTTCCAGACCACTTTCCATTGAACGTCCTGGTGCTGTACATCCTTGGGTGAGCGCTCAGCTCCGGAATGTTGTCCAGCCGTCTCATCTTTTCATCCAAGACCCAACAATGCCACCTAACCCAGCCCCAAACCCCCTTACTCAACTAGAGGAAGCCCGAAGGCGCCTAGAAGAAGAAGAGAAAAGAACTGGAAAATTACCTACCAAGCAGAGGTAGGAGTTAGTTTCAGTTGATTGGAGTTTCAGAGAAAATTAATGTTATAAAAATGATGAGGTAAACATTGATTATATTGTTATGATAACTAAGCTTTCTGAAATCCCAAAGTAAGTAAATTTGATGAGTGATCTGTCTTGAAATACCCTGTTTAAGAAAAGGACATCAGTATAGGAAACCTTTGGTTTTTACTTTAAACTGATACTGGCTGCTTGTATTTCAGTCCTTCCTCACTCAACCTAACTTCATCAAGTAGACTTCACTTTATTTAGGTGAATGCTTATAAATATTTTCCTGAAATTCACAACAAAGAACCTTTTGAGCACAACAGCCCAGTTTAGGCAACTATTTTTTGGTACTTCTAGGGATTAAGGCAAGAGGCTGGACCACTCCCATGAGTAGTTACCCCAGCCTCTTCATTCAGAGGAGAAAGACAATAAAGTAAATCCCATATTCCCTGAGTGCTCTGATAAAGGACCAGAAGGAGTGGAAGGTGTTTGATTAAACTGGGGGCTATCTTGGGTCATTCTGAAAGGAAGTGAAATAGAATTATTCATGCAGTGCCTAATCAGTGTTCTGAATCACTAACCATAGCATTGGTCAGTTTGAAAAGATGTTTTGAAAGAGGAACCTGACTCTTTGCCTTTTAGTTTGAGATGACAGTGTTTCCCCCCACATGATTCAAAATAACAAAAAAGTATAGTTTCAGGGAAAATTAGGTTTTTCATGTCAGCCTAAGTACCAAAGTGAAGACTTCAAGTGAGAGCTTTAAATAGCTATATTTACAACTACATTAAGGAAATAAACTTCAAAATCTGTTTTCAGATTTGTATACTTGCATCCTTACTATAATGTTAATGTAAATATTATATTTCATGATTTTATTTATTTTTTCTTTTAAATAACCCCTCTGTCATGCTAGAAGCATGCAACCTGAGTATTCTGATAAATAAGTTCCTTTTAAGTCCTTATAACCATAAAACATTGCACACAAGTATAATTTTAACCTTATAATGTGCAACCATAAGAATTACCACCTGCTTCATAGCTTTCATTACAGGGCTCAAGTGGTATGCCTAGGACATGGAGGATTGACAGAGCTTTTGAGCAGTACTCTTATCAGCATCTCCCCAATAATAGAAAGATCATAGGATCATAGATGGAGAGTTGGAAGGAATCTCAGGGTCATTGAATCCACCCTTCTAATTTTACACATGTCAACTGATGACCTAGGATAATTTATTAAAAGGGTAAAGGATAGAAGAAGGATAATTTGAGAACCTACTATTAATTTCCTTGGCAAATTAACTTCCCTTAAACCACACTTTCTCTTTAATTTTGATGAAATGGGAGTTTAGCACCTTTGGTCTTTCACCTTGGTACCAAGTTGAGATACATAAAGTGTTATTAACCAAGAATGTTTTGTTTTCTCACTCAGTGCCTCCACAGATTATGGAACTATAAAATGTGTTGAGTTATCCTTAAGATACTTTTTTTGTTGTTCAATCTTTGTAATCATGTTTAATGGATCTAAATGGCTCCATTTGAGGTTTTCTTGGCAAAAGTGCTGGGGTGGTTTGCCATTTCCTCTTCTAGCTCATTTTACAGATGAGGAAATGGAGGCAAACAGGGTTAAGTGATTTGCCCAGTCTCACACAGTTGGTAAGTGTCTGAGACCAGATTTGAACTCATGAAGAAAAATCTTCCTGATTCCAGGCCAAGTACTCTCTGCTATACCACTCAGCTGTTATGATAGCCTTCAGTTGAATTTGGCTCCTTTGTAATGAAAATCACTTACCTTTTGAGGGTCTCGGTTTCTTCAACTGGCAAATGAAGGGCTTGAATTAGGTCAGCTCTAAAGGTCATTCCGGCTTTTAAAAATGATTCTATTCAAATGATTTTTTCCTGGAGATTGACCATCTTACTCCTTGATAGATCAAACTTTAGAACTGTTATATTTTTGTTTTGTTTTTATTAAGAAAAGGCATTCAAGTAGGAGTAGAATCACAGACTAATTAACATCACTTAAGCTATTCATTCTGAGTATTAAGCTGAGTTATTATGTAGACATGAAAGAGGTTGAGTAGAAAAATACATCATAATGTACTGGCAGCAAGAATTTTTAAGTATTAGGAAATAAAGAATAGTGTTAGTTTGGTGCCTCAGTGGATAGACCCAGGCCTGGAGACAAGAGGCCTTGGATTCAAATGTGGCCTCAGACACTTACTAGCTGTGTAACCCAAAACAAGTCATTTAACACCAATTTCCTAGCCCTTGACACTCGTCTGCCTTAAAGACAGTAGTTCAATCAATTCTACGAAAGAAGTTATGGGTTTAAAAGTAGTAGTAGTAGTAGTAGTAATAGTAGTAGTAGTAGTAGTAGTAATAGTAGTAATAGTAATAATAGTAATAATAATAATAATAATAATTATGGTGAAATTGTTGCCTTTCTTGAAGCTGATGTGGCTCTGCCCAAACTGAAGTAGGTCTTGCCTATCTCACTCTTCCTTATTTCCCAATTGCCTTCTTGTTCTCCTTGCTACAAACTCCTAACCACAATCACATATATAAAAGAAAAGTAATAATAACAGCTAAGTTATAATTTTCCCATTTCTGTATAAATAACCTGGCTTTATTGCCCTATCTGACAATATATCTTATATGTGCAAGGTGGTAACAGTATTATGAATTAGTATATATTTTTTAACTGTTCTCACTTGCTTTAAGACAGAAAAATTGTGACAGTTATTTAGAACCCTAAAGACCAACTACGTTTACCATTAACTGTTCTCACATCTGATGATCTTCCAATTCATAAGGTTAGCAGAAGCTGGAAAAAGTCATCAGGTTTTTCTTCTTGCTGCTAACTCTTCTCATCTTGTCAAAAGATACAAATAGACACATTCTTCTCAGCAAGGTTCCTAACTCCTAGATGGATTTATTTCTCTATCTATATCCCATTGGAAGACTAGTTCAAAAGTTCTTCAAATTAGAAAATCTTTTCTGCACCTGGGAAGTCACAGTGTTGATATTCAGGAGCTAGTTATTATCTTTGCCAAGAGATCTTCCATGTGAACTCAGTAAGTCCCTGGTGTCCTGCGTTCTTAATTTTTAACAATTTATTGGTCTGTTATTGCAGTAGGTTTTTTCCTGAAAAACTTTGTCTCATCTCCATTTTCACTTAGAGATTCTTTAAAGGTAAAGTCATATTTTAGTTCTTTGTGCTATCTAGGACCAGTGTTCTGCTTTAAGTTTGTGCTAGAAATTGATAAAATAAGCATTAAAATCTATTTTCTCCATGCTCCTTTGTGCAACCTGCTTTCTTGCTGCCAGGTCTCCCCAGAAAGAAATTTTTCCAAATATCAGTATAGAACAAATCTCACATGAGGTTTTATAGATGACTCTTAAAGATGAGGAAAAACTTTTTGCTTGTGTTTCTTGATCTAGGAGTAATTTTGTTAGTTTGCTTTGGTTTTATAAGCAGCTGCTGATTTTGTAAGGAAAGACCCAGGAAATAAAAAATTAGGAAGGGAAGAGAGAGTGAATTTTTTAAAATTCAGTTTTATTATATCTTCCATTTGAAATTCCCTCCTTCCCCAATATATTTTTAAGTATATAAAATAAATTTAATTGTAGCAAAATACAAAAAAATTACAAAGCTGTTAAATACAAGATAATATTTGAAGAACGAACATAGCAGTTGGTGATATAAGAAAAAGCAGTATTCAGAAGTTAGTATTTGAACTTCATTTTGAATTGAGAGGAATTCTTTGTGGCAGAAATATCTTCCCCAATATATTAATAAGACAAGAAAAACAAAATTCATTCCAAATATATATGGGCACATGCAAAACAAATTTCCACATTAGCCATCTCGCCCCTTCCTCTCTCCCCAAAAAAGAAAAAGACAATATGCTTGTATACTATTTGAATCCATTAGTTCTCTTTCAGGAATAACATGTAGATGACATGTTTCATTTTTTGGCATTGTGGTTGGTCATTGTGTTGATCAGTTACTTTAACCTTTTGAAGTTTATTATCTTAATATTACTATTACTGTATAAATTGTTCTTCAGGTTCTTTGAGTCTTTTTGCATCAGTCTATCAGAGTCTTCCCAAGTTTTTCTAAAACCATCATCTTCATTTCTTACAGCTCAACAGTATTTAAATATCATAATTTGTTCAACCATTTCCCAGTTAATAGGAATCTCCTCCCTTTCCTATTCTTTGCCACAACAAAAGAACTACTATAAATGTTCTTGTATATATGGTTTCTGAGATATAGAATTATTGTCTAGAATGACCCATTTTTTGCCATTCTTTTCCTTGGAATATTTTCTTAGTTTTGACTCCCTCATATTAGCATCCCCGGGTGTCCTTTATCAATACTGAGGTGTTTTTTTTTTAATTTCTTTTTATTTTAAAATATTTTTCCATGTTTACATGATTCATTTTCTTTCCCTCCCCTCTTTCCTCCACACTCCAAGAGCTGACAAGCAATTCCACTGAGTTGTACAGATATTATCACTTGGTACCTATTTCCATATTATCCATTTTTGCTATAGAGTGATCTTTTAAAGCCTAACCCCCAAATCACATACCCATATATTCATATGATAAATGATGTCGTGTTGTTTTTCTTTTGCATTTCTACTGCCATAGTTCTTTCTCTCAATTTGGTTAGCATTCTTTCCCATAAGTCCTTCAGGAGTATCTTGGCACTACTAGTAGCAAAGTCCATTACATTGGATTTTTCCACAGTGTTTTACTTTCTGTGTACAATATTCTCCTGGTTCTGCTCATTTCACTCTACATCAATTCATTGAGGTTCTCCCAATTCGTATAGAAATCCTCCAGATCATCATTCCTTACAGCACTATAGTATTCCATCATCATCATATACCACAATTTGTTCAGTCATTCCCCAGTTGAGGGACAAAGGAGTATTATCTGAATTATACAGAATTATGCCCATTGACTTATGGATTATTTCATTGATGTGGAGAAAGGAAATCATATATAATGAATCTGAAAAGAAAAACAAATTAATATAAATTGTTTAATAAGAAGTTTGCAAATAATACACTTTAAGATCTTCCAGAGAAAGGTGGTGATATTATTATTAATATTAAAGTGAAATATGTGGAAATGTGTTCTTAAAGACCTCTTCCAAGCCTTTTCAGATTTTAAATATGTGCATTGCCTGGAGAGAGAAAAAGAGCAACTTACTAGTAGTAACCCTATTACACAGAGAAAAACATATTTAGTCTCTCAGTGCTAAAGAGTAGATTATCTGTGGAATTATTTATAGCTTACAATGCTGAGGCAAAATAGGACCATTACAGATGAACTGACAAACTCCCATTCTTCCAATGTACAAACCATCATCTAAAGCTTATTATTAGGCTTTGAGAAGCTTGACTTATTTATCTTGGGTTATAAGTTTCATTGTATTTGCTACACTTCTAAGAAGCTTGTAGATAATGAGTGAACACTCCTAAACTTCCTAAAGGATTTTAGGTGTTGTTCCTTGAAAGGTTAGCTTTATACTTATGTTGGATCGTAGAAATGGGGGTAAACCTGCCACATCTAATATATAAAGATTATTCTTTAGGTATGTGCAAGAGGTTATCCAGCGGGGTCGCTCTTCTGTCAGGCCAGCTTGTATGCCAATGCTGAATGTGGTACCAGCTGTCTCCGACATGGACCTCTCCGAGTCTGAGTAGGTGCCACTACGCTTCATGTGTTCTCTATACATCTAGAAACCAAGGTCCCAGAGGCCTGCTTTTATGAATGGAAAAAGTCACTGGCTATTGAGTAGTTGACCCATTTATTCCTTCCCTCCTGTTCCCCACAATTAGAGAGCTCCCAAGCTATAGAACTAATTTTGGAAACGGACAAGGACTTAGAGGGTACAGATAGCGCCAGAGCCTGTGCTTTTTTTTTTATGACATACAACCTTTTGTATGCCATACTGTCTTTCAAAGGGAGACATTTTGACATCAGTATAGCGAGGGACAGTATTCAGGTTTACAGAGATTTACCCATCAATATACTTTGTCCACAATCAATTAAAGTCGAATGGTTGTTGCCAAATTTTCCTAAAAGGGGCCTTGGAGTTATCTGTTTTTCATAGCAATCCAACTTTTATACCCTTTTTGCTCTCCTCCCCATTTTTAAAGTATCCCATCAGAACTTTAGAAAAGACAGCTTCCTTGAACAAAAACTTTTCAAGGTAATGAAAATTATTAATTTAAAAGTATTATTTGTTTGCTCATTGAATCTGTATGTTTTTAAAATGTTAATATTCTTACAGGAAATGACAACTATAGAAAATACTCATTTAACTTCACTACTTCAAGACCCTAGAAATCAAAAATGACCCCAGAGTTTCCCACATAACTACACTTTCTGGCCCAAATCCACCAAGCAAAGCTCCTGTTTTGGCAACAAAGATACTGCCTGTGTTTGTAGATGATAATTACACCTGAAGCTCTGTGAAAAGGAAGTGTCGTGAGGACTTTGAGATTGAACTAGAAAACTTCCAAAGAGAACTTCCATCTCTTTAAGATTCTGCAATTTGTATATTGAGTGGGACACAGATATTGAGCCTTTGAGTGGGAGCCCTCTTTCTGGATAGCTTCAGATATCAGATTAGAGTTTCCCTAGAAGGAACTTTATGATGACACGGACCCCTTGCTCAGAGGGATCAAGTCAGCTGCTCTACTGGAGGGTAGGGGCATCTGGCATCAAAGCCTCTGTATTCTGCCCATTTAGTTGTGGTACAGTGAGCTGACTAATGTTCCTGGCAGTGTGCACTAACTCCACATACAATCCGCTGAATGTAAAACTGATCGCTGTTGCTCCCAGACACTACCTTGCAGACCCTTATAAGACTTCTTGGAAAAACTGTGGGAATTGATTCAAGCAGCCACAAACTCCCTTCTGAGTAGTTGACCGCTCAGGGAGTTATAAAAGAACAGAAATTTTCATATGAAGTTCAGGGCTATATAACTCCAAGTAGATGTCATGTCAGAAAGCATAAAGGAGTTAGCAGAAATGTGGGGCCTCAGATGACACCCTCTTTGCTTGGCTCCCTAAAAATCCTCCTGGTACCCACAAGACCCTAGCACGCCATTTCCTTGTTGCCTTTTTATGCCAGTTTTCTTTATACTGGTTGTTCCTGCTTTGCTAACAGAAAGAGAATTAATTTACTGAATGTTTTAAAATCTGTATAACATGTGACTTTTAGGTGCTTTATGATTAGTTTAGGGCATATCTCAAAAGTAGATTTGGGGGGCAACTAGGTGGCTCAGTGGAGTGAGAGCCAGGCCTAGAGTGGGAGGTCCTGGGTTCAAATCTGGCCCCAGACACTTCCTGGTTGTGTGACCCTGGGCAAGTCACTTAACCCCCATTGCCTAGCCCTTACCACCCTTCTGCCTTAGAACCAATACGTAGTATTGGTTCCAAGATAGAAGGTAAGGGTTTAGAAAAAAAAATGTGATTCTTTAGCATATCAAAAAATGTAGAACCTGATTTAGTGTGAGACTGATGTTTACTACTTCCAGCCCCTTATGAAACCTATGCTGTCATAGCATTCAGATGAGAAAAGGAGAATACCCTTCTGGTTCTTAACCCACTTTTTGTGCAGGGTTTCCTCAAGGTCTACCGGTGGCCATGAGAGCAATAGCACCATTGTATACTCTGGTACCCTGACTAACGATAATCACAAGCATTTACATAGCATATGAAGATCTGCAAAGCACTTTGTCTTAAGGCAGAATTTGAATTGAAGCCTTTCTGATTCCAAGTATGGCCTACTCTATCCATATGAGGCCACTCTCAGGCAGTATATATCACTTACAAGCTAACACAAATACCATTTAAGGTGGCTGATGAGAAAATGAGTATGTGGGTAGGATACAAAATTTCTGTTTTTATAAACCACAGTATTAGAATTTGTCTTTGGTTGGTAAGGAAGCACTTCTATTTGTGACAGAGCCTCCGAGGCAGACTGAAACCTTAGGGCCAGAGAGTATTCTGTGAATAGGCTCTTAACTGATAGAGTCAGAGCTATGAGTGTCTGCATGTTGCTGTCTTTTGACTGGCTGGAGTATAAGATGCGGATCCTTTAGGGCTATTCTCACTCATCTTTTAGTGCCAGATCTTTAGGTAGCCTGCAGCAGTCCAAGAAGACTTAACTGAGTGCTAGTCACAGCTCACTTTAGTGTATACTTCTGTGTGTGCGCGCGCATGCGTGTGTGTGTGTGTGTGTGTGTGTGTGTGTGTGTATGCGTGCGCGCACTGTGCACCTGTTTCAATGAATACTTTTGTGGATTCATGTTAGGAAATGCTTACCTGCATCTGTCTTCTACAAAATGTAACTGACCCTGTTTTACTTTTGAATCCCAGGGCCAAACTACAAAAGAAGCCAGGAAATAGCAGTGCCCCACCATGTGATACCATCGTGGTAGCTTACTACTTCTGTGGAGAACCAATCCCCTACAGGACTCTGGTCAAGGGGCGCGTCGTCACCCTGGGGCAATTCAAAGAGCTCCTAACCAAGAAAGGGAACTACAGGTAAGAACAGAAATGTTCCTGATGTGTAGTGCCCCACACAGGGATGTTAATTTACAATTCGGGAGTTTAGAGGTTCACTGGCAGGAGCCTCATTCTTCATTATGATTTCTCTGGACCTTTGTCTGTTTTCAGAACTTTCTTGTCTAGGGACTTTGAGGAAGCGATTCTCCTGGCCTCCAAAATGTGTTTGTCATTGATGTGCTACTAGCATAACCAAGTGAGTTTAGCGCTGCCCAGGTTTCCCTCTCAACTCTTTCTGGGTTTCCACGTGGATTGTGAGGTAGCCATAAAAGCTTAACCACTAAATGATGACCTTTTCATTCAGCTTTTCTTCCCCTTTTTACTTTGGGAAGAAGAGGTATAACAAAGCAGATAAAGAGCTCTGAGGGTCTGTATTTTCTATGTTAATCTTTTAAGAAATAACCCATTCAGTTAAAGAACAATCAATAGAAACAATAAATAATTTTGAAAGAGCATAGCAAAACCTATGGGATATATAACATAAGCAGTAATTAGAAGAAAATCTATGTCTCTAAATGCATTTATCAATAAAATGGAGAAAAAATGGAAAAATAAAAAAGAAATAACCTGTTCATCTTCCAGTAGCCCCATAGTCTGCCTTTGAAGGGCATCTGGATCGAGTAAGTGACCTTAAGGCATTATTACTTCCACTAACTTTCAAGGAGGCAATATTCCATAATAATGGAAGTAGATTTCTTTTTAGGCTACTCACTTGTCTGTGCCTCATACTTTAGAAGTCATATGTAGATATTATTTCTACTAGCATCAAGCCTTTCTGTCTTAAGCCCCTTTTCATTGTATTAGGAGAACAGAAACAAACTGAGAAGAATACCTGAGTTAAGGGCAAGACCTCCAATAGATAAAAGTTCTGACGTGCAGAAGAGAAGGCCTTGTTTTGTCTAGAAGGGGCACCTTGACAGAGTACTAGAGAGAATCAGGGGCCTGGACTTAAGTTTTGGTTTACTCACTGACTGCAGCTGTGACTTTAGACAGGCCATTTCCCCTCTCTTAGCCTCTTCAGTTCACTCTGTAAAATGAGAATGTTGAACTCGGTGATCCCTTCACTCTAATATTCAGTAATTCTATCCATATGTCCCTGCCCACTTTCACACAATGCCAGGCTGTAATACCATAGCATGTTTTCCAGTCCTTGCATGTGAAACTGTTGGAAGAGCCCCCTCCTTTCCAGCTAATAAATGACATGAACTTCCTCCCCACTACGCCCAGCACCAGCTCAGGAATAGTGGAAGCCTGGGTCAAATGAGAATGGGAAACAGGTGGCCCCCACCTCTGCCCACCCTCCAGGCCTCCTCTGGCTCCATAGGCATGATGGTGGGTGCATCGCCACACAACCTGTTGATTGCTCCTCCTCGTCGATGTTCCTGTTTGTGTTTTTCACTGTCTCTGGTCTCCCTCAGCATTTCTCCAGGGCTCATGACACAATTCCCAGGTTGGGAATGAGCCATAGACCCTTATTGTAAGGCACAAGAGCAGAGGTTCAAGTGAGACAGCCCTTGTGGCAGGAAGAATGGGCACTCAGCACAGCACCGCCTGCTCAGGAGAGGGAGGAGGGGTGAAAGGGGGTCACTAAGGACCCTCTTTCAGAATAGGCAGTTCCAGCCTTCTAGTCCCCCAAAAACCTTGTTCCAGGCACCTCACATTAGATCTCTTGGCAGGGCTTCAGCCAGCAATGCTTCCCTTGGCCCATACCATCTTCTTTGGCAATTTTATCATGGAAACATGTTAGTAGAAGGGCCAGGAAAATCTTCCCGTGAGCTCATTTAAAGGGTGTGTCCTGTTGGAGAAAATCAACAGCTGGACAAGAGCCCCGGCTACTGCGCCCCTCGGCACCATTCCCCGCCCCATCTCCATAGCACACACTGTTCTCCCACTTAACCTGGAGGTCAAGTCTACAGCTATTGTTTGGGGAGTTAGGGTGGAGGGAACCAGAACTCTGTGGTTTTCCCATTCATAAACATCTTTGAGTTCTTTCCAGCCAGTGGGCTTCCACATGCAGCCAGCCCACAGGGTGGGAATCCGCTCTGGAGGGTCTCCCAGTAAAGGTCACAACCAGTGACTCATTGTTACCAAAGTGGCTTCTTGGGGATTACATTTGGGGAGGGGAAAAGTCCTCCCTCTCGCGGGCCGAGCTCGGCCTTCCTGGCTAAATTGGCCCGTGTGGGCCATTCGCCAGGGCAGGGGCCTTCTCTGCTCAGACCTACGATGAGGGCCGTTGGTGTCAGCGCAGTTGGGAGAAAGGGCGGCTCTCTGTCTCGTCCAGCTCCCAGCCTGCTGGCAGAAAGGGGTGCCCAGTTCAATACATGCGTGACGAATCGAACATTAGAGCTGAGATAGACACGGAGGTGAGTCAAGAGTGGGGAGTGGAAGCCCTGAGCCGGTACTGGCAGACGCTATCCCAGGGCCCTCCTTTACCCCGACACGTACTCTTCCTTGTTCGCGTATTCATCGGGAAGACATTTTATTGAGCACCTCCTGGGTGCAGAGGCTCTGGCTGGAGAAGCCAGACGCACGTTCGTGGCCCTTGGGAACAGTTACAAGCAGTGGACATCAAGCGGGGCACTTCTGTCCTACAGAGAGTGTGAGACAAAAGAGAACTGAAATGTATGGGGGGCTTCTTAGAAAAGAGGGGTTTTAGGGCGGCTAAGTGACTCGGGAGATAGAGAGCCAAGCCTGGAGTTGAGAGGACCTGCATTCAAGGCTGACCTCAGATATGTCTTAGCTGGGTGACCCTGGTCAAGTCACTTAACCCCATTTGCCTGGCTCTTACCACTCTTCTGCATTACAACCAATACTTAGTATTGATTCTAAGACAGAAGGTAAGAATTATTTTAAAGAAGAAGAAAAGAAGAGAAAAGAAAAGAAAAGAAAAGAAGAAATGGGTTTCAAACCTGATCCTGAAGAAAATAATAGATGTAGAATAACATAAAGGTGGGGAAGAAAAGATCCCTGGTAGGAAGGAGCGGACTGAGCGGTCAGGAATCTTTGAGAAGCTTCTATTCCAGCAACAGTAAGAAACCTTGAGCAGAGACTTCACAGGAGAGGATTGAAGAGGCTGAGAGCCGGCCATGAGTCTTCGCCACGCAGTCTCTTCAGTTATTGGGTGGGCGTAGAGTCGGGGACAATGAATCCTCTCTCCGCGCTGCTGGCTACCTCTGTGCCTGGACGGCTCTCCGCCTCAGTCTCCTCGTTTGTATCATGGGGATCATAGCACCTGCCTCACGGGGTGGGTGTGGGGAGTGGATGGCAATGTATGGAAAACATCATTGATCAGGGAGATCAAAATAAGGGTCTGACTGACTAATATTCCACGTCCCTTTCTCAGAGTCAGCTCTCCTCACCCCATTTCCTTCTGTCTTGCAGATATTACTTCAAGAAAGTAAGTGATGAATTTGACTGTGGGGTAGTATTTGAAGAAGTCCGAGAAGATGACGCCATCTTGCCCATTTTTGAAGAGAAGATCATTGGGAAAGTGGAGAAAGTTGACTAGTCCTCTGGTCTCCCCATCTCCCACACTCTTCCACATCGGGCACCACTACTGAGGACTTCGGAAACAGAGCCGGCCGGGATTGGCAGCGTTCTGCTCAGCTCTCTGTCCCAAAGGGCATCATACGGGCCCCTTCGGGTCGGAGCCTCCTGTGGAACCTCCCCAGTCAGCATCGTCCACGAGGGGTTGAAGATTCCTCTTTGAGAACCTGCCTCCATGCAAATTATCCTATGTAATGTAGTGTTGTACAGTTGTACTAGAAAGTATATGACCTTGTTTACTAAAGCTCATATTTTTGATATATTGTAATAAAGGAAGATATTTCCGGTGTCGCAGTGCTCTTATGTAAATGTCAGACATAGAGGTACTTTGGAAATCTCCAAATGTGTACAGCGATTAGATCTGTCCCTTCTGGATGCCCTTCCCTCTCACTGCAAACCCCATCTCTTCCGTCTGGTTGATTTTATTTCGTTCTCTCACATTCTCTTTATGTACGCTTCCAGGCAAAGGGGGTCAGTCTTTGAAAAGCTACCAGTGCGGAGGAGGAGGAGGAGGAAGGAAACCCTATCCTTGAGTGAAAGCCCCAGAGCAATATCCTTTGAGACCCGTCTCCCTACACACACTCTTGGGAGCCTAGCCAAGGCAGCCTTGCCTCCTCCTGTGGGAACAAGCCATTGGTCATTTATTATTTAATGTTCTCGCTAACATCATTGACTCAGCCCTCCAGGGAGGAAACCTGCCCAGATCAAAGAGGTGAGAGCTATCTAGCAGCCTGCTCGGGAGGCTCAGGCGTTCCCCAGAGCAGAAGGCTCAAACTCCGGGCCTGAGGGTCCCCTCCCAGGTGCTCAGCCACACGAAGATGTCATTGAGAAATATTTAATAAAATAAAGGACAATGAAGTCCTAGATAGTGTTCCATTTTAAAGCCACGTCAAGAGGTGGCCCACAGACTGGTGAGCGGCCTCTTTCTCTCAAGTTTGATGCCGCTGCCCTCCAGCGTCAATCACTTGATCTTGGCACTGAGAGAGATCAGGCCTCTCTCTCCCCCCACGGCCTCCCTCTCCCTGTCCTCCGAGGGAGCCTGCCCTCACTGCTGCTAACTACGTGCACTGGCCTCCTGTGACGTCTGAGGAGACTCAGTCCCTAAGCTTCCATCTCCATCAGATCAGGACAGGATGTGGATGTTGATCTTGCCAGGCCCAAAGACGAGGTCGGCCTCCTCTGTAGCCACGCCTAGAGCGAACAGGCCTCTCTTCTCACCTGTGGCTCCACCCCATCTCACTGACTGGGACCCCAGCAGAGCCCTGGGAAGGAGGGCGGGGCCTCCAATACTGTATATGTCACCGAGTGCCTTGAAATGCAGTCTTGTCATTTGCCTGCCACTGTGTGAACCCCAGCAAATGAGAACTTGTCCTCATCCAGGGAACTAACTGCATCAGACTCTTCTCTCTTTTTAAAGTTCTAATTGTCTCCTCTGTCCGGTGGGATGTTTTCTTGTGGCCCAACCCTAGCCCCTTTCCATTTCCCTGTTTCTAAAGGGTCTCCTTGTAAATATGTACATTTTCTAAGGCCAGGGCAAGTGCGGAGCTGCCCCAGACCGTTTTTCATGCTCTGACTTGTATAATTATCTTTTCAAAGGTACTTGGATAATAATGAAATTAAATAAAATTTTAAAAACACAAATGTCTGCTGTTCTTACTGCGGTTTGGAAGGAGCTGTGAGAGACTGAGATAGGATTCAGGACCCTGGCCGGAGCACTCTATTCAAACCCTCTGCTTCCAGGCCCTCCAATGGGAAGGATCCCGGGACGGGCTGGGCCCTTCCTCTCTTAGGCTGCTGGCCTGAAGGCATCGGGTGAAGAAGCCCTTCCTACCTGGTTCAAACAAACCCTGGCATTTTCCAGCACTGCAGCTACCCCTTGTAAAGGCGGATGTTTGGGGAAGTAGAAACAGCAACCATCCACTGCTTTGGGCCAGTCCCTCCTAAGTAGACCCATGTGCAGCATGGCCCTCTGTACCCCAGAGTGGTCGGGCTCACCATGCCCCCCCCCATGCATAGCCTGGCTGCTTCCCATGCCGCTAATTTGCCCACTGCACCCCACAAGTGGTCTCTCAATGGAGCTGAAAAGAGCTACTCAAAGGAATTGGGGTCCTGGGTTTTCAGACCTTTTTATTCAGAGAAGAGTTGAGGATGGCAGGAAGATGACTGAAGCGATTGTTGATCCCCCTCTGACTCCCCTCATGACACAGCAGTCAAAGCTAGACTATTAAGATGATTTCAGAGCAAGGGACTTGTCAGCCAGGTGGATAATGTGCTTGCCTACATCACCCAAAAGCAGAAGTCATCAGCGAGCCATCAGAGCCTCCACTAATCCTCCAGTGTTCTTCCAATACACACAGAAAACCCACCAGCTTGTCCATCTGGGGGAAAGGTGTGTGTGAAACCGTCAGAGACCCACGTGTCACACTGGATCATTGGGGCTTTGGGGGAGTGTTGGGGGAAATGTTGATTTCTCTACTCTCCCACTTTAGCTCCAAAGGGGGGGACCCCCGATCATAGGGAAATAAGCCTAGTCTTGAAAGCCTGTGCCGATCAGATAAAAGTGACCAACACTCGCCTGGCCAAAGGCTAAGTCAGTCTGGGCTTAGCCGTCCCCGCCCCAGGCCTGCCTCCTTAAATTTGGAGAAGCTCATTCACAGGGCGGATAGCTATTAGGCAGAATAATTTGTAATCCTGTATTTTAGTAAATCAGTTTTAGAGTTTCCTGAGGCTAAGGTTGGGTGACTTGTTCAAGGCTGCCCAGCTCATGGCAGAGGCAGAGGCAGAAACTTTCCATCTCGCCAGGCTACCTCGCTGGGGGGCAGCTAGCTAGAGCAGCGGACCAAGTGCTGGCCCTGACGTCAGACAGACTCATCTTCATGAGTCCAAATCCAACCCCAAGTCATTTCGCCCTGTTGGCTTCAGTTCCTCGTGTATAAAACTAACTGGAGAAGGAAGTTCTATAAATGGTCCATTAGAGCCTCCGCTAACCCTCCAGTTTCCTCCCAGGGCAGACAAAATCCACCAGCTTGTCCATCAGGGGAAAGTTGTGTGTTAAACCGTCAGAGACCCACGTGCAGCACCGGACCGCTGGCTTGGGGAGTGCTGGGTAATTTTGCTTCCTCTGCCCTCCCACTTCAGCCAGAGGGGAAGGGACTCCCGATCACGTGGTGGAAGGGGTTGGACACGACCAAAACGGAGGCACGTGAGCACTCCCGCTCTGAAGGGCTGTGTTACTGGAGTACCCAAAGCGCCTGTCATTTCCAACACTACAGAATTCTCCCCTCTACAGCCCTGTTACGCTCCTCTGGCCAGACTGGCTCATTGACTGTTGGCCAAACCTTTTCCCATCAGCCTGCCCCGAAGGCTCTTGTGCCTTCTCTTTATAAGCCTTCATTTCCTTCAAAATGTGACCAGTAGTGAAGCCCGCGCCGCGCCCCCCCCTCCCGCCCGCTCTCACAACCACTGGCTACAAATGTTTCTTTAGGAGCGTGTTATCTCTTCAGTGACACTATAAAAGCCTCGGTGGCAGGGGCCGCCATGACTCCAATCCAGAACCCCCCAGATCCCTTCCTCCCCCTTTCCCCTCTCCGCACACTCCAGGCATCCGGAACAATCTTGGGCTCAAAGCTTTATTATGGAAGCCTCCGCGGCATCCGGCGACCCCGGTGTCCTTTGTTCCCCTCCGCTCCTGTTATTCGCCACTCGGATCCCCGAGAGCCCAACTCAGAACCCCAAGAAGTGGAGAAGCAAGCAGGTGTGCAGAGGGGCTCTTCGGGCCTGAGAGAGGGAGGAGCAGCTTGGTCAGAAGGAAGTCAAGGGCCAGAGTGCTTTAACTGAAAAAACCTGAAGATTCTTCCAGACCTCTGGGATGCGACTGCGGAGACAGACAAGACCGGCTACAGTTCATCCTTGTGGTCTTTGCTGTCGTTGGCTCCAGCCTCCTGGAGAGAAAAAAGTGTCAGTCAACTAGCATTTAATAATTTGCTAGCACCTAGGATGAGCTGGGCCCTGTTCTAGGCCTTGGGGATTCAATGGGCCCAAAAAGCAGGCTCTGCTCTCAAAGAGCTCGCAGTCTAATGAAGGAAACAACATTCAAACAACTATGTAAAAGGAAGATGTAGATGGGATAAATATATAATGGTCTAGGATGCAGTTAGATGGCTCAATGGATTGAAAGCCAGACCCAGAGATGGGAGGTCCTGGGTTCAAGTCTAGTCTCAACTACTTCCTAGCTGTCTGACCCTGAGCAAGTCATCATTGCCTAGCCCTTCGTGCTCTTCTCCCTTGGTATCAATATACAATATTGATTCTAAAATGGAAGGTAAGGGTTTACTATATAGATATATATGTATATGTCTATAAAGCAGATATAGAATATACATAGAGTAATATAAAATATGTAGACTATAAAGAATAATATAGAATAAAAGAAGACATGCAGAAAGAGATCGATAGATGGATGAATGAATGGATTGAAGGATAGATAGAGAGACAGACAGACAGACAGATAGACATAGATAGATGGAAAGATAGATTGACAGAAAGACAGATGGATGGATAGATAGATAGACATAGATGGGTAGATAGATAGACAGATAGACATAGATAGATGGAAGGATAGATAGATGATAGGTAGATTGACAGACAGAAAGACAGATAGACATAGATGGGTAGATAGATGGAAGGATAGATAGATGAAAGGATAGACAGACAGAAAGACAAACAGATAGATAGACATAGATGGAAGGATAGATAGATACTGGGGAAGGTTCCTTATAGAATGTGGGAATTTAAGTGAGACTGGAAGGGACCTTAAAGATTATCTAATCCAAACCCCCTTCCCAGTTCTATAGATAAAGAAATTGAGAGCCAAAGATGAGAAAAGGCTTAGCCAAGGTCACATAGGTAGTAAATTGCAGAGCTGGAAATCACACCCAAATATTCAGTCTCAAAATCCAGTGGTTTTTTTTTTTCAGTTAGAGTGCCGTTTCCAAGGTCTTATTCCTAAGGGTTTCCCCTCTTTGGGGATCCCCACCACCACCAAAGCATAGAATGAATGTCTAAGGATCTTAGAAATCATCGAGTTCAGTCTGTCTTATTTTACAGTTGGAGAAAACTGAGGGCCAAATGAGAGGGAAATGACTTGACTAAGATCATACACTTTGCCCCAGACAACTTGGGAATAGGAATGAAGAGGAACAGCAGGAGGATACTGGAAGAGACCACCCACCGGAAGGGGGACCTCGGGTTCCTTTGGCTCTGGTTCTGGCAGGACACCCCCGTTGTCTAAGAATTTGGAGAAGGTTTCCAAGTCCCTGGAACTTTTATACTCGATCACCTGCCAAGGAGAAGAATAAGCTGGATGTTTGAGGAGGCCCCCTGAGCCCTCTCCCTCTCCACTCACAGCAGGAGTGGGGAGAGCAGAGCCCCCCAGAGACTTGCCCGGCTGTCTTCTCGCCTCTGCCACCATCCCAGGACCCCAATTTGATTGTGTTCCAAGTAAAAGAACCCTCGTTCTGGTTCTAGACAGCCCTTTCCACCAGTCCTGATCATTCAGTATTTTAAGGTTTCCAGAGTACTTTCCAGGGCAGGAGTTGTTGGCAGGGAGAGGAGGGCTTGGAGCACTCCCAGTGGGGCCGGGCACGTGCCGTGTCCAACTCTTGGAGCGCCATCGCTGCCCTCCCACCACCACCACCCCACCCCACCCACCCCAGCCCCGCCCCCACCCCGCTCACATCCTTATCGGGCTCAGACTTGTAAAGTGACTTGCCAGGTTCCTACATGAATCCCAGATCTCGGTACTTTCCACCTGCTAGGGATACTTCAGCTCCTCTGAGCTCTTCTCAACAGAACCAGGATGGGGTGGTTGATGGGGGGAAGACTGGCTTCTCTCTAACTTCCTCAATCCCAGCTTAATCCAACCAAGCTTTTATAAAGCACCTATTGTGTGCCGGGAAACCCCGGCTCTCCCCAGAGCCTCACCTTACGGTCGGGTCCGGCTGGGAAATATTTAAGGGTGGGGAAGCCCCGGATGGCGAAGGCCTCCAGCTCATTGGCTGTGGAGTCAAGCTCTGCAATGACGATGTCCTCCCGGTCTTTATACTTCTCGGCCAGGTCCTCCCAGGTCTGGGCCATCTCCTTGCAGTGCGTACACCAGGGCGCATCTACGGTGGGGAAGGTGGTTAGGAGCTGAGAGGACTTGCCGCCCAAGCTGCTGCCCCTCACAGACCTGCCACCCGAACCCCCGAGGGAGGACCCAATTACCCAGAGCCCTCTGCGAGGCCAGGAGTCCCCCGGCTCGCCCCTCCCTCGGGGATACTCACAGAACTTCACGAACACGTTCTTGGAAGCGTCAAAGGCAACCTCTTCAAAGTTCTTCCCTACAAGAACCTTGACAGGTTTCTGGTCCCAGTCTGCCGGGATCTCCTGACTCCGCAGATGCGGCTGTGGGGAAGAGACAGGAAAGGCACTGGGTAGGCACCGGCTGGCCCTGGCCCGGCCACTGCCTTCCTGCAGACAGGGACAGTCATAGGGAAAAGAACCCGCCTAGTGCTTCTATTTACTGCCCGGGGCGTTGTGGGGGGTGTCGGGTCGGAGAAGCCCGGGGTTGGGGCCCCTCTGACTTCAACGCATCCTCCTGATGATAGCGCTTGAGGTGGGGGCTTGTTGGGCTCCCGTTTCTGAGGCTAGAGCGGCCCGGTCCGGCCTCTGCAGATGTTCCTCAGACATTCCAGGAAGGACAATGGGACATCTGAGGAATGAGGAGCTTAGTGAGGGGCGGACCTTGACTTTGCCGCTCAGGACGTCTCGGCAGAAGGCGGAGACAGAGGCAGCCGTGATCTCCCCTCCAGCGCCCGGCACGTACTTCTTGGTGGTCTCAACATTGATAAGGCGAAGCGTGGGGGCATCGGTGGCATTCATGCCGAAGTACTGCAGAACGTGGTCATTCTCTCCGGCCACATCCACCACGACGAACAAGATCTGGGGGACAGACCCGGCCAAGCCTGAGAACTGGGAGAGACCAGCCCTGTCAGCCCAGGAACCCGGGGTCGGTCCGTCCCTCCCTTACGTACTTCTCCCCTGAAGGCCGGGGCAGCCTCCTGGAAACCTTTCAGAAGCTCCCGGTGTGGGCTAAGTGTCTGGTTGATGAAGAGCAGGAGGTGGTTGAGGATCCTGGCCTCAAAGATCTTGGAGGAGGTCTTGAAGGGAGGAGAAGAGAGATTGGTCAGGAGCCATAATGCATGGCCCAACCGTCCCCACCAACAGTGTTTCCTCCCCCAGGATCTCTCCCCCATATCTCTGGCTCACCCACAGTGTCACCCTACAGAATCTTCATTGTCTCCCACACCCTATTTGTATGCAGTTTGTCTCAGACCCCTCCCCACAGCTCTCAGTTTGATTTAAGCTCCTTGAGATCAGGGATGCTTTGGTTTTCTTTGTGTCCCAAGCTCCTAGACCAATGTCTGCTACATAATAAGGACTCGATACTTGGGGATTGTCGGTTTAGAAGGATTCTTAGTGGTTTCCACTCGATGCTCCTAAGCCACCATCTTGGCTCTGCCTCCTCCTTGGCCCTTAATATGTGTTTATCAAATGAATGAATGAAAGGATGGATGGATGGATGGATGGATGGATGGATGGATGGATGGATGCCCTTCTTTCACCCAAATGGTTTGAGCATAAGGGATTGGGTTGACAGAATCACTTTCCTCCACACTAACCCCCTCCCCACCCCCACTAATTCTCGTGACAAGAAGAGTCAGGGCATTACCTGACTGTTGAATTCTGTGACCAAGTGCATGCTATGTACAACGAGGAAATGGGTGAGATCTGCTTGGTCCAATCCCAGCTCCTCATCCACTGGAAAATCTGCACGCCCCTCATCAAACTGACACAGCCAGGCCGGGGCCGGAAAGGAACAGGGAAGAGAAAGAGACCAGGACCAGGACGGCCTGAGATCAGAGGGGGAGTTCCGGCCTCCAATCTCCTAATGATATCTGAGGTCTCCTCCCTGACCTGTCCTCCCATATTGCCTTTCCTTCCTTTTTTACCTTCTTGAAGAGGACCACAGTGTCCCTGCTCAGGTCATATTTCTGAAAGAGCTCTGGTCGGTCAGTGAGGCCAAAGGTCAAATCAACAGCATCCTCTGCAATGGCCAAAAACCCAGCCACGTCTTCATCCTGGAGGTCCTGTGTCCATGCTTAAATGTGAATCCAGGGGCAACCCAGCACTCTCCCTGACACCTCCCATACACCTCAATTATTCTATAGTTCATAGAATATAGAATGTCAGAATTAGAAGGAACTATAAAATGTCAGAGTTGGCAGGGGCCTTGGAAATCATCTGTTCCAAATTCCTTCAGTTTACAGATAAAATAAATAAGGGTTAAAGATAAAATACAAATAAAATAAAATAAAATTACAGATAAAATTATCTGTATCCCCAGGATGGAGAGTGGGAATGAGGAAGAGGGTGATGGTGGGGTCCATCGTCAATCTCCTGCTTTTTTTTTTTTAACTCTTACCTTCTGACTTAGTAACAGTTCTAAGACAGAAGAGCAGCAAGGCTCAGCAACTGGGCTTAAGTGATTTGTCCAGGGTCACACAGCTAGACAGTATCTGAGATTTTTTTTTTTAAACCCTTACCTTCCATCTTGGAATCAATACTATTTATTGGTTACAATACAGAAGAGCAGTAAGGGCTAGGCACTGGGGGTTAAGTGACTTGCCCAGAGTCACACAACTGGGAAGTGTCTGAGGCCAGATTTGAACCCAGGACCTCCTGTCTCTAGGCCTGGCTCTCAATCCACTGGGCCACCCAGCTGCCCCCCCATCTGACATCATTTTTGAAGCCAAGTCCTTCCAACTCCAGGCCTAGCACTCTATCCATTGTGCTACTGAGCTGCCCCCAAACTCACCTTGAAGAACCCAACAATAACAATGTCTTGGGAATCAATGAATTGTGCAGCTTCAGCCTCAGTCTCCAGGCGAGTGGCACTGGGACCTAAACGTCGCTTTAGCCAACGAACGATGCCCTCAGCCTCCCGTGGGCCTGTGATGCAACCCCAAATTACCAAATTCAGAATTAGAAGGGACATTCGCATCATCTCATCTAACACATTCCTGAATTAGAAGGCTCTGTACAACATGCCTAGCAAATCATCCTCCAAACTGTGTGTGAAGACCTCAAGTGAAGGGATCCCCCCACCTCCCCACGCGGACCATTCCACCTTTGGCCATTCTTCCTAATATCAAGCCAATGTTGGCCTTTCTACAATTCCTGCTCAACTCTCCTGCTTCTGCCCTGCAGACTAATCCCTCTGCCACACGAGCTCCCTTCAAATATCTGAAGGCATCTACCATGTCATTTCCCCTCATCTCCTAGGAGGAGCCTTTACTTCTCCAGGATAAATATTCCCCTTTCCTCCAACTGACTCCCATATGGCATGACCTCAAAGTCTTTGGCCAACTCGATCCTTCTCTGGCCTCTCCCCAGGTTCCCAGAGTCCTTCCTAAAATGTGCCCAGGGCGATGCAGTCTGACCAGGGCAAAAGACAGTAGACAGTGGACAGCGGACAGAGGACCTCACCTCTTTGGGGCTCGGTGCTCTATTTCTTGGAATTCAGACTAATATTTGCCTTTTCAGATGCCTTTTACGTACCCGGCTCAGGTGGCTTTTTAGGCTACCATATTATACTCTGGTCACTGTAGTTCACAGTACACCAAAATCCCAAGTATTTTTCAGGTAAACTGTTATCTGCCCAAATTTCCCTCCTCCCTCATCTTATACTCATGAAATTGATTTCTTGAACTCAAGCATAAGATCCTATATTTATCCATATTAGATTTCATCCCAATGTCCTCATCCATCAAAAACCATCCCTCTCAATTTTATGTCATCTGCAAATTTAATCAGTATGCCATCTTCAGCCTTATTTTTTGTACATTTTGATCCCTTTTGTCTTTATTATCAATACTTTTATCAATATAATTGATTTAAAAAAATAAATAGGGGCAGCTGGGTAGCTCAGTGGATTGAGAGCCAGGCCTAGAGATGGGAGGTCCTAGGTTCAAATCTGGCCTCAGACACTTCCCAGCTCTGTGACCCTGGGCAAGTCACTTGACCCCCATTGCCTAGTCCTTACCACTCTTCTGCCTTGGAGCCAATACACAGTATTGACTCCAAGACGAAAGGTAAGGGTTTTTTATTTAAAATAATAATAATAATAAAGAAAAAAGAAATAGTATTAAAAATTTTTTTAAAATTTAAAAATACAGGGGCAGCTGGGTGGCTCAGTAGATTGAGAGCCAGGCCTACAGAAGGGAAGTCTTAGGTTCAAATCTGGCCTCAGACACTTCCTAACTGTATGACCCTAGGCAAGTCATTTAACCATTATTGCCTAGCCTGCTGTTCTGCCTTGGAACCAAAACTAAAACAGGAGGTGAGGGTATTTTTTCTTTTAAATGGTATTAAAATAAATACTACAAAGAGAGATCCCAGGGCACTCCTCTTTCCAAGTTGATTTTGAGCTTTGCCTTTTGAGACTAGATCTTCAATCAGTGCGGGATCTATCTGATTATACAATTTTCCAGCCTCCCCAGCTGTCTCATCTTCAGGAATAATAGCACGGAAAACTTAATCAGATTCTACCTTCTCCCCTTAGGGGTCAGGGCCCCAGCTTCCCATCAGCTCTTGGAGTAAAGCCAGGGGCGGCAGAATAAGAAGCCCGAGCTCCCTGCCTTCCCTCTCCTTCCCCCAATGCCACCTGGGTCTGTCTCTCTCCTGGGAAGGGTTCAGGTTACCAGACAAGGCAAGAATCAACAGAGCCAGAATGAGTCAGGATTCCTGGTTTTTCTGGCTCCCATATGGACTTTTTGGGGGTTTGGGGCAAGTCACTGAATGTTACAACCCGACTTAGAGAGGAGACCAGGAATAGAACTCATGCCTTCCGACTCACCCTTGGGGTCCCTCTTCCTACCCCATGCTGGCTGGATCTTGATTCAGTTGTTCACTGCCCCCATTTGAGAAACTTTGCTTACCCCCACCAAGGTCCCATGCCCACCTGTAAACTCCACAGGTTGGGATCTGTTCCCATCTTTGAAGAACTTGAGGGCAGGGTACCCAGTCACGCCAAACTCTTCTGCCAGCTCCTTCTCCGCTGGGCCATCCACCTTGGCCAGCTTCAGTTCTGAGGATTCATTCTTCAACAGGGACGCTGCCTTGGCATACTCAGGGGCCAGAGCCCTGCAGTGCCCACACCAGGGGGCATCTGGGTAGTGGGTGGAGAGCTCAATGAATGGAACCCCACTTCCTAGTCCCCACTTTTCCTTCCTCCACTATCTTTCTCTTGTCTCTCACTTGGAAATGTTCACTGGTACCTTTGTCTTTAGAGGGGTTATTCAGCCCAGCTACCAACTGCCTTTGGGCAGGTCAACACCTGAATTGTGCACCTGTGGCCGACAATCTTCTCCTGGGAGTCAGCCTCTGTGTCTTGCCCTCATCTGGGGCTGGCCATCTTTTGTGAGTGGAGCTAAAGGGTCTCTCTATAATCTGATGCATCAGCTAGTGGGAACCAGAGTTAGAAGGGATGGTAGTAAAACCCTGGTCCAAATCCTGCCTTTTACAGAGGAGAAAACGGGCCCCCAGGTGAGAGAGGAGTCCCTTATTCTAGGACCTCCCCCCCCCCCAGGAAGGAAGTAACTGATCCAGGCTTTGAACCTTGGTCCTTCTGAAGCCCCTAGCCATCTCCTCTACACACTGAAGGATCCATAGAGGGAAAAGGAGCATGATGGAGTGTATGTGTGTGAGGCAGGTGTGGGTGTTGGGGCCTTCACCTGAATGGCCCTTTCTCTTCCTATTCCTGATAGAGTCCCCCAGAGCTTCCTGGGGACTCACCTAGGTGACTAGGCTCCGGGATTCCTCACAGAGGTGTATTTCCTGGGCTCCCTCTCCCATGCTAGGCTCCTTTCGTGGGAAAGGGTCTCTTGCTGCCACATTGGGAGCTGGAGGGATGCCAGGCTTGTGGAACTTAGGAGACTGAGACCCAGGATCAATATCCAGCCGGCTCAGTGCCATTGAATCACGTGGGTGGTGGTAATGGTGATGGTGGTGGTGGTGTGTGTGTGTGCCTAAAGGTCAGAGGGTCTGTGCCCTCTGTCTGTGACTCTGGGAGCTCACGATTTCTTTGCTATACGTGCTTAATGTTTCTCCATTTGTTTTCTGGATTTCTCAGCCTCATCTGCAAAGAAAATAACTAAGGAGCCCTTTGGAGTGTAAAGACTTGAGACAGACCTGAACTCGACAGGAGGAAGATGGAGCTGTCTCCCAGCCCTTTAATGGTTAAACTCTGCAGTGGGAAAAGGCCCAGCTGGGCCCAGGAGCTGGGGGGAGGGGAGCCCTCCCAGCTGCTCCCCAGAGCAGGAATTACTCGGGGCAGGAGCTGGAAAAGGGCAGAGAGGTCAAAAGGCCCCAGAATGAGTGTCTGAGAAGGAGGAGACCTTAGTCATTAGGGTCCAAAGGCTTCATTTTCCAGAGAAGGAAAGAGAAATCCAGGGTGGGCAGTGGGGGGGGGGGGGGGTCAGAGTGCTTTATTCAAGGTTTCTCAGGAATTCAGTAGCTGGGTGAGGACATGAGTTTAAAGCTGAAAAATCCCAGCATCTCATAATTGGATAGATCTCAAGTCGTGGGCAAATCCTCCCAGGGGAGGAAGCTCTTCTGTGGCAGATTTCTGCCTCTGCCCCAACTCCTCTCCTCTACCCCTCTGCCCTGGGTGAGACCTTACCCCTGGGAACTACTAAATGAAACCCCCTCACCTCCCTGCACTGGATCCAGGAGACCCCCAATCCCCTACACTACTAATCAAGACCCCCAAACCCCTGCACTGAAGGAGATCCCAAGGCCTGCCAAACGCCTCCTTGGATCTCCCTTCTCTCTCCCTGGGCCTCAACTTCCCATTTGCCTCCTCCAATCTCAGTCAGGAGTAGGGGGAGGGGGTCTCTGTAGGGGGGGCAGCCCTTCCCCCCATTCCCTGCACTCACAGAACTCTACCAGCAGGTAGCGGTGTTCTTGGAGAGCCCGACCAAAGTTGTGTTGGGTGAGGACCAAGATGTCGTCCTCCTCCAGAAGTTCATCAGAGGGGGGTCCTGGAGTGGCCTCTTCTGGAGCCTCGACTCCCTCCTCCCCCGCCCCCTCCCCATTTAGGGTCCAGGCCCACACCGTAAGCACAAAGAACAGGAGTGAGTAGCGTCTCATTGCTGGAAGCAAGTGGCAGCTGGTGTCTGTGCCCTGGGAAGGGCAGATAACAAGGGGGGAGACCAAGGACCTGCTGCCACGTGGCAGCTCCTGAGCCTCAGGACCAGGTGCGGCCTACAAAGATAAGGCACAGCTTAGGGGAATTGGCTGGGGCCGAGGCCAGACCAGGACTAAAGAGGGCCGGGCAGGGGGGCGCGTCAGCCAGGCTCTGAACAGCCCGGAGTAAAGAGGCGGGATCCCTCGATCCCTCCATCCCTCGGCTGGGTGCGGAAGGAGCCGCCATCCTCCTAGAACCCTCCAGCCCCAGCCCCGACTCTGAGGGGCAGGAAGACCGTCTCCGGGTCCTCTCTAGGTCTGGGTCCTGCGAAGCTCCCCCCGGCCGGGGAGGAGCGCTCGGGGACTCCTCAAGAGAGACATCGGAGCCCAGAGACAGAAAACGCGGACGTTTAATGGGAACAGTCGAGAACACAGATGGCGGGAAGCGGGGGAGGAGCGGCGGGATGGAGGGAGGGCGAGGGACACAAGGCAACTCTGATGAGCTTTGGTTACACACACAAGCCCCGGGCGGTGGCAGGGATGGCTGAAGGCTTAGACCTCCCCGCCTGCTCCCCTCCACTCCATCCCCGCCTGTCCCTGGAAGCCTCCTCCAGGAATATGGCTGCTGGACCCTGAGTGGGGGGGCCGGGGGAGGGGATACCAAGAGACGGGCTTTTCTATAACCTGGTGCAGACACGAAAGGGTGAGGGAGAGTGGCAGAACCGGCCCTTCCTACCGAGGAAGAGTGGTCGGGTGCTTTGGAATCCCTATTGGGGTACGGGAATTGTGCTAGGTCCCCCGAAAGGAGACCTCCAAGGAGAAGGCTGGGGTTGGGCATGGGGGCAGCTGGGGAGAGGAAACGGAAGCCAGCCCCTTCCTGGGCTGAGCGGGATGCTGGGGGGCCAGAGGAAGACCCCAAAAGGAGAGGGGAAAGGGAGAGGAACCCGCACCTAGTGCTCCAATCCTGGGCTCTCAGCCCCCCAGCAAGGTCCCTGACAGCCTGGCCCGAGGGGGACCTCAGAGCCCGTGGAGGCGGAGGCAGGTGCGGGTGGGTCAGGGGTCAGAGGGCAGCTTGGGGGTGGGGGTCAGTCCTTCCAGTCCTTCTTTATGTTGAGGTCCCATTCCCAGGACAGATGGTCTGTTTTGTCATCATCCGTGAAGAAAGACTTGATGCGGTATGTGCCTCGAACCAGCAGACCCTTGGGGGCTTCCTCCATGGGCGTCAGAAACTCATACTCCTCTGTCCTTGGCCCATAACTCCCCACCATGTACATGGCCTTGTCCACTGTGGGGAAGCGGGCGTCAGGCACACCCGGGGCTCACCCCCCCTTCAGTCCAAGGGCCCCCCAAGCATGGGGCTCCCTCCTGAGGCCAGGGACGGTACTTTGTCCTTCCCGAGCCCAGAAGAGGGCTCTGCCCCGGGGCAGGTCTAAGGGAAGTGAGGATGGGGGTGCCGATGCCTGAATCCCGAGACCCCCCAACCCCGATTCCTGTGTCCCAGCCTCACCTCGTAGCCCTTTACGGTAGGTGACGTGCAGATACTTCAAGCCACAGACAATCTCCTTGTTGACCTGCAGGCCAGTGAGAGTGGACCGAGTCAAAGAAAAGGGGTCTCGGCTCGGGTCTGTGGAGCCAGGGCTGGACTCAAGTTGGGGTTCTCACTGGGGGGCACAGACAGGAGTCCAGCCCAAGCCACATGGGGAGTCTGGAACCAAAGGAGGGGGGTTTCTGGGCATTCCCCAGACTAAGGACATGCCTGGAAACCAAGGAGCATCCCCGCCGGCCCAAGTTTGGGCTCAAGAGGAAAGGACTCGGGGCAATGAGGGATCCTTTCTGCAGAGGCTACAACCAGGGCTGAGATCTAAGTCTTGCCTTAAAGGAAATCTTCACTTTGTAGTCCACACCTTCCTTCAACACAAACACCTGGTTCTTGAGCGATTCCAGGTCCCCTGGAGAGGCGAGAGAGACAAGACTGGGAGTCAGGCTGCCCCTTCCTGGGAAGCCCTTAGGGGTTTCCATAGTGGCAGGACTGGGAAGAGAGACCCTCCCAGCCCCGCACGACAGGTGGGATACAGAGGAAAGAGGGAGTTCGGGGTCTGTGGGTCTCAATTTCCTAGACACCCCAGAAACTCCCTGGAAGACAAGACACGGTCTCTTTCCCTCCTGGCTCTCTCCCTAACACCCAAACAGAAAATGTGAGGAAAAGATCACCTGTCAAGTCCATGGTGATGGGTCCAGGTGCCTGTTCACACACCAGAGTCAGCCGGGTCACCTGCACATTGGGAAGGCTGGGATCTGGGATACAGAGAGAGCGAAGGGAGTTAGGAACAGGGATTCTCCCGGAGGGGAGAGTCCCGTCACCAGTCTTCTGGCTGTTCCTGAACTCTCCCTCTCATCCAGAATAGCCTCGTCCCTCCTCCTCTGGTCATTCGCATCTTCAGAGCCCCCTGGAGGTCTCCCCACTCCAGGAAACCTTCCTTGGGTCTCCTAATTCTCAGCCACTCTCCCTCTTCCAGACCCCTTCGGCTCCCTCAGTTTCCTGCTCCCGATATCTTTCTCTGTAAGGCTCCGACCCCCCCAGATGAGAAGTTCCCTGGAAGACTTGTGCCCAACACGAAAGAAGGGGGTGTCCGTTGTGAACTCAGGAGGGTGATGAGGGGGGAGTCGGGTGACTCGATTTTTATTTTTGAGGTGAGAAAAATCCTGTCTGAACGAGGCGTCCTTTTCATTTTCCCTGGATGGCAGAAGGGAGCTCACTACCTAATTATTGCACTAAGAAGGGCAAAGCGCCATTCCCAGCCATGCCTTCAATAGGATTCTGGGAATGAAAAAATGGACCACCAGTCTAGATGCAGTAAATCTAAGTAGGTGAATTCCAAAATTGGCTTTTCAAGGGAGGCTGCCATTCTCACTGGGGACCATCAGGTAGCCCAACGGGCCAACTCTTCAATCATGATAGCTGGGCCTAGAAAAACTAAACTAGACATAATATCAAGGGAAGTTTGGGACTAGGAAGATTTCTTTTATCTGAATGTCTAATTGCCTTTCTTTTAATTCATTTCCATCCAAATCAGCAAACATTTGTTAAGTATGGACAGTGTGCCAAGATCAGTGTGGGGGCAGGGAAGGGTGAAGATAAAAAAAAACGAACCTATCCCTGCCCTCAAGGAACTTACATTCTACTGGATGTATCATTTCTACTTAGATGTATCATTTCGGAATTTATATTTTTTCTTCTCCCGGTCAATATTTTTAGTCTAGATCTGAGATCAAACGCTCCACCCAATAGCATTATAGTCCAAATTAAAATGCAATTGAGAAGTATTTAATAAAAATACAACAGAACAGAGATATTCACATGGGGCTTTCTAAACTGAGTGGGATATAATTTGTGTCTTTCTCATAAGAAGTGTTTCACCCAATATTTTCGAGAACCTAGATAGAAGTTAGCATTTTTTCTTCCTTTTAGAACACCTCTTCTCTAAAAACAAAGCCTTGACCTTTCCACTTCAAATTTCAAAAGCCTTGAGGGGTGGAGTAGTTAACTCATTTATCTTTTAAAAATTTATATAGAGTTTACATATATATAATTGAAAATCTGTTACTCTAAAAAAAAGAACTACATATCCCAAGAGCCCACTGACTTCCTGTCATTCCATACTTCCTGTAGACAGAGGATAAAGGGAGTGGGCCTTGAGGCTCTTCCTCTCTGATGTAGAATAACCAGTGATGGTGGTAAGGCGGGTGTTTGAACTGGCTAACCAGCCATGGGCACGTGGTTTTTATTTTGTATCCTCTTTATTCCTTGATTTCTAATGATCATTTAATAAACCTCCTAAACTATAATATTTTTATTATTAGAGATTTAATTTTTACAGTATTTATATAGAATTTTTAAAAACCCTTACCTTCTGTCTTAGAATCAATACTGTGTGTTGGTTCCAAAGCAGAAGAGTGGTAAGGGCTGGGCAATGGGGGTCAAGTGACTTGCCCAGGGTCACACAGCTGGGAAGTGTCTGAGGCCAGATTTGAACCCAGGACCTCCCGTCTCTAGGCCTGGCTCTCCAACCACTGAGCCCCCCCAACTGCCTCTGAGATTCCTGTTATGACTGGGCATGGAACAAAGGAAGGGAGGTGGGGAGTGGGAAATTTCTATGATTAGAAGACCCTATAAATTGGATCTTTGAACTCAATATTTGGACATTCTTCAAGCATCCAAAGCAGGGAGTGTCCCTTTCGTGAAAGAATAAACGGCTATTTTATATTCTGGCCCCTGGACACTAGGGAGACGGATTCTTCTCCATCACCCACCACCTCCCATGTAGATCCTCATAAGGATCTAGCTACGTACTTGGTCCAGGGAGCAGAGCCCTGCCTGCACGGGGAGGCAGCTCAGCAGAGGTGGGACAGAGCTCAGGGGTTGGGGGAAGAGTTCACAGAAGGGGACCCCCGAGACCCCGGGGACCATCCAGCCCAAGTTGTACCTGAACAGGAATTCCCTCAATGAATGCCCCACCAAAGTGGTCAGCCAGACTTTGTTGGTACACGTCTACTGATGGAGAACTCACTACTTCACCAAATGCCTTATTCCTCTTTGGAAGAGTTCTAATGGTTGGGAATTGTTTTCTTTATACACAACGAAGATCCCCTTTCTGTGGCTTCTCCCCACTGCCCTCAGCTCTATCTTCCAGGGCCAGAGAACCAGTCTGATCTCTCTCTTCCAAGGGTATTTATAAAAATAATAGCTAGTGGGGCAGCTAGGTGGCTCGGTGAATAGAGGGCCCAAACCTGGAGACAGGACAACCTGGGTTCAAATCTGGATTCAGATATGTCCCAGCTGACCCTGGGCATGTCACTTCACCTCAATTTCCTAGCCCTTACCTCTGTTCTGCCTTGGAACTGATACTTAGGATAGATTCTAAGATAGAAGGTAAGGGTTCTTAAAATAACTATTTGGTCCTCATCACCCTGGAAAGTAGGTGTTATTATTTTCTCCATTTTACATTTGAGGAAACTGAGGAAGACATCAGTTAAGTGATTTGCCCTAGGTCACACAGGTAGGGTCTGAGGCTGGATTTGAACTTGGGTCTTTTTGCCACGAGGTCCAACATGGTGCCATTTTGCTTCCTCCAATTCCTTCCATAAACTATTTCTTCTTTATGCTAAATAATCTCTCCCTCTGACCACCACCACAAGCCCCCAAGGAGCCCAGGGCAAGTTAAGGAGCTGCCAGATCCTAATACCCGGGACTCATTACCTGCCTGTGTAATTAGAATTTTGTATCCCAGGACTCCATTTCCCAGAATCCCACTTTCGTCCTCATGTTATGGCCTTACATCATGGAGATAAAGTTTCTGTAACCCCGGCTCTCTTCTCCAGGTAAGGGTGGAGAAAACTTCTCTTTACTCAGAACTTTTACTTTTGTTCTTTTTATTTCCTCTACTTCAAGTGACTATTGATAAATCGTGTGAAACAGAATACTTGGAGTTATTGGATATTCATTTTAATCTTACAGGCCTCTAGCTTGAGTGGTATCTGACCTGGGCTTGGCCATTGGCTAGTGTGTTCCGTGGGAATGGAGGTGGGTCTGGACCTGGTGCCTGTTCCTTTGAGCTATTTGTGTGTGGAGTAGAGCATACAGAGCCAGTACACTGGGTACTTCCTGCGTAGCCTCCGAGCAATCACTCTGTGCCTGCCTCCCGAGTTATAAAATGGTTATTAAAACCAGATGCTCTTGAAGATTCTTCCTGCTTCCAATTCCTAGGATTCTCTATGTATGTTGAGGGATGGGAGGAAGACAGGCCATGGAGAAGCCCTTCTCTATGAAGGGAGAGGGCAGGGAGAGACCGAGAACTTGTATTTTTTGGTGACTGGGCCAGGAGAGGTTGCCAGGTGCCCCATCTCCAAAATCTATCCAGCTATCTTATTTTCCAAGCTGTCTCTTGTGGAATCTGCTGGTCCATTATCTGGTGTTCTAGACACCTTTGTCCCTCTCCCCTTGCCATCTTTGGTGTCCCTGGTGTTTCTGGTCCCTCAGGCTGGTGTGCCCACCTCAGTCCCAGTGCCCTGACCCTCTGATCCCTCAGGCTGGTGTGCCCACCTCAGCCCCAGTGCCCCAACCCTCTGATCCCTCAGGCTGGTGTGCCCACCTCAGCCCCTGTGCCCTGACCCTCTGATCCCTCAGGCTGGTGTGCCCACCTCAGTCCCAGTGCCCTGACCCTCTGATCCCTCAGGCTGGTGTGCCCACCTCAGTCCCAGTGCCCTGACCCTCTGATCCCTCAGGCTGGTGTGCCCACCTCAGTCCCAGTGCCCTGACCCTCTGATCCCTCAGGCTGGTGTGCCCACCTCAGTCCCAGTGCCCTGACCCTCTGGTCCCTCAGGCTGGTGTGCCCATCTCAGTCCCAGTGCCCTGACCCTCTGATCCCTCAGGCTGGTGTGCCCACCTCAGCCCCTGTGCCCTGACCCTCTGATCCCTCAGGCTGGTGTGCCCACCTCAGCCCCAGTGCCCTGACCTTCTGATCCCTCAGGCTGGTGTGCCCACCTCAGTCCCAGTGCCCTGACCCTCTGATCCCTCAGGCTGGTGTGCCCACCTCAGCCCCAGTGCCCTGACCCTCTGATCCCTCAGGCTGGTGTGCCCACCTCAGCCCCAGTGCCCTGACCCTCTGGTCCCTTAGGCTGGTGTGCCCACCTCAGCCCCAGTGCCCTGACCCTCTGGTCCCTCAGGCTGGTAGGCCCGCCCCAGCGCCAGCCTCCTACCCACAGCCTCAGGAATGGACCCCAACAGGGCCTGCTTGTACTTGGTTAGACTCTCATCGTCTTGGTCCAGCTGCTGGATCTCCTGCAGACTCTTCTTCTCTGGGGCTTTGTAGTTCAAGTCTACCTCATCCAGGTCCTCTTCATGGACAGCCCGGATGCCTTCCTTGTCCGCCATGAAATCTATTTGGGGGAGGAAGAGGAACCTTGTCAAGTAGGGAGGAGAGACCCTGGGAGGGGTCATCAGTTTATGGCATTCAAAGGCTCTCACAGCTTCCACCTTTCCTATCTACCTAATCATCCCACAAGCATTTATTCACCACCTACTATATGCCAAGTTCTGTGATAAGTGCTGGAGACCCAAAACTGAACCTGAAATAGTCCTTGCCCCCAAAGAGTTTATATTCTATCAAGGGAGAGTAAAAATTAAAATTCTATCTCAATAATAAAAATATTATATTTTTAGAAGATTTATTAATGATCATTAGAAATCAAGGAATAGAGGATTCAAAATAAAGACCACATGCCCATGGCTGATTAGCCCATTTAAATTCCCCAGGCTTAGCTTACTACCACCACCATGCTTGCTGCAAACCAAAGAGGGAGCAGGACAGCCCACTGAATATTTATCCCCTGTCTACAGGAAGTACGTAATGACAGGAAGTCAGTGGGCTTCTGTGAAACGTAGTTCTTTTTTAGGGTAACAGATTTTCAATTATACAGGAGACAACACACACATATGTAGGAATAGGATAATAGCTAGCATTTATATAGTACTTCAAGGTTTGCAAAATGCTTTATATGTGAGCTCCTTTTTAAAAAAATTCTAATAATTTTTTTACCAATTACATGTACTAATAAATTTCCAAACAAGGTTTGCCAAATTATATGATCAAACATCTCCCTCCTTTCCTCCCTACCCCCTCCCAGTGCTGGCAGGTGATTTGATCTTGGTTATACATGTATTATACAAAATGTTTCCATATTGTTCATTTTTGTGAGTAATCTTATAAAACTGAAACCCTGAAACATAAACCCAAATAAACAAGTGAAAAATCATAGGCTTTCATCTGCATTCCTACTCCAACAGTTCATCTTTGTCCCAAGTCCCTCAGAACTGTCCTGGATCATTGTATTGCCAATAATAGCTAAGGCTTTCACTGTTGGTCATTCCGCAATATTGCTGCTAACTGTGTACAATGTTTTCCTGGTTCTGCTTATTTCACTCTGCATCAGTTCATGAAGGTCTTTTCTGCTCTTCTGACATCATCCTGTTCATCATTCCTTATAGCACGATGTATTCCATCATCATCACATGCCATAATTTGTTCAGCCATTCCCCAAACAAGGGATATTCTTTAGTTTCCAATTCTTTGCTGCTACAAAAAGAACAGCTATAAATATTTTTGTACAAACAGGAACTTTCCCCTTTTTTTGTTAAGTCCCTTTGGAATACAGACCTAATAGTGGCATCACTGGATCAAAGGATTTTATAGCCCTTTGGGCATAATTCCAAATTGCCCTCCAGAATGGTTAGATCAGTTCACAACTCCACCAGCAATGCATTAGTATCCCAATTTTGCCACATCCCCTCCAATATTTATCATTTTCCTTTACTGTTATATTGGTCAGTCTACTGAGTATGAGGTGGCACTTCAGCGTTGTTTTAATCTGCATTGCTCTAACAAAGAGGAATTTAAAATATTTTTTTCAGTGATTATTGATAGCTTTGATTTCTTCATCTGAAAACTGCTTATTCATATCCTTTAACCTTTTGCCAACTGGGAAATGACTTGTGTTCTTATAAATTTGATTTAGTTCTTTACATATTTGAGAAATGAGATCTTTGCCAGAGAAATTTGTAATAAAATTTCCGCCCCAGTTTGAAGTTTCCCTTCTAATCTTGGTTGCATTGGTTTTATTTGTACAAGAACCTTTTTAATTTAATATAATCAACATTGTTCATTTTACATCTTGTCATGTTCTTTATCTCTTGTTTGATCATAAATTCTTCCCTTCTCCATCGAACTGACAGTTAACTATTCTATGTTCCCCTAATTTACTTTATGTCTAAATCGTATACCCACTTTGACTTTATCTTGGTATAGAGTAAGAGATATTGATCTATACCTAATTTTTCCCATGCTGTTTTCCAATTCTCCCAGCAGTTTTTATCAAATAGTGAGTTCTTATCCCCAAAGCTGGGGTCTTTGGGTTTATCGAACACTAGATTGCTGAGGTCATTTGCCCCTATTCTGTTCCACTGATCCTCCCTTCTCTTTTGATCCTTAAAATACTATTATTATCCCCATTTTATAGACAGGGAAACTGAGGCTGAGATGTTAAGCGACTTGTTCTGTGTCATAGAAATAAGGAAATATTTGAGGGAACATTTGAACCCAGGTGTTTTTACTCTAATGTAGAGCATTCTATTCACTCCCTGTTGGCACGTATGTACATGAATAAATATGTATGCATATGTACAGGCTTACACACACAATTCAGGTATGCCTTCCCTATAGTGACTTTCCCTATTGCACTTTCAACATATTGCAGGTCGAATAAGAAATTAAAAGGGAATTTTCAGAGAGCTTTGCAGAAGCTACAGACCACACACGAAGACCAGCAGATGGCACAGAAAAATTTTAGAAACTTGAAAATGCATAAAAACTATGTATAATATTATATAATATCAATATTCTTTATCCTTTAATGCTACAAATATACATCATTTCTTTTTTTAAGTTAAAAGAGGTAAAAAGTTAAAGTTTGCAAAAAGGATGCAAAAGCCACAAAATCTTCAGCAGATTTTCCAGATCACTAAGGGATGACACAACTCCTAACCCACGCAATATGGAAGACATGGACAGAAGGCATCGGAGGGTGAAGAGGGCACCAAAAGTTTTCTTATAGAAAATGGTACCTAACTAAAGAGTCCCAGTCAATGAGGTGGAAAGAAGGGGGCAAATGGACGAGATGTACTCGGTCATATTTTCCCTATGATCTCTGACAGCCATCTTCCTCCGGAATTCTTCTGCTCCCTTCATTCTCCTTCTCTCCACCCTTCACTACTGTCACGCAGTTGGCTTCTTCCAAAAGGTCCTCCCAGGTGACACGACCAAGCTCCAACCTTTCTCTAAACTCCAATAAATGGATCTTTTTTTAACACTTCTGTAAGCTCTCCTGGGCAGCATCAGGCCTGAAATCAGGTCATGTTCTTGAGTTCTAGCTGTGTGACCCTGGGCAAGTCACTTAACCCTATTTTACCTCATTTTCCTCATCTGCAAAACGAGCCGGAGAAGGAGATGGCGAACCACTTCCGTACCTTTGCCAAGAGACCTCCAACTTGGGTCAGGAAGAGTCAGATACACTGAGAAAAGCCATAATGTCACCCTAAATGCACTGTAAAATCAGGGTTCATGTGGTGGCGGAGAGAGCCTGAACTAGGAAGTCAGGAGCCTTGGCTGGGCGACTTTGGGCAACTCCTAGTCCGGGAGCCTCCGCAGGATTCTTATCCATAAAATGAGGAGATTGGATGAGATGATACCCAGCGGCCCTCCCAGTTCTAACATTCCTCCAGTTCCAAATCCAGTTTGACAGCATTTATTATTTGTGAACTACATAGAGAACAGGGAGCTCAGTCATGAAGACCTGAAAACAAAAGGAAAGCCAGTACTTGGCTCAAGCAACTTAAATTCCACTGGGGGTGAGGATGAATACAACAAGTAAGAAGGGAAAGTGCAGACATGAGATATATATATATATATATTTTTTTTAATAAGACTGGGCAGCTGGCTGGCTCAGTGGATTCAGAGCCAGGACTAAAGATGGGAGGTCCAAGGTTCAAATCTGGCCTCAGATACTTCCTGGTGGTGTGACCCTGGGCAAGTCACTTGACCCCCATTGCCTAGCCCTTACCACTCTTCTGCCTTGGAACCAATACACAGTATTGACTCCAAGATGAAAAAGAAAGCCTGGGTCTCCTCATCTCGCCAGGACAGGGCTCAAGCTCCCTACTAACTGGCGGAGGAAGGTCGACTTGTTCCATTTCTGACCTAGACCAGTTGCACCTTCCTTTGGTGAGCTAATGTCCTACTCCCCTTTCCTGGGGCTCACTAAATTGATGAATGTTTGTTGGTCAGTCATTTTTTCAATAGTGTCTGACTCTTCATGTCCCCAGTTGAGGGTTTCTTGGCAAAGATATTGGAGTGGTTTACCATTTCCTTTTCCATCTCATTTGACAGATGCAGAAAATGAGGCCAACAGGGTTAAGTGACTTGCCCAGGATCACACAGCTAGGACGTGTCTGGGGCCATATTTGAAGTGAAGAACATGAGTCTTCCTGACTCTGGGTCTGGCACTCCATCCACTGTACCACCTCACTGCTCTATGGATGATCTTTATATGGACTAATGATCAGCACAAATCCATCTAGCCCAGAACTCCTGAGCTCAAGAGATCCTTCCTGGTAGCTAAGACTAGAGCAGGTCCTGCTACATCTGGTCCTACATGATCATTGGAGGAAGAGGGATGGAGGACTCGGTTCATCGTTCTCTGTTCTAATGGTCTTCCCAGCTGTGGCATCCCATGTCGTCAGTGATTGCATTCACTCAGCCAGCATTTATCCAATTCCTCCTATTGCTGGGGATACTGTAGACCCTCAAAGAGACTCACCTCCATCACCCCATGGATGCAGCTGCCCTGGTTGAAGGAGGGGAGCCATGACTACCAAGGTCTAGTCTCCTGTGATATCGCTTAATCAAATAAGTGCCAGGCTCCGAGTCCTTCCCTTCACAAATGCATGCATCTAAAGCTGGAAGGGACCTCAGAGGGTCGTCTAATCCAACTTTCTTTTTACAAATGAAAAAACAGAAGCTCAAGGAGGTTAAATGACTTGCCAGAGGTCATGCAGTAAGCATCAGAGGTAGAATTTGAACCCAAGTCCTCCATTGGTCCTTTCCAAGGGGAAGAAGAAAATGCTTCCCATAGAGTCATGATAAATACTTGGCATGGTAAGGTCAAAAACTAAAAGGTCTGTAAATTGAAGGAAAAGATTCATTTTCAGACAGCTAAGTGGTACAAGGTACAGAGTGCTACACTTGCAAAGTGGGAGAAGAGTTCAAATCCTACCTCAGATACTAACTGTAGAACTCTGGATAAATCACTTAACCACTGTCAACTTCAATACCCTCTGAGATTATCTCGAAAGCATTCTGTAAGTGTTAATAAATGCTTGTTGACTTGATTGCAAAATGGGGATAGTAATAGCACCTACCTCACAGGGGTGTTGTGAGGATCAAATGAGATAATATATGGAAAGAGTTTTGCAAAAATTAAAGGACTATATTAATACTAGCTATTTTTATTATAAGCCTTAATCACTGTCCTGAAAAAAGAGCAAGGGATTATTCTGATGGTTTAGGGGGAAGAATTCCTAGTTGGGGTGATTTCCCAACCACTTTTCCCTCAACCTCCAGTCTGCATATCCCTTCCTCAATAACTTCCACCTTCAGCCTAGTTTGGCATCTGGTCCAGACTCTTGGGCCTCAGAAATGGAATGAGATGGGGTAGTTATGTGGCTCAGTAGATGGAGAGCCAGGCCTGGAGAGAGGAAGTCCTGGGTTCAAATCTAGCCTGAGTCACTTCTTAGCTGCATGACTCTGAGCAAGCCAACTAACCCCGATTGCCTAGCCCTTACTACTCTTCTGCCGTGGTACTGATACTTAGTATTGATACTAAGATATATAATAAGGGAGAGAAGGAGGGAGGGAGGAAGGGAGGAATGGTGGGAGGGAAAGAGGGAGGGAGGGGGAGAGAGAAAAAGAAAGAAGGAAAGAAAGAAAAAAGAAAGAGAAAGGAAGAGGAAAGGAGGGAGGGAGGAAGAGAGGGGAAAAGGGAGGGAGGAAGGGAGGAATGGTGGGAGGGAAGGAGGGAGGGAGGAAGGGGGGAGAGAGAGAAAAAGAAAGAAGGAAAGAAAGAAAGAAAGGAAAGAAGAGAGGAAAGGAGGGAAGAAGGGAGGAAGAGAGGGAAAAGGGGAGGGAGGAAGGGGGAGAGAAAGAAAGAAAGAAAGAAAGAAAGAAAGAAAGAAAGAAAGAAAGAAAGAAAGAAAGAAAGAAAGAAAGAAAGAAAGAAAGAAAGAAAGAAAGAAAGAAAGAAAGAAAGAAAGAGAGAAAGAAAGAGAGAAAGGAAGGAAGAGAGGAAAGGAGGGAGGGAGGAAAGAAGGAAGAGATGGAAGAAGGGAGGAAGGAGGAATGGTGGGAGGGAAGGATGAAGGGAGGGGGAGAGAAAGAAAGAAAGAATGAATGAAAGAGAGAGAGAAAGAAAGGAAGGGAGGAAAGGAAGAAGAGAGGGAAGAAGGGAGTGAGGAAGACGAATGGTGGGAAGGAAGGAGGGAGGGGGAGAGAGAAAGAAAGGAAGAAAGGAAGAAAGGAAGAAAGGAAGAAAGGAAGAAAGGAAGAAAGAAAGAAAGAAAGAAAGAAAGAAAGAAAGAAAGAAAGAAAGAAAGAAAGAAAGAAAGAAAGAAAGAAAGAAAGAAAGAAAGAAAGAAAGAAAGAAAGAAAGAAAGAAAGAAAGAAAGAAAGAAAGAAAGAAAGAAAGAAAGAAAGAAAGAAAGAAAGAAAGAAAGAAAGAAAATAATGGCTCCTTGGGACAAGAGGCACCCTTCTCTCTTTCTCAACACACAAACACACACACACACCGGACTACCTCCTCAACCCAATTTCCACCCCCCTCCAAGTCTAAGCCTCCAGGGAGGCAAGACAGTACAGCAAGAGAACTGGTTCTAAAGTTAGAAGACCTAGGTTCATGTTCCACCTCTAACAATTACCCCCTGTGTAACCTTGGCCAAGTCCCTTAACCTCCTTAGGCCTAATGTTCCTCATCTCTAAAATGAGGTGATCACATTAATGCACTGTTAGTGGAGCTGTGAATTGGTCCAGCCAATGATGGAATCAATCTGGAACTCTGCCCAAAAAGTCATTAAACTCTGCTCATCCTCTGACCCAGTAATACCATACCGGCCTCTACCCCCAAAGAGATCAAAGAAAAGAGGAAAATGGACAAAAAACATTAACAGCAGCATCCCCCCCCCCACCCTTTTTTTGAGTGGCAAAGAACTGGAACATATTGTTTGGGGAGTGGCTGAACAAATGATGGCATATGAATATAACAGAATACTATTGTGCTATAAGAAATGATGAAGGTTTCAGAAAAACATTGGAAGATTTGTATGTACTGATACAAAGTGAAGTGAGCAGACCAAGGAGAACAATGTAGATGATAACAACAATATGGTAAAGACAAACAACTTTGAAAGACTTAAGAACTAATAATAAGAGGGAAATTGGGGGGCTCAACGAATAGAGAGCCAGGCCTAGAGATGGGAGGTCCTGGGTTCAAGTCTGGCCTCAGACACTTCCTTAAAGTGTGATGCTGGGCCACTACAGGGAAGGGTTTTTTAAATTCTGATTAGTCACCTTGTAAAGTAATTGTCATCTTGCTTTGCCACAGGTTTAGGACAATGTGTATAAAAGCTTTGTTTGCTTAATCCTTGTCCCCACCCCCCACCCCATGCTCACAGAATGCCAGAAGGACCTGGGGGGGGTGGGGGTGGAGGGTGATCTAGGCTGGTGAAGGGTCTCTAGTCTTGGCCCCCTTAAAGCAACCCCACTCCCCACCAGCCCAGCTCCTGCCTCCTGTCTATTGTAGAGGCCCCAGGAGAATGGAAAGGGATTTCAGTGACCCCAAATGGAGAAAGAGAACCAGTGCCCTGAGCCCTTTCCTTGGTGAGTCCTTTAAGCCCTAGTTGTTATATTTAGACAAAACGTTGTATTCCTGATCTCCTTTTATGGTCAACTTTGATAAAAATACAGAACAGGATTAAATTTTTTTTCTAGTAAGTTGGAATTTGAAAAATGTGAATCAAAGAGCTCTAATGCACCTATTTAAGTAAACTCACAAGAGGGAGGCGGCTAAGTGGCTCAGAAGATTGAGGCCTGGGAGGTCCTGGGTTCTAATGTGACCTCAGACATTTCCTAGCTTGTGTGATCCTGGGAAGTTACTTAACCCCCAGTGCCTAACCTTTACTGTTCTTCTGACTTGCAATCAACAACAGTATTGATTCTAAGATGGAAGCTAAGGCTTAAAAATAAATAAATGAACCCACAAAAGTGATGTAACTCCTAGGATTTGAAAATAAATTCTTTAATACTAAATTAAGAAAAAAAAATTCCATCAATGCAATGACTACTCACAGTGAAGAAAAAAGTCGAGACGGAGAGGTAATAGGCTCAAGATGCCAAATGAGAGGTAGATTTTGTGCTATGGTCAATGTAGTAATTTGTTTTGTTTGACTATGGGTATCTGTTATTCTTTCCCCAAATATCCAAGGAATAGTGACTCTTAGTCATTGGGTTTTTGATGTAGTCCATAGCCCCAGGAGAGAAAAATTATTAATTGAAAAAATGTCTATTTTTCAAGTGAGATGGTTGGATCAATGGCTTCTAAATTCCCTTCCAGTCCTAGATTTATGAGCCTTTGTGTATCTTCTCAATCTCCTCTTAGAAGGAAGGCTTAGGAAAGATTGAGAGTCGAGACCTTAGTTCTAGGCCTGATTCTGCTGAAAAATCATTGTATAACCTTCAGCAAGTCACTTAAAATGGGGCTAAATGATCCTTTCCATTCTAGGATATGCAAAGAGAGCATAGAGTGAAAGTAGTCCTCATTTTCCCAGATATTCCTTTTTTTTTTAACCCTTTCTTTCTTAGTAACAACTCTAAGACAGAAGGGCAAGGGCTAGGCAAATGGAGTTAAGTGACTTGCCCAGAGTCGCATACACTGTCTGAAGATAGATTTGAAGCCAGGTCATCTAGACACTATCCATTGCCCCTTCCCAAATATTCTTTCAGTTCCCCATTCATTTTTTTGAGCACTTACTAAATCAGATTATAAATTCCCAATGGGCAAGAACTAAAAATGAGTGATGGTGTCGATTCCAGAATACCCAAGAACTAGAATCAAGGGAGGCAACAATCCCCCTGTTCCTAGCATCAGTAACAAAGTGAGAAGGGGAAAAGACTTTCAAAGACTCTGAAATTCAGAGGACCTAGGTATAATCTCAGAGGTCTCTAAACCCCAGTCTCTATTTGTAAGATACTATGTTCTAGGGCAGGACACTTCTAGAGGTTTCCCTAGATGACAATCAGGTATGTCTTGGTTGGAAGAAATTATTGTGCTTCCTCTTGGGGCTGGCCAGCAACAGAGCAACATTTTAGGGCCATGTTATTGAATCTATGGCATGTGAGCCAGAGGGAACTGTTCCCTTACCCCTATTCACCATGGTTGAGGGCATTTCTTACATCCCCCGCCCCCTTGCCCAGTAGACCAATGGGAGCACTTCTTCCCTCCCCTATCTGGGGTAAGGGAGCAGCTCACATGTGGCATGAGGGTGCCATTTGGGCAATTGGTTACTAAAAGGTTTGCCATCACTGTTCAAGGGGGAGGAGACTAGGACAGAAGATTTGTATGAACTGATACAGGGAAGGGGACACAGTCCTAACTCTTGCTACATTTCATCACTTTGGCAAATTTAAATTCAGAAATGTTTATTAAATGTTTGCTACCTTCCAGGCAAGCAGTGTGCTAGATACTGGAGATAGAGACAAAAACTAAAAACAGTACCTGCCCTCACAGAGCTTAAATTCTACTGGGGGGAAAAATCACTGACAATTCAAAATCTATTCAAAGTAAATACAAAATTTCAGAGAATCATCTTTAGTAGGAATGGGAGAGTGGGAGGAATTGGGAAAAGTTGAACCCTGAAGGAAGATGGGGATTCCTATAGACAGGGATGAGGAAGGCAAAGAGACAACCAGAGGGAGGGAGGGAGGGAGGGAGGGAGGAAGGAAGGAAGCAAGTCTCAGTTCTCAAGAAGGTCATAGTCTAATGGGAGAGACAGCATGCAAAGAACTATATACAAACAAGACATATAGGGGATAATTGGAAACAATTAACAGAGGGAAGGTACTAGAATTAAGAGGGACTGGGGAAGGCTTTCTAGAGAAGGTGAGATGTAGCTAGGCCTTGAAGCCAGAGAAGTAAGGTGGCAGAGGTGAGGAGTGCATACCACACATGAGAGATAGCCAGTTGAAGTGATGCTCAGTCCAGTTTCACTGCAGCAGGGAGTAAGATGTAAGATTGGAAAGGGAAGAAGGAGTCAAGTTATAAAGGGCTTTGGACTCCAAACAGGGGCTTTTATATTTTATTCTAAAGGAGATTGAGCCATTGGAGTTTACTGAAGATGGGGCAAGACAACCAGACTTATGGAAGATCAGTTTGACAGCTGAATGGAGGATAAACTGGAATGGGGAGAGACTTGAGGCAGGGGACCAGCCACAAGGCAAGTGATGAAGAGGGCCTGTATCTCCTTCAGAAGAAAGAAGGGGCTATATACAAATACCAAATATAATTTATACTATATAGGAAACTGGGTGCCACAGAAATCTCTTGAATCAAGTGACTTGGTCAGAAATAAAAGGAGTTTATCCAGTATTGCACTTTCAAACTAATTTTATTTTCTGACCAACACATCTCCTAGAAAAACTATGGAGTATATTAAGAAAAGAAAAGAAAAACCGGGGTAATGGAATCAGTAAATCATCTCCACATGTAGCTTTTTTTGATCCACAGGGCTAGCTGTTAGTGGCATCTTCCACTTCAAAATTATCTTGTACAGAATGATATGTATGCAGTTGTCTCCTCCATTAAACCTGGAAGACTGTTTGCTTTTTGTCCCTGTATCCTCAGATCCTAACACAGTAACTGGGCTCACAATTATTGTGAGCTTAATAAATGCTAATTGATTGATGGGCTTGGGCTCACTTTACATCCTAACTTGGATAGGTATCTTTCCTACTCTCCCTCCCTAGAACCTAAGGTGGTTTTCTGGAGCTGCTGATTCTGAAGTCTTGGAGTTTAGGCAAGTCAGATCTCCATTCTCCATTATTCCATACTTGTCTTTCATCTGGAGAAGATAAATTTCACAAATGAGCATTTGCTCTCACTAGCAGAGGCTGCCCAAATCTGTAGCCTGGTGAAACCAAGCAGAATATCTTCCATTGTCCTAGGGCAAAAGACTATGTTCTCTCACTGTCCCCTATTCCTGGGATATACCCCCCTCTTCACTTCTGCCTCTTATCACCTTTCTTGTTTTTTCAAGGGTCAGCTCAGAAATTGTAGACTCTTCCCTGCTCTTCCCAGTTTCCTCTCTCCCTCTCTAAATAATTATCTTTTCTTTCCATCTATTATCTCTAACTTTTATTATATCATCACCCCCACTTTCCCCACTCCCAACTCCCACTTCTCCTTGGGACAATGCAACATCTCTGAGGACAGACAGACACTTGCACTTTTTTCTTTGTATCCCTAGCACCTAGCACAGTGCCTTTTACTTAATAGTGACTTAATAAATGGTTGTCAAATTGAATCGAGCCCTTTCCCACAGTGCCTTGGGGGCTTTCTCTTTTCAGAAGACTCTCTCAGCTCACTTTCTATAATTCTGAGTCAAAGGACTGATAAGAATATTCTCCCTTGGACCTCTCTCTCTCTCAACCCCTCCTCTCCTCTCTCTCTACATTTCCCTCTTTCTGACTTCCTCTCTGTGTCCATCTGTCTCCCCTACTCCTCTGTCTGTGTCTCTGTGAGCTCATCAGCTCCCAGGGGCTCAATTAGCATCTCTATGTAGTTGACTCCCAAATCTATATATACAGCCAAGCCTTAATCTCTCTTGACCTCCAGTCCCAAATCACCAACGGTCTTCTGGGTAGCTCTACCTGGATATCCCTTGGTATTTCAAACTAATTATCTTAAAAACTGAACTCATTATCTTCCCTCTTAAACCCACCTCTCCTCCAAACTTCCCTATTTCTGCTGAGAGCACAATCATTCTTCCTGCTACCCAGGTTCATAACCGTAAATTCATCCTTAATTTAACTTTTCTTTCCCCCTCATACCCAATCAGTTGCCAAGCCTTATTTATTGATTCTACCTCCATAACATCTCCAGAATGTTTTGTTCTTTCCACTTGGTCTCTAGTCCTAGGGGGCTCTGCCCCAGTTCAGACCCTCATCAACTCTTGTCTGAACTACTGCAAAAATCTCCAAAATTGTCCTCCTGCCTCCAATCTCTCATTTCTCCTGTCCATCTTCCATATGGTTCTCAAATTGATATTATTACAACACAGATCTAACTATTCTACTCCCCAATTCTAGAATCTTCAGTGGTTCCCTATTGTCTCTAGGATAAAACACAAAATACTCAGTCCAACATATACAACTGCTACTATTTGTTTCCCACCTACCTTTTCAGGCTAATTTTACTCCACCATCTCAGACTCTGTTCTAGTCAAACTGCCCTATACTTGTTATTCCATGCCCAGCCTCCTGGCATAGCTGGCCCCCAAAGCCTGGAATTTTTCCTCTCCTTACCTCTGGCTCCTAAAATTCCAGGCTTCCTTTAAGGTTCATCTCAAGTACCACTTTCTACATGAGACTTTCTGGATCCCTGAATTATTAAGTGTGCTTTCCCTACTAAAATTACTTTGTAGATAACTTTATTTGTGTGCATATTGCAATCCTCCCCCCCCAACTTCTTGAAAACTGGGGATATTTTGGTTTTTTTGTTTTGTATCCCCAGTGCCTACCATAAATCAAGAGTATAATAAATAGTTCCATAAATAAATGGAATTTTCAGAATTGTCCAGAGCCCCTGATAGTGACCTGAGATACAGGTTCTTCCTCCGTCCTGTTCCTCCAATGCTCAAGGACTTTGGGTCCAGGTATCTCTCAGCTGGTTTAGTCCATCCTCTCTCCCAGTCCCCACCCCATCCCAGCGATAGAAGAATCCCAAAGAGACACCTCTGTCTCCGATCTGCTTTTAGGGGCCATGGATACTGGGCTCTGGGTGGATCCCTAGGAGGGAGGCTCTAACAACATGGCAAGCCTGCTTTCCTTCCAAATACAGAAATACGATACTAACCGCCTTCCTCCTCCCTCTCAGATCCTCCGTGCAGACCCAACCCGAATAAAGATTCCTTCTCTACCCAGAAATAAGGACCTACCAATACAGAAATGGAACCCCCTTCCCTAAACAGATCCTCCTCTTTCCCGAATGGAATCCGCCCCCTCCTTGTCCTTCCTCAGATCTCACCCCTCCCATTCCCCTCAAACCCTTCTGTCCTAACCAGGCCCCACTCCTGTCTTCTCCCCCACACTTCCTTTGCAAATCTCCCATCTGCAGATAGCCTTGAGGAGGTTCTGTTTTAGCAGTTCTTTGCTCCCTCTAGTACCCAAGAGAATGAATGCAGATACCTCCCAGCCCAGAGGGGCTGGTGGGAATCCCACCTGCTGCCCCCAGCTCTCCCACGGGCATTTAGGAAGGGATGGGAAAGCTGGGACCTCTGGCACCTTTCCCTCTACACCCCCATCCAATGCCAGGCGGCAGTTCCCTCCTCAACCCAACCCAGCTTTATGCAAGAGCCTCCGCCCTAGGACGACCCAATCTCAGTGCCTATGAGGTGCTTATGGCTCTGGTGGGCATCTCTCCAAAGTTGCCATGGGGAGGGCCTGGACCCACAGGGCCAGGAGCTACTAAGCCAGTGTGTTCCCACCTAGAGTTCTCTCCTCACCTTTCCGGATTCCTCTTTCACATCTCCGGGCCTGGGTATCTTCCTAGTTCCCCTCCCCAGATGCTCCCCCTCTATGTTCCCTGGCACAGGTGTCCCCTAGTGTTCCTCACCCTTGGCCAAGGCGTTTGTCAGATGCCACCCTAAGTCCCTTGGCAGGGGTGTCTCCCAGGGGTGTCCCCCCTCTCTGAGCCCTGGTGGGGGTGTCCCCCTCTCTGAGCCCTGGCACGGGTGTCTCCCGGGGGTGTCCCCCTCTCTGAGCCCTGGCACGGGTGTCTCCCGGGGGTGTCCCCCCTCTCTGAGCCCTGGTGGGGGTGTCCCCCCTCTCTGAGCCCTGGTGGGGGTGTCCCCCTCTCTGAGCCCAGGTGGGGGTGTCTCCCGGGGGTGTCCCCCCTCTCTGAGCCCTGGTGGGGGTGTCCCCCCTCTCTGAGCCCTGGTGGGGGTGTCCCCCCTCTCTGAGCCCTGGTGGGGGTGTCCTCCCTCTCTGAGCCCTGGTGAGGGTGTCCCCGCCTCTCTGAGCCCTGGCACGGGTGTCTCCCGGTGTCCTCCACCTCCAAGCATGGGTGTCTCCCGGTGTCCCCCCTCCGAAGACCCCTGATGTGAGTGTCTCCTCAGGTCTTTCCCCTCTGAGCCTCTGGCAGGGGAGTCTCCCCAAGTCCTTCCCCTCCGAATCCTTGGCATGGGTGTCTTCCCCAGTAGCCCGAACCCTTCAAGACCCCAGCCTGGCCCCATCGTCGGGCCTCGGGCGCTCACCTCTGGCGCACACCGTCAGCCACAGGAGCTCAAGTACTTGCGCCCCCAGCTCGCACATATCCAAGCCCAGCATGGTGCCGGTTCCCGGGGCCCCAGCCCGCCCGCCTGCCGACCGCTCCCTCTCCGCCGCCGCCTCTTCCTCCTCCTTAGAAGCAGCAGCAGCAGCAGCAGCAGCAACAGGAGTGGCCGCAGGAGAGGCCCATGGACCAACCCTCGGGTCTGTCTGCCCGACCGGCTCTGGAGCCTGAGATGCTGAGCTCCGAGCTTCCAGCTCTACTCGCTGAGAAGCCGCCGCTGCCGCTGCCGCTGCCGCTGCTGCCGTGGCCGCTGCTACTGCCGCCTCCGGTCCCCTCCCCGCTCCCGCCACCCCGCCCGCCCCTCCCCAGCCCCATCCCTCATTATCGGCCAGACTGCAGTGAGCTCATCACAGCGCCCCCCGCATACCAACCACAGTGGGCCTGGCGCAGCCACACACGCGCGCGCGCGCGCGCACACACACTCCCAGGGCGGGGCCCAAGCTGGGGATTCCCCCTCCCCTCCTTTCGGAGCCCTGCAGGCTCAGGGTGGGGGTTCCAAAGAGCGATAGGGGCGTGTGTCCAGAACGCGCCCCTGCCTCGGCGGTCTGTCAGGTTGTGTTTCGGAGGATGGTCTGTGGGTGTGTCCCGGTGTGTCCGTGTGTCCGTGTGTGGCGGTTCCCGTTTGCCTGGGTCAGTGTGTAAGCCATCCCGCATAGCTCGGGGACTGTCACTAGGTGTCTGTCAGGGTCATTCCGGATCCAAAGACCTCGATTTGCGTGGGACTGGGCGGGGGTGGTGAAGGTTGGAAGCAACGTTGCTCTAGTTCTAGGTGAAGCCCAGGGGCCCCTGGAGCCTCCGCAGCGTCTGCCCCCTTCCCCGGGGCGCCCTTAGAGGCAGCTTTCCACAGCTGGGGCCCCGCACCTGTGTCCCACTACCCCCTCCCTGGGCTGTCCCAGGGGCCAGTAGCTATTGTCTAGGCAAAAGGCCCGCCAAGGATCGGGTCTTTTCACCGAGGTTCTCCCGATACCCTCACTTACACCCACCCAAGCCCACTCCTCCAAGGGAAGGGTCCCCTTCAGCCTTTGCCTTCACAGCCCAAGAAACATCCAAAGTGTTGGGATGCGCCCTCCACGGATGAGGCAAGGGGAGGCAACTATCCCAGGATTTCCAGAGTCGCTTTTCTTTTTAGACTCAGTTTACCCAGAATAATCATCACTAACTTTTAGATAATGACTTCAAGTTCGCAAAACCCTTTACATATAATTACCTTATTTTATTTTCACTACAGCCTTGTGAAGTAGTTGCTCCTATTATCCCCCTTTTACAAATGAGGAAACTGAGGCACAGTGAAGTAAGTGACTTGCCTAGGGTCACATAAAAAAGGAAATGCCTTGAAACAGAGACCAACCCAGGGCTTTCAGATCAGCGCTCTAGCCAATCCACCAGCAAGCATTTATTAAGTACCTACTACATACCAGGCACTATGCTATATTCTAGGGATACACTGGCAAAAATGAAACAGTCCCTGTCCTTAAGGGACTTATACTGTATCTATTAGTGGTCTCTTCCTCCTCTAAACTCCCATGATACCTTGTTCTTTCCTTTTTTATCCTTCTTTTTCTCTCCAACAATGGATATCTACACACATTTACACGACACCTGCTTTCTCTCATCTGCTGCCCTTCCTTTCTCCTCCAGCTTCTTCCTTCCTTCTGCTTTCTCTCATCCCTCATCTGTTTCCCCAGCCCACTTCTTTTCTTCTCTATCAGTCTATCAGACTTGGCAACAACACACCTGAAATCCAGTCCCAAGCTCTGCCACGATGTGTGTGGCTTTGCTCAAGTAACTTCTCCTTCCCTTGTGGGGCTTTGATTTCCATATCAATAAAAATTGGGTGTTTTAATATCCAAAGAAATTGGAATCCCTTACCATCCTTATATGCCCTCCATAGATCCCTGATAGAGCAGGCTTTAACAGGTGCCAATACTCCCATTCAAAAGATCAAAAAAGTGAGTTTCATCTATAAAGGGTCCCCTGAGGGCCATGAGCTGCTATGCAGGGACAGCCAGGCGGCCCAGTGGATAGAGCTCCAGGGCTGGAGTGGGGAGGACCCTGGATGACTTCAAGCTGGGTGACTTTGGGCAAGTAACTTAACCTAAACTGCCTAGCTCTTGCTGCTCTTCTACCCTAGAATTGATACTATGAGATAGAAAGTAAGGGTTAAAAAAAAAGAAGAACAACAACTATGCAGCTATTTCAGAAATCTCTATTTCCTCTTTCCTAACCTCTTTCCTCAGATCCGGAATGATATCTCAAACTGACTTATGAACCTTTGGATGGCAGTCCCTCAAACTGGGTGATGCCAAACCCATCATTCTTTTCCCTCTTCCTGACTTCCCGACTTCCCTTGATGGTACCATCAATGCTTCTGTTCACCCAAGTTTGAAGCTTCAGAGTCACTTTTCTCCCTTCCCCCGCCTCACACCCCATATTCAGTAAAAGTCCTTATTTTATCCATTCCCTTTCATTTCTGGCCTATCCTATAATAGCTATGTTGTAAAACAGCTTCCCAATTGGTCAGCTTGTCTATCAGTTTCTTCTCTGCTCCTTCATAGGATCCCAGAGCTGGAAAGCATCCCTGGTCCTTACAACTCTCCTCTCTGGATTGCCTCGAGGATCAAACAGAAAACTCGCTGGCTTTTAAAGCCTTTCCCTGCCTGATCCCTTGTTATCCTTCCAATCTTCTTATATCTTCCTCCCCTCCATATCTTGTAACACTGGCCTTCCAGCTGTTCCTCATGCAGGATACTCCATCTCCTGATACCAGACATTTTTGCCGGCTGTTCCCCATGCTTGGAACTCCCTCCATGGCTTCCTTCAAATCTCAATTAAAGTCCCACTTTCTGTAAGAAGCCTTTCTCAGTCCTCCTTAATCCTAGTGCCTTCCCTGAGATTACCTCCAGTTGATTCTGGATCTCTCTTGTTTGTATGCTGTTTCCTTCACTAGATGGTGAGCTCCTTGAGGGTAGGAACTGTCTTTCACCTTTCTCCGTCTTCCTGGTACTAAGCACATTTTTGCCATTCAGTCATTTTTTAAGTCATGCCTGACTCTCCATGACCCCACTTGGGGTTTTCTTGGCAAAGATACTGGAGTGGTTTGCCATTTCTTTCTCCAAGTCATTTTATAGATGAGGAACTAAGGATTAAGTGACTTGTCCAAGCTCACATATACAGTAATTACTATCTGAAGCCAGATTCGAACTCAGGAAGATGAGTTTTCCTGATTCTAGACCTGCCATTCTATCCACTTACACCACTGGCTGCCCCAGCCTAGCACATAGTGGATAACTAAAAAATGCTTGCTGCCTTGGCTTGACACATGCAATTATTTCTAGGATTTTTTGGTAGCAAACCATACCCAGAAAGCATGGTTTCTTCATGATGGAGATGCCAGCTTGAGGCTGAAGCTCAGGAAAATATAGATGGGATGAGGATGAGAGAGGCTCTCAAACCTAGATATCAACAAGAACCTTTCTATTTTAACTAATTATTCCTGCTAGCAAGGTGTGGTGCCACTTCTCTTCCAGCAAGGACTGGCTGCACCCTCTAAAATCCAGGCACCTGTACTAAAGGCCCTAGTGCAGACCCTAGTTATGGCTCTACAGGAAGGTGCAGGTCTCCAGTGAGCCCCTGAGGCAGAGGAAGGGTAATTCCAGGCTTTATAGACTCTTGCACAGGGCAGCTGCCTTTCCATCCAGCACACTGCCTCCACACTGGGGCTTCTCCCCCTCTCCTTACTGGTGAGAGGCAGTCCACAAAGATCACTGTTCTGGGAGCTGGGAGGCCTGGGCTTCAGTTCTGGCTGTAATTCTGGGCAAAGATGTGAATTTAGGGAAGGAGCTTTGCTGCTAAGCCTCAGTTTCCTCATTTGTAAAGGAGGAGCAATAATACTGACAATAGCTATTTCCAAGAAGTTGGAAGCCTAGAGGCTGGGGCCAGGGCTAGAGGGGAATAGGAAACTCGGGGCAGGGAGCCAGGCCCAGGGGTAAGCCTGGGGAAGGTGCTCCAGCCTGGGGAATTCAAACCCAGGAGAGGCTTTAGGTCTCCGTTTCCTGTAGGACACAGCCCCTCCCAATGACTCAGGGACTTTGGAATGTTGAGGAGGGACCAGGCTGGGAAGTGGTGGGGGAGGGAGGTGTCTGTACTTCTAGCCAGTGACCTGAGACCTGGATTGGAAGCCAGACACAGGAGACTTTAGGTCCCTCCCCGGTCCCCAACCTTGAACCAACCAGATCCGTAACTCCCCCAAGATGGCTGTTTCTGGGGGTGGGGAATGAGTTGAGGAGAGGAGAAAAAAGGAGAAAGAATGGGTGGGGAGAGGAGAGGAAGATGGAAGATATTAATTCAGCTCTACAGAGAAGCCACCAGTCTCAGACAAACCCTGCTCAAGGGGGAGAGTGTAAGACAGAGAGTGAATTCAGCATCTTTAAGGTCTAATGCCTGCTTCTCCTCAGGGCTCAGCCTCATTTCTTTCAGCTCTTGTGGGTGTCATTCCAGTGGTTCCTGGTAGGAGCCACTGTGAGGAGGGGTCCCCCCAGAGAGTGGTCTCTCAGTTACTAGGCATACTAGGCAGCTGAGCTAGGAGTAGGAGTGGGACGGTTCCAGGAAATGTGGGAAATGGGATAGTATCAAAATAGGATAAGTAAAAGAAGGTGGATAATACAAATCCACAGATTATCTGAAATGATTATTTCTGTTCCATTTCTCTCTCCTCAACCCAGCTTTTCACTGGAGAGAACTGGTCACAAGAAGCCAAGAAGCTCAGCTTCTGGTTTTCCCCTGAAATGGACTCCAAAGATGGGGGAAAAGAGGAAGGAGGTACAGGAACCACAGGCTCTGCATAACTCAGGATGGGCTGAAAGGCTGTCTAGGTCTGGAGGCCACAACGCGGAGGTGAGCTGGCCTCCTGAGTTCTTCCTGGTGTCACAGAATGCCTATAAATACCACACACACTGGGACACGCTGAAGAAGCTTTAATTGTACCTGAATAAATTTAGTCTCTGCACATCAGATAAACTCAGATGCATCTAATTATATCTCAACACCACCCATGAACGGTGGAGCCAAGCCTGGGAAGGAGCTGGGTCTGGGGTTAATATGAAAGAGAAATACCAGCCCTCGTCTACCCACTTCAACTGATTCTAATATAACGTGAACAACCTACCTTGCTCCGAGCTTCATAGTTTACGGTCCAGGGAAATAGGAAGGACTTTGTTTTTACAGAGAAACTGAAACTCAGAGAGGCTAAATAACATGCCCAAGGACACAGGACTAGCAAGTGGTAGCCCAAGGACCTCAGGGACTTGAAAGGAGGATGCTTGACTCCTGGACCCTACTTTTTCTGCTATGCCCCATTAGATAAGCTTAGTCATTAGAATTCCTTCCCCCTGCCAGATGTGCTCAAGCATTCACAATAAGGACCTGTATGCCTATGTCCTCCACCCCCATTTGGGGCAAGCAGGCAGTCCCTATACATATGGAAGTATACACATATGGGTATACAATTGGGGCATTTGGATCCCTACGGGCATGAATATAATCTGATATGCACATGGCCATGAATGTGCAATTTCATGCATATTTATAGGCACTTGTCTTTCTAACTTTTTTTAATAGGTATCTAGGTAGCCAACTGGATAGAGCACTGGGCCTGGAGACAGGAGGACCTGAGTTCAAATCTAGCCTCAGACATATACTGTGTGACCTTGGATAAATATTTTAATCTCTGTCTGCCGGTTTCCTTAACTGTAAAATAGAGATAATAATAGCCTCTACTTCCCAGGATTGTTGTGAAGATCAAAGGAGATGATATTTGCAAAGTACTTAGTGTGGGGCCTGGCACACAGCAGGCATTTAATAAATGTTTGTTCCTTCCCCTTCCTCTCTACCCTGCTTTAGTTTGCAGCTCCATTGATGGACACCTTGGTCAATGTGGGCTTCAGCCTCCTCGTGGGCAAAGCAGAGGGGGATGTATTACATAGTCCCTAAAGGCCCTCCCAGCTCTGACATGTAATCCTCATAATCTACATTCAACATTCTAAGATTCCTGGAAATTCTAACCTCCTTTGCTCTATGCAAAGCCATCACTAGGAATTTTTAAACTTGGGAGCAAAAATAATTGAGTTGGCAGGTGGGATGGTGGCAGGGAGTCGTGCTGGGAAGAAGAGAGGGGGGCTATCCCCAGTATCTTTGGGAGTTGGGAGGAAGATGAGCCCAAAATAGGGGTGCCATGGTACCCTAGGAATGGGGGTGCCTGCTCAGTATGGGCCAGCAGAAGACTATGACACAAAATGTGGGGACAATGGCCACTCACTGCAAGGAAGAAGTATATTGCTTCCTTCTCTGTTCTCTGTTCTCTATCCAAAGGTCACTTCAATTCTTAGCATTCTATGTTCTCTTTTTTAATCTCTATCAATGGAATGCTCAAATGGATTTCACTGGGAAGGCAGGCTGATAGATGCTCCCAGGGTTATTTGCCTGACCTGACCTAAGCAGTAAGGAGGGATTCCTCCATGAGCAAAGGGATGGGCTTTAAAAGGATTGAGGCCACCTGACATGTTGGCCAAAGCACAGAATTGGAAGAAGGGCAGAAGACTTCTTCAACTAATTCAATATGTGATCATAGGCAAGCCTCTCTCTCTCTCTGTCTCTCTGTCTCTGTCTCTGTCTTCCCCTTCCCCCCCCCCCCCACTCCATTTCTTCTCCTGTAAAATGAGGAAGTGGCTAAATGGCCGTCAAGATTTTAAATATATTTCTGATTCAAAAGAGGGGTATTCTAGGGACCCCTAAGGGGAAAGAGCACAGCCCTTATTCTAGTTAATCCACAGCCTCATTCCAGACAGATGAATATACCAAATAGATATATAGCTGGGAACACCAAAGGCTCTCAGAAGGAGGGCTCCCATAGACATAAATATGAGACCAGGGAAGGGTAGACTTCTGAGGCACTAGCTCCCAGGCCCTAGAATCAAGACATCCGTCTGGAAAAAAAAACTAGCAAAAGGCCGACAGAGAAGGGATCAGGACTGAGGGCTCTGACTTCCAGACCAAGGCCTCTGGATCACTGCTCCCTTTTCCCCACCCTGGACCATTTGCCCTGAAATTCTAGGCTTCCAAGTTAGGCAAAGCAGTGTCTAAGAGTGCCCTGGGGTCCCCTTAAGCCTAACCCCATCCTTGCAAGGAACATAGTTGGGTCCAGGGATTCCTAAGGGTTGGGGAGTGGAGGATAATTTAATTATTTCTGACTCTTCTGGTTTCCAATGACCCAGCCTTCAGCAAGCCCACTAAAAATATTTCCTCTCCTGAGTCCTTTGGGCTCAATATTCTTTGTTAAGTCTACAGTTCTCCAAGTTTCTTGAAAGGGGTATTTCTTAAGCAATTTACCATTTACCGGGTGCTTCCTCCATATAATAACCCAGAGACAGAAAGTGAAGGGCTTATTAGTTTCCTTTTACAGATAAGGAACCTGAGGCCAGGAAAGATGAAATGACTTGCCAGAAGTCCCATAGCTAGCAAGCAGGAAGACAAAAAGAGAAAGGTGGGGAAGAAGCTGAGTAGGAGGCCTTAGGAGAAGGGCCCACTGATCTCCCAAGTTCAACTGGGTGGGAGGAGGTGACCAGAGATAATGGGAAGATAGAGGGTCTGGGGGTGCTGGGGTGGGGGGGTGGGATGGGTAAGTCCCTGCAGAAAAACAACTCCCCACACATTCAAGTCCAGAGCTCCTCCAGGCGCAGGTCTCCTCTGGGAGGAGGAGGGGGCAAGTCAGGTTGGCCTTTCTGAATGGCTTGGAAAGGATAAAAGGATTGCGTGTGAGAGCGTGGGGGGGGGGGGACCTCACTCCTTCTACTAGATAGAGTTTTGGGTAAAAGTAGGTCAACTCTGGTGGCTCCACCTACACCCCTCCCCAGTAGGAATCTGGAAAAAGTTCTGCCCCAGAAGCCAGACATTGAAACCTTCCAGCCAGCCTCCTTCCTCCTCTCCTACTTCGAGCCTAGTACAAAGGGGGCTCTGTGCCTTCGTCTCCCCAATCGGGCAAAGGCAGCTTGCTCCCACGGAGATCACCCACCACACACCCAGTCCCATCCACACCAAGGCACCAATCACACCCAGCTCCCCCCCCCCCCACGCCTGCTCTCCACTCAGTCTCCACACTCAAAGTTACACCCGTGAGTCTCATGCTCACGATCACACTCTTAACTAACGCCTAGCAAGGACACAAAAAGTGCCACAGACTAGAACAGACCCTCTCAGTCACCCCGCAGCCCTGTAACACCATCGCGACCCAGTCACTAAAATACACGTTCTCCATCACACTCCTAAATACACTCCCTACGGATCCACGCACGGCGTCTAACAGCCTCTCACACCCAGGCAGCCTGGCTGGCACTCCGTCTGGAGCTTTACAATTCCTCTCAGTTCCGCTGCTGCAGACACTCAGCCCTCTCCCTCTCGAAGCCTGGCTCCCCTGCCTCCCCCCTCCCCTCAGCAGTGCCTCCGCCCCTCGGGGTCCTCACCTCAGGGTCGGTCCAGCCAAGTTCACAGCCGCCGTAGGGTCAAGTTCACAGCCGCCCGCCTCAGCCTCAAGTCCCGCCGCCGTAGCGCCAGCCACGCTGTGTAGGGCGGTGGCCCAGGAGCTGCGCGGGACTTTGGAGCGGGCAGACGGGCGGGCGGAACCCACGGACCAGGAAGCAGGGAGTTTCTCACTCTTCAGCCAATAAGCCTCCAGTCTCCACTCAATTCTAACCCTCCAGGGCTATCCAAGGCTGGCTTTCATTCTTCATCCCCACGAAACCCAGGTCCCTCTCACAGAGCCCCTCGGTCTCCTTCTCCAAGCCTCTATTGACCCCAGGTAGGACCCTAACCCCTCATTAAGTCTTCTTCCCTATCACTGTGGCCCAGGTCCTCCCTACTAACCCCTTCACTAAGCCCCTACCCTGGACTGAGAGCCGGTGATCCAACCCTCACTCAGTTACTGCCCCCTTTCACTTAGCCTTCACATTCTTCCTGTTCTTAGTTTTTTCAGTCGTGTCCAACTCTTGAGGACCTTGCCAAAGATACTGGAGTGGTCTGCAATTTCTTTCTCCAACTCATTTTACAGAAGGAAGAACTGAGGCAAGCATGGGGAAGTGACTTGCCCAGGGTCACTAGTAAGTGTCTGAGGTCATAGTTGAACTGGGGAAGATAAGTTTTCCTACCTGCAGGCACAGCCCTCTGTCCACTGGGCCACCTAGCTGCCCCAAATTCACCAATTCCAACATTATATTCCCTTCCTTAAACCCCTATCTCTAAGCAAGGAAGCCCCTATCAATAATCACTGAGCTTTTCTCCCCTTCCATTCTGGAGAATCTGTTCTCCTCACTGAGCCCTCTCACCTCGGGGAACTCCCCATTTCCAGGAGACTTCCCTTTCAATGACTCAAAGCCTCTGTTCCTGTCCCTGAGGCATTCCCACCCCCCTCATTGAGCCCCTACCTTTTTCACCGAACCCTCCAGACTACACAGCCCCGTCCCTAGGTGCCTTCTTTCTGCTAAACCCTCTGAGTGACCTCTGTGAGTCCACTTGGGAAGTGAGTTGACCCAGAGGGCTCCCTGGGTACTGAGGGCCCCCAGTAACTTCCAACGGGCCAGTCAAGTCCAAGCCTGAAGTCAAGCCCACACCCAGAACATCATCAAATGCCACAGAGTTGTCAGACTTGAACTGGATAAGCTCCCAGGAGTCCCTTCTGGTTTGGGGGAGGGGCCTGGACTCCTGGAATTCTCTGAAAAGGGGTTGGGGACACATGCCGTTTCTACGGCTGTCACGAGAGGGCAACCTTGATCCGCTTGCTGGGTTTAATCTGGAGCTGCCTAGAGGGGAGGGGGCAGACAGAGGAAGGGGAGTCATCTTAATCAATATACCCTCCAGTCCAAATATCTGGATACATTAGTGGCAAATTCACCCCCCCCCCCCAACCCCTCACGCACAGAACTTCTTCGCCTGACTGGGAAGTCCTTAGAAAGTTCCTCCAGACTGGAGCCAGCCTTCCCTTGCTTCATCTGCCCGTTTTGAGGAGTGAGGAGGAAGGTAACATAAATTCCAAGACCCTGAAAGGGTTACTACCTGTGTCCCAAAGATAGAAATCTAGCCAGAGTAGGGGAGGAAGACTAGAGATGGGAGCTGCCCTCTTCTCTCTAGACCCCCTTGGGGTAGTCAACCTCATCTTCTATTTTACTGCCCCTCTTCCCAATATCCTGACACCAGCAGCTGACCAGTTACCAAGACAGACAGGTAAGTAAGCCAAAGAACCCTGGGAACTGCAGCAGCACCCCACCCCCACCCCACCACTGCCCCTCCCCAAAGCCACCACCCAGTGAAACCACCTCAGTGACAACTTCCTTTGCCTGGGCTATTCCCAATGCCCCTCACCCCAACCCCAAGCCACGACTACAGAAGACTTAGAAAAGTAAGTTCTTGCCTCCAAAGTCCTCCCTTAGAATGTGAGCTACTTGAGAGCAGAGATTGTTGGGATTTTTTCTCCATACTCCTAGGCAGGGGTCCCCAAACTTTTTACACAGGGGGCCAGTTCACTGTCCCTCAGACCATTGGAGGGCCAGACTATAAAACCCTAACCCTAACCCCAACCAGGCAGCAGAATACACAGTGCAGAATCCCCTCTCCCAGATCACCACTCACCATGCTGACATTTTCCATTGTGCAGCCACATAATCATTCTAAGGCACCATGCAAAGGATTATGTCACCAGAGGTAGTACTGTATGTGAGCCATGCTTTGTGGCACGGCCACACACAGTGCTCCTCTCAATGACCACCAATGAAAAAGGTGCCCCTTCCAGAAGTGTGGTGGGGGCTGAATACATGGCCTCAGGGGGCCACATGTTTGGGGACACCCCCCCCTCCTAAGCCTTAGCAAAGTGCTTTGTACATTGTAGGTGCTTAATAAATGCTTTAACATTCACTCAATTAAAAATTCACTCTAGTCACAGATTTTGCTTTTTCTTCACTTTTTATCACAAATGTTTCTCCCCTCTCCCTCCAAACTCCTTCCATTCACACTGTCACTACATTAATGCAGGTCTTTTTTAGCTCTTACCTTTTGGACCAGTAACAACTCTAAGACTGAAGGGTGAGGGCTGGGCAAATATAGTTAAGTGACTTGCCCAGAATCATACAGCTAGGAAGCAGATGAGGCCAAATTTGAACCAAAGTCCTCCTGAATTCAGGCCTGATGCTGTATCCACTGAGCTACCTAGTTCCCCCCACTAAGGCAGATCTCATTGGAACATCGATGCATTACTGGTGGAGTTGTGAATTGATCCAACCATTCTGGAGGGCAATTTGGAACTATGCCCAAAGGGCGCTAAAAGACTGTCTGACCTTTGATCCAACCATAGCACTGCTGGGTTTGTACCCCAAAGAGACAATAAGGAAAAAGACATGTACAAGAATATTCATAGCTGCACTCTTTGTGGTGGCAAAAAACTGGAAAATGAGGGGATGCCCATCAATTGGGGAATGGCTGAACAGATTGTGGTATATGTTGGTGATGGAATACTATTGTGCTCAAAGGAATAATAAAGTGGAGGAATTCCATGGAGACTGGAACAACCTCCAGGAAGTGATGCAGAGTGAGAGGAGCAGAACCAGGAAAACATGTACCCAGAGACTGATACACTGTGGTACAAGTGAATGTAATGGACTTCTCCATTAGTGGTAATGCAGTGATCCTGAACAACTTGGAGGGAGCTATGAGAAGGAACACTATCCACATCCAGAGGAAAAACTGTGGGAGCAGAAAAACAACCGCTTGACTACATGGGTAGAGGGCATATAGTTGGGGATGTAGACTCTAAATGAACATCCTAATGTAAACAACAACATGGAAATGGGTTCTGATGAAGGACACAAGTAATACCCAGTGGAATTGCCAGGGGGGGGAGGGGAGGGAAAGAACATTACTCTTGTAACCAAGGAAAAACATTCTAAATTGACTAATTAAATAAAAATTAAAAAAAATAGTTCCCTATTGTCCATAGGACAGAATACAAACTCTTTATCCTGGTATTCAAGGCTTTCTGATATCTCATGTCTCTTTACTTTTTCAGTCTTATCTCTCAAAACCCCCATTTATATTCCCTGTTTCAGTCAGACTAAACGACACTGTCCACAGAACCCTCCATAGAACCCCTTGTTCCTTATCCCTGCCTATAGATATCCTCTGCATTCTACAGAAACTAGCTCAAACGCCACCTCTCCCATAAAGCCTTCTTTGATCCCTTGACTAGCCAGAAATCATGTTGTGGTACCACGGAAAGAATACTGGGTCTGGAATCTAGAGACCTGGATTTGAATCCTGGCTCTAGCTGTACAACCAAGTGGCAAGTCATTTAAACTGGACAAGCATTTATTGAATTCCAACTTATACACCAAGTAGCTCAAATACAATAGCATCTAATGTGACACAAGTGGTCATGAATACACAGTAGTCCAGCATCTATATTTAGCAAAACCCAGGTGTAAAAAGGTCTGAATTTTTTCCAAATTAAAAAAAAATATTTTCCATGGTCATGTGATTCATTTTTTCTTCCTCTCCTTTTCCCTCCCTCCCCCTCCAGAGTCGACAAGCAATTCCACTGGGTTGCACAAATGTTATCAATTGATACCTATTTCCATATTGTTCATTTTTATACTAGAGTAATTTTTAAAACCCAAACTCATAATCATATACCCATATAAACAAATGATAAGTTATTTGTTTTTCTTCTACTACATTTCTACTACCACAATCCTTTCTCTCGATGTAGATAGCATTCTTTCTCATAAGTCCAAGGGCAAGTCATTCAGCTTCTCTTAGTTTCTTCATCTGTAAAATGTAAAATGTAAAATCTGTAAAAAAATTTCTGTAAAAATCTGTAAAATATAAAATCTGTAAAATGGGTGTACAAATACTGGCACTTGTGTAGTGGAAAGAATACTGGATTCAGATTTAGAGACTTGGGTTCAAAGTTGCTTGCTCTCTGTATGGGATTCACCTTCAAGGGTGTTTCCGAACAATCACCAATTGTTCATGGACCGCTAAACTCTTGTAGCTTTAAATCTATTGATCTAAAATCCAAACTGTTGAATGAGTGGATGCTACTCCTCTTTGCTTCTCCCCATCCTGACCCCTCACCCTTATAATTACCAAAGCCCTTGAGAATTGTCTCATGTCTGCTCCATACAATAATCCTAGTGGCACAGAAAGCCTCGCAGGAGACTGCATAACATGCAACCAGGTGGTGTCATGGATAGAGCACTGTAGTCAGGACAACTGAAGTTCAAATCCAGCCTCAAGCACTCACGAGCTACATCACTTCATTTCCGTTTGCCTCAGTTTCCTCAATTGTAAAAGGTGGATAATATTAGCATTCCAGGAAGGTGAGGATCAAATAAGATAATATTTGCAAAGCACTTAGCCCAATGCCTGGCACATAGTAGGCTCTAATTATTGTTATTAGTGGTAAGAATTTTGGATTTGAAGTCAAGGACTTGGGTTTCAATCCAGGATCATATGCTTACTATCTGTGTGACCTGGGGCAGATCATAACTTCTCTGCATCTGTTTCCTCATTTATAATATGAGGAAGTTGGATTAGACTATCTCAGAGAGCCCTCCCAGCTCTACATTTGTGGTTGGATGCTCATAATTCCTTGAAATCCCAATAAGGGATTGAAGCAGCCATTCGTGGTGGCACTGAGCACTTCTAATGCTCTGTGGTGCTGAGACCTTGTCAAAGCAGCCTTTTGGGCTCTTGGGGGCATGGGAATCCCTGCCTCACCACCAATCGATGGACCAATCAAATCCATGCTCCTTATTAAGTACTTATACTATATCAGGCACTGTTCTAGGTGCTGGAGACACAAAGACCAAAGGGAGGTTGTCCCTGCCCTCAAGGAATTTATATTTTATTAGACAAATGGGAGAAATAAAGGATCTGGGAGAAATACATTTCCTGTCCCCTGGAGTTGGGCTAATCTTTTGGGGTAGGGGGAAGAGGAGATGTCTTGAGTCTGGGCTCACTGGGTTTGTTTTGGGGAAGGAAGTGTCTAGAACTGGAAAAACCCAGACCTCCTCCCTGAAGTCCTCCTTCTCTGTGTCCCACCTAGTCACCCATCCTCCAGTAGTGCTCCATCCTTCTTTTGAAGGATGGAGTCCATTCGACTCCCTTTATCCCCACCCCAAAGGAGCCCACATCCTATCCTGGGAGGGGACCCCTAAATCTTCTCCCCCACCTTGAGTCTTGTGCTGGGCACACACAGATGTTTTGTTCTGTTTTAAACTTTCATCAATAAAGTATTGGTTCCAAGGCAGAAGAATGGTAAGGGCTAGGCAACTGGGGTTAAGTGACTTGCCCGGGGTCACAGGGCTAGCAGATGTCTGGCTAGATTTGGACTCAGTCCACCTTTCTCCAAGCCTGACTGTCTACCCACCAAGATAGATAACTGCCCCACAGCAGATGTTCAGTAAAGGTTTGAATCTTCTATGTTTGGTCTTTGATGATAATGCTTATAATAGCATTAATTTAGGTTTCCTATAGTTCTCCAAGGCTGATCAAGTGCTTTCTCCACAAAAATCTTTTAAGGTAAGTAGTGCCAACATTTATTCACATATTCATCTCTCTCTTTCTCTCTGTCTCTCTCTCTGTCTCTCTCTCTCTCGCCTTCCCTCTCCTTCTCTCTCCTTCCCTCTGTCCCTCCCTGTGTCTCTTTCTCTGTGTCTCTGACTCTCTCTCTCTCATCCTCCCTTCATTCATTTGTTTAGAATGGGACTAGAATGTTTTGTAACCCTTACCTTCTGTTTTAGCATCTATTCTAAGGCAGAAGAGTGGCAAGGGTTAGGCGATCAAGGTTGAGTGACTTGTACAAGGTCACACAGCTAGGCTAAATCTGAACCCAGGTCCTCCTGGCTCTAGGCCTGGTATTCTACCCACTGTGCTACCTAACTGCCCTAGGCTCTGTATTTTCCTAGGTCAATGAAGAAACTCCCTCTACCAATGCCAGCAGGCAACTCCTTTGGCATCTATAGTCTTAGAGATCTAAGTGCCTGGGAGCAAAGAGACATTGAGTGGCTTGACTAGGGTCATTCACCCAGGAGGCATCCAAGACAGGACTCAAACTCAGTTCTCTTGACTCAGAGGCCAGCTTTTCATTTTATTTCTATCCTATCCTACTTCTCACTGAAAGTATTATTCAAATGAGAAGATATTTTACAGAGGAGGTCACCGAGCTCAATGGAGAGAAGGCAGTTGAGCAAAAACATCAGGATTTGAACCTCAGATCCTCTGGAGTCCTTTGCCATTAGACCTCAGTGTGACACAGTGAGGAAAGAACGCTGCACTGGACTCTAGCCTGGGATCCTGGCTTCCAGCTCCATCTTTATCACTGATTCATTGAGTGACAATTAGTCTGGATGTCTTCATCAATAAAATACGAATTACAAAGACCAGAAGAGCAGAGAGTCTCCCATGGGTTGGATTATTTGGGGAAGCAGCAGGACTGGACACACTGACCTCTCCAGTTCTTTCCCTCTGGGCCTGGGAAGGCAGAGATGATGGGGAGGGAGGAGAATGAATTTCCCTTAAACTAGGTTTAAGCAGCTAGCAGTGGTAGAGCACTGCACCTGGAGTCAGGAAGACCTGAGTTCAAATTTGACCTTGGACACTTACTAGCTGTGTGACCCTGGGAAAGTCACTTAACCCTGTCGGTCTCAGTTTCTTCGTCTGTAAAGGGGGCTGGAGAAGGAAATGCAAACTGCTCTAGTATCTTTGCCTCGAAAACCCCAAATGGGTTTTTGAAGCGTCCGACAGGACCGAGCAGCAACAACAAACTGGGGCCCCTCTCTCCAACCTCCTCTACTGACCCATCCACAAACGTCCAGCAGGTGGCAGCAGAGCCGAAGAGGCCAGTGCGCGGGTGGGGCAGTGGGCGGGATGCCCCCCGGGGCTTCCAGCTCAGTGCTCAGCATCCCGGAGCTTTCAGTAGCCGGAGTCGATCCTTTCCCTCCGCCTCTCCTCCTCCTTCTCCTCCTTTTTTTCTTCCTCCGCCAAATCTGCCTGGCTCAGCCCTGCCTGCCCCTGCAGGGGCCATGACCATCAACAGCCTCCACCAGGGGGGCAGCTACAAAGTCCAGATGCCATGTCTGAGCAAGGTAAGAGGGGCAGGGAGCCTGCGGCCATCCTCTGCGCCTGGTGACCCCAGGGTTCCCCTCCTGGGAATGGGGGCCAGGAACGATTGCCTGGACAAGTGATAGAAGGAGGGTTTCAAAAGACGGGGCTGGGGGGCAGCCGTACTTTCTTTGTACATAGTCTTGGGGCAGCCCGTGCCTTGGAAAGGAGGCTGGGGAGGGTCCTGTGGCCTGGGAGAACATAGAAGGGGCTGATGGAGGAGGGATTCTGTCTCTGAAGACAGCCTGGTCCAGACCTGGTCGGAAGGACCCTGAGCGGTGGGTATCTTGGGACCTTTAGAGGGCTTAGCAGAAGAACAAAGGGGGTGCCCAGAGGAGAGCAGCCTAGCAGATGCCCTGTGGTGTGGGAGGAACCTGGAAAAACCCATTTCCCTAAGAGGACCTCAGGGATGCTTTGCCTTGTGGACCCTTTTTGAATGAGGAAAGTCTGAGCTCAGGAACACTAAGCTTTCTGGGCTTGAGAACTGCAAGAGTCCTCCAGTGGCAACTGGCTGACCAGTCCTGAGTGGTCAGGGTTTACCCCCTCTTTGGGGAAGCAGAAGTCACTGCTAGACCACCAATGGCTTATCTCCAGCTTCAGAGCCTTGGTCCTTCTCCCCACCCCGTTTCTGCCCTCCCTTTTCTTCTCTCCGATGTCTTCTTGGCTCTGGGCTCCCCTTAAGCCGGTTGCTGTGTGCCAGTATGGAGAGGATTGCTGCCTCACTCTTCTGGGAGTGGCACTGACATTCCCCTAAATCCTGGCTGTGGTTAGATTAGGGGTTCTGGCCAGAGACTGCTGTGGGCCCAAACATCCTGGACAAAGGGCTCCATTGGTTCTAGGTCAGGTCCCTGCTAAAGATTTTTTAGCTTCCAGGACTATTATTACACCCTTACATTCCTTGACAAAGTTGAGTTCGCTTTCATAGAACAGAGAATACCAGCACTGGAAACATGGCTTAAAACATAGAATATAGCCTGTAAGAGGTGAGAAAGCTCCTTTGAATATAGAAATAGAATCTCAGGGCTGGAAGAGACCTTAGAACAAAGAATATAGACTAACAGAATATGGACTATCAGAGGTAGAAGGGTTCTTAGAACATAGAATGTCAGAGGTGGAAGGGACTTTAGAACAAAGAATCTAGACTGTCAGAGGTAGAAGGGTTCTTAGAACATAGAATGTCAGAGGTAGAAGGGACTTTAGAACAAAGAATCTAGACTGTCAGAGGTAGAAGGGTTCTTAGAACATAGAATGTCAGAGGTGGAAGGGACTTTAGAACAAAGAATCTAGACTGTCAGAGGTAGAAGGGTTCTTAGAACATAGAATGTCAGAGGTGGAAGGGACTTTAGAACAAAGAATCTAGACTGTCAGAGGTAGAAGGGTTCTTAGAACATAGGATGTCAGAGGTGGAAGGGACTTTAGAACAAAGAATCTAGACTGTCAGAGGTAGAAGGGTTCTTAGAACATAGGATGTCAGGTGGAAGGGACTTTAGAACAAAGAATCTAGACTGTCAGAGGTAGAAGGGTTCTTAGAACATAGAATGTCAGAGGTAGAAGGGACTTTAGAACAAAGAATCTAGACTGTCAGAGGTAGAAGGGTTCTTAGAACATAGGATGTCAGAGGTGGAAGGGACTTTAGAACAAAGAATCTAGACTGTCAGAGGTAGAAGGGTTCTTAGAAAATAGAACACAGAATATCAGAACTGGAAGTGTCTTTAGAACATAGAATATCAAGAGTAAAAGGGGCCTTGGGAACACAGAACATCAGAACCAGAAGGGTCCGTAGAACAGAACATAGAATGTCAGAGCTGGAAGGATGCTTAGAACATGGAATATCTGAGCTTGAAGGATGCTTAGAACATAGAATGTCAGAGTTGGAGGGGTCCTTAAAACACAAAATGCTAGTTTATAGAGGTGGAAGGACCTTAGATACCATCAGTCCACCTCCTCCTTTTGCAAATGAGGACATTGAGGCTCAGCAAGGAGGAATTACCAACCCCTAGCTTTGATTTACTACTTAGCTTTAAAGATTTTGTGGTCCATTCCCCCTCTAGGTCCCCTCAGAATCCCTGGAACTTCAGCGTTGGCTAACAGACTAGCCTGGGGTTCCTCTGAGCCCTCTCAGGACACTTTCCCAGAGTCTCTCTGTCCCCAGTTCTTGAGTTCTGTTGGCTTTTCAGGGAGGCCTGACAGTTGATCTCTGGGAAGGAGTAAACAGCTCAATAGCAGAGCCATGGGCTGATCGGCGCCGTCCTTCCTTGGTCCTGGAAGGAGCCAAGCTCTGCTCTGGGAAGGCATTTAGTCAAATGCTAAAAATAAAAGCAGCCTGCTTTGTTGTGGACGAGACTCCAGCCCCGGGGCCCCCAGGAGGGAAGGCTGGAGGGGCGGGAGAGAGGGAACCCTGCTCTCACTCCGGGTGGAGGGAATCAGGAAGGGAGGAGAACCAGGAGCTCTCCCTCCCAAGAGTTCTCAGCCCTAGGGATAAAATGTTTAAAAGGACATTGGTGTTTCCTCTCTCTGGCTTCTTGCCTAGCCCCGGGCAGTCCATCCCCTAGAAAGGTGTCCCCTAGAGAGGAGGAATAATTTTCTACCGAGGCTGAAGATGTGGCTGTTTGTGTGGGGGTCTAGCTAGATTTCAGAGGCTCTGAAGTCCCTCCTCTCCACTTTCTCCACTAAAAAGTGACCTCTCCTACTTAGTACCTGGCCCCTGAAATCCACCCATTCAAGATTCACTCCTTTGACTGGATTCCCACCTAAAACGCAAATACTTCCTGCAGTAGTCTTTGCTAATGGAGACAGCCAGCGGATACTGGGTCCCTAAAGTGCCAGGGGAGCAGGAAAGGCAGCAGGGGTGAAAACAGGCAGACTTTACATCATTCCCCTTTTGGCGAGGGCCTGTGCCAAACAGAAAGGAGAGGCCTGGACCGGGTCCAGGCTCAGCCATAGTCTCGGTGGTCTCTCATCTTTGTATGCCTCAGATGGAACGGGTGATTGTGGGCATGCAGGACCCAGACATGGGGGTGAAGATGAGGAATCAGCGCCTTCTCATCACAGTGATTCCTCATGCCATGACGGGTGAGTCCTGAGGAGCCTGGAGAGGAGTCTCGAGGGTGCCCAAGCCCCTCTGCGGTGAGGGGGGATTACTTTGGAAGGCTCTCTCCAAGAGCCGGGAAAGGCAGGTTGCCTCGGGGAGGCCCTGGGAACCCTCCCAACCCCCTGGGATGAAGAGCCCCCCCCCCCCCCCGCCTCGCCCCAGTTCTCCGCCCCCCCCCCCCCCCCCCCCGCAACTCTGAAAGGAGAGCTAGCCTGCGCTTCCCCCATCGCTTCTCTCCCATTAATGCTCTCCATTATCAATTATGCAGCAGCTTGGGGGCAGGGAGTGAAGTGAGGAGAGCTTGAGGTCCAAGGCTCCGCGGGGAGTGGTGCTCCCCATCCCCACCCCAAATCCCCCGGACTTCTGGATCCCAGGCCATTTTAGCTCCACTTTGCGGGGGGGAGGGGGGGTAGGAGAGGAGGCTGGGTTTTTTGCCCCGCTAACAGAGTAGGGCAAAAAATGCCCCTCCTGGAACCTTCCGTCGGGGCGATCTCATTGGGTCTTGGGCTGGGGAGCAAAGGAGACGGAGAAGTGACCCCTGTCTCCAGGGGCATCTCCGGCTTTGGAAACTGCCCGTTCCCTCTTCCCCGACTATTCACGGCCAAGGGGAAGGGGAGGCAGAAGGGGAGCTGAGATCACCCCTGAGGCTTCCTGACTCAGTCCTCCTATTTTGCTGTCCTTTCTACATCTCTTTCTCTCCTTTTCTCCTTCCCCCTTTGTCTCTCCCAAAAGGCCACGATATTGTGGAGTGGCTTATCCAGAAATACTCCATCTCAGAGGAAGGTGAGAGGGCATCAAGGTTGGGAGGAACAGTTTCCGGCTTCGCGGGCAGGAGGGGCCGACTAAACATTCCCCTTGTCCTCTGAGTCCCCGGAAAGCCGGAGAAACCCACAGTTCTTTGGCCAATCAACAAAACCCCTGAGCTGGGCCGGTTTCTCACTGCAGTCTCCCACACGCGCTCCAAATATGGACTTTCCCTCCCCGGCCAAGTCTTCCCTCCAGAAGAGACCAAGGCAGCGAGGGCTCCGTCTAATCTCGGAGATGGCTTTTGGTTTTGATTTCGATGCTTGTTAGGAAGTGCAATTCCAAAGGCTGCCCAAGGCAGCGAGTGCCCCAACACTACACTGAAGGTATTTGAGCCAAACGGAAGGATCCCTGGCTGCGGAGGGACAGAGAGGATTCTCGTCCAGCCAGGGCTTCGGCTGGATAACGGCGGCTCGGGAAGGCTCCTCCAACTCCGAGATCCTGTGATGGGGAGAGGATGGGGGATGGGACCTCCCTAAAGGGACAGGGGAGCACAGTAAGGGGACGGAGTCCCAGTGAGGGCTGTGTGGGTCATTTGCACGGGGAGCTTAGGTTTTAAAATGCCGCTACTTGCTCTAGAAGTCTGATGCCCCTTCATCCAGCAGCCTGTAACAGGACCCTAGAGCTGGCCTTTCGTGCTAGCCTCACTGGGAACCCCTATTGAGTTCACTAGCTTTGCACCCACTCAGCTCCTCCTCTGGGGACTGGGAGACAGCTAAGGCCAAGAAAACCCATTCTAGGAGGGCGCTTGGGTAGAGACTAACTGAGAATAACCCTAGGCTCTGGCCCAAGGGTTAGAGGTTCCCCTGGAGTTTCTGATCACCCTGGCCTGGCTCTCCTCTTCTTCCACTTCCTCCTCCTCCTCCTCCTTTTTCTCTTTCTCCTTTTCATTTGCCTCCTCCTCCTTCTCCTTTTCCTCCTCCTCTGTCTTCCTCTTCTTCCTTTCTCCTCTTCATTTGCCTCCTCCTCCTTTGTCTTCCCCTTCCTCCTCCTCTTCTTCCTCTTCCTCCTCTTTCTCTTCCTCTTCCTCCTCTTTGTCTTCCTTTTCCTCCTTTTCTTCCTCATCATCCTTTTCTTCTTCCTCCTCCTCTTCCTCCTTTTGTTCCTCATCCTCCTTTTTTCTTCTTCTTTCTTCTTCTGCTCACTCAGGGCATACAGAATCATGGGAATCAGTGCAGGGTTAGATAAGGAAATATCTCTCAGCTCATTTCTGTTGCCTATATGAGGCTTTTCCTGATTCCCCCAAGTTACTAATGGATCCCCACCCTGAAATAATTTTGGATGTTTTCTATCATCATTTCCATGCTTACACACGGTTTCCCCCCAATAGATTGTTAATTCCTTAAAGAAAGAAAGTAGACAGCTAGTTGGCATAGTGGAGAGAGGGGGGACTTAAGAGTCAGAAAGACCCAAGTTCAAATTTTCACTTGGTCATTTCCCAACTCTATCCCCCTAGGCTTGGTATCTCATCTCTCTGCCTCTGGTTCTCATAGGTAAAATGGAGATAGTAATAGCCCCTCCCTCATCCAGTGGTTGTAAAGATCAAATGAGATAATCATTGCCAAGTGCCTAACACAATACCTGGTGCATAGTTAATGGTATATGAGTGTTAGCTATTATTATTATTTGATAATGGATCAAATGCTTTATACATATTTAAAGCCCTATATAAATGTTCAATATTACTGATGTCTCTGTAGCCACTCTGCCTGGCATGTAGGGTTTTGTTTTTGATCAGAGCTTTGATTTAGTCAGGCTGGGCCTTAAATAATATGAAGCTTCAAAGCTGCCCTAAAACTCTCAGGACCTCCTGGATTATGGCTGAATAATAATTATGGGGAATATACCCATACATTGTTTGAGTCATTGAAGGGTGGTTGGTTAATATTATAGAACTGAGGAGAGGGACAAATTTGGAAGTGACAGTTGCGTACAAATCAAAGGTATCTGCATTTTAAAAAGCGTTCCTCAGAACTAGATAGCATTCCCCAGAACTGATCTCAGGCCAGATCTCTCTTTGCAGAGTCTCTACACCTGGGGAATCTCATTGTGAAACATGGCTACATCTATCCCCTGAAGGACCCTCGATGTCTTGTGCTACGAGCAGATGATTCCCCTTACAGGTTCCAGGTGAGGCTGGGCTTTAGGTCAACCCTCTCTTTGTAACAAAGAAGGGAAATCAAGTCCCAAAGAGGGTGAGGGACTCATCCAAGGTCACACAGTGAATTTTGAATGCTTTGATGGTGATGGTGGAGGGGTGTCTAGACCTCAAGTGGGACAACCTCCAGACAGCTAGCCATCCCGGTGAAGGTCAGGGCACCCATTTCCTGGATTTAGCTTTAAAGAGGCTTTCTGAGCCTGGGGTTGTGGGAGCTGGGGCTAGCCTTGTATATAAGTATTGATCAGCTCCTTTCCTCACTCAGGATTGCCTCCTGGATTGCAGCTGGCCCTCCTCCCACGTTTTCACTCCAAACAAAAAGACTGAATTACATTTTTCACATATTTTTTTAGTTCATAAAAATGGCAAATGAGGGGGGCATGAGGTGGTAGCACAGAGAACTCTGTACTTGCTGTTGGAAAATTGGGGTTCAGGCCTTACAATCCTAATGGCATATGGTTATGGGTATGTCACTAAAACTCGAGCCTCAGTTTCCTTCTTTATAAAATGGAACCAATAACTTAAGTCACTCATCTTGTGGCATTGCTATAAAGAAAATTGTTTTGTGGACCAAAAAGTGCTGGAAAAATGGGAGAAGGATTTGGGATCGGAGAACCTGGGTTCGAATCCCAGCTTTTCTGCTGCTTACAAAAGGTAGACACTGAAGTCTCACTGAAGAAGACTGGAGCCTCAGTCCCCTCATTTGTTAAATGCAGTCCTTTCCAGCTCTAAAAATGGGGCCATACCATTATTGTTATTATTATTATTATTACTACCCCTTCCACTCACCCATTGTGTGCCCTGGGGCTAGTTTCATCCCTCTCTGGGTCTGCACACGTACAGGTGTGCTGGGTAACTTCCAAGGTCTCTTCTGTCTTCAATAACAATCTCCCCAAAGTATTTTTTTTTAAACAAAGCACATTTTTGTTTGGTTACTCACTACAACAGCCCCACAGAGCAAGCTGGGCAGGTAGTGTTGTCTCCATTGGACAGATAAGGAAAACAAGGCCCAGAGAAGAAAAGTAATTTGTCCAAGGGTAGACACAGAATTAATGGCAGAACCTAGGACTCCTCGTTTCCAAAGCTAAAGCTCTTCCCCTTGCCATTTTAGGTTGAAGGAAAGAATGTGAACAAAAGCAGATAGAGTTAAAAAAACTCAATTCAGAGAAATGGGGGGCTCCATCTTCAGGAGTAGGGGTACATAATGTTAGAGGGGTAGTTCAGAGCCCTGATCTGGATGGCAGAGGGCCTCAAATGCTATAAATGAGGTTCCAGGATTGTGAGATAAACCATCCATGTTTGCTTGTTCAGGAAGAAGCAGGGATGCTGGGGCAGCTGGGTGGTTCCATGGATGGAGAGCCAGGTCTAGAGATGGGAGATCCTGGGTTCAAATCTAGCCTCAGACACTTTGTAACCCTGGGCCAGTCACTTAACCTTTGTCACCTCACTCTTATAGCTCTTCTGCTTTGGAACTGATACTTAGTATCCTTTCCAAGACAGAATTAAAAATAAAAAGAAGAAGGGATGCTGTCCTTGGAAAGAGCATCCCTCTGCCCTGGCTTCAGCCTAAGATTTGGGTTTAATTTTTCACGGATGCTCTCCTTCTGTAGCAGCCAGCTCGTTACAATTTAGGAATCAGGCTCTTACCTTATTCCAGAGGTTTTTTCTTGGTGCCCTTCAAGGGCAGGGCCTTCCCTAGAAGATAACCCCCTAGATTGTTTTTTTATTTTAATTTAATTTAATTTAATTTTAATTTATATTGTAAATAAATGCAGGCACCCCGTTATTTGCATGTTGCCTCTGCATTAGAACTTAAGCTCTGAGGACAGGATCAGAGATTTTTTTTTTTGCCTTTGTATCCCTGGCACTTTGCACAGTGCCTGTCTCAGAATTTAAAAACTGCTTGTGGACTTGATTTGACTATGAGTTTAGAGGAAAGTCTGGGTTCCTCCAGAAAAGCTTCCTGGAAGAGGAAGAGGAGGAGGAGGAGGGAGGAAGGAAGAGGGAACCCACTCTGCTCTTTCCAGCACTGATGCCCTGCTCTCTCCCTCCTCTCCCCCAGACACCCTATTTCTGGATGAGCACCAAGTGGCCAGCTGCTGAACTGGATTATGGTGAGTGGGGCCAGGGCTAGGGCTGTAGCCAACAGATTTTTGAATGATTTGGGCATGGGGGTGGCTCCAGAGGCTATGTCAGGTCTTGGGAGATCGCGTTAGGGCAGTTCAGTTCCCTTTTTCCACAATTAAAGGAAATCAAGACCTAGAGAGGGTGAAGGACTTGCCCAAGGTCTCCACTTTTCTCCTTTATTCCTCCTCAAGCCCTTCATCCTCAGGACAGGGACAGGGTGGGATGATGGTGCTGGGAAGATCTGAGATTTAGCTACTCCTCCCCTTCCCCACCTCTGCTGGGGTGGTGGGGAAGGGGCTTACTTAGCCAGAGACAGCAACTGAGGTGGCTCTAAGGCTGACCGGAGAGCCAGGTTAATTGCTAAGTGCGGTGAATTGCAGCTGGATATGGAGTCCCCCAAAAGTGGGCTGGGAGAATGTGTGTGTGTAGGGGGTGTTCACGCATACACACACCTTTTTATGCACGCCGTATCTACGTTTCCAGCTATCTATTTGGCCAAGAAGAATATTCGGAAACAAGGGGACCTGATTGACCATGAAAAGGTAGGATGGCCCCAGCCTCTCTGCCCACTGAGGGGGGCACCTGCTGCAGAAATGACCCCCAGATGCCCAGCCCCTTCCCCTCTTGGCTCGACCCCACTCCGAGTCGCCTTGGGGCCCTCCAACCCCTGCCTCTCTCCTAGGGGTGATAGACAGCTGTGAGGCGGGGGCAGGGTTGGGTTGGGGGCTCCCTCTCTTCCTCTCCCGGCTCCTACAGGATTATTATAACCAGCTGCATAAGAAGATCAACCACACGTGGGACTTTGTAGTGATGCAGGCCCGGGAGCAGCTGAGGTGAGCATCCCTTTGCCCTTCTCTCCCACGCCCACCCTGTCCTCAGAACACAAACCCTGCTGGCCCGGCCCTGACCCAGCCGCTCTCTTTGGCCTGGATCCCCAGGGGCCTCTGAAATGCAGAAATAGAGCCCTGGACTGGGACTGTGTCAGACACTCCCCTGCTGGCTCTCTGTCCTCCCTCCACTCCTACTTCTCTCCTGGCACTGCCTAGACCAGGGGGCTGGGAACAGGAAAGGATGGATCTCGGCAGGGATACAGAGCCAAGAGCTAAGCCACTCAGCTGGGAAAGGAGATAAGGGACAATGGGGATGGCCAGATGTTGGTCAGTGGCCTTCCCAGATGTTTGGGGGGATGGTTGATTAATCCAACAGCCCAGAGTCTCCCCCATCTGCTTAATCCTCTCTGAAAGCAGGGATTAGAACCAGGCTCTCCCCTGAGAGCAGTACATCCCTGGTCTGATCTCTGTCTGCCCGGTACCTCCCCTCCTCCCTGGCCTGATCTCTGACTGAGCATCTTCCCTTCCCTTTAGAGCAGCCAAACAGCGCCGGAAAGGGGACAGAATTGTCATTGAGTGCCAGGAGCAGACTTACTGGCTGGTGAATCGGCCCCCGGTGAGACTCTCCCTACCTCTCCCTCAGCTTCCTGACATTAGGCACATGGCTTGACCACTCTGGGCCTCAGTTTCCCTTCCCCAATCAGTGAGGGATCTGGACCAGCAGAGGGGCTGAAAGGAAGGAGAAAAGGCCTGGGGGAAAGGGAGCAGGAAACGGTGTTTGGACATAACCAATGGGGAAAGGGTCTTGGGAGATGGACTCAGAAAAAGGGACACTGAAGATAAACTTTCTCTGAGGCTGGTGGGGCCTCATGGTGGGGGAGGAGGTAGACAGGGGCCAGGGAGATGGATTAGATGGATGCAGCTGGGATATGATCTACTTTCCTCAGCCCCTCACACTCTTCAAGCTGGCTTGGGGTCACTTCTATTCTGTCTCCCTCTGTTGTAGCTGAAAATTACAGTCTCTGAGAGCCACCCAGTAGGGTTTGGGGGAGCTGGGACCCCGGAGGGTGTTTAGTTTTTAAGTAGTTCCCTGCCCTTCCACCCTGACTCAAAGCCTCATTTGGGAACCAACTCCCCTTTCCTGCCTTGTGAAAAGAGGATGGGTCAGGATTTCTTCATTCCCACCCGGTACCAGGAGGCAGGAGGTTATGTGCCTGGAAAGATTCTGCCCAATGGACCTGGACTTCTGGGTGGGCGTGGGGGCAGCAGAGTCTTAACACTTCCCCAGTTGGTTCCATTGTGCCCAGGCTACAATGTGAAGGATAATTACGGGGATGAGGAATAAAGATCCATGGATTTACAGTTCTAAAGCTGGAAGGGGCCTAGGATACCACTTAGGTCGGCTCCTTCCTTTTACAGTTGGGGAAACTGAGGCCCAGAAGTCAAGTAGCTTGGCCAAGGCCACACAACTAGTACATATCAGAAACATTGTAGATCTGACTTCAGCAACAGTACCCTTTTTTCTGTGCCCCAGGAGTGGTCGAGGGGAGGGGTTGTGAAATCCCCTGGGGGATAGAGGTTTGAGAAGGTGGTAGACAATAGCAAGTTGAGAATTGACTCCTCCATTTCCCCTCTACCCCCATTTCTCTATCAGCCAGGAGCCCTGAATGTGATGGAACAGGGACCAGAGCGGGGCAACTGCTATACCTCCAGGGTGCAGATGGTGAGTAGCCCTGCCCTGCCCTTCCTTCTCTGCCCTGGATCCCTCATTGGCAGGGAATAACAACCCCTGCCCCATCAGCCCAATAGAGGCACTGTGAGCAAGGTCTTTTGTAAATTCTAAAATCAGGAAAGGATGCCTGGCACACGATGCCTCTGGTAGGATTTCAGGATCCGTGTCCAGAGCTGATCTTGGGCTCCCTTCCCCCTCTGCTTCCCATCTGGGGTCCAGCTGTGGCTTTGGATTAAGACCCAGCTTGTCCCTAGTTTCCTGACTCTCTCCATCCTGCTCTCCTGACCATACATAAAGAACTGATTGAAGCCACAATGCAAATGGGAATGGGAAGCTCTTTGAGGAACACAGATCTGTAGGCTTATAGATCTATGGCTGGAAAGGAGCCAAGATGCCACTTAATCCAAACCCCTCATTTTACAGGCAGGGAAGGTGAGACCGAGGTCAAATGACTTGGCCAAGACCACACAGTTAGTACATCAGAAACAGATTGTAGATCCTCAGATTTCAGAGGCAGTGCTCCAGACCCCATGGGCCAGAACATATGAAGCCCCCATGTGGAGACAGAAGATTTGTCTTATGTCTGGTGATGGTTGATTATCTCAGATAGGTTGAGACCAGGCTGAATTCCTTGTCTTTTAAATTTAAAATCAGACCTGAGGTTTCATAGAAACAGGGGGTTTCTGAGTGAGGAAGCTCCTGGAAATAGAGACTTCCTTTTCCCTTTCTCCAGTCTGGACTCGAAAGCCTTTAAAAGAGAATTCCAAAAGTCTCTTTCCTTCCAGCAAAGACCAGTCCATTCCTTTGTGCTGGAATCTGGGGGTGTGGCATGGTTAACATTGGAGCCCGAAACTAGATATACCACCATGGCTATAGCCTTTGGCTGGGCCCAGATATTGTGATTCAAGGCCCCCAATAGCTCCCTAGGATGGAAAAGCTAATATTCTTACTGGCACTTGAGTTATTTGATTTAACTCTGTCCCCAGTCCTATGAATGGGAGCTACATGGGTCTAATCCAAGATTGGGTATCTAGTGGATATGGTGTCAGGTCTGGAGTCAGGAAGACTGATCTTCCTGAGTTCAAATCTGGCCTCAGACACTTACTATGTGACCCTGGGCAAGTCACTTCACCCTGGTTGCCTCGGTTTCTTCATCTGTAAAATGAGCAGAAGGAAATGGTACAGTAGTATCTTTGCCAAGAAAACCCCAAATGGAGTCACAGAGAGTCAGACACAATTGAAACAACTAAACAATTCAAGATTGTGACTTTGAGCAAGTTCCTTCTTCTGTGGCCCTGTTTCCTTGTCTGTAAAAAGAGAGCCTTAGGGTTCTCTGCAGCTCTGAAATTATGGACATTTGCATACACCTGATCTATACTAAGGTCCTGACCTCAGATGCATCCCCAACAGTAGGAGTTGGACTCCAGCGAGCTATCCACACTCTCCCAGCCATCCTAATGATTAGAGCTTTTGGGATATGAGAGGCTGGTGGGATTAGAATTCAACCAGGCCTTGGGACTGGACAAGTGATCAGAAGAGAGGAGGAAAGACTGTGCCCTCCTTGGCATTTATGGGGAGACATTCTAAACAACGAGCACTGTACTTTATGCCTATGAGATAAAAATAACTAGAATTTATTCTAATCTCATGAAAACCTGGTGAGATAGATGCTGTTATTGTCCCCATGCGGCAAATGAGGAAACTGAGGAAAACAAAGGTTTAATTATTTGCTCAGGGTTTTGTAATTAGTAAGTTTAACATAGGATTTGAATTCAGGTCCTCTTGAGTCTAAGCCCAGCACTCTCTTCATATTCTATGCCACACAGGTATCTCACTATTTACATGGGTATGCCTTCTCCTTTTTCTTGTCTTTGGTTGTGAGTGGGAGGGAAGGGATAAAGAATTATTCCCCATTAGGGTCTCTCATGGTCCCCCATTCACCAGACTGCTCTGCCCTGTCCTCACCCTTCCTGTCTTAATTTTTTCCAGACTAAAAATATGGATTTTTATAAACGAGAGGTAAGCCCTTGGGTTCTATGGAGGTAGAATGGATCGTGGGGCCCTGGGATCCTTTCATTTGGGGCCTGCTTAAAGAGACAAGATGGTAGGACCATGGGTAGAATCTGGCTACTTCCTGGCTATGGGGATACTCCACTTTAACGTTTTTTTTTTTTAATTGGGCGGAAAATATGAACAAAGATTAAAAGTGAGGGAGTTTTCCCAACTGGAAAGTTGTCCCCAGCTAGCTGACCCCCTCCATCACTCCTTTTTCTCTTGTGCCTCTGCCCAGATTGAGTACTGTAAGAAGGCGATGAGTAGGACGAGGGTGAAGTCTTCTATCTGCTTGGAAGCGTGAGTGCCTTTGGATTGGGAGGAGCAGGGTCCAGAGGGTGGGGATGTCCACCCCAGAGGCTGTCCCACAGGCTTCCTTTGTTCTTGCCCATACTCCCCTGGCTCCATAATCCTCCATCTGTGATTTCCTGGACGTACTCTTCCTGGAGCAGCTCTTTCCTTTCTACAAGGCCTTCTTGAGTGGTGAGAATTCCCCTGAATCCCATCTGCCCTCTCTGGCATCACCACTTCCTACTTCTGGGACCTGGACCAAGTCATCCATCCATGGGCCTCAATTTCCTGGGTTGGACTAATTGACTGCCCAGTTTCCTTCCAGTTCTAAGGTCACGTTCCTGTTATCCTTGTGGGCTCTGTTTATGCAGGTACCTCAAGTTCAATGATCAGTACATGCCCCATGACCCCATCATGTCTGGCTGCCTGCCCAGCAACCCTTGGATCACTGATGATACAGACTACTGGTCAATGAATGCACCCACGTGAGTGCTTGTCCCACCTGTTGTGGGGGGGTGGAGGAGAGGGGCTGGAGAAGACCGGGAGACTCTGGGCTCCAGTAGGATCACTGCCCCACACACTGCTGATTCTTGGTGGGGATTAAGGGCCAGAGACAGGGAACTTGGTTCCAGAATTCACTGAGGCCATGCCAGGGGGCCTCATCACTCCTCACTCAAGGGAGGCAAGAACTAGAGGCCATGTACTAAATGGGACTTGAATTGGGCATTGCACTTAATGCTAACAGCTCTAATCAGCTCTGGAAAGGTGATGGCTTGAGGTATGGGCAGAGGCTTGCGTTTTGTTTGTTTCTCTCTTGTGGTGGGGGACAGAAGTCAAGAGCAACTCCTACCACCATATACACATTTATTGCCTAGGGTGCCAACACCTACTAAGCTTCGAGTAGAGCGTTGGGCCTTTAACTTCCGAGAGCTCCTGGGGGATCCTCTGGGCCATATACAGTTCATGGAGTTCCTCAAGAAGGAGTTCAGTGGTAAGACATCTTCCCCTGAACTCTACCCCTGGCCACACTCCTGTCAGATACAGGGACCCAGGAGCATGTATAGAAGCCTAAAGCAGAGACTGGCTAAGTGTCTGAGGCAGGATCTGAACTCAGGTCTTCTTTTTAAAAATTTTTTAATTAATCAATTAATTTTATTTATTTAGAATATTTTTTCCATGGTTACACGGTTCGTGTTCTTTCCATCCCTCCCCTCACAGAGCTGACAAGCAGTCCACTGGGTTATACATATGTCATTGTTCAAAACCTATTTCCATAGTATTCATATTTGTAATAGTTGAATTCATCTTCTGACTCCAAGTTCAATATTCTACCTGATCCCCTAGCTCCTATCATGGCTGACATGATGATGCTACAGTCCTTTCTGCTCCAGATTCAGCCTTTTTCTTCCCAGTTCTCCAGCTTTCCCCATTCCCAGTCACCAGACAGGGGCACCAAAGAGCCAAGAACTTCCCCAGAATAAGGAGCCAAGGATTCCTTATTCCTCCCCAACCAGGACTAGGGTGGGAATGGGAGGATGATGAGAAGTATGCCTAGATGTGTAGTTAGGGAGCTCAGCTCACTCTCCTAACCTAGCTTTGTGTCCCTGGACATTTCTTCTATCTCGTCTCTGGTGACCACCACATCCCACCCAGCTGAGAACCTGAGTTTCTGGGAAGCATGTGAGGACTTGCGATACGGAGAACAGTCGAAGATTACTGAGAGTGTTGACTCCGTCTACCAGTGAGCCCCACCTCTTCCCTCGTCCCCAGATCCCAGTTGTGGCTACTGACTTGTCTTGGGTTCCTCCACTCCTGCTGGATAGGACAGACTGGAAAGGGTCGTGCGTTTGGGTAGAGAATTCTCCAATCAGCTGTGGCTTTTCTTCAGAGGTCATTTGGTCCAGCTCTACTGGGGTGAGGGTAGGATGGGAAATTTTTGACCTCATACCTGAGGGAGCACTTGAGCCCCAAAGCCACCTCTCCTCCACTCCCCAAATGAACCCAGAACTTCCTTTTGGACGTGGTGCCCCATCTTCACTCTCTGAGGGTGAGTGGGATCAGCCAGATGGGATGCTCTGAGGCAGTAGGTGAGTGGTCCAGCGGAGCCTGCTGAATGAGGGATGAGGAGGGGCAGCCTGGGAATGGGATATACATTACCAAGACACAGGTCTCTAGTCACAAAATAAGAGAGCAAAGGGGCCATGCTTCTCTCCTGGCCCATTTAAAAAGTACTAAACGTTCCAGGGAGGAGTAATATCTCATCTAAAGCTATGGGAGGATTAGTTTAAGAGGCCAGTGAGAATGAGAATGAGCCAAACAATAAATACTTAAGAGTGGGGAAAGGAGAGAATGGAAGAGTAGCAAAGATGATTTTAAAGATCTTTATCAAGGGGGCAGCTGAGTGGCTCAGTGGATTGAGAGACAAGAAGTCCTGGGTACAAATCTGAGACACATCCTAGATGTGTGACCCTGGGCAAGTCACTTCACCCCCATTGCCTAGCCCTTACTTCTCTTCTACCTTAGAACCAATACACAATATTGATCCTTAGATGGAAAATAAGAGTTTAAAAAAAGATCTTTATCAGTGCCTTAATGATCAACAGTATCTTAAAGGCAAACCACAGGTTGCAAGCCCTTGGGCTAATTTGTCCATGTTTCCCCATCTGTTGGGATTCAGACAGTTTCTTGCCCCTGGGGCCACACGTTGGGTCAACATCGACAGCAAGACCATGGAGAAGACGCTGGAAGGGATCCGCAGGCCCCATCGCTATGTCATGGATGATGCCCAGATGCACATCTACATGCTCATGAAAAAGGTGCTGGGGTTAGGGGTGCTCATTGGAGTTGGGAAGAACGAAAGGGTTCGTGTCTTAAAGGGTCAACTCTTAGGCCCATTTAGGCAGGAAAAAGCAGAAGGCCTTGCATTTGTCTTGGAGAAACACAAAAGAAGCTCCCTGGGCATCTCCTCCTTTGCTTGTCTGTGTGCGCTTGGAGGTCAAAGCCGCCTCCCCTTTCCCCCAGATCCCTGAGGTAGAAGCCAGGAGACCCCTAATTTGGAGAAGCTAACGGTGCCCAGGCGTTGGATGCATCCACTCATTCACATCAGCTTCCAACAAGGTTTTGAGTTGAAGGCTATTTACAAGCATAAGCATAAATGTCGCACTGAAGCCCAAACCCAAGGAAGATCGGTTACAAGGAGCAGAATAGCCACTGCTGGGCATCCAGGATGAGTTAGTTCTGACAAGACCATGGAAAGCATATCATGAGGGCTTTATGGACTCTGCTCACAACATTGTTCCTAGACCTCAGTGGAGGGGAGACATGATCAAATTGTGGGGGAAGTTGTGACCATGGATATTCTTCTTTTCAGGAGGCATCCATTTTTATTTTTTAAACCTTTACCTTCTAAGGTCTTCATTCTAAAACAGATGAGGCCTAGGCAATGGGGGTTAAGTGACTTGCTCAAGGTCACACAGCTAGTAAAGGTATCTTTCTTTTTAAAAGGGTCTTTGGCCTCCGTCACATCCTAGCTGTGTGACCCTGGGTAAGTCACTTAACCCCACTGCCTAGCCCTTACTACTCTTCTGCCTTAGAACTAATACACAGTATTGATTCTAAGATGGAAGGTGAGGTTTAAAAAAAAGCGAGAAAGCTAAGCATTTACTAAAATGACAGCATGGAGTAGTGGCAAGAATCCTGTGTTTGAAGTCGGAGGGCTGAGGTTCAAACCCTCTCTCTCTGCTCCTAACAACCTGGATAATTTTGGGTAAGCCTTCATTTATTTGGGCCCCACTTTCCTAATCTGTAAAATAAAGGGATTAGACTAGCTCTCTAATCCATCATTCTGTAGTGAACCACTTGAACAACCTTTCTGTTCTGCAGAAAGTAGCTTTATGGTCCTGGGAAGTGAAAGCACACATTTCAAAACAACTGCTTTGGAATAAGGCAGTCCTGCTTGCCTTTCAGGATTCCTATCCCAGGTTCTTAAAATCTGACATGTATAAGACCCTGCTGGCAGAGGCTGTGATTCCACCGGAGACTAAGAAACGGTGAGCTTCGCCCATCTTCCTGCCTTGGTCCCATTCTTGAGATTTCACTCTGAAACTTTGTTTTGAAAAGGACAGGAGGGTTGAGGCAGTCTCCCCTGTGGCTTTGTGCCACTGATCACCACTCCATTATGTGAGAGAGTTGGAATTGGGAATTACCATGATCAGCCTCACTGTATCCCCTTCCCTTCTGTGGAATGGGTCCGCTGTGAGGAGAGCCAAGGACCTGGGGGCAAAACTGAAGAATGGCCAGGAGGAAGAAGTGATGCTTATTTGGTCCCTGTACTGGGTCTTGGCATTTGCACTGCCCCTTGGGGTCCCTGTCTTCATCCTCCTTCCTCTCTTTCTCTCTCCAGAGTGTTCCCATTCATGAGGAAGCAGCGCCACTCCAGCCCTAGCCCAGCCCTCTTCCTGCCCTCGGGAGAACAGGAGCCCAAGGGGGATGACAAGGGCAAGGCCCTGGCTCCTGGCACCTCTGCTGGGGAAGGGGAAGTCTAGGCAACCCAGGTGTCCCTTCCCCTCTCTGCTGCTGTTCCTCCTTTTCTTCTGGTTGACCACCTGGATTCGATTACAGGAGGGGGCAGGGGGCACAGGGGACACTCTTGAACTGAGATGGCTGTGAGGACTCCCCTCTTCTCCCTCCTTGCTCCTAACATTGCCAGGGTCCTTAAGGAGAGATCAGGCCCCCCAAACTCTTTAACCCTAATTCGGAGTCACTCTTCGGATATCCCACCCAGCGCGGTCTTGGGGGGGAGGAAGCATGGTGCGGTGGGAAGAACAAGGGGCTAGGAGGAAGGAGACTCGGGCTCTACTTCTAGCTCTGTTGCTCGCAGGAAGGGTAATATTAGGCAAGTCAAGTTAATTAGACTATAACAGGCTTGGATTAGGTGATCTCTAAGGATTTTCTCCAAGCCCTAAAATTCCATTATCCGATGCCCCCTTCAGCCAACCCTTGGGTGACTTTTGGGGTCAGCTGTTATCCACCCTGGGGTCTCCAGGTGCTCTGTATATCGGTGTGCATAGGCATGAGCGAGCTTCCGTTTCTTCTTCCTGCCCACTGCAGATTCTTTTAGTCCTGAGAGGTAGCCAGAAGAGTAAGTCTGTTCCCTTGGACCCTCCAGGGTAGAGCAGGAACCTTGAGTTTGCTAGCAGGAAATAATAGAGCAAAGCACCAGGCTTCCTCAATATCAAAAAGAAAATGAAGCCACTAAATTCCAATTGGCCCCCGAATCAAAGAATCTTGGGTTTGAAATGGAACTCCCAAGTCATCTGACCTAACCCATATCTGAATGAGATGCTGGTTATGTGGCTGTTGGCTGAATGTGATTAGAAGACAGAACTTCCTTCCTTCCTGGAGTTGGTTTTACTTCTGGAGAGCTCTGGTTTTTAGGGCACTTCAAATACTGAAAACTGTCATGTCCTGCCTTAAGCCTTCTCCAGGCTAAACATCCCCAGTTCTTTCAACTCATCCATACATGCCATGACCTTGAGACCCTTCACCATCAAAACTGCCCTCTTCTGGATACTCTCCAAAATGTGCTATTCAGAATCAAACTTTGATATTCCAGTCATTGTCTGACCAGGGAAAGGTATGAAGGATGACCACCTTCCCCACACCGAACACCATGCTTCTTTCAGTGCTGCCATATCATACTGCTGACGAGTTCAGTCCACTAAGATCCCTAGATCTTTTTCAGATCAACTTTTGTCCAGTCACAACATCTCTGACTTACACTTAGGAAGTTTTCTGAACCCCAATGTGAGGTTTTACATTTATCTCTTATTAAGTTTTATCAGATTAGATTTGGCTCGATAATCTAGCATGTCAGAACCTTTTGGATACTGATATTATGATCCAATGTTAGCTACCTTGTTAGCTTTTTAAAGGAAAGCCAAGATAGCGTTGGCTACTCCGATTTTTGGCAGAGATAGCACACTAGCGCATGTCTGTATCATTGGCATCCTGTCACCATTGTACCATGTCTCTCTGCCAGGCCTGTGATGTTTCCTAAATTTCTCATTTCCTTTCTGTCCAGAAAAGATATCGCAATGACAATATCAGTTCTGTTCCTGTCTCTGTTGATCTTTATGCAAATGTTCTCCACCATGTTTTCTTCCTCAAATTCCTGGATTTTTAAAAATAGGTTTATCTTAATGTACAATGCAGCCCCCTATCCTGCCCCCACTCCACTTCCCTAATCCACCCTGTTGCTCTTGAATCTTTCCTAAGGCAGTCATTGGTCTTATCTAATCTATGAGTCTTGAGACAACCCAATGGCCAAATTTTGCTTCCTGGTATTGTTATTACCAACCTTGTCTTAGCTCAAAAACTACCTGATGTCCAAAAACATAGGTGTCTAAGCCTGTGTATTTTCATTGCGAATTCCTTTTTTATGGGGTTGGCCTTGTGAATTTCTGGATATCTCTACTGTGCTGTTATGGTAAAGAGGTGGTTTTTTTCCGTTTCCTTTTTTTTTTAATTTAAATCTCTTTTGATTAATCTTTGTTTTTTAAATATTTTTTCCATGTTTACATAATTCATTTCTTTCCCTCCCCTCTTCCAGAGCTGAGGAGCCATTCCACTGGGTTATACAAATGTTTAAATAAATCTCTTTGGAGAGGGGACAGCATGAGGGAGTGAAAAGCTGTCAAACATGGATCCCCGCTGCCCAACATATCTCCAAACCAGATTACAATAGAATTGGGAAATAAAAATACAACTAAACATCAATAACATAAAGGTGGTTTTCTAAGGCAGTATGCAGCCAGAAGGCCGTTTCTATTTGAATATGACACTGCTGGTAGAGGGGATAGAACAGGCCTCGGAGCCGAGGAAACCTCGGATTTACTGTCTTCCTCTGACACACACTAGCTGTGTTCTCCTGGTAACTCACTTATCCTTTCAGTGGCCATGGACAGAAGATACGCAGGGAGGGGGGTTTCCACAGGTGGAAGTTACTTCTATAAAGGAAATCCAGGGTCTAGTCTCAATCCCTGTTAATTAGATTTGCAAGTCTACAGACAAGACTTTCTGATTAGTCCTTATTAGGTTGATTTCATCCCTGGCAAGAATTCTTCATTCCTAAGCTTTAACCCAGAGCTCAGAAATCCCAAATCCATTTGGGTTGCCAGTGGGCTCCCTTTCTAACGCTCTAAAGATCCTACCTTCCCTTGGCAAACCAACGAAAAGGTCCCATTCTTGGCCAAGACTCATTAGCTCCCAGCAATGGAGTCTAGTGGTAGCATTTGGACTCATCTATATCAGGAGAAACAGGTGGTGCTGTCCTTGGGTTTGACAGCTCCATGGCCTGAGAAGCAAGCCGACCTCTCTAGTGCTGATGGCAGGGATCGTCAACCCACCATGGCGGTGCAGGCCCCAGGAGGCCCAGACTTCAGTTGGGGGTTTCCGCCGGAACCTAAGAGATCTCTGTGCCTTTTTTTAATGCTTAAAAAGTCATCTCCATCCCAATGAGTGGGAAGCCTGAGAGGTCCAAGGCCAAGGAGAGCCTCCTTCACCTTGCCTCTGGCAGGAATGGGACAGAGATGGCTTTTATAGCCTGCCTCTTATTACTTAATATCTACTGACAGCTGGCCTTGAGGGCCGAACAAGGGAAACCCCAGTAAAGTTCCTCAAGCCTGGGATCCTCCCTCTTTGGGCTTCTTTATAGGGAAGAATCACTCTAGGTGGCACAATGCAACTCAACAATTTTGCGGGAGATGCAGACAGAGGTGACGCAGTCTTCATGGTGCTGCAGCATCTTCTGGGATTTAAAGTGCTTCAGGTCCTAATAGGAGGGGAAGAGCCACACCAGGACAGACTGACAGACTATTGTCTGGTGTGTGATGTCAGGGATGGGAGCGCCCTGGGGGAGATCTTTAGCCAAGGGAGAGAGGATTTTAGTAATGCAGATATGAGATGTGGGCGGGAACGGTCCTGGGATGATTTCAGGAAGAAGACTATCAAAATGCATCCAGGCTAGCAGGGAAGGCCTGACGTGGGCCAGCCTGTAGAACACAGGGCCAAGAATTGGGTGGGCTAAGGACTTTGAGCAGCCTGGCACGAGGAAATCTGGACTGGATTCAGGAGGCCAGGGGAAACCACCAAAGGTTGTGAAGTCAAGCAGTCTCAGGAGATTCTGCTCAGACTGAGGTTATCTATGGGTATTTGGGGACTTGCATTAAAGTAATCTCTTGCTATTCCTCTGGCTGAGGTTTATAGGGACTCGCACGCTAGGCCCATGATGGCAAACCTATGGCACATACAGGCCCCTGACTTGGCCCTGCCCTAGTGGGTGGGGCATTATGAGCATAGCAGAGCTCAGGGCGCAGCTGCACCCCTCTTCCCCACACCCCTTCCCCCCTCGGAGCCCAGCAGCTGCTGCAAGCACAGTGCCCATGCCCCTCCAGCCCCTGGAACCCAGGGATGCCACTGGCCCAGGGCAGCTTGGCCCCTCCCCCCATGCAGGGGTGGGTAGGGCATGACACACAATCTGTGGGTGTGAGTGGGATATGGCATGGGGTCCCTAAAAATCCAAAAGATCACTGCTATAGGCCAACTTCTTCTCTATTCAGCATTTACTCAGAGATTGCGAGATACTATAGCTTTAGTTTATGCAAAAATTAAAGCCAAGGAAGCCCAGAGTTCCTACTAATAGTTTAAAGAGTTACTGGCTGGTAGTATGAATCTTAAAACTGCTCAAACTCTACATTTGGTTAAGGCTATTCCCCATTTAAACAATGGAGGTACTTGATCATGAATGTATTGGGAACTTTAACATCACTCCACCCATACTTAGACAGTGCCTTAGGGGAAGATAGAGTTGTAAAATTCCTTACTGAACAACAAAAGTTCCCAACTCATACTTATAGTGAAGCAAAAACCCTAAGTTAGGTGGTCTATTTTTAGATCTAATACAAAAGGGTGCTAAGTACCTATAAAGGCTAAATTAATCATTAAAAGGTCAAGCATCTTACAAAGGGCAAGCTTAGCAAGAGGTGTGAAGTTTTAGTCTACTCAGAGAAGGTGATAACAAAAGAAAATGTGAATTAAGAATGGTCAATCCTGTGGAAAGTGTCTACTGTGATTGGTAGATGTGAAAATTTAGGGGAGGTGACACAGGAGAAAATTCTCTTTAAAAGGAGGTCAGGAGCTCAGAGCAGGGGCCTCTGAAGTTAGTTTGAAGTTTGAGTTTGAAAGCTGAATTGGAGGGTCTCTCTGAACACTGGAGTTTTGCTTGGAACGACCTTGTGATGAGTGATTAAAGACTGACTAGTCTCTCTTAAAGCTCAGGCCTAGGCCATTTGGCGTAGGCCCTTTCCTACTATTTCCTCTTACTCTGTCTCTCTTCCTTCCCTTAATTCCTTCATTTGTATTAATTAAAAATCTCCATAAAAACCCAGCTGACTTGGGTATTTTCATATTTGGGAATTTTTCCCATGGCGACCACTTATTTTTGATTTAATTCAAGACACTAAAATTATCTTTATAATTTTGGCAATTCACAGTCTTGAAACTATATTTTCACGGTCACAGTTTATGGCAGACCACAAAGGTTGTGACAAAAACCCTCAAAAAATTTCTGTGAAATCTCTTTCCTTTCTCTCTTTATTACTTGCTCTGTAAGTCAGTCTTTTTAAACGTGCTAATTCGGCTTCAAAACACAGCTGCAAGAGTGGGTGAGTAAAACATTTTGATTTCTCCTTAAATTAAATAGAACACAGCTGTTTTAAATCTTAGCAACAGGGCCCTAAGGTCCTGGCTAGGAGAGCTGTTTCTAAATATCTTTTCCTTTAGGGAACAACTGCCTAGATTAGGATTAAGGGAATTCTGGAGAAAGCTTTGGCCTTGTCCTTTAGAAATATGGGGTTACAGCCAGTTCACAATTTAATCAACAATTGGTTTTTCAGGCTTTTCAGTAAATACATTGTTCTTTTTACAGTACAATTATTGTTCTTTGTCTATTTCATAATCCCAGACTATGTATGGCAATGGCTATACTACACACTGTTTCTGGTTGGGATTTTACTTGTTGGAGCTGTAATGTATCTAATTCTCTCTAATAGAGTCCTGGAAAATACTATGCATAAGATATGGAATCTAATAGAAGATTCAGGTCAATCTCCCCTTGAAAAACCCATTTCCCAGTCAAATCAACTGATTGCTCCTTCAAATATTCAACAAAATGCAGAACTAAATACTCGGCTTGAGTTGTTAGAGAAAAGTGTGGTGGGGCTCATAGCTTTTATGAAAAACATTAACCCTCCTAACCAACCCACTACTCCCCCTGCCTCCTCAGCCTCAGAAAACCCTGCTCCTAACCAACCCACCCCCTCCCCCTGCCCCCTCAGCCTCAGAAAACCCTACTCATGCTTCTTACCCTACCACCTCCACTCTAAGTTCACAACCTGCCCATGCTGATCACCCTACCACCTCCACCCTGAGTTCACACCCCACCCATATTGACCATCCTAATGCCTCCACCTTAAGTTCACACCCTACTCATTCCTCCAACCCTAACACCTCTGTATCCTTTCACCCTTCTTCCTTTGCCCCTCCTTCCCATCCTGCCCAATTCAATCCCCATACCCTTCCTACCTCTGATCCTTCTGGCACTATGGGACAACAACAAACCCTCTCCCTCAGTGTGCCCAAACCTTCTCTTTCTCATACCTACCCATTAAGAATGGATTAAGAAGCCTAGAAACAGAAATAAGAGTACCGAATAATTCAGATAGGTTATTTCCTTTAAGGGAAGTACCCACTTTTAATAAAGATGGGAATTTGGTATCTGTAAGACATCACATGCCTTTTAACCCTGAGGATTTAAATAAATTTAAGGAAGATCTTCCATCATTTGAGGAAGAACCAATATTAATTATAAAAAAATTAGAGAACATATTCAGAACTTTTGACCCCACTTGGATGGATGTTGAGAATTTGTTAGAGACATTTTTAACAAAAAGAAAAAAACAATATCATCTGTCTGGCTAATCAGAAACGAGGTAGAAGAGGACATTATTGGCCAACTGAAGATCCACATTGGAAACCCAATGTTGAACTAGATCACACAAAACTAAACCAGGCCAGAGAAGCATTATTGACAGCCATGAGAGCATGCTTGGATAGACCTGAAAAATAGTCAAAATTTGAAAGAACCCGACAAGAAATTGATGAGACCCCTTCCCAGTTTATGGACAGACTTATTGACATAGGAAATACATATGTGGACCTTGATTTATCCAGAGAAAGGGACATTAGGCAAATACGTAGGCAATTCGTTGAGAATTGTTGTTCAGTGGTAAAAGACTACTTTAAAACTAGCTGTCCTAATTGGGACTCTATGGACCTTGAAGAATTGAGGAGAGTAGCAACCTATGTTTATAAAGGTCATGTAAAAAGACCTGAGGAACACAATACATTAGTGGAAGACTTAAAGGAAGAAATTGAAATGTTAAAGAGATAATTGGGAAATAAGGGAGAGACCATAGCCCCTTTTGCAGGAATCCACAAATAAATCAGTAATCTGCCACTTCTGGGAGAAGGGCCACAGAATGATAGAATGTAGAACTTTTCTCAAGATTATCAGAATGAATACTCAGTTTAATAACAACTTTAGAAATAATAACTATAGAAATGACTATAATAATCATAGAAACCAGAATTTTAGAAATTATGGAAATAACTATAATGACTATAGAAATAAGTATCTTTATGCCCATCCCAATGTGAAACACTCCCAGGAAGGTCTGCCAATGAACACAGGCTATTAATAGGCCTCCATCGTACTTGCCACACGTTCCACACATGGGTAGCTTTTACAAACAACGCAGAAACATTTATTGAAAAAGTCCAGTGGAGATTACAGGGTTCAAATGGATTTGTATTAAGTTATAAAAGTGAATGAAACTCCATGATCCATGGCAGGTCCTGAGCTACACCTGCCTGAGAAGGGTTTGAGATCAACAAGGCACCAAAATAAATCCGTTATAGAAGTCACCCAGCACAGGGGAAATGCTGTTTGTTGTCCCAAAGCTCACAGCAGAAGTGGTGATGTGGCCCGAGATGGGGTCACAGATGGGTATTAGGCACCAGTGTGGCTAGGAAGGTGCTGGCTTCATGTTTCTGATGTCAGCTGGCAGCCCAGTTCATATTGATTCCTCAAGCCTTCGTTTTCTTATTGACGCTGCTGTAAAGAATTTCCCCAGAGTGCATGTGGCTGCTGCTGGTGATGGTTAGGACGACTTTATGGCACAAGGATCCAATGTGCATCGTTTTAAAAACATCACGTCCTATGAGCATGTGGCCTCCCATCCCTGCCCAACCACCCAAAGAGGCTCATCAGAAAGCTGCTGGGAACCGTGTTGTCTCTCCCAACCTACAGCTATGGAATTCTCGAGGCCTAGCTCCCCCCAGGGACTGAGTCAAAGGGGTTCCTACAGGCCAAGATCACTACTGGGCCAAGCTACAGAAAGCTTTGTGCATTAGGATCTGGCAAAGAAGCCAAAGCAGCAGCCATCGGGATACCCCTGGGGGCCAGTGTCCCCCTGAAGGCCACTACAATCTAAGTGGCTGAAGACAGGAAAAAAAGGGTCATGTAGGCAGTATCTGTTGATATCTACTCAATGCTGCATAGGTGTTAGGATCTTAAATAAAAAAGAGATGCTGCTGTCAGACCAGGAACAAGTTTTCCACAGCAAGTCTAGCAAGGCTAGAGGAGGGATGATCTGAAGTTCCAGATTATGATCTGCTTCTGAATTTCCTGAAGGCTTCAGCATCTCAGGGTCAATCCCCACCCTCAAGCCCAGTCCCCTTATTTCCTTCCTCAGGAACTTTGGGGGCTCCCTTGAGCTTGGCTAGATGAAGATGCTCCTTCTTCAAGGAGGAAACAGAAAATCTCAGCAGAAATGAAATAAGCTGGCCCTACTTTAAAGTGAATGGCCTCATGTTTAACTTGGAGGGGAAAGGGTCAAAGGTAAGCATGACCTTGTAAGCCTGTTTTTAGAGAAACTTTGGCCATGGCTGTGAACATGAGAGCCCGTGGAGGGAGAATCTGTTTGGAATTCAGCTAGGTTCCACATACAAAGCCTCACAGAGAATCACAAGGAGAAAAAGCCCCCTCCCCCCTTCAAAAATGCCCAGGGCAAAGGAGTGAAGACACACAGAGAAAGTGGGGTTAGAGGCTAGAGAAGATGTAATGTAACTTCCCTTGAGTTGCCTTTTCTACTAGTTCCTTACAAAATGCCATCAAAACTCTTGAGTGTCAAAGTAAGGCACCTGGAGAGAGACTTGGTCAAATGACTCCAATTCTGTCTCTGCAAGAGTAGGAAACTGTGCTTCTCGCCTACGTGCATGATAAGTCAGTTTGGAGAATATGTGAAAAGTAGTTTTGTTGGATTTTTAATTTCTTCAGTTGGTTTCTTAGGGAGGAAGGACCAAAAAAAAAAACCAACACAAAAAACAAACGAGGGGAAAAAAACAGATACCCTCTGACTGATGAGTTCATTTTTCCCTCCTGTATCTCAGCTCATAAAACCGGTCCTTAATGATCTGGTCACTGTCAGACTTTTCCTTTATCAGCCAGATCACTTTACTATTTAGGATGTTTTCCTTCACCTTTTGCTTTGATAAAGTCACCTGGCCAGGCTGGTCTTGATTCGTGGGCCCAGTCAGCAACACGTAAGAGGCATGGTGGCTCTCCTCAAATATCAATACTGCAGGGGAGACAAGAGGGGTCCTAGAATACCAACCTTCCCACCAACCCTGCACCAAAAGACCTATGTTTTCCCCCAGGAAAGCCCACCCTCCCAGGCTGCCCCCGAATAAAACCAAAGAGGATAGAGGAGCTGATATAGAAACAGGCCTGGAGACAGGAAGTCCTGGGTTCAAATATGGCCTCAAATACTTCCTGGCTATGACAATAGCTCTTACTGCTCTTCTGCTTTGGAATCAATACTTAGCATCCATTTTAAGATAGAAGATAAAAATTGAAAAAAATAAACCAACCCCTTCCAAAAAAACAAAAGGGAGATGAGCATCCAGGTTCCTCAGGCCAGAATTTCTACTTACCATTAAAGGCTGCAATGTTTTCGGTAGTGTTGGCAATTTCCAAAAGATTGTCTGGCAAAGTGGGGTGAAACAAATACAAGATTTGCTGGAAGTTAACAGTTTCCTACAGAGAACAAAAACCATGAATAGTTAATGTACTCGGAGTAACTCATCTTGGTGCACTTGGGACTTCTGGGCACTTGCCATTAGCAAACATTCTTTAGCCACCTCTCATGGCCTTTGTCTCCCCCAAGGGATCAGATAATTTTGTTAGAAGGAATCTTAGGAATCATTAACTCTTAAATTCTGCCAAAGAAGAAAGTTGGGATTTGAACCCAGGCTCTAAGCACAAAGCCAAGGTTCAGTATGGTGTCTCTGCATACCATCTGGTTGGGGCCAGTCAGGTTACTACTGCCCCAGAAGAAGAAGACAGAGCGTCGGTCTGCTGTCTGCATGGTGGCTGTCTTTAGACTCCTTGGCACTAAGCTCAGGGACAGGCTCCAAAGGAGGGCTCCTGAGGCGACGTCCACAATCCAGATCTGAGGGAGGAGGGAGACATGTTGGGGAAAGTGCCTACACAAGAGAATGGGAGGCAGAGTGGGGGGCTCGAGACGCAGCTGCCAGCTAACCTGCACTTTTGGCTTTTACTGGCCTCTCACAATGACTGCCCCTCTGGAGCTGTTTATAACGATGAACCCCTACATGGTAGAGACCACATTTCCTTCCATCTATCTAGTAAGTGTCCGAGGAAGATGATGAAAGGGTTGGATGATGATGATGGTGCATACTATGTGCTAAGCACTGTACTAAGTATTTTGCAAATATCATCTCATTTAATCCCCTCATTTAAACTCTGGCAAAAAAGGTGGTATTATCTCCATTTTACAATTGAGAAAATTGAGGGAGGCCCAGGGTTATCACAAATCTCGGAAGTGTCTGAGGCTAGATTTGAACACAAGCTTCTAGGACTCCAGGGCTTTGTTCCCTGAGTCACATAGCTAGCTGCTTGCCACAAGGGAAGACATGGCTCCCTGCCCTCAAGCAGTTTACTGTGTAGAAAGAGGGTAGGACACATTCACAAATGACAAAAAGTAACATGGTAAGTGAATCCTTGGGACAAGAAGCAAACCTGTGATTTCACAAAGGGCAGAAGGAATTCTCTCCATCAAGGCAGGTTGGTGCCTTCTCTGCAGCAGTCTAAGACAGCTGCCAGAGTAGTACAGAAAAGCTGAGTGATTTCCCAAGGCCACACACTTTTGTTTATGTCACAGGTGAGACCTGAACCAAGGTATTTCTGGTTCTGAGGCCAAATTTTCTATCCGCCTTTCAGTGAGGCAGTGAATTAGAGAGGGGGAGCCAAGTTCTACGTGGGGGCCAAGAGGGTAAAAGGTTGTTGCTCAAAGGAGAGAGGGGAGAGGAGATGGGGAAGAGGAAATGGAGATTTCCTGGAAAAATTGGGCTTTATATGAGTAGTAGGAATTCAACAGGAAGCTAAGAGGAAGAGGGCATTCTGGGCAAAAGCTAGGCAGAGGAAGGCAAAGGTTGTGTTTAGAGAGCCAACTCTAAAGAGCAATGGTATGAACAGTTGTGCCCGATTATCAAGGACTAGGCAAAGGAGATTGTATCTTATGCAACAGGCAACAGAGAACCATCAAAGGCTTTTTGAAGAATCCCCAGCCTCTCCTCTCAACTTTATCCCTGCATCACCAGTGGCCTATTGGAAATTTCAAACTGTATGTCCTGCAGACATTTCAAAGTCAACATGGCCCCAGCTAACCTGGACCCGGAGGCAGGAAGACCCGAGTTTAGATCCCATCGCAAACATATTAGCTGTGTGACTCCAGGCAAGTTATTTTGCCTCTGATTCCTCATTTACAAAATGATGATGAAATCAGCAAACTATATTTCCAAAGTTGTGAGGATAAAATGAGATATTTGTAAAAGGCTTTGTAAACTTTAAAGCACTGAATAAATGCTACTTTTTATTATTAATCACTTCTCTATTACCTCTAGGATCAAATATGAATCTTCTGTTTGGCCTGTAGAGCTTTTCATCACCTAGCCCTTCTTCACTTTCCACAACCTCTCTGATTAGTGGCACTGGCCACCTTGCCATTCCCAGGAGACACTCCTCTCCCAACTCCAGACATCTTACTGGTCATTTCCCTTCCTCCTCTCCATCTCCTGGATTCCCTGAAGTTTCAGCTAAAATCCCACCTCTTCCCCATTTCCATGGAAAGCAGCATAATTCCTCCAGCCTCCCAGAGCCATAACCTTGGTGTCACCTCACCTGACATATGTAATCAGTTGCCAAATCTTGTCTTTTCTGTCTCCTCACCATCCCTTCTCTCTATTCACACAATACCACCTTATTTCAGGCCGCTTACCTTGACGACTATAACAACTTCCTAAAATTTGGTCTAACTCAAGTCTCTCTCCTGCAGTCTGGTTTACCTACTGCTACCGATGCTTTTCTTGAAGTGCAGCCCTGACTGCCTCACTCCCCTAACTCAACTAATTTCAGTGGCTCCCTGTTGCTTCCAGAATCAGGAACAAACACCTCTGTTTAGCCTGAAAGGCTTAGACCTAACTTTCCAGGCTCATCAGATATCACTCCCTATCCTGCTCTCTGTGATGTAGCCAAATGGTTCCTCTTCCTGGCACCTCCCATGGCATGAACCTCTGCTGTCTGCATGCCTTTGCTCTGGCTCACGCCATGCCTGGAACACAGTCCATCACCTCACAGAACCGCTCCCTTCACTCAAGAGGGATCTAGCTGAAAGGCCAACCTCTAAACAAAGTCTTTCCTAATTCTCCCAAACTGCTAGCATCCTCCCCTCCTAGCACTCTTGTTCCTCATGACTTCGCATTTATTCAGTCTATGCTAATATACAGAGGCAGTGTGCTGTGGTGGATGAAGTGCCAACTACAAAGCCAGGAAGGCCTCAGTTGGGTCCCACCTCTGATGCACGATGTCTGGGTGATGCTGGGCAAATCACTTAGCCTCTCACTGCTCTGGGAGCTCTAAGACTAAGCTTCCAAGAAGTTCTACCATCTGCAATGGTAGAGTTACCAGTAAGCATACAGCTCCAGTTCATGTATCACGACACTTCCATTTTTGTTGTTGTTTAATCATGTCTGATCCTTCATGACCCTACTTGGGGTTTTCTTGGCAAAGTTCCTGATGTGGTTTGCCTTTTCCAGCTCATTTTCCAGATGAGGAAACTGAGGCAACAATGGTTAAGTGACTCGCCCGGGTTCACATAGTTAGTGTGTACTAGAATAGATGTGTCCTGTGAGCAGATATTGTTTTATTCTTCCCATTCTGAGTGTCTAGTACAATATCTGGCCTATAGTTGGTGTTTAATAAATACTTGTTGGCTAACTGACTGATCCAGCGATGTTCCTTCAACTAGGCCAAATGCTGTCCCCACCCCAAAAGAGGTGAGAGCTCCTTGGTTAGCCCTGAATTAGATCCCACATAAACCATATCAAGGGAAGGACTTGAAGTAATGTTCTCACAGAAGCCTGAGGGAGAGACCATATGGCACTTGCCAGCCAAGGACATTTCTGTCACTTAGCCCTTTCATTTCTCCAATTTGGCAGCATGAAAAGCAGAAAAACCCCCTCACCAGCTGACCTTCGAGGATCTGCCAATGCTGATTTGGCAGCACCAAGAGTCACCGAGACACACTGGGCCACCCACAAGAAAGTACTTTCAACAGAGGCGGCCATCTCTCTGCCCATCTTTACGCTTATCCCAAGAGGCCAGACACCACAAATCCTACCTTCCCTGACCTGGGTCTCCAGCTTTTTGTTCTTTCTGTCTGCCACCCTCCTCCCTTCATATCTCAGGCCCCCTCTTAGCCCAGCAGAAGGTCTCTTATTCCTTATCCAAGGAATATACTGGGTCCCAGCACCCTGGCTTCCCAGACTTATCTGCCTCAAGCTTCAGGGAAAGACAAGACTGAGCAAAGGAGTTTGTTCAAACCTTTCTTTGGTCATCGGTTCCATTTTCAAGGACTACAGCAAGTGCATCTGGTTTGTAGTAGCCAAAGACTGGTTTTCTGGAAGGATAAAAGGATGCAGATCAAAATGGAGATTCCTAAAGAAATTTTAGTTAGTTACACTAGAATAAGTAACCTTCCAGGAAACAAGCAGAGCAGTACATAGACAACAATTCTAAACAAATTCAATGAATGTCAGAGCTTTCCTTGCCTCTGGGAGAGATAGTGTAAAGCTCTTCATTCCAAGCAAAATTCTTCCTTCCAGTTAAGAGAAGAGGCTGGCAAAGGCAGCACAGGATTATGCTCAGCCTCTAGGCAGCAGCACATTTAAAAGATGGTGGTGTTCCTCTTTCCACACTGAACAGCATAGGCTAATGGAAAAAGGCAGTGGTTCAGAAGACCCGTCAGCTGTGTGACCGACAGCCTATCATTTCATCTCAACAAATCCGTTTCTCATCTATAAAATAGAAGAGTACCTTATAATAGGACTGTTCAGATAATTTACCTAAAAAGGTTTGTAAATGGAAGTTTACATAAGGTTTCTTCCTCTTCTTAATAAACTGGCCCTCTCTCTCTCCAGGATGGAAGGAAACAAGCATGTGCCAGGCACTGTCCAAAGCTTTAAAATGATCTAGTTTGGTTCTCACAATAACTCGAGGAGGTGAGTGCCATCATCACCATCATCATCTCCCCTTTACAGGTGAGGAAATGAAGGTACACAGAGGTCACATGGCTTGCCCATGGCCACCCAGCTAGGAGGTGACCCAGGCTGGAGTTGAACTTGAGTCTTCCTCTCTCCAGGATAAAACGCCATTCCCAATTTTTTGAACAATCTCATAAACAGAATACCAGTCCCTTGCTCCAGAGGCCAAGGATACCTCACAACGTCAGATGTGTTAAAGGTCCACTTTGTAGTAAGCGTCTGCTCGTCAAGCATCTCACATGCATCCGATTTCACAAGCAATATGTCTTTGGCAGGCACATTCGTTAGGTAGCGGATAGCTCCCGAGCTAAGTACAAAAGCAAGAGAAAGACAAGCAAGACAAATGAGTAAAGGCTCCTGGGGAGAAATAACTAGACTAAAATGTTTTCCATACTGACAAAACTGAATTATGAAAAGGAAGGGGTGCTCACACTGGTGAGTGGGACTAGCCAATCAGAAACAAATAGAAATAAGGCTCTTTGAAATTTGTTCCCTCCCTCTGGAGGCAATTGTAAAGTGAGGTAGAATTGTGAATTTTTGGTTCCACAAAACAACTTATTTCTGGATACTTTCTCATTCACTTAGAAAGCAATAAATGCTATTATTATTTAAAGCCCTTACCTTCCATCTTAGAATCAATATTGGTTCCAAGGCAGAAGAGTGGCAAGAGCTGGGCAATGGGAGTTAAATGACTTGCCCAGGATCACACAGCTGGGAAGTGCCTGAGACCTAGGAACTTCTGTCTCTAGTCCTGACTCTCAATCCACTGAGCCATCCAGCTGCCTCCTAATAAATGCTATTTTAAAATACTTGACATATAAATTCTTTTAGGATTTAATTTCTCTCTTGGTTAAACTTTTCTATGGGGTAGAAAGTTAAATTATCCATGCAAAAAAAGGCTTGTTTTGAAACTTTTCTGAGACAAAATGAACACCCTACAGAAAGATTCCAGACAATGAATAATAAATAGCATAAGATTGTTTTTAAATATTTGGTAACCATTTCTTACTAGTGTGATGCAAGGGAGAGAGTGCTATATTTGGAGACCCTGATTCTAAAACCTGTCCCAATTAACTCTGTGACCCTGGGGAAGTTCACCCAACATTGCCAAGTTTCAATTTCCTGACCTGAAAATGTTGCCTTGCCAATTCATTTCCTCTAATTTGGAAGAGAAATAGAATTTAATTTATATGAAAAACATGGGACCTCCCTCCCTCACTATTCTTCTCTATTCTGCTTTCCCTCTTCAACTACTATTTTCAATCAATAAGCATTTATTGAGAACCTACTTCATGCCAGGCCCAGCACAGGATCTCATCACATTACTCCACTATTCTAGATCTTTCTAATGTTCAACAATGGACTTTATCCTGCAGACAATGCTGAGCACTGGTATTGGAGGTCTTTTCCATTGCTTTCAACACTTGAGTTATACTTCTCTTCTTCTTCTATGCTTTCTTCTTTCAGTGCCTTTTGCTCATACTTTTTCTAAGGCCTATAATGCTCTCTATTACCCCTTTCCCCTTTCATCCAATTTCATAGCATTAAAAAAACAAAACAAAACTTACCTTCTATCATTGAATTGATACCAGGTATGTTTCCAAGGCAAAAGAATGGTAAGGATTAGGCAATGGGGCTTAAGTGACTTGTCCAGGGTGGCATAGGTAGGAAATGTCTGAGGCCAGATTTGAACCTAGGATATCCTGTTTTAGGCCTGGCTCTCAATCCACTGAGCCACCTAGCCGCTTTCTAATTTCATAGCATTTTATACTTCCTCTTTTTCATATTAGATTTATATGACCATGTCTTATTACATCCATGATATTGTAAGTTCTTGATCACTAGAAACACATCTTTTTTATCTCCTTTTGTTCTGTGCCTAGCGTTGCATATGGTAGACATGTTGAGAAGGGAATTCCCCTCTTTGTTGTGATGTAATCAATCAGAGACCTGGAATTCCCCTCCCTTTGTTTTGATGTAATCAATCAGTGACCTTTGATATAATCAATCAGCATTTACCATTGAGATGTGCAGGGATAGACAGGCCCTCAGAGAAAGAAAGTTGAAACCAAAGAGACATTACATTGATCCTACAAGCACTACACCCACCCCCACCAGGCCCCAGAAAATTAAGGAACTATGATTGGTTCCTGAGATATGATGTGGGAGAGCTAGTGGGTGGAGAAAACTGCTTATAAACTAAGACACAGCAACTGTAGAGACACTCTCACACTCTTCTGACTAGAGATTGGACCTGAAGGAGACTCTGTGGGTGGTGAGTGGGATTCCATCAGGACAGCATATATGGTAGTAAGCTAATCAACTCTCTACCTTTTTCCTACATTTCCCTCTCTTTACTATCACTACTTTGATGTAAGCTACTAAAGCAACTAGCAGCCTCATAATTTAATTTTAATTATTACAGGCATTTAGTATTGGTTGAATGGTCAATTTTGTCTACTGATTTTTATCCCTATTTTTGCTTGTTCTTTATTCCTCAAGATTTGAATATAAAACATAACACCAAACTTCTTTCCTTTAAATTGTTTAACAAATTAGCCTCTGTTCTATCATGTTTTCACGTGGGCCTCCATATACACCAAAATATAGCAGCATTTTTTGTGGTAGCAAAGAAATGAAAACAATGGAGATGCTCATCAAATGGGAAATGGCTAAACAGTCTGGTACTTGAAGATACCATAAAGTATATATAATCTTGAGTCATGGATTTTTATCCTTTTGGCAATTCAGTGAAATCTATGGACCCTTTCTCAGAATTATGTTTTTAAATGAATACAATAAACTACAAAGATTTCAAAGGAAATGAATTAAATTGAAATATATACTTATCAAGTATAAAAAATGCCAAGTTCATGGCCTCCCCCCAGGCTAAGAACCATTGATGTAATGGAATATGATTATGCTGTAAGAAAAAATGATTATGATGACTCTAAAGAAGATTTATGTAAACTGGTAAGAAAAGAGAAAGAACAACAAAAATCAACATTGAATGTTATGGAACTATAAAGTCCAAGCCTGACCCTCAAGGCACTTCTTTAGACTTGGAATGTAGAATATTTTATAATGTCATATTTTGTCAATGTGCTAGTTAGTTTTGCTCAACTGTTTCTTACCTTTTTTAACTAGTTAAAAGGGATGGCTATTTGGGAATGTGAAGGGAAAGGATATATTGACAAATATAGGTGATATAAAATTAAAGCTACTAGCAAAAAATTATTTTTAAAAACACTGACATGAGCCAATTTCTCTCTTTAGCAAGAAGTCCCCCTCCTCCTCTGCAGACATAAATATCAATCATACTATGAAGATGTAAAAAAAATGTGACTTCATATAAAACAAACCTGTGAAAAGGAGACATTCTATGTGTAACATTATTAATTATTTTCTTTAAATAAGGATCTTCCTCAAATATACTTTTTTTCCCAGTTATTTCCTCATAAAGTTCCTTCAGAGAATATCCGTAGAGGGAAGAAGCTGCACAAGACACAAAAGATTAAAAGGTTTGGGTATAAGCAGTGGCTTACAGAATCCTGGACTAATCAATGCCAATCTTCTACCTAAGCTAAATCTTAAGGGTCTCTGGGTTGGGAAGCATTAAATGTATTTGACAATATGGAATAGTGAAACTAACCTGGACTTGGGAATCGGAAAGCCTAGGCTGTAAGTCAGGGCTTTTACACTTATTAAAAGTGTGATTATGAGTAACTCATTTTTCCTCTGAGTCAATTTCCTCTTTAAATTCCTCTTTAAAATGGGGATAGCAACCCATTTTGATGGCCTATTGTAATAAAAGCATGCTGTTTTAATAGGAATTATTATTATCTCTCCAAAAATCTTTAAAGAATTCTTATAAAAAATGCATCAAAAGAGCCTAGGGGAAATGAGAAATGGCTAGAAGACTAGTCAAGATGGCAGAAGAGGAAGCAGTACAACTGGGCTCTTTCCTAACAAGTACTGAATGGGAAAAAAAAACCCTTTAAAATAAAAATTATTTGCACTATTTTTTTTTTAGCATGGGTGACATCACAAGCAGAGGTCTATGAATTCTGGGATGGGGTATGGTCAGGAATGGCTAAGGAATATTATAGCCTTGGCCCTGGAGGAAGATCAGCTTCTGACTATGTACAAGGCAAGAAGGAAAAGCACTAGGATTCAGGGCAGATGAGGAGACATACTCAGGGAGGGCATTCTAGGATAAACAGGACCTAAGCCCATGCTGGCAAAGCCATGGCACTCAGGCAGAGCTGGCACCCAAGGAGCTTTTCTTCCCCCACTTCCCAGTGCCTGAAGACTTTTTTTTTGCATTCCCTATCCCTCTGTCCAGCTGCCTAAAGTGAGCACTTTCTCTCTCAGCTCTCTTCCATAATCCTGGGGCTCACAGACAGCTTGAATTTGTCCTCTGGGCACTTAAACTGGGAAAAAGATTTGCCAACCTTGACCTCGGTTTATGTAATGAGTATGGAGTAAGTACAAAAAGTAAGTAGTAATTGAGTGGCTCTGACCCTAGGAGAGGAGCAGGGTCTTAGATCCAGCTCCAAGCCCAGTTTGAAACCTACAGTGGCATAATGAGGATAGTAAGGTCACACCAAAGGAAAGCATTCAGTTCTGAAGTTGTGGAACTTTCCAGTTGGCCAATGGTGCAGTCTAGAAGGAAGCTACTAGAACTCCAACCAAGGGTAAGCCCACAGATGTATAGTCACACCCAAGCAAACATCAGGAACTTACAGAACTTAGACAAAGAGGAGAAACATTCAGACTTTGCTTTAGCTCAGACCATTTTGGGAGCACTCAAAGTTAGAAGATGCCTAGACTAAGCTATCCTGGAATAACATAATAACTAATAACCTAAGAAAACAGCTAAAGGTCCAAAAACACAAAAGGATCAAAAACAGCCTAGTTATTCCTTCCTCCAAAAGCAGAAAGAATCTGGCCTTAAGACAAAGTCCAAAGTTATACTAGAAAAATAAGCAAACAAAAAAGGAATTCCACCATAAGGCACTATCATGGTGACAGAGATGTTTAAGACACAAATCCAGAAAAAGAAAGTGAATCAAAAACATCTGCAAAAAAGTCTTAAAGAAAAATATACCTTGGGCACAAGTTTAACTACAATTTCTGGAAGAGAAAGACCCAAAAACAGTCTTATAAATAAAATGAGGATACTAGAAGAAATAGTTGGAAAAGAAATGAGTAATAGGGGAGAAACTGGAGAAGAAATGAGAGCTATAGAAGAAAGAACTGTAAAAACAATTAGCAGCATGGTGAAAGACCTGTAAACACTTACCCAAACAAGAAATTCTTGAAAATTAGAATGAACCAAACAGAAGTGACTCCAGGAAGCAATAAGAAATATTAAAACAAAGCCAAAAGACTAAAAAAGTAGAAGAAAGCATAAGTTATCTCATATCAGGAAGCTCCCTGGGAAACATTATCAAGGAGAGGTAATTAAGAATCATTAGACTGCCTAAAAGCCATGGCCAAAAAAAGACATCATATTTAAAAAATCACAAAAGAAAATCTCTTAGAACCAGGAAGCAAAGTAAAAACAGAATTCATTGTTCACCTTCTCAGAGAAACACAAAAATGAAAACTCCCAGGAACAGTATTGCCAAAATCTAGAGCTTCCAAGTCAAAGAAAAAATACTACAAACAGTCAAAAAGAATGAATTCAAGTACTGTCCTAAGGAACCAACAATCAAGATCACACATAATTAGCAGCCATCTCTATGGAATAGTAGAGATTAGAACATTCTAGAAGACAAAGGATTTAGGCTTACAACCAAGAATAATTTACTCAACAAAACTAAATATAATCATATAGGGAGAAAAAACAGACCAATACTGAAATTAAGCATTCCTGATTAAAAGACCAGGGCTATAAAGAAACTTTGAAATACAGCAGTCAGGAGAAGCATAAAAGGGTAAACGTGAATCTCTTATTGTCATTAGAGATTAGAGAGAAAGCTTAATAAGAAAGGGGGGTTGGGGAGTGGTTTTTAAAAAAACGTTTTGATGATTTTAAAATACGAAAGGAAAGGGGAAGGGGAAGGAAAAGGAAAAAGGGAGAAGGGTGAGGAAAATTACTTGGCATAATTTGGTAGAAGACCATGCAAATGAGGAAGAAAGGATAAGGGAAGCAAATAAAATTAAAGTTTCATTTTCATCTAAACCAATCAAAGGAAGGAAAGAATATACACAGTTGGCTGCAGAATACATTTCACTCGACATGAGAAAAGAAGAAAAAGGGATAATTAGAGGGAGGTACAGATTATGGGAGAGATTAGTTCTAAGCTAAATAAACTAACTAAGGAGGTATATCTTCTAAGTTAGAGGAAGAGAATTTTAAAAGGAAAAAAAAAAGATAACCTATGACTGGGCTCTGGAAAAGGGAAAAAAGGTGGGGGATCAGGGAACAAAAGCCCAGTGGATCAAACCTTGACCACTGGTGTTGGGCACATTCCTTTTTCTCTTACCTCTCTGTTCTTTATAAAGGGTAAGAGGGAAACTGTTCACTAGAATGACCAATTAGACCTCAGGATGAAACATCTTATTATATTCCCAATGGAGAGATGTTAAATTTAATATGCAAAATAAGACATTCATTTTTAGTGGCCAATGTGGGAATTTATTTTGCCAACCTGAACATATTTCTTATAAGGAATTTTTCTTTTTTTCTTTTTTTTCCAAAGGAAGGAAGGGAGAGAACATAAGTGCTTAATTTAAAAAACAAAAAACTCAAAAAACATTTTTTTTGAGAGGGCCAGGACAAAGAAAAAAAAATACCAGAATGAAAAATAACATAGTAGGCGCCGATCTTTGTGACATGCATGATATAACCAACTTCTCCTTCTAGATTTAGGCTGTGCGTAGAACCAACTTGGTCACCAGTACCGCCTGAAATGAGGTAAATTTGAATCTGGAAAACAAAAGAAAACACCACCCAGCCCAATCCCCAAACATCAGGAGAAGGTCTTCGATCCAGCCCTCAGCCCAGTTACTCTGAACCTGCACAAGCTTTCCAGTTGGCTGAAGATGCAATCTAGCAGGGAGCTACTAGACCTCCAACCAAGGGTAAGCCCACCATTGTGTGGTCATACCAAGCCAACATCAGGAACTTGTAGAACTTGGACCAAGAGGGCAAGCATTCACACTTTGCTCTTGATCAGACCATTTTGGGAGCACTCAGTTATTTACTCTTATGCCACTGGAGAGCTAGGCAGAGCATTGGATAGAGTGCTAGGCCTAGTCAGAAGAACCTGAGTTCAAACCCAACATGTAGTGCCTGGCACAGAGTAGGCACTATATGAATAATATCATCATCATTACTAGTACTCAGTCAGCAAACCTTCTAAGGGAAAGGTTCTTCAAGTCAGTGCCGAAAAGGTAAAAAAACTACAGGTTCAGAAAAGTTCTCCTATTTAAGAGTTCCACTTCATAAAGATTTCCCTTAGAGGCCTGAAACAGAAATAGGATTATTTTTTAAAAACCAATACCTTGAAATTAGCCACCTTGGTAGCTTTGTAACCGCCATTTGGCAAAGGAAAGGAAGGCACATTTCAGAGGCAACTAGCCAGCAGAGCTCGAAAGAAAGCCTATGCTGTTTCCACCCTCCTGCAGTGCCAGAAAAGCCCCTACCCCTTCTATCTCTGAATAGACCCCTGAGCCTTAGCTCCTGTAACTAAAAGAAGAGAAAAGTGAAGGAAAAAAAGAAGGGAGTGGGTAAATGGAAAAATAAATAGAAAACAGGAATTTCTGGCTGATTTTAACTAAAGGTCACAGAAACAGTATAGAAATAATCTTTGTAAAGCACTTAACACAGTATCTGACATGTAACAGGCACTAAATAAATGCCAGTTTTATTATTATTATTATTATATAAACTTATTCTAGAGCTATAGGCCTGTGGATGCCAAACTCAAAGGAGACAAAATTTAGTTTGCTGGGGAAGTAATAAGAATCAATCAGACCTAGAAAGAGAAGCAATCAAGACAGGACTAGAGGGAAAAAACAAACAAACATGTGATAGTTGTAATGTTTTTTATCATAGAGAAAGCACCTCATTGCTTAGAAAAGGATTCCTTCTCTTCCACCAGAAAATATGAAAGAAAATTTGCTCCATGTTTGTACCTGTCTCCCTGATTTGGTAAAGAATAGTAAGTCTTGGATCTCATCATCATTCACATCAGGTATATTCAGGAAGGGATACAATACTGAGGCATTACCTCCAAAAGTGTAAGACTGATTCCACAGTGTTTCCCCTTGAAAGAAAAAATATATATTAATGGTAAGCAATGGCTCTAAAAATAAACTTTTACTTCAAAAAGTAATATTCTAAAAGACCAAGATTTCTTAGTAGAGATTTCACAGTACCTGTATATACCTATTGATTTGAACTTAATTTCAGAACTTGCTGGTTCCAATTAAAAAAAAAAAAACCTTGCACCTTCTCTGGGCCAGGCACTGTGCTAAGTGCTGGACATACAAAGGAAAGTCAAGGAGACAATTTGGATCATGTAACTTCAGAAAACTTACGTGGAAAATTGTTATTATGTATAAGTGGTAAAATTAAATATCTTTTTTAAAAAACATTAGAATCTACTGAATTTCTAAGGACAAAAATCTTGATATTAGAATTCTTGTTCTAATACTAAATCTCCTCACACATAGTTTTCCTTTTCTATCTCATAAGATTTCTTCATTCCCTGAAATTGTTTCTACTGCTTGTTCTTTTCTTCTCTTTCATATTCTGTAAAGTACAATGATCAGGGAAGTTCTGAATCAGCTCTTCATACATATTATGTTTTAGAACTTGAAAACATGGTAATCTATTTATCTCCTAAAAAGCCAAACCACATATAGGATTTCTGATCTCAGCTTTAGGTTTATTTAGTTTACTTCCTTCAAATTAGAACAATATATGTCTAATATTTTATCAATTGTATTTGCTGATAATCTGTTCCTATCCAGTATTTTAAAGGTATAAAGTCAATTTCCTTTCCTTTCCATGTTTTCCTGCACTTACAGGATCCATTCATATTCAAGGGAGGAGTCTTACTTAGCCAAATTTTAGTATAGAGGGTCATTGCCTTATAGCCTACTTGCCAAAGAGGCTTAAAGGCCAAGACTGTATGAAGAAGCTTATTGATGGACATGCATGTGAGAGAATTGCTTGTTTCCATCCTATTTCTATCAAACCTGAGATTTCCTGGTCACCAAGAGCTAAGACAACCCAAAAAGTCTCCACTAAAGAACTCAACCCTGCAGGCTGGATAGGATCACTTCCAGGGCATCATGAAAAGAAAAGAGTCTACTGTGACAAACCAAGGGTGGACCACCCAAGGAGCAATATAACTCCTTTATACCTAGGTTTAAATTTTAAACAGAATGTATTCTTAGCATATGATATCTTAATGAGGTTAGTCTGAATTAATGAAGTCCTAGCACGGTTCTTTTGAGAGGGTGCCAATTGCTTTTTAGAGACTTAATTTAAAATCTACAACAATATAAAATCTTTGAGGACAACAATGGTGTTACTTTTTTTGTCTTTTTATCTCCCTCCCCTAATGCCTAGAAGATGCTCATCATTTCATTGATATTTAGTTGTGTCTGACACTTGATGATTCCATTTGGGGTTTTCTTGGAAAAGATACTATAGTGGTTCACCATTTCCTTCTCCAGGTCATTTTACAAATGAAGAAACTGAAGCTAACAGATTTTAGTGACTTGCCCAGAGTCACACAGCCAGTAAGTGTTTGAGGTCATATTTGAACTGAGGAAGATGGCTGATCTACAGGTCTGGCACTGCCCACCTAATGGCCCCACAGGGTAGGTACCTAATAAACATTTCATTGAATTGTCAGATTTTGATGTCACTGGACACAATCCTCCCATGTCATCCCCTTCTTTCCCTAAAAGACCATGAAAATGTAAGAAATATAAATATGCTCTACCTGTTGTTCCTACCTGTGTAAAAATCAACTGCAGTGAGAGAGCCAGGCTTCCCCACAATGAAGCAGCACCAGAGAAGCTCATCCATCTCCTGGGAGTCAACACACTCTATGAAGGCAATGTCCTGAGCAACAGGCCTATCCCAGATCAAGCTGCCATTGGTACCTGACACAGCAGCAAGAAAGGTACATGGGGAAGAAAAGCCTAGGAGAAGAAACCCAAAGTCACTCCTTACATATACAATCTTGTTTGTTATTTGATCCATTTGTTAGGAATACCATGATCTCCTCTTTATTTTACATGTACACACACACACACACACACACACACACACACACAAAACCCTTACCTTTTGTCTTCGAATCAATACTAATTATGAGTTCCAAGGCAGAAGAGTGGTAAGGGACTTGCCCAGGTCACACCTAGGAAGTGTCTGAGGCCAGATCTGAATCCAGGACCTCCCATTTCCAGGCCTAGTTCTAGCCACTGAACCACCCAGCTGCCTCCATAATCACCTCTTAATCCACTTTCCTTCTTTTCCCCTTTCTCTCTCTCCTTGCCTTCCTTCTGATACTCCTTTATTAAGTGGAGTCTTTAGCACGGGGTTTAGACTCTTGACATATTAAACTCATATCTTTTCCCTTACGCCTTCATTCACAGGGAATATTCCTCAAGATTCTGACCTTGCTCCTTTTCTCTCTCTGAACTCTGTCCATTGACAATTTTGTTCATTAGAGCTAAAAGGATCTTCAGAAATCAATCTATTCTAGCTCTCTAATTTTAGAGGAGAAATTGGAGGTTCAAAGCCATTATGTAGCCTGCACAGGTCATAGTTTCAAATTCCAATCTTCTGACTCAAGACACAGGGTTCTTTCTATATACTATGCTGTCTATGTGCTACATAGCTTCCATGTAAGGTACTCCCAAGTTTGTACCTCTGGTTACAAATTTCCAACCATACTTAATGATGCAAAACAAACAGTCTCTATCCCTCTCCTTGAACAGATTCTATTCTTCTCTTATCTTTTCATCAAGCTCTTCATTTCCATTTCCATGTCCACCACCCTAGTTTAGGGATTTGCTACTCTTCTTAAAAACTCTTACTCTATTGCCTTAGAATCTTTACCAAGGGGAGAAAAGCTTTAAGGTAGAAAGGATAGAAGTATTGGGGGATGGTGGAGCCAAATTAGAGATATGAGGTGGCAGGAATGAGTCAGAAATGCAGGCCTTATTAATTATCAATGAGCCACAGCAATACTCTGATCAGTGGACTACTCAGAAGGCTTGTACCCGTCCAGTGATCCAAACTTAATACACACAGGTGGGAGACATGATAGAGAAAAGAAAGTGCCTGGCCGAAGGCCAGGTCCCAGGTGAGAGAGGTAGAGAAGACAGGCATCAGTGCGAGCTGAGATCCAAGAGGAAGAGAGGAAAAGCGGAAGAGAGAAGGCGGAGCTTGCTGCGGCTGTATTTAATCTCTTTGATATGCAAATATACACAACACACAGGGATGATTATCATTGGTTAATGACAAGTTATAGGTGTGGTTTCTCTTAGCCAGGTGAGCACAAAGAAACCTGTTTTCCTGCCTAACCTGGGGGAAGCTGGGGTCAAGGGTCAGAGGCTTTCCCAGCCAAGCACAAGACTGAGCATGCTCAAGACTGAGCATGTTCTCTTCTAAGACAATCTGTACACACCAACTGTTTTCCTTGCCCCTAGACAGGTGTGGACTGCTACACCAAGTATCAGTTCCAAGGCAGAAGAGTGATAAGGGCTAGGCAATTGAAGTTGACTTACCACGGGTCACACAGTTAGGAAGTATCTGAGGCTAAATTTGAACCCAGGACCTTCTATCTCCAGACCTGGTTCTCTATCCACAATGTCACCCAGCTGCCTCTGTTTTTACTACTTCTAACCTGAATTATAAGAAAAGCATCCTAACAAGTCTATTCCAAAATCATATTTGGGGTCATGTATCAATAGCTTCACTAAAAAATCTTCAATAGCTCTCTACCTTAAATTATACACAAATCCAAATCCTATGATACTCATATAGTCTAGGATTCCAGGCCCATTCCACATAGCTGAACATTCCCAGGTGCAGTTTGAACTAGAGTAAAGTGTAATTGGATAATGCTCAACAAATTAAATAAAAGTAAATGTACATAAATAAATATCCATTCTTATTTTACTAATAAAAATATGATATAGATAATGCTAATTTGTGATTTTGTAAGCCAGTGGTACAGGAATCTATTAGAGTTTGATACCACCAATCTATACATCATAGGCCTCAACAATATCTGTCAAATGAAAATACTATGTATGCCTCATTTTTCAAGTTTATGTATTTTCAACTGATCAACAAAAATATTGCCCCAAAATCACTACCTACAAATTTAGCCAACCTATATATATATATATATATATATATATATATATATATATATATATATATATATATCCTTGGTGCCAAACACTTTTTCTCCTGATTAATAAGTTTCTGCCAGAAATAGAAGGGAATTTTTGTATTTGGTAACTTTGAATTGTGCCTGAGAAGTCATTGCAGGTGCTTTTCCTTCTTCCTACCAAGAAGCCAAATTACCTTCATCTATGCAGGATATGTTAAAATCATTGTTGCTGTTGTCATCTTTGTGAAGAAAAAGAACATCTTGAACTCTGTCCTTGTTTATATCTTTAAACACCAAGAAGTCATAGGTTACTGAAAAAGAATAACAAATAAGCATCAATAATTGCCTTTGGGCAAGCAATGAGCTAGCAAGGACTTCAGTGACTACTTCATCCCCAAGCTATTTTACAGTTGGGTATCTAAAAGCCCACCCAGGGAGCCCATGTGACTAACACAGTAAAAATTTAGGGGGTAAATAATAAGTCTGTTTGAATGAGAATTAGTTAATAAACATTCATCATTAGAATAGTTGTGTCCCCATGTAAAACCCAGTGCGCATTGACTAGGGGAGGGGATTGGGAGAAGGGGAGGGAAAGAACATGAATCATGTAGCCATGGAAAAATTCTCTTAATTATTCAATTAAATAAAATTTAAAAAAAAGAGTAATTGTGTCCCTTCTAAATTTACTGTTGCCCTTCTGTTTATTTTTTTAATATTTCATTTTTCTCTTTTTTTGTCACTTTCATCATCCATCAACTCTCTCTCCCCCTAACCAAATACGTATTTTCAAGCAAAATAAATGTGCACATTTCATGTCTGAAAACGTTTATCTCTAAAAAAATGGGAAAGGACCTAATTGTACAAAAATATTTATAGTGGCTCTTTTTGTGGTAGCAAAGAATTGGAAACTGAAAGGATGTCTATCAATTAAGGAATGGTGATGAAATATTACTATGTTGTAAGGAATGATGACCAGGAGGCTTTCAGAAAGAGCTAGAAAGACCTACATGAAATGATGCAGAGTGAAACCAGCAGAACCAGGAAAACATCATCCACAGCAACAGCAATATTGTGGAATGATCAACTGTGACAGACTTAGCTACTATCATCAATACAACGATCCAGGACTTACGAAAAAGAATGCTATCCAATTCCAAAGAAAGAACTGTTGGAGTTGGAATGCAGGTCGAAACATGTGATTTTTCACTTGTTTATTTGAGTATATGTTTTGGGGTTTTGGTTTTATAAGATTATTCACTTACAAAAATGAACAATATGGAAATTGTCTATCTGAAATTTTTTATTTGATTAATTTAGAATATTTTCCCATGGTTACATGATTCATGTTCTTTCCCTCCTCTCCTCCCACCCCCTTCCCATAGACAAAGAGCAATTCCACTGAGTTTTACATGTGTCATTGATTAAGACCTATTTCCATATTATTAATCTTTGCATTAGGGTGATCATTTAGTCTACATCCCCAATCATATCCCCATTGAACCATGTGATCAAGCAGTTGTTTTTCTTCTGTGTTTCTACTCCCACAGTTCTTTCTCTGGATGTAAATAGCATTCTTTCTCATAAATCCCTCAGAATTGTCCTGGATCATTGCATTGCTGCTAGTAGAGAAGTCCATTACATTTGATTGTGCCACAGTTTATCCATCTCTGTGTATAAAGTTCTCCTGGATCTGCTCCTTTCACTCTACATCAATTCCTGGAGGTCATTCCAGTTCACATGGAATTCCTCCAGTTCATTATTTTTTTTAGTGCAATAGTATTCCATCACCAACAGATACCACAATTTGCTCAGCCATTCCCCAATCAAAGGGCATCCCCTCATTTTCCAATTTTTGGCCACCACAAAGAGCACAGCTATGAATATTCTTGTACATGTCTTTTTCTTTATGATCTATTTGTGGTATAAACCCAGCAGTGCTATGGTTGGATCAAAGGGCAGACAATCTTTTAAAGCCCTTTGGGCATAGTTCCAACTTGCCATCCAGTGACAGCAGCACTCACTTTTCTTGCTTTTGCCAATTTCCCCCTTTCTACTCTTTTCATTTCCCATCATTCTGGAATGGGAACATGGAGGAACGGAAAAGAAGGAAAAACTCTGAAATGTGAAATGTTTCAGTTAACTGTATGAAGGAGGCCAGAGGACTAGGGATGGATGAATTAACCAATTTGTTCCACTACTTTTTTGTTTTATATCTGGCATTTCCCCTAGATTAGCAGAGGGCATTTTACTCCTCTTAGGGAAAAAGTATAAACCATTTCCTTTTGCTTCTTTTTAACAGAGGGCCCCAATGGATGCTGGAATGGATTTAAGATTCAACAAAGACAATCATAGTTGTGGAGCAACTATACCCAAAACTCGAGGGTAGTTTATTCCTGAAGTTGTTTGGTTCCATTTCTAACCATGAAAATGATCTAGAGTTCAGTAACAACAGCTTATATTTATACAGCACGTTAGAGCTGACAATGCTCTTTCCATGCACTATCAAGAAGGCCTCTCAAAGCTGAGCACAAAGAAGCATTCTCAAAATTATTAAAATTCATATCTACTCAAAAAGTACCACATGCTCCTGTTTTCCTGACCATTATGAAAGACCATTATGAATGTCCTAAAAAGACTGATTCTATTCAACAGTCAATTTAGGGAAGCCAGAAGTTTTCAGTTTCAGTGAGGGAGATGTAAAAGTGTTATTTATGCTCTCTGATACTTGTAAATTTATGGGCTATTGGTGGCACCCTGGTTAAGCAGTTTGAAATACAAAATTTACCAGAAATCATTTACTTTTTTATGGTAGGCTTTGTGTCTACTAGCTCATTTGTGAGTAAATAAGAGGCCAATTTTATTTATTTTAATATCTGGCTATTTAAGAAAGGGAAAGCAGGCCAGTTACATTTTTTTAAACCTTTACCTTCTGTCTTAAGATCAATACTCTCCTGTCTCTAGGCCTGACTCTTAGCCTACTGAGCCACCTAACTGCCCTTGGACCAGTAACATTTTGAGGGAGACTGATTATTTCTCATTTCTTAATTGCGCTGCCTTTTTTTTTTTTAACAGCACCTACAACTCCCAAGGAAGCAACCGCAACAGTTTAGGACCTATGTCCTATCTAGGCCAGCGATGGGGGAAACTTTTGGAGACTAAGTGCTGTGCCCTATCACGGCCCCCCACCCCAGAAACCGTGTCCCATGCCCCCTGCCCCAGGCCCCTTGCTATGTGTCCCATGCACCCTACACTCCCCACTCTTATCCCAGTCAGGGGAGTGAGGAAGTGTTCCCATTGGGTTGCTGAGAAAAGGGAAGGGTAAATTGAAAAAATGTCCTCAGTGCAGTGGAGAGGGGGAAGGGAGCAGCTCCCCCCAGTCCCTCTAACTTTCTAGTAATGAACTCTAGTAGGGCAACAGTTCCTATGTCCATAGACAGGACTCTGCATGCCCCTTTTGGCACAAGTGCCATAGGTTTGTCATCACAGATCTAGGCCATTCTTACACAGAAAAAAAGCATAGCTCTGACCCTATAACACAATCTAGCCAGAGGCATTTGGCTCTTCACAATAAAGTCCAGTGAAAGGTAGAGTAAGGCACAAAGGAACATACTTACAGCTGACTTACCTGCTTTGTCATAATTTATTTTCCATGTTTTTTGTGATACTGGTCGATCTGGACATGGGATGATGAATGAGATGATAAATACCACAAAGAGGCAGGTAAATAATGAAAAGAAAAAAAACATTGTGCGGCACTGGGCAAACCGGGAATGCCGAGATGCTTTCTTAAAAGAACCATCTTTTTCAGTTTGGTTTTTCAAATTGCTCTGAGGTACTTTGTCATCATGTTTCAAGGGGTGGATTTCAGCTTCTAATTCTTTGTCCATCATGCAGGCATTATTTAGCTTCACTCCTGGTCATAAGCATTAAAATATCAGAATTAGCTTAAATGGTCAACCAGCAAAAGGGCTTAGCATACAACCTTTGGGGCTATTTAGATATGGGCCTATTTAGAGACAAAGTCTTTTTCTTGGATCCAAGAGATCATTCAAAGGAACCTATAAAAATCTGAGTTGAAAAGGCAGCAAGGAATTGATGCAGAGTGAGAGGAGCAGAACAAGAAAAACATTGTACAGAGAGACTGATACACTGTGGCACAATCGAATGTAATGGACTTCTCCATTAGTGGCAATGCAGCGATCCTGAACAACTTGGAGGAATCTACGAGAGAGAACACTACCCACATTCAGAGGAAACACTGTGGGAGTAAAAACACCGAAGAAAAATAACTGCTTGATTACATGGGTCGAGGGGGATATGGTTGGGGATGTAGACTCTGAATGAACATCCTGGTGCAAACATCAACAACATGGAAATAGTGTTCTAATCAAGGACACATGTAATACATAATGAAATTGCGCATCAGCTATGGGAAGGGGGAGGAGGGAGGGAAATAAGTGATTATTGTAACCAAGGAATAATGTTCTAAATTGACTAAATAAACTAATTCAAATAAGAAAAAAAAGTAATGAAAAATTAAAAAAAAAGAAAAGGCAGCAATTCTAAAAGGTTCCATTTGGAAGGTTTTTAAATTGATCTCAAATGACAGAGAGGTTTAAAAAAAAAACAGATTAAGGAAACCCTATTAAAAAAAAAAACCCACACACTATTCCCCTCAAAGGTTAAACAATAAGTAATTCTAGTTTCATCGTCTCAACTTATCTGTGACAAGCTATTATCCATATTCTGTCTAAAGACTTCCAGTAATAGGACCCAGAAATCTCTGAGACAGCTAATTATTTGGAATTTTTTCTTAATATTAATTCAAAATCAGCTTCTCTGCAGTTTTTTACTAAATGTTCCTAGTTTTACTTTCTTGTATCTCAGACTACTTTAATTGGAATGATACGGAAAAGAGATATTGAACTACATTTAGAGAGCACTACTCCATTTACTGTCAGGTACCCTAAAACTTAAGATATGTTGGGATCCTTAGGACAAAAGGAAGTAGGCTGTAAATATGTGTATTCTGTAGAGAGGGAAACCAAAGCTCAGAAAAGGTATGTCCAAGATCATACTAGAAAAGGGCAGTCAGAACTTGAACACAGATATTTTACTCCAAGTACAATGCTCCACCTACCAGATTACCACTACTGAAAACAATAACAAAACCCCAAGTAAACAGGATTAAGGATATTCCTTAATAAATTTCACAAATTTAAAACAAGTCAAAAAAAATTTAAATGGCTATACAATGTGTCTTCTTGGACATAAAGAATCCAAGGAGTAAACTTAAAAATAAAATGTCTGTTTTGGTCTTTCATGTTGATTCATTAATGATGGAACTGGAAATTCATATAAATTATTTTGGAAAACAATTTAGAATTATGCAATAAGAGTTACAAAGTTATAATTTTGATCTAATAATCCAGTTACTGGGTTTATATCACTAGAAGGTCACAGGCAGCAAGAAAAGTCTCATCTGTACAAAAACATTCATAGCAAGGTCCCAGAATAGATAATGCAACATACCCCTCTCCTTTCTGATGGAGTACTGGGGGGAAAAGGAGAAGGAAGAACCTGGGGTAGAATGTTACATATGTTGTGAAATTGAATCACTGTATTGAATATTTTTGCTGAACTGTTTTCCTTTGTCACAGGGAGGGGGTTCAATGTGACAGGGAAAGGATTTCTTCCTCCCTAGAAATGACTATGACATGAAGACAAACAACAGCAATAAAATGTAATTTAAAAGGAAAAAAAGGAGGGGGCAACTGGGTGTCTCAGTGGATTTAGAACTGAGATTGGGGGGGGGGGGTCCTAGGTTCAAATTGGGCCTCAGACACTTCCTAGCTGTGACCCTGGGCAATTTAACACCCATTGCCTAGCCCTTACCTTTCCTGTCTTGGAACCAATACACAGTATTGATTCTAAAATAGAAGGTAAGGGTTTAAAAAAAAAAGAAAAGAAAAGAAGTAGAAGCACACGTATAAGCAAAAAGTTGGAAATGTGTTCAAAGTTTGGGAAATGGCTGAATTGTGACATCAGAATGTAATGAAATATTATCAGATTATAAAGAATAATTAATATTATGAACTAAAAGAATGATGGAAACATTTTTTGAAATGATACAGAATAAAAAAACATATCCCAAAGAATATATACAATGTTAACAATTACCTAAATTAAAGTTTTATGATATATGTATGACTGAGAAACCAAGAAATTTATAAATGAAAAAGAAGTTTAGCCTTTCTCTTTTATTCTTTGGTGTTAGTTTTTCAAAGAAATGTGAGTTTATGAAAGAAGAAACAGAATGGAAGAAGAAGAGAAGGAAGGAAGAACACTAGTTTGATGGAACCAGGAAAAAGATTCGGGAAGAACTAAAATTAAGCCTATGGGCTAAAAATATGTGTATTAAACTGACATACTTTCCAGTCAGGGTAAGTATAATGCTCTCTTCTACCTTGATATTTCAGAATTCCTACCTCCTCCTTTCACAGATTAGCTCACATGCTTCTTCTGACAAGGGCCTTTCCTTATCTCCCCAAATGGGTTCCTTCCACATTTCTGAGTTTATACTATTTTGCATTTACTTAGAGGCATATTTATTTCCCTGCCTCCCCCAGAATGTAAGCACCTTGAGGGCAGGGGCTTTTTATTCCTGTCTTTGAATCCTATGCCTATTGCATAGCAGGTACTGAATACTTGTTGAATTGAATCATATACTCTCTTTTAAAAAATGTTTAATTTCTTCCAATTTTATGTAAAAATGTTTTTAATATTAATTTTTTAAATGTATGAGTTCCCAAGAGACCATTGTACACTGTAAGTGAAACAATCCAATATAATGGACTTTACTATTAGTAGCAATCCAGGTCATTCCTGAGGGACTTATGAGAAAGAATTATGGGAGTTGAAACACAAAAGAAAAACATATAACTTATCACTTGTTTATATGGGTTTATGATTTGGGGTTCCGGCTTTAAAAAATTGCTCTATGGTAAAAATTAATAATGTGGAAATAGTTATCAAATGATAATACATGTTATCTCAGTGGAATTGCTAGTTGGCTCTGGCAGGGGGGAGTAAAAAGGGGAGGGAAAGAAAGTGAATCATGGAAACATGGAAAAAAACATGTAATAAATAAATACATTTTTGAGTTCCAAATTCTTTCCCTCATTGAGAAGACAAGCAATTTGATATACATGTGAAGTCATGCAAAAGTTATCTCCATATTAGTCAAATTTTATACTCTATTACTAAAACATAAGTTACAGAATTCTGGGGTGAAGAAAAAAGAATTTCCTAATTATAGGCCAGTGAAATGTAATTGGATTCCTAGAAAAATTCTGAAGCATATTACTAAAGGAATGGTGAATGGTTAGTGAATATCTGAAAAGGAAAGTAGTTATCATGCTAAGCTAGAAGAGATTCATTAAGGGCAGACCAACCTAGACTAGTCATATTTCTTTTTTACACAGTATTCTTAGATTTCTTTTGACAGATTCTCCTAGAACAAGGAACTATACTATAAATATAACTTACCTATATTTTTGTAAAATAGTTGAGAAATTTCTCATCCTACTTGCACAGAAAAGGTGAATCAATGTGGGCTAGACAATACTGTAGCATTCCAAGCATATTCACATCTATGAAATATAAATGATTGTATGACTACTGTATCTCCAGACACAAGGTGATACGATACTCTGACATTTGTGAATGAAATCTTGACCTGGCCATGCGGCCTATTGCCTAAGACAAACTCATTAACATTTTTGACTTGGAGTCGCTTAGAGGAAAAGCAGAGTTGAAATCTACACGCCCATAAAGGTGTCACCTTCACCTTGCCATCCAATCTGAATTGTCTATGCTTTGTTATTGGTCACTGATCCTGGCAATCCCCAATAAAGCCTGGGGTAAAGGCGTGGTTCCCTCTCTCTCTCCCTGGTTCTAGCAATCTTAAAGCTTCGCTACTGTCTCTTCACTAAAGCCCCTCTGGGCCACATGCTTTCTATCTCGGAATCTTTACTTCCACGTGTCTGCAAACTGGATCATGCCTGCCCTGTCAATTACTTTGACTTATCTGTGTCTCTCATTCTTCACCCATATTCTCAGACTCCTCACTCCCTCTCAAGTCCCAACCCACAAAGGAAAAATCCCTTTTTTGTAACCAACACTAACAGGTTACAAATACAATTGAGTAAAGAGGGAACATTTTCAACAGCCAAATCCAAAGTAAAGTCCTTAGTTGTTGATTTGTCAATTTAGAAGGGGGTCTCCAATGGAATGCACAAAGGGATTTGTGCTTGGTCTTGTGCTTTTTGATATTTTTCTCAGTTATTTGGATAGAAGAAGAGATGGCATGCTCATAAAATTTGCAGGTGACAAAAAGTAACATATAAGATTAAAAATTACCTTGACAGGCTCAAATTGGGATTTCATTAGTATAAAAATTTCATCTATCCATGCTCTTTTTTGAATAAGATAAAATTCAGTGAGCATAGATATAAAGTTTTTATATATTCAAAAAAAAGCACAAAATTGGAAAAAGTCTTATTAGATAACAGTTTGCTAGAACACATCTTGGGAGTCTGAATGAGAAAGATATAGGATTTTTCATGAACTTAAAACAAGTGAACAATTTGATATGGCAGTTGTTTTCATTAATAGAGATATGGTGTCTACCAGAACTATGAAGATAATAGTAGCATAGTGTTATACTCTGTCCTAGTCAGATCACATATACAATACTATGTTTCGTTTTTGTGTACCATATTTTAGAAAGGACACTGATGTCGCCAATGAGTACCCAACAGAAGGCCGCTAGGGTGGTGAGAGACCTCAAGTTCATAACAGAAAAGGGCTGATTGACTGAAGAAACTGGACATACATATCCTGGAGAAGAAAAGACTGATAGACACGGGACTGACTGCTGTCTTTAAGAATTTGAAGGGTTGATACATTGGAAAAGGACTTGTTTTTCTTGGCCTCAGTGGACAAAACTAGGAATAAGTGGAAGGAAATTACAGGGAAGCAAATATAGACTTGATGCATATAAGGAAAACTTTGATAATTAGTGATATCCAGAAGAATAGTCTACCATGGGAGGTAATGGGTCCCCCTGTCCCAGATGTCTTCAAATTAAAGATCACAGAATTTGTCAAGCAAGTTGTAGATTCTCATTAACTAAAGGTTGACCACAGTGACCTCTGAAGATCCAACTCTGAAATGCTTTGAAACATTTTTGACTACACCAAAGCTAATGAAACAAATGAGAGGAAATTTAAACAATGAGTCACACTATACACGGGCAGAGACCTCATTAAACCCTAACATCTGGCAACTCAGCAAGATTGTCCAGGAAAAGGGAGAAAACCACCAATAGCAGAGAGGTTTTGGTGAATCTGTGGGGGCCAGTGCTTACAGAAAAGAAGGGACTCGGGGAATGTCTGAATTGTGAAAAACAGAAAACTTTGGGGGGAGAGGAAGAGTATTTTTAAAATGAAAAGGTAAGGAATACAAATGTACATTTTATATGTTATCACTGAGGAATGTTTGTACCTATTGGAAGGTACATCCTTCCTGCAGTCCATAAACAGTTCAATTCAACTCAACAAATGTCTCTAGGCACCTATGTATGTATAAGGCAATTTACTGAGATTATAAAGCATGGAAAGCAACATTTTCCCTTCCATGTCCTTAAGGAGTTATTGTCAAAAGGGTGAATGAGACAACACAGGATTATCATAATTTTCCTGGAGTCCAAAGGAGGATGCAAAGTACTTCAAGAAAATTTGAGGAACAGAACACTTTCAGGATTGAAGGCAAAATCAGAGAAGTGTGTAAGGAAGACATCAGCCTAAAGGAAGAGAAAGACTTCATCAGGGGAGATATGGAATAAGTGATCCTTAGTAGGGAAAATAGATTATGTTAATGGGTAAGTTGGGAGGATGCTGGACAAGACCAGAGGACAGCTACGAGTTTAGTTTGACTGGAACACAGGATATAGGAGTAATATGAAATCATTTGAGAATTAGACTACGGAGAATTTTAAATACCAGTTGAAGAAGTCTTGAGTTTTAGCCCATTGGAAATAAGCTACTGAAACTTTTTCAGTAGATGAATGATATAGTAGGAATTGTGAATTGAGATTTTTTTTTTCATCAGGAAGATTCGAAAGGGAAAGAGACTGGAGACAGGGAAACCAGTTAGGAAATCATTACAATAGAGAAGAGAGAAGAGAGGGCCTGAACTCTGACAATATGACAAACCAAGAAGAGGCTAGTATGAGAGTTCGTAGAAGTAGAATCAGCAGGGCTTGTGTGTGATAATAAGACAGAAAGAGTTAAAAAGGAAGCAATGTAATATACAAAAGAAAGTGAGACAGATTTAGAGTCAGAAGATATAAATTCCCATACTTACTTCCCTGGATGACAATGAGTGAGCTGGACTAGGTCTATGGTCTCTTCCAGTAAATCTATGGTCCTATGGCTCTAAAGACTGGTAACATCAGAAAGAGAACCTATAAAAGGGTATGTTTTGAAAAATATGATTAATTAAAGTTTGGATATGTTGAATTTAAGGGGCAAAGGGGGCAGCCAAGTAGAGAAATTCAATAAGCAGTTGGAGATGTGGAAATGACATTCAGTGGAGTACATGAGGTTGGATATTTTGGATTTGGAGAGCAATAATAAAGTAATAATTGAAATGATGGAAGTGGATGAGATCAGGGGTAGCTAGGTAACACAGTGAATAGAATGCCAGGCCTGAAGTCAGGAGAGCCTGGACTAAAATATGGCCTCAGATATTTCACATGTGTGACCTTGGAAAAGTCACTTAACCCTTTTGGCCTAACCCTTGCCCTTCTGTCTCTGAGTTGTTATTAAGACAGAAAGCAAAGGGGGGCAGCTGGGTGGCTCAGTGGATTGAGAGTCAGGCCCAGAGATAGGAGTTCCTGGGTTCGAATGTGGCCTCAGACACTTCCCAGCTGGTTGACCCTGGGCAAGTCACTTAACCCCCATTGCCTAGCCCTTACTGTTCTGCCTTAGAATCAATACATAGTGTTAATTCTAAGATGGAAAGTAAAGGTTTATTTATTTTAAAAAAATACAGAAAGCAAAAGGAGGGAGAGATGGAAAAAGGGAGGGGGAGGGAGGGAGAAAGGGAGAAAGAGAGAAGGAGAAGGAGAGGGAGAAGAGAGAGATGAGATTCAGAGAAAGACTGTAGAATAGAACAGTGCTTTAGGGGATGATCACATCTGGTAGGCAGCAGGAAATTGAACCACTGGCAACTGAAATCAAAGAAAGAATGATGAGACAAGTAGAAGCTGACCAGGAAAATATCATGGAAGCCAAGGGAGGTGTAGCAGGTACTATAAAATATCCTTTCTCCCTTGACCTCACTTATTGGGATTTTTCCTGAAATAGCCCCGAGGTAATTTGAATAATGTAGTCTGGCTGCATCTATTACAAGAAGATGGAAATAGAAAAAAAGGAGGGAAGGACTGTCTCTACACATTCAAAGACCAAGTTAGGGATTGATGACTGACCACTAGGAACTAGGGGAGAGAAAGCAAACAATATTGGCTTCCCATAACCTTGTATTGACTTGAAGATAAAGACTCAAAGGAACTCTGGAATTAAGCATTTTTTAAGCTACTCTATGCCAGGTACTCAAGATAAATGACAAAACAAACAGTTCCTGCCCTCCAAAAATTTACAATCTAAAACAAAAGATACCACGTACACCTATAGGAATATACAAAATACATACAAAGTACATATGAGGTAACCTTAAGAGGGGAAGGCACCAGTAGGAGGAACAATTTCTTTTAGAAGATGGTGTTTGAGTTACACTTTAAATGAGGAAAGTCAGAAGTAAAGGGGAGAGGGCAGCTGGGTGGCTCAGTGGATTGATAGCCAAGCCTAGAGAAGGGAGGTCCTGGGTTCAAATCTGGCCTCAGACACTTCCCAGCTGTATGACCCTAGGCAAGTCACTTAACCCCCATTGCCTAGACCTTACCACTCTTCTGCCTTAGAACCAATACCCAGTATTGATTCCAAGATGGAAGGTAAGGGTTTAAAAAAAAAAAAGAAGTGAAGGGGAAAGGCATTTCTGTCTTGCGGGTCAGCCAGTGCAAAGCCAAGGAGAATGAGATTCAAGTAGGAAAAATAGCAAGTAGGTTAGATGGGCTGGACTACATAGTGAGAAGTCTAGAAAGGTAGACAAGGGTCAGGTTGTGAGGAGCTTTAAAAGTCAAAGGATGAGTTTACTTTTGATCCTAGATAACAGAAAATCACTGGCGTTTACTGACTGAAGATTGGGCAAGTGGGAAGGGAATATGGTCACAACCACATTTTAGGAAACTTTTTCAACTTTCTGATCTCCCAAGAAGTGAGCCGATCTTTACTGCTCCACAGAGAAGAAGACTGCTGGGGGCTATCAGTCCACTTCTTTGACAAGTCTTTGTAGAGTTTGTAATTTGGGAGGAAAAATGTGAGAAAGAGAAATAAGTGTTTCATAAATATGTCCTAAGGCAGATAAGTCCTCTTCCCCATTCCTTGGGGTGGTTGGGAATGGAATGCAACTGATGAGATAATCTTTTCCAACATTAGACAGGCCAAGCTATTTTCACAATCCTTTAATACTTTGATATTAGAAACCAAAGTACAATTTTATTAATTTTCTAATGTGACATTTTATAAAAGAAGAAAAAATCAATAATAAATCTTATCAGGAAATTAAAAGTTATAGAGTTTTACTAAACTTAGCCTTTTTTAACTATATTGGCTACCAAGTATTGTATATATACTGTACCTATCACTGACAGATTAAATGATTTATTATTTTTCTCACATCCTGACTTTAAAGGTTTAAAAATAGCACTAAAAAGAGCAATTAATGTCACCCTTTGTCTAATCCTGATTTCAAAAGCAGACAAGAGGGAAGGAAAACTTTTAAAATGCTAATGAGGGAAACAGCTAGAAAGCTAGCTACATCTATCTCTTGTGAACAGTGTAGTTCATTGTTGGCGAACCTATTGCACACATGATGGAGAGGGCTGCTCCCTCTCCCCTCCATACCCCAAGACATTTCTCACATGACCCTCCCCTCTGCCCAGCAGTCCAATGGGAGTGCTTCCTCCCTCCCCTGTCTGGGGTAAGGCAAAGGGGCTCACATGTGGCTTGGGCAGTTTGGGCACTTGGTCTCTAAAAGGTTTGCCATCATTGATCTAGTTCTATTCTGGAAAAGGGGAATGAAGACCACATTTGACAGATTATTGAAAATAGATTCATCAATGTTCATGCCCCCAAATAATTTTTAAGATTATTTCATAATTAGTAAAATTTATAGCACATATGGTGAAAGAGAGAATAAACACTATTCAGAAGGGAAATAACTAGAACACTGGTCTTAGAGTTAGGAGACCTAGAATGAAATCCAGGTTTCTCTTCCCACCAGACACATAACCTTAGACAAATCATAACAAATCTGAGCCTCATTTCCTCCATCTGTAAAATGAGAATATTTGTTGTACTGTCTACCCTACAGGGCTATTATTATGAAGAATGTAGTTAATAAAATCTTTAAGTGAAAAGTAAATGTACATTATTGTTATCCAATTGTCCCAAATAACAGAATGTGCAGTGTTTTAAAATATTAATTAAAATGATTGTGATTAAAGCAAGAGACATTATAAGAAATGAGACAAAAGTCCTGCTTTCAAAATGTTGTAACTAAATTGGCTATTATTAGCTGTATTAGTTATTAGAGGATTTTTACTATAAAGTCATACAAAGTACACTTTGGAAACAATACTCAACATTTACTATTTTAAATCCATAGGCACAGATTTAGTCGAGTGTTGGTGATTATATAAAATGACAGTAGGGTGCAATGGGGAAAGCAATGAACTAGCCTTAGAATCATAAAAGCTGGATTTGAGCACATGGACATTGGCCAAATCACTTAACTTTTACGTGCCCTTAAGTCTCAGTTGCAAAATGGAAAGGAAACACACCCTGCTTTATCTACCTTCCTTCTCAAGGGTGGTTGGGAAGTCACATGAAACGAGGCAAAGTACTATAAATGTACTCTATTTAATTAATGACATTATTGTTAATAAAGCTTGAAGAGATCCCTCATTTTATTAGTATAAGTACTATTTTCCACTGATGTAATCCTCTCATTATTACTGATAATAAAAATCAATACTGTCAACTAGCTATTAAGAAATGTTAAAGGTCCATAGGATCAGAAGTGGAAAGGAACAAAGTCATAACAACTAAGATCAAATACTAATAAAAAACTAGTTTTGGATAAGTTGGGAAAACAGTTTTGCTAGTTTTGAAAAAAATGCAAATTAGAATAATTTTAAAGTACCATTAAATCCTATTAAAAGTAAGAATACTGAAAACAATGATACTTCATATACTGGAGTGCTGTGGAAATCTGGTAGATATATGCATAGCTAGGAAGATTATTAATTGTTTTAGTCTTTATGATTTGTAACAGGGGCTACAAAACAGTTTATACTTTTTATGCCAACGAAATAACCCAAAGGGGCAAGAGGAAGAATTTATTTGAACAAAGATACTCAGCTATTTATAGTATTACACAAAATGCAAACAACTAAAATGACTATATTATTAGCTGATGAGCTAAGCAAACCACAGTATCTTTTTTTTAAATCTAAGTTATTTTAAGATGACAGAATATCACAGAAATAATAAAAATGAAATTTGTGGATTATAGCCACAGAAACATCCATGTGAAATTATGTTTGGTGAAAAAAACTCAAAACACAATAGCCTATACACATATTGATTATAGCTATGTAAGAATATTTGACTAAACATTAAAAGACTAGGAAAAAAGCTCTGCATGACTATAAACAGAGTTTGGTATCAAGTTAATTTTTAAGTTTATAAAAGTTCATGACTTTAAAATTACAGCAACAAAATAAAAGAGACATATATCTCTTTGTAAAATTCAAGTTCTTGACCATTCCCCTAACCCTTTCCCCAAGGTCAGAATATCTTACATTTTTCTGCCTAATTTCATAGCTACCTCTAAGGCCCTCATCACCTCTCACCAGGTATTTAGTACAATAGTCTCTTTCTTTTCCATTTTTTTATGATGCCTTGTTTTTATATTATCTCTCCCCCTCCCAGGCAGTCATCTCATATAACAAATACTATTTTCTGAAAACAGAAATAAAGAAAGATAGGGGGAAAACAGTATAACTTATCAAAACATTGAAAAAGTCTGAAAACATACAATGTATATATAACACTGGTGGACTTATTTGCTGGTAGGACTCTTCTCATTTCTTTTCTGAGCTGTGTTCATTCTTTCCCATTTAAATAGTAGCCTCTTAACGAGTCATTATGCTCAGAGTTGTCAAAATAATTTTCCGAAAGTACAAGTCTGATCATGTTATTCCTCTACTCAATAAACTTCAAAGTTCACTATTGCATCTAAGAAATCAAACATAAGCTTCTATGCTTTACTTTTAAAGTTCTTCACATTCTGGATCTTTTTTCTATCCTCCTTTTTTCTAACTTTTGTAACACATTTCTTTTTTGCGTTTTTACAGTATAGCCTTTAAGGGTTAAATTAGGGGTTTTTACAAAATAAGACAGCAGTTTTTAATAATCTAAGTTTTAATGGGAATATAGTTGAGTTGTAAATTAATGTTATCTCTTTAAGCCAGAGGAAAAATAAAACTTCTAGCAGCTTTTAACAAATAACAATTTAGTTTAATTAGAGATAGTAAAAAAAATATAGTAAAGGAAGGAAAGACAGAAAAGAGGAGAGATTATTAATCTTATACCCTATAAATATACCTAGAATTCCTAATACTACCTAAAATTCCCAATAACTACCTCTGTCTTCTCAGGACAGCTTCTTCTTGCCTGGCAAACACCAGGCCTATCTAACCTACACTATCTACCTAACTCCCTAAGATAATAAATAGACTGCTACCACTCACTCATTCCTTCAATCAGTTTTCTATAACAGCCCAAACTGTCAGTAGCCAACTGACAGCAGATCCTTGCCTATGAGACAGAGACCTCCCACTCTCTAGAGATCCCAGAGGCAAAAAGTCCTTTAAAGCTAAAGCCAAAAGCCCTCTTAGTAAGCTCAGGCCTGCCTTTATATTCCAGCAACTAAACACCAACCCACACTACCAGCAACCAACCCCCAATGATCAACTCACCCAGCAGCCCACAACTAAGGCTGGCTCAGCAGGGGGCTTCCAGGTTCCTACTTCCTGTCACTATGGGCTGGTTAATCCCTACACATCACATCTCTATGGTAAGAGGGCCTCCAGGTTCCCCATTAAATTAAAGAATTCCTTTTTACAAGTCAAACTGACCTCCGTGCTGTTGCTATAGAGTTAGAAGATTGATTGAGGCTCAAAAAAAATTTTTTTAATTCAAAGATATTTATTTTCCCAATTTCATATACTTTCTGAAATTTTAAGATTTAAATTCCTTCTCTTCCCCCTTACAAAGTTATGGTAAGCAATTTGATCTGGGTTACACATGCATTACTCAAAATTTCACTTCTGAAAATTACTACCTATACATGACCATGGGCAAGTCATTAAACCTCCATAGGGGCTTAGTTTTCTTGTCTTTAAAATTATGGAAATAGATTGGATGGCCTCTAAGGTCTGCTTTCTGATTAGGATCTATGATCTTATGATCTTATAAGGTTAAGAAGTTGACCAGTTAAGCTATTACATAATGAGAAGTTTGAAAGAGAATTATGCTTCTCAGAAACCCCTCAAAAAACATCAAAGAGAAACACAAAGGATGAAAAAAGTTTTAAAAACACAAGAAAAGAAAAGAAATAAACTAAGTGAAAGAAGGGTGATGAAACAATTAAATAATACTATCATGGAACAGAATTATATAAAATCCTAGAAGCAATGTAGATGGGAAAAAGAAATGATAAAATGTATCTTTAAGAAATGTCATTACCTTCATTGAATATGCCATTTAATTCTAGAAATTCCCCAAAAAGTTTGAAATTAAAAAACCGACATTAACAGATGCTTTAAAAAATTGGGAGGAAGAAATGAATCAAAATGAAAAATGTAATATAAAAACTTAAAAGAACAGAATCAACAAACAATAGACCTAATTACAGCAGAAAACAATTAAAACCAAAGAAGACCAAATATAGGAACTAGTCCTAGAAAAAAATGCTAAATCATCTAAACATGCATGATCAACTGATTGATCTGTGCTTGAAGATAAGTCAAGATGCAGTAATCTTGGAAAATTTAGAAAATTAAAAATGGTTTGAAGCCAATATTCTAGGAAATTGTCAAAGAAAACTTTACAGAATTAGAAAGAAACCAGTTATGATATAAAAATAGAAAGTTTCTGCTGCGGAGGGACCAGTCCTCACAGGGTTCAGGGATCATTGGTGGGATGACAGCATCAGCAAATAAGATGAGATGAGAGACAGTTAAAGTTTCACCTGGATCCAGGCATTATAGTAACTGCTCCACTCTGGCTCGGGCTGACTTTTATTTTTATACATTCAAGTAGCACACATCTACTTGGCACACAGTTTCATTTTCAACACACATGCTTCCTTACAGGTAATGGAATAGGGCATACATTAACTTTTAACAAATCGTTTGGTTGACATTCTATAATTATACTATATTCTTTGATTCCATGGATTCTAACAACAAATGCAAAGCTTTGCAGAAGATACATGTTTTCTCATCATGGGTAGCACAGCTAGAGGTCACTCCTTCACTAACCCGTGAGGTACCAGACATGCAATTAAGCTAAGAATAATTACGCGTTACACTAGCCAGTTACATAATCAATCAGACTTCTAAGGATACAATCAACACAACATTGTTGCAAGCCTGCAGGGTTAACGGGTATAATCAACATAACCCAGTTTAAGTATTATTCCATTATCTGGCTTTCATTCTCTAATGTTTTACTAAGGTATCCAAGACATATTGCCTAGTCTACCGTTAACAACACAATTCAGTGGAGTGGAACGTAGCAGCTTTTCCATGAAAGGCAATTAATATACAGTACAGTTTTGTTGGGGGTTTATGCCTAAAGGGGTCCCATCTATGATCCCTTATCTAAATGGGTACATAGGAGTTCTTAAGTCTGATTTTGTAAGTAGAATCTCTAGGCAATATTTTAAGGGGAATTTCTATATCATTACATATAAGGGTGGAATTTTCCTGGAGCTGAGTGAGAATAGTAATCATAACAATTCCAATAATAGGGGGTGTTAATAAGAGAGGAGTCACACAGAGGGGACTGAGTGGGTATTTCCATCCTTCCTAGGGGCTGCTTTGCAATCCCCCAGATTCCACCTGTGATTGTATCAGAGAGCATGGATTTGATGGCTCCTGGCAAGTATCCAAAGAACTCAGACAAGTAAAAATCTAAGGTTTTATAGTCTTAGACACATTATAAACTCCAATATGGTGATTATACTATAAACTTCCAAAAGAAAGTAAAAAATTATTTAAAAGGGAAAAATCATCAAGCTCACAATGAACTTTGGGGGATAAGAGGAGAACTTTGAATACAATGTATAAAAATATAAGCCCATGAGCCCAATACTTAGCAAAAGAAAGTCTACTTTTCTGTGGCAAAAAGTAAATGTTTCAAAAGAATATTTGAAAATTTGCAGGACAAAGTATGCACTTAATGAAACATGAGAGGCCCTGCTAGTAAGAAAGATAAATACTTAAATCATACTTGTAAAATCAAGATAAGTCAGCTGCCAATACTATGAAGCTTCCCAAATATTGTATGAGCTAAATCACTAAATGTTTCAGAAGAGTGAACCAGTGGGGAAGAGGAAAGGAGAGAAGCCAGAAAGGAGCAAGGTAATCATCAAAGTGAAATTCCTGTCTTTGATAAAGTGGAAGGTCAGATTTTTAAAATTTACAGACATATTACTTTATAGTAATAACAGAAATATATAGAAATAACAGAAAATTTTGTTTAGATTTTGTTAGTAAGTTCAGGTAAACAACTGAATTAATTTTAAAAGTATATCTTTCTGATAAAACTATTGAAGAAAAGTTATAAAGCTGTAAACTAAAAGGGGGGGGGGGAATAGGAAAAAATATTTATTGCAAATATTTACCAGAAAATAGATCTGACATCAAGAATCCATAAAAAGTGACATTTACATAAGTACTTTAAAGTTTATATGCTGTTTTACATATATTATCTCATTTATGATTATTTATTAAGAACTATAACCCTTGGCTCTTAAGACCACTAAGGTAACAAATTCACTTCAAATTCAAGGAGTCCAATTTTTATATTTAAAAGGCCAAATTCCTAAATTACACCCAGAAAAAGCTCACTACTTTTTAAAATTCTCCAATATTTTCTGCTGATAGAAGAACAAAAAACATTTTGGGGAGATAGCAAGCTAGATGAAGAAGATATGTCCCCTAGCCTAAGCAGAAAATGAATGCATTCTTTCCTCATACCATATGTTTGGTCTGGCTGAATTTCTGGAATGCTGGTCAAAATCAGGACAATTTGCTCACAAGTGCATGGTGAAATCTGATTCTCCTTGAAACAAACTCAATTATTTGGTAAAGATTTTTTTCCTTCTAAAGAAACATTTTGGTTCCTGAACCCAAGAATGTTTTTGGCTTTTTCAGGGGCATGAAAGGAAGGAAGCACTTTTTTTTCTGAATATTACTCACATTAAAGTAAATGGAATCAGGAACACAATATACACAATTGCTGAAATACTGTAATTTATCTTAACATTGATCACATTAAAAAAGAATAATTTAAAAATATTTAATTAACCCCTTATTTTCATATCATCTTCATGTCCAAACATTCCCCATACTCATCCCCTACCTCACAAACAACCTCTTATAAAAAAGAATTTATTTTGGGGGGTGGAAATCAACAGTACAGTAGACCTTACCAACACATCACTCACCTTCGACAGTCCAGCATTTGAAATGTTCTACACTCAGTATCTCACCTTGGCTAAGGAGGGAGGGAGATGCATCTTCTCATCTTTAGTAAGGCTAATCTTGACCATTATAATTATACAGTAGTCAGGGTCCTCCTCCCATCATTTATATTATTTCAGAAATTATATATATTTTTTCCTGGTTCTATTTATTTAACTTTGTATCGGTTCATATACAATTTCCCATGCTTTCCCAAATTCTTCACTTTGAAATGAAGTATTATTCCATTATGTTCATGTAGTACAATTCATTTAGTTGTTTCCCAATTGACAAGCATCTATTTTGTTTCTAATTCACTACAAAAAAGGGCTATTGGGGAAATCTGCAATTTAAGAAACTAGACTCATGGCATCTGATAGTCATTTCTTTAATTCAGGTACTAACATTTGAGATCCTAATTCATTTGAAAAGTTTCCTATGTAAATGATAAAGAAAGCATTCTGTAAAAGTGATTCCATAATGAGAAAAAAGATGATTAAATAAAACATTATAACATAAAATTCAGAAATTAATTTCATAATTTAGATAACTAGCATGAAACTCCTTTGACCTTCTACACACATACACAAGATTCATTTAGCATATCTCAGCTGATGTAGATCACATCTAGTTTGTAATAAAGTCTTCCATCTTAGCAAATCCAGTTTTGAGTCTCTTTTTCCTCCTCTCTAAAGTTGGTTTCAGTCTCTTAGGTACCTTCCTTTTCTCACATTCTATGAAGTTATAGATTCTATACATCAGTACCATAATGTAAGCTCAAAAATGCATGGCCATTTCCATTTTATTTGATTTATGTTGATATCCAAGTACCTACTCCTATATACTCTGCATATGGTGCCAGGAAGGCATCAATAATCAATTGATAATATCTCTCTGAGAAACTCTTTATGTATGAGAATTCCAATTAAGATTCTACATCAAAGTATCAATTTGTCTTCTCCTAATAAGCTACAAGTTCTTTGGCCACTTTATGCCAGCTTTTATCACATTCCTTTCTTTCCCCCCAGCCTGTGGCATGGTTATGTTTGGCTCAGAAGTAACCAGCATATTGTAAGCTATAAATGAGGTGATCTAAAGCTATTCTTTGTGCACTGAATAGAAGTTTGTGTATCACAGGACTCTATCCTGAACGTGGTGATCTGGAGGTTCTGCTTTCTGAGAGGCAACTCTCCCACAGGCCACACCTCTGAACTCTAAACTAGTATAATCTACAAGCTACTATCAAATAGCTAAATAATCTTCAAGCTGGGCAAAGTCTATGCTCACAGAATCATATTTTACTGAGACAAACAGAAAGAATATAAAGACAAAAGTTAATTTTGCTACTATAAAACACACAAGTTCCCAACCCAAAATATTTATCATTGATGTTTAAAATTGCCTCCTTAGCATCTACAATTTTTGGAAAAAAAAAAAGCATTAGTCTTTTCTCTGTACTACTTCTTTTAAAATGCAGATATTCTGGGGGTCAGCTGGGGGCTCAGTGAATTGAGACCAGGCCCAGAGATGGGAGGTCCTAGGTTCAAATCTGGTCTCAGATACTTCCTAGCTTTGAGACCCTGGGCAAGTCACTTAACCCCAGTTGCCCGGCCTTTACCACTCTTCTGCTTGTGTATTGGTTCTAAGGCAGAAGGTAAGGGTTTTAAAAAATACAAACATTCTAGAGAAAAGTAGTAAAAGCAACATCATCATTATAATCAACAATGAGGACCACTTCAGAGCTTGTCTAAACCAACTCCCTCCTTTTATAGACAAAGAACCAGGGGTCCTAAAAGGTAGAATGACTTGCCCAAGGCCATATAACTCCTCATTTACAAAATGCTCTCCTCAAAACCACTTTATGAAATTTGTAGTACAAATACCATTATTCCCATTTTCCAAATGAGGAAACTGAGGCTCTATATGATTAGGTCACTTGAGACTAGAGCAGGGTTTAATCTCACATCTCATGACTTCAGCTTTAGCAATTCTACTCACTACAGCATCCTGTACATAAAATCCTTAATATGGATGAACAACATATTTTCTCACTCAGAAAAGATCTGGGCAATCTTGAGGATAAGGAACTTTACAAGAGGAAAAGGGTCCTAACGTAGCTCTACCTTGTTTATAATTTTGCCTATGTTCATCTTGGTCATAACATATATAGTTAAATAAATCTGCAAAGTACTGAATCATGTGCATTTAATCAATTTTATAATAACTTGGTCCTATAGCAAAGGATCATCCAGGTTCATAGATTCATAGAGTTAGAGAAAGAAAAGACCCTAAGAGGTCAGACCCAAAGAAGCCCTACTGCATTTAATTCCTATATTTTACAGATGAAGAACCAGAGATCCTGAGAATTTAAATGAAGCCAGGATCACACAGCTAGCTAGTACCTCAGATAATGTCCAAATCCAGGCATTCCTGAGTCCAACTCTGGCACTCTATCTACTACAAAAATTAACCCCAAAGATTTTTAATTCAGTATCATGTTTACCCTATGTACTCATATACCCAATATTCTTTTTTGTTATTTTTATTTTTATTTGGTCAATTTCAAACATTATTCCTGGGTTACAAAAATAATTTTCTATTCCTTCCTACCCTCCCCTATCCCCTCCCATAGCCGACACTCAATTCCGCTGGGTATTACATGTGTCCATTATCAGAAGCCACTTCCATGTTGTTGGTGTTTGCATTAGGATGTTCATTTAGAGTCTACATCCCCAATCATATCCCCTCGACCCACGTATTCAAGTGGTTGTTTTTCTTCTGTGATTCTATTCCCACAGTTTTTCCTCTGTATGTGGATAGTGTTCTTTCTCATAGATCCCTCCCAGTTGTTCAGGATCACTGCATTGCCACTAATGGAGAAGTCCATTACATTCAATTGTACCACAGTGTATCAGTCTCTGTGTACAATATTCTCCTGGTTCTGCTCCTTTCACTCTGCATCAGTTCCTGGAGGTTGTTCCAATTCACATGGAATTCCTCCAGTTCATTATTCCTTTGAGCACAATAGTATTCCATCACCAACATATACCACAATTAATTCAGCCATTCCCCAATTGAAGGGCATCCCCTCATTTTCCAGTTGTTTCCATCACAAAGAATGCAGCTAAGAATATTTTTGTACATGTCTTTTTCCTTATTATCTCTTTGTGGTACAAACCCAGCAGTGCTATGGCTGGTTAAAGGGCAACAAAACAGTCTTTTATTGCCCTTTGGGTATAGTTCCAAATTGCCCTCCAGAATGGTTGGATCAATTCACAACACCACCAGCAATGCATTAATGTCCCAATTTTGCCACATCCCCTCCAGCATTCGTTACTTTCCTTTGCTGTCATGTTAGCCAATCTGCTAAGTGTGAGGTGATACCTCAGAGTTGTTTTGATTTGCATTTCTCTGATTATAAGAGATTTAGAGCACTTTTTCATGTGCTGAATAATAGTTTTGATTTCCTTAACTGAAAATTGCCTATTCATGTCCCTTGCCCATTTTTCAATTGGAGAATGGCTTGATTTTTTGTACAACTGGTTTAGCTCTTTATAAATTTTAGTAATTAGACCTTTGTTAGACATTTTTGTAATGAAGATTGTTTCCCAATTTGTTGCTTCCTTTCTAGTTTTGGATGCAATAGTTTTGTTTGTACAAAACCTTTTTAATTTGATGTAATCAAAATTAATTATTTTACTTTTTCTGACTCCTTCTAAGTCTTGCTTGGTTTTAAAATTTTTCCCTTCCCAGAGGTCTGACATGTATACTATTCTGTGTTCCCATGATCTACTTACAGTTTCCTTCTTTATATTCAAGTTTATCTTGGTGTAGGGTATGAGGTGTTGGCCCAAGCCTAATCTCTCCCACACTATCTTCCAATTTTCCCAGCAGTTCTTATCTAATAGTGGATTTTTGTCCCAAAAGCCGGGGTCTTTGGGTTTGTCATGGACTGTCTTGCTGAGGTCACTTACCCCAAGTCTATTCCACTGATCCTCCTTTCTGTCTCTTAGCAAGTACCAAATTGTTTTGATGACCACTGCTTTACAATATAGTTTGAGATCTGGGACTGCAAGGCTGCCTTCCTTTGCATTTTTTTCATTATTTCCCTGGATATCCTTGATCTTTTGTTCTTCCAAATGAACTTTTTTATGTTTTTTTCTAATTTAGTAAAAAAGTTTTCTGGAAGTTCGATGGGTATGGCACTAAATAAATAAGTTTGGGTAGGATGGTCTTTTTATTATGTTAGCTCATCCCACCCATGAGAAGTTAATGTTTTTTTCAATTGCCCAGATCTAGTTTTAGTTGTGCGGAAAGTGTTTTGTAGTTGTGTTCATATAGTTCCTGTGTTTGTCTTGGCAGATAGATTCCTAAGTATTTTATATTGTCTAGACTGATTTTAAATGGAATTTCTTTCTAATTCTTGCTGCTGAGATGTGTTGGAAATATATAAAAATGCTGATGACTTATGTGGATTTATTTTGTATCCTACAACTTTGCTAAAATTGTTGATTATTTTGACTAGCTTTTTAGTTGATTTTCTTGGATTCTTTAAGTAGACCATCATATCATCTGCAAAGAGTGATAGTTTAGTCTCTTCATTGCCTATTTTAATACCTTCAATTTCTGTTTCTTCTCTAAATGCTACTGCTAGTGTTTCTAGTACAATGTTAAATAATAGAGGTGATAATGGACATCCTTGTTTCACTTCTGATCTTATTGGGAAGGCTTCTAATTTAACCCCATTGTAGATGATGTTTGCTGATGGTTTTAGATATATCCTGTTGATTATTTTTAGGAAAGGCCCTCTATTCCTATGCTTTCTATTGTTTTCAATACAAATGAGTGTTATATTTTGTCAAAGGCTTTTTCTGTATCTATTGAGAAAATCATGTGATTTTTGTTGGTTTGCTTGTTGATATGGTCAATTATGTGGATGGTTTTCCTAATATTGAACCATACTTGCATTCCTAGTATAAATCCTACCTGGTCATAATAAATAACCCTCATGATCACTTGCTGGACTTTTTGCTAGTATCCTATTTAAGATTTTTGCATCTATGTTCTTTAAGGAGATTGGTCTATAGTTTTCTTTCTCCATTTTTGACCTGCCTGGCTTTGGAATTGGTACCATATTTGTGTCATAAAAGGAATTTGGTAAAAAACTCCCTCTTTGCTTATTATGTCAAATAGTTTGTATAGTATTGGGATTAGCTGTTCTTTGAATGTTTGATAGAATTCTCACTTGTGAATTCATCAGGCCCTGGGGATTTTTTCTTAGGGAGTTCTTTGATGGCCTCTTCAATTTCTTCTTTCTGATAAGGGATTATTAAAGAATTCTATTTCTTCTTCTCTTAGTCTAGAAAATTTATATTTTTGTACATATTCATCCATATCACCTAGATCGGCATATTTATTGCCATATAATTGGGCAAAGTAGTTTTTAATGATTGCCTTAATTTCCTCTTCATTGGAGGTGAGATCTCCCTTTCCATCCATGATACTATTAATTTGGTTTTCTTCTTTTTTTATTAGATTGACCAGTATGTTGTCTATTTTGTTTGTTTTTTCAAAATACCAGCTTCTAGTCTTATTTATTAATTCAATAGTTCTATCACTTTTGATTTTATAAAATTTCTCCCTTAATTTTTAGGATCTCTAATTTGGTTTTCTTCTAGGGGGTTTTAATTTGTTCACTTTCAAGTTTTTTGATTTGCATGTCAAATTCATTGATCTCTGCCCTCCCTAACTTGTTAATATATGAACTCAAGGATATGAATTTTCCTCTGAGTACTGCTTTGGCTGCGTCCCATAGATTTTGAAAGGATGCCTCATCATTGTCATTTTGTTCAATGAAGTTATTAATTGTTTCTATGATTTGTTCTCTAACTGATTTTGGAGAATCATATTATTTAATTTACAATTAATTTTTGATTTGGCTCTCCATGTACCCTTATTGATCATTATTTTTATTGCCTTGTGCTCTGAAAAGGTTGCATTTATTTCTGCTTTTTTGTATTTGTTTGCCATGTTTTTATGACCTAGTATATGGTCAATCTTTGTGAATGTACCATGTGCTACTGAAAAGAAGGTGTATTCCTTTTTGTCCCTATTTATTTTTCTCCATATATCTATTAACTCTAATTTTTCTAAGATTTCATTCACATATTTTACCTCTTTCTTATTTTTATTTGATTTATCTAAATTTGATAGTGGTAAGTTCAGGTCTCCCACTACTATCTATTTCCTCCTTCAATTCCACTAGTTTCTCCTTTAGAAATTTGGATGCTGGGGGCAGCTGGGTAGCTCAGTGGATTGAGAGCCAGACTTAGAGAAGGGAGGTCCTAGGTTCAAATCTGGCCTAAGCCACTTCCCAGCTGTGTGACCCTGGGCAAGTCACTGGACCCCCATTGCCTAGCCCTTACCACTCTTCTGCCTTGGAGCCAATACACAGTATTGGCTCCAAGACAGAAGGTAAGGGTTTAAAAAAAAAAAAAGAAATTTGGATGCTATGCCATTTGGTGCATACATGTTGATTACTGATATTTCCTCATCGTCTATACTCCTTTTTATCAGGATGTATTTACCTTCGCTAATTCTTTTAATCAAATCTCTTTTAACTTTGGCTTTGTCAGATATCATGAATGCAACTCCTGCCTTCTTTCTATCAGTTGAGGCCCAATAGGTCTTGCTCCAACCTTTAATTCTAACCTTGTGAGTATCTACCCACCTCAGGTGTGTTTCTTATAGACAACATATGGTAGGATTTTGGATTCTAATCCACTCTCCTATTTGTTTACGTTTTTTGGGTGAGTTCATCCCATTCACGTTCAAAGTTATGATTGTCACTTGTGAATTCCCTACCATTTTGATATCCTCTCCTAATTCTATCGTTTCTTCTTTTGCTATATCCTTTTTTTTTTAAACCCTTACCTTGTGTCTTGGAGTCAATACTGTGTATTGGCTCCAAGGCAGAAGAGTGGTAAGGGCTAGGCAATGGGGGTCAAGTGACTTGCCCAGGGTCACACAACTGGGAAGTGTCTGAGGCCAGATTTGAACCTAGGACCTCACATCTCTAGGCCTGACTCTCAATCCACTGAGCTACCCAGCTTCCCCCTGCTATATCCTTTTAAACCAGTGGTTTGCTTTTAATCAATCCCCCTAATCCACTCCCTTAATATGTTTCCCTTTCTGGTTCCTCCCTTTTTGTTCCCTTGTTTTTTTAGGGTCTGTTAAGTTCGCCTCCCCCCCCCTTTTCCTCCCTTTTTGTACTCCCTTCCCCTACCCCCCACTTGTTTTCCCTTCTTACTTACCCTGTAGGATAAGATAGAATCCAAGACCCCAATGGATCTAGATGCTCTTCCCTCAGAATTGATTTCACTGAGAGTAAGTATTACCTATTAGCACTTTCTTTCTCTCCTTATGAGTATTCTTCCCCATCCCTTCCCATGTGTATCTTTATGTGATAAAGATTATCCTATTTATTTTATTTCTTCAAATATCTCTTGGTGCCATCTTTGATTCCCTCCACCCTTTTATTTTGCGTATCATCTTATACCCCTTAATGCCCCAAAATCTTCCTGTGAGTGATTCTTATAATTACTATAATAATGAATATAATTTTGAGAGTTACAAATAACATTTCCCCATATATTAATATATATAATTTGATCTAATTGTAGCCCTTAAAGGAGAGTTTGAAATTTTAAAAAATTTCCCCTTTTACCTCTCTTTCTTATTTACCTTTTCATGTTTTTCTTGATCTTTGTGTTTGGATATCCAACTTTCCACTTACTTCTGGTCTTTTCTTTATAAATGCTTGTGTTGAATGTCCATACTTTCACCTGGAAGTATATAGTATAGTCAGTTTTGATGGATAGGTGATTCTTGGTTGAAGATCCAATTCTCTTGTCTTTCTGAATATCATGTTCCAGGCCTTGCAGTATTTTAGTTTGGAAGCTGCTAGATCTTGTGTGATCCTGATTGGTGCTCTTTGGTGTCTGAATTGTCTTTTTGGCTTCTTGTAGAATTTTCCCCTTAGCTTGAAAGCTCTGGAATTTGGCAATTACATTCCTGGGAGTTGTCTTTTGAGGATTTAGTGTAGAGGGTTGTCCTATGAACTCTCTCAATGTTTATTCCCTTGTTCAAGAACATCAGGGCAGTTTTCTTGGATGATTTCTCATAGTATTATGTCAAGATTTCTGTTTATTTCTGGTTTTTCAGGTAGACCAATGATTCTCAAATTGTCTCTCTTTCCTCTGTTTTCCTGATCTGTCACCTTGTCAGTGAGATATTTTATGTTTTCTTCTATTTGGTCAGTCTTTTGACTTTGCTTTATTAATTCTTGCTGTTTTGCAAGATCATTGGCTTCCAGTTGCCCAATTCTGGTCCTTAAGGCCTAGTTTTCTGTTAAAATCTTTTGGTTTTCTGCTTTAATCTTTTGATTTTCTGCTATAATCTTTTGATTTCCTCTTTGAACTATTTCCCACTTTTCTTGCCAGAAAGTTTCAATCTTTTTGATAAGCTCCAATTTAAATTCTTCCAGAGCTTGTGGACAATTTACATTTTTTTTGGAAGGTTTTGGTTTTGTTTGAATTTCCTCCTCTACTTCCTCTGTAACCTGGGTTTTTCCTCCGTAAAAATTTTCAAGGGTCAATGTCTTTTTTTTGTTTGTATTTCTTGGAGGGTATTTGTTGCTCCTGTGCACAATTTGCCATCACGGTGGAGGTTTTTCGTTCCTTTTTTAGTCAGAAATCTGAGTGAGTTGGGCAAGCTCTCTGTGTATGGAGTTAAGGAGCAAGGATTTTGCCTGAGGCAAGCTCTCAAATCTCCACAGCCTCCGCTGTTCGCTGCCCTTCTCTGCGTCACCTTCCCGAGAGCGCCCAAGGTCTGCACTCCACAGCCTGCCGGGGTTTCAGGTGTAGCTGCTCTCAGGGATAGGCCTTTGGTGGTCTTAGTCAGCTCCCAAGGACCTAGAGGTGCCTCTTGCTTGCTCTAGAGGTGTCCCTCACTCACTTGCTAATTCTGGCGCGCGCTGGCTCTAACTCTGGCTCTGTAGTTAGGGTGAGGGAGGGTAGATCAGCTCATGTTTGGGTGGGAGCTTTTTTACCCCCTTATATTGTGGAAATGCCCAAATCCCACATACCTTCAATGCTGGGTCCTACCATAGAGTCCCTTCATTCTTATGAATTTGGATTTTTTGGTCTTTTGAGGTAGTCTATATTGGTGGGTGCTGAGGAGAAGAAGTGCCCTGCGTCTTGACTGCTGTCATGCTTACTCGGTAGTCCTACCCAATATTCTTTAGGACAATAAATTTGTCAAAGACGAATGAAACCCCTTTGCTAGCTTTGGGGAACTTAAGTCTCATAAAAGAGTAAAGGCAAAGAATTTAGAGATGAGAAACAGTGTTGTTACAGATATTAGAAAGATCTTTCAGATCACCAATCCAAACCTCTCATCTTAGAACAGAAGAAATGAAAAACCAAGTTACCACAGCTAGTAACTGTCAGGGCCAAGACTTCAGGCTGACACTCCAGTCCTTTTTCCTCTATATGCTACTCTGCTGAGAACTGTTAACACCAAACAGTTAAATGCAAAAATTACTACCAATGAGGGCTGCAGGTATTCCATGTGAAACCTGACAAGAACCACAGAGTAGTCAATAACATTTTCTCTAAGACCTAATTTCCAAGAAGTTGCTTTCCCAATTACTGTTGCTTCTTATTGAAGAGCACACAAAGGCCAATGTATATAACTTCCCAAATCAGGATGAAATGGTTCAGGTTACTAGTAGGACATGAAAACATTCATCTAGCATGTTCTATCACTTACCTTTAAGAGAACAAAACAAACATATGCATATCATTCATATCAGGCAATACTACATTACCTTAATCAATTTGCTTTTTTCAGACATTACCTAGGATCCAAGACTTTTGAGCCCAGATGATTAGAGATTCTTTTTAAATGCTTAATATTAAACAGAGAAAGAGAATTTAAGTAGCTCACTAATTCCATGACAGTTAACGACTCTCAAAAGCTTTACTTTCTCTGTGGGAGAGGTTCAGGACATCCACACTAAATATCATCCAAGTTTTCATACCCAATAGTAGGTACAAATAAAGAATGCTTACATTTTTTCCTTAAGGATGGCATTGAAGAGAGTTTGGTAGGCTATCTACCATCAATCTGAATTACCTATGCCAAGAGAGGCATTAAAGCACAAAGACTGAAGGCTTTTATCACAACTTCATGTGGTGAATAGTGAAAATATTATTAGAAAGAGAAATTATATAAAAATTATTTTATTTGAATACTACTAACCTAATAATTAAAGAATTGAAGATTGATTGCAGATAGGAAATCAGGTGCTATAAAAAATAACCACCGTTTCCTGAACAACTCAGCGGGATTTACGAGAAAGAACACTATCCACATTCAGAGGAAAAACTGTGGGAGTAGAAACACTGAAGAAAGACAAATGCTTGATTACATGGATCGAGGAGTATATGATCGGGGATGTAGACTCTAAAGGAACATCCTAGTGCAAACATCAACAGCATGGAAATAGGTTCTGATCAAGGACACATGTAATACCCAGTGGAATTGTGCGTCAGCTACAGGAAGAGGTGGGGGGAAGGGGAGGGAGTGAAAGAATATGATTCTTGTAACCAAGGAATAATGTTCTAAATTGGCTAAATAAAATAATAAAAATAATAATCACTGCTGGAGGCAACTAGGTGGCTCAGTAGACTGAAAGCTAGCCCTAGAGAGGGGACATCCTGGTTCAAATCTGGCCTCAGACACTTCCAAGCTGTGTAACCCTGGTCAAATCACTTAACCTCCATTGCCTAGCCCTTACTGCTCTTCTCCCTTAGAAACAATACACAATATTGAGTGTAAGGGCTTAAAAAAAAAATCACTGGCTATATAGGCCTTAGATAGGAAAATGCCAGTCCCATAAAACAATTAGATATGCCAGTTGATTGACTCAGATCATAAAGAAGACAAAATTTGGAATACCAAGGGCATATCATGTAGATGTCCTAGAATACTAAACCAAAATAAACTAGTGGTGAGAAAGTTGTATCCAAAGATGTACTAAAACAAACAACAAACCAGACATATAACTTATAAAAACTGGAGGAACTTCAATATTTGATTGACTGTGTAGCCCTAGTTAACACTGGGTCAAAAACTGCCATTAACACAATAATGATTTGTAAAATGAGCACTCACTATACACTGTATGGAGAGGCACAAAGAGGGCATTTCAGTTTAAATGGAGCTCCTAGGTTAGGGAGCGGGAGGGATTGCATAAGTATGACAAATACAGGCACAAAAACTACAAGTGATAAGATGCGATTGGTAAATACTGTGAGGTAGAGGAGGAGATAATGAGCAATTTAATACAAAATTGCTTGGTTAGATGTTCTTTAGTTTTCTTTCAGAGCTTCAGGGCTTCTCTTCAGACATCTTCAGAGTCAGAGCATAGAAGGTATAATGACCTATATAACTTGAAAACCAAAAGAAAGAACATCCAACAGCCACATGATGTTTGGCCTTCACTATTTCAAATTTGTTTAGTTGGTTTTTGAAACCACCTATTGCAGTCACTTCCTTTTTACTGTTTTGGACAAGAGATAAATATAATCCACAGTGTTATCACTTATAAAATTACCCAAAAACATTTGGAGAAAAAAAACAAAAGTTAAATTACAGCAAAAGTTTAATTTCAGGGGGCAGCTGGGTGGCTCAGTGGATTGAGAGCCAAGGCTAGAGACAAGGAAGTCCTAGATTCAAATCTAGCCTCAGACACTTCCTAGCTATGTGACCCTGGGCAAGTCATTTGACCCCCATTGCCTAGCCCTTATCATTCTTCTGCCTTGGAACCAACACACAGTATTGATTCTATGACAGAAGGTAAGGGTTTTAAAAAAAAAAAAGTTTAATTTCAATTGATGAAATTATCCTGACAAGGAAACTTTAAAGTATATATACAAGGAACCTCAATCACAAATTAATTCATAATACTGAAAGGCTTTTCATTTCAAATATTTTAAAAGAACTCTCAAAATATATTGGTTGTTCTATTTTATAAATTAATTATCAATCAGAAATCCCTCCTGAAAATATAATTTATTTTCCATAGAGAATCTCTTTTCTTGTGATCTGCATTCATAAAGTTATTACTAGTTATCAGGAAAGGTTATTAAGAGGCTGAATGGTAAAATCAAAGTAAAAGCCAGCCTCTTCATATTCAAGTAACAAAAAATAGAACAAAAAAACTTATTGATTCTTGGCCAAATCTGACACATGCTCATCTGTAGTAGCTAATATTCCAATTCATATTGCACGGGACACTAAAAAGACACCAACAAAAAATATTTAAGAGGTTTAGTGTTTAGAATATTGACGAGATATCTATTGGTGATGGAATACTATTGTGCTAAAAGGAATAATGAACTGGAGGAATTCCATGGAGATTGGAACAACCTCCAGGAATTGATACAGAGTGAAACTAGCAGAACCAGGAGAACATTGTACACAGAGACTGATATGTTGTGGCACAATAGAACCTAATGGACATCTCTACTAGCAGCAATGCAATGATCCAGGACAATTCTCAGGGACTTATAAGAAAGAACATTATCCACATCTAGAGAAAGAATTGTGGGAGCAAAAACACAGAAGAAAAACATTTGCTTGATTACATGGTTCAATGGGTATATGATTGAGGATGTTGACTTTGAATGATCACTCTATTGCAAATATTAATAATATGAAAATAGGTCTTGGTCAATGATACATGTAAAACCCAATGGAATTGCTCAATGGGTATGGGAGGGGGGAGGAAGAAGGGGAGGGAAAGAACATGAATCATGTAACCATGGAAAAATATTCTAAATTAATCAATTACATAAATAAATAAATAAACAAACAAACAAATAAATAAATAAATGAGCAAACAAACAAACAAACAAACAAACAAATAAATAAATGAAAGAATATTGACCAGAGGAAAAAACAGCAAATAAGAAGCAAGAGACTCTTGCAAATAGCAAGAGAATTTGAAGCAAAATCTTTCTGATCTGTAACTCATTTCTAAGATGAAAAGGGAAGAACCAAGTCAAATTTGTAAGAATAAGAGTTATTCCCCAAATGATAGTCAAAGAAGCTATCAATGGCTATATGAAAAGAAATGCTCTTAATAATCATAATAAGTAAATGTACATTAAAATAACTGAGGTATCATCTCACACTCATCAGATTGGCTAAATTGACAAAAAGGAAAAATGACTAATGGAGGGACTATAAAAAAAACAGGTACTTTTAAATGCAATATTGGTACAGGTATGAACTATCCAATCATTTTGGAAAGTGATATGGAACTATGCTGCTAAAGCTATTAAACTCTGTATACTATTTGACTCAGAGATATTGTTAATACATTTATACCTCCAAAAAGAACAACTGTACCTAAGTATTTTTAGTATCTCTTTTTTGAGGTAGCAAAGAATTAGAAAGGAAGAAATATCCATTTGGAGAATGGATTAAGTTACGAGACATTAGTATGACAGCATACTATTGTACTGTAAAAAATGGCATTTCAAACCTGGGCAGACCTATATGAATTAAGATAGAATGAAGTAAGCAGAACCAGGAGAACAATTTATATAATAAAAACAACATATTATAAAAGATAAATCAACTCTGAAAGCCTGAAGAACTCTGATCAACAAAATGACCAATAGGAATTCCAAAGGACTCATGATGAAGCATGCTATTCATTCTAGCCAGAAAGCACAGAGTGAAGATGGATCCATATTTTTGAAAAAAGTGGATTGTATCACTTCTAAAGGTGGTAAGTAGTAAACCCACAGGCTCTGTCTGTCTCGGGCTGACAGGCAAAAATGGCGGCCTCAGTCCTACATCTCTGAATGATGCAATCTGACTGCTTTAATTATATAACAAAAGGTTTAATATGATAAAATAAGCAAGGATCAGGAATGGGAAGGAGGGCCAAGGAAAGTCCCCAGCTCTAATAGCTCTATTACTCCACCCTCCTAGCTTAAGGGGCTTGCACGAGCCTGCCTTCAGTATCTTGAGGCTATCTGTCAACCTATCCTCTCTGTCTGTACCCCCAAAGCCCCTAAATCTGGCTATCCTGACTATGACCACTCTCAAAACAGTCTTTGGTAAAGGCAGTACAGTTGAGATTGGCTAGATAAAGAGCTGAATGAATGTCAGAGTCACCCAAGGCCCACGGCCCTTGGGTTTCAGGGTTTCCTTGAATACAGACAGGTACAAGTCTCTCTTTTTGTTTGGCTCTTCAACACAGGTCACAAAAAGTATCTTCAATTGTAGAAGAGGAACGAACTAGGTAAGAACAGATGGAAATCTAAGTCTGGAAACTGGAAAGCTGATCTGAAGGCCTCAACTATCAAGTCGAAACCACTCCTGTCAGGGAAGTCAGTTAACTCCCATAGGAAGTTATCCCTCCAAGTTCCAAAGGGCACAGGAACCCAGTTCCCTGCTCCAAGCTTCAAGTCCCCTTTATCCTTTTTGGAACCATTTTCCTTGAGTTCCATCTGTGAGCTACTTGATTTTCAACCCCTGTATTTTGCAACCTTACCGTCTTATTTTTCTATCCTAATATTTTCTTTCTCTTTTTATAGACATTGCTACAGCAGGAATTTGTTTTGCATGATTATACATATTTGTAATGAAGTTTTTCTTGCCTTCTCAATAGGCAAGGAGAGGAAGGAGAGAATTCTGAACTGAAAATAAAATAAAGTGGAATGAAAAGAAGGAAAATAAGTTTAAACTTAAAATAATAAATTAAATGTTAAAATAAAAGCAAAGTCAGTCATTTCATGCTCATGTAACAAAATCAGAAAAAGCTTATTGATTCTTAGCTAAACCTGATATATGTTTTCTTCTCTTTTGGCTGCTAATAATTCTAATTCTAATTTATATGGTGTTAGTCATTTAAGAGATATCAATTAAAATATTTTAAAGGTTTAAGGTTTAGGATATTGGCCAGAGGGAGGCAGAGTCAAGATGGCGGTGTAGAGGTAGAGAACAGACCTTTGAAAACCCTTCCTTACTGATTAAAAACCAAATGCTCCTAGGGGACTGAAAACCAAACCTAACAGGACAGAGTCAAGGAACCCTCCTGTTGGGACTCAAATTAAAAGGTAACCCCCCCCCCCCCAAGCCTGAATTTGAGAACATTCAGGTTTAAGGGAAAGGAAGAAGGAAGGTCCCAGGACCCCTCCCCCACCTAGAGCACTAAGCCTCCAGCAGTCGCTGGAATCTGGGGGGGCAAGTGGGGGTAGCAAGTGCACTAGTCTGGAGGGAGTACCTTGTGGGCAAAGCTGTGCCATGCTCAAACCTATGAACACAGGCAGTGGGGAAGCAGTTGGAGAAGAAACACAGAACAGGCAGCCTAGTCACAGCCTAGACACTCCATATTGCCTCCCTACCTTTCCTGAGGTTTTGGCCTCAGGGCACATACAGCTCTGCAAGTTCAACTCCTCTGGGATTAATCTTATCAAGCCTTCAGAGGGCAGGGAAGCTCAAGTTCCAACACCCCTCCCCCACAGACTGCTCTGAGAGCCTTGCTAAGCTCCAAGGGTGAAGGTTGAGAGAAAAACCCAAACCCACAGATCCAACTCATAATGAAAGGAGCAAGAGTACAGGTAGTAACTACAGGGGGAAAAGAAGGGGCAAATATGAGAAAACAACAAAAAAAGAAAAAAGAAATTACAATCAATAGGTTCTATCCAGGCAATAAATAAAGAGCAAATGAAACAAAGGAAACTCAAGGAACGCCAAGCAAAAACACAGAAACTCCAGCGAATTGGACACAGGCTTTGGAAGAACTCAAAATACAACTCAAAACACAATTAAAAGAGCCTGAAGACAACTGCGAAAAGAACCTAAAAAGCAAGATAAGTCATCTGGAAACAGAAAATAGTGTCTTGAAAGCCAAAATTAATTAATTTGAAAATGAGGCAAAGGAGAAGAAAGATCAGAAGAAGGATGACCAAAAAGCCAGGGATGAAATTCAGGCTTTAAAAACCAGAATACAACAATTAGAAGCAAGCAACTTGACAAGACTACAGGAAACTATAAAACAAAATCAAAAGAATGAAAAAATTGAGGAAAATATGAAACATCTCATTCACAAAACAGAAGATTTAGAAAATCATTCCAAGACAGACAACTTAAGAATCATTTGGTCTACTGGAAGACGATGACAAAAGAAAAAGCCTGGACATCATCCTACAGGAAATTATCCAAGAAAATTGCCCCAACATTCTACAACAAGAGGGAAAAGTTGAGACTGAATGAATCCACAGATCACCTCCTGTACTTAATCCTCAACTGACAACACCCAGGAATGTTATAGCCAAATTGAAGAACTATCAGACCAAGGAAAAAATATTACAAGCTGCTTAGCAGAAGTCACTTAGATACCATAGAACTACAGTGAGGATAACACAGGAGACTGAAAGGCATGAAATATGATATTCCAGAAAGCAAGGGAACTAGGTCTACAACCAAGGATTAACTACCCAGAAAAATTGACTATATTCTTACAGGGGAAAGTATGGTCATTTAATAAAATAGAAGAATTCCAAGCATTTGTAAAGAAAAGACCAGACCTGAACAGAAATTTTGATGCCCAAACACAGAACTCCAGAGACACAACAAAAGATAATTAAGAAATGGGGAAAAAAGAAAAACAAAACCAAACAAAAAAACCTTTTTTTTTTAATGGACCCAATAAGTTAAAATGATATGTATCCCTATAAGAAAAGAGGATATTGGTAACTCTTAAAAATTGTTATCACCTAGGTAGCTAGAAGAATTATACTTAGAGGGAACAGTAACAAACTGTACAGGATGAAATGCCAAGACATAAATATATAGATAGATATATGTATGCATAAATATATATATAAACAACTAGAGTTTTTAAAAAGAGGTTAATACTAAGAGAAATGAGAAAAGAAACAAAATGGGGTAAATTTATATGTCACAAAGAAGCTCATGGTGGGAGGAGGGGAGATATACACTGGAAAGGTAAAGAAGTTGGAGACAGGAAATACTCAATTCTTACCTGCATTGAAATTGACTCAAAGAGGGAAGAACATTCAAATACATTGGAGCAGAGAACTGATTTGCACCCTATAGGTGTAAAAAATAGACTCGAATACAGGACTACAATCCCCATGAGCCTTTGCTCCACTTCCCCAGAATGCCTTGTAATCTCACCTGGGCCAAGATCGAGAAGGTATTTAAGCTGATTCAAAGGCTTTTGAGAGGTCTCTCTCTCTCTTGGCTCTTTTTGGACTTCCGTTTTGGAGCAGGCGGTCTCTTGCGTGATGTGAGGTTATTTTGTCTAGGCCTCTGGCCTAGGCACATGTTTCTTACTTGTATATTCTTTAATCTTTAACCTTTAATAAACCTCTAAAAAATATAATACTCCTTGCAGAGAGAAACTAATTTCTACCTGCCTCAGTCTCCCCTAAATTTTAATCTTTACATAGGGAAGTAGAAGGGTAACAAATGTACTGGTGGGGAGGGAAGCAATACAAGGGAGGGAGAGGGTGGGGGAGGAGTTTAAAAAGACTGTAAAGAAAATAAGAAGGGGGGGTAGAAAGGGAAGTAAAATAAGGGTGGGAATTAGGGGGACCGACTAAAAACAAAATACTGGTGTAGAAGGAAATAGTGAAAGAAGAAAGGGAGGGATTAGGAGTGGAAATAAAAATGCTGGGAAATACACAACTGGTAATAATAACTCTGAATCTGAATGGAATGAACTCACCCATAAAATGCAAGAGAATAGCAGAGTGGATTAGAAACCAAAACTCTACCATATGCTGTCTACGAGAAACACACATGAGGAAGGTAGATACATATAGGGTAAAAGAAAGAGGATGGAGTCAAAGCTATTGGGCATCAACTGATAAAAAGAAGACAAGAGTCCCAGTCATGATATCTGACAAAAGCAAAATAAAAATAGATCTAGTCAAGAGAGATAGGGAAGGTAATTATATCCTGATAAAAGGTAGTATAGACAATGTGGAAATATCAGTACTCAACATGTATGCACAAAATGGCATAGCATCCAGATTTCTAAAGGAGAAACTAGTGGAGCTCAAGGATGAAATAGATAGAAAAACTATACTAAGAGGAGACCTGAACCTTCCTCTATCAGAACTAGATAAATCAAACCAAAAAATAAATAAGAAAGAGATAAGAGCAGTGAATGAAATCTTAGAAAAATTAGAGTTAGTAAATATAGGGAGAAAAATAAATAGGGATAAAAAGGAATACACCTTCTTTTCAGCAGCACATGGTACATTCACAAAGATTGAACATGTACTGTAAAATTGAGATTTGAACTCTGGACTCCATTCCCCAGGAGTCCTTGCTAACTCCCAGAATGCCCTCTAATCTCACTGAATTCTCACCTGGGACGAGAACAAAATTTTATTTAAAGGGTCTTCCCTGTAGGCGGCTCTCTTTTGGACTTCCGTTTTGGGGCAGACATGGCTCTTTCCATAATGTAGGTGAGGTCTTGTCTAGGCCTCTGGCCTAGGCACGTGTTTTTTCTTACTTGTATATTCTTAAATTCTCAACCTTTAATAAACCTCATAAAATATAATACTCCTTGCAGAGAGAAACTAATTTCTACCTGCCTCAGTCTCCCCTAAATTTTAATCTTTATAGTACTATGGCATAAAAACATTGCAAACAAGTACAAAAGAGCAGAAATAATAAATGCAACCTTCTCAGACCACAATGCAATGAAAATAATAATTAGTAAGGGTAGATGGAGAGGCAAATCAAAAATTAATTGGAAATTAAGTAATATGATTCACCAAAATCAGTTAGTTAAAGAACAAATCAGAGAAACAATTAATAATTTCATTGAAGAAAATGACAATGATGAGACCTCCTTTCAAAATCTATGGGATGCAGCCAAAGCAAAACTCAGGGGGAAATTTATATCCTTGAGTTCATATATTAACTAATTAGGGAGGGCAGAGGTCAACGAATTGGTCATGCAAATTAAAAAACTAAAAAGTGAACAGATAAAAATCCTTGGAAAGACTAAATTAGAGATCCTAAAAATCAAAGGAGAAATTAATAAAATTGAAAGTCAAAGAACTATTGATTTAATAAATAAGACTAGAAGCTGGTACTTTGAAAAAAAAACAAATAAAATAGACAAAGTACTGGTCAATCTCATTTTAAAAAAGGAAAAGAGAGACCTCACCACTATTGAAGAGGAAATTTAGGCAATCATTAAAAATTATTATGCCCAATTATATGGCAACCTAGGTGATATGGATGAATATTTATAAAAATATAAATTGCCCAGTCTGACAGAGGAAGAAATAGAATACCGAAACAACCCCACATCAAAAAAATAAGTTGAACAAGTCATCAAAGAACTCCCTAAGAAAAAAATCCCCAGGATAAAAATAATGATCAGTAAGGGTACATGGAGAGCCAAATCAAAAATTAATTGGAAATTAAATAATATGATACTCCAAAATTGGTTAGAGAACAAATCATAGAAAAAAATAATAATTTCATTGAAGAAAATGACAATGATGAAACATCCTTTCAAAACTTATGGGATGCAGCCAAAGCAGTACTCAGAGGAAAATTCATATCCTTGTGTGCATATATTAACACCATTAGGGAGGGCAGAGATCAATGAGTTGGACATGCAAATCAAAAAACTTGAAAGTGAACAAATTAAAACCCCCCAGAAGAAAACCAAATTAGAGATCCTAAAAATTAAGGGGAAAATTAATAAAACCAAAAGTGATAGAACTATTGAACTAATAAATAAGACTAGAAGCTGGTACTTTGAAAAAACAAACAAAATAGACAACATACTGGTCAATCTAATTAAAAAAAGCAAAGAAGAAAACCAAATTAATAGTATCATGGATGGAAAGGGAGATCTCACCTCCAATGAAGAGGAAATTAAGGCAATCATTAAAAACTACTTTGCCCAATTATATGGCAATAAATATGCCAATCTAGGTGATATGGATGAATATTTACAAAAATATAAATTTTCTAGACTAAGAGAAGAAGAAATAGAATTCTTAAATAACCCCTTATCAGAAAGAAGAAATTGAAGAGGCCATCAAAGAACTCCCTAAGAAAAAATCCCCAGGGCCTGATGAATTCACAAGTGAGAATTCTATCAAACATTCAAAGAACAGCTAATCCCAATACTATACAAACTATTTGACATAATAAGCAAAGAGGGAGTTTTACCAAATTCCTTTTAAGACACAAATATGGTACTGATTCCAAAGCCAGGCAGGTCAAAAATGGAAAAAGAAAACTACCGACCAATCTCCTTAATGAACATAGATGCAAAAATCTTAAACAGTATACTAGGAAAAAGATTCCAGCAAGTGATCAGGAGGGCTATTCACTATGACCAGGTAGGATTTATACCAGGAATGCAAGTATGGTTCAATATTAGGAAAACCATCCACATAATTGACCATATCAACATGCAAACCAACAAAAATCACATAATTATCTCAATAGACGCAGAAAAAGCCTTTGATAAAATGCAACACCCATTCCTACTAAAAACACTAGAAAGCATAGGAATAGAAGGGTCTTTTCTAAAAATAATCAACAGGATATATCTAAAACCATCAGCAAATATCATCTGCAATGGGGATAAACTAGATGAATTCCCAATAAGATCAGGAGTGAAACAAGGATGCCCATTATCACCTCTATTATTTAACATTGTACTAGAAACACTAGCAGTAGTAATTAGAGAAGAAAAAGAAATTGAAGGTATTAAAATTGGCAGTGAAGAGACCAAGCTATCACTCTTTGCAGATGATATGATGGTCTACTTAAAAAATCCTAGAGAATCAACTAAACAACTTTAGCAAAGTAGCAGGATACAAAATAAACCCACATAAGTCATCAGCATTTCTATATATCTCCAATACATCACAGGAGCAGGAAATAGAAAGAGAAATCCCATTAAAAATCACCTTGGACAATATAAAATACTTAGGAATCTATCTCCCAAGACAAACACAGGAACTATATGAACACAACTACAAAACACTCTCCACATAACTAAAACTAGATCTGAGCAATTGGAAAAACATTAACTGCTCATGGGTGGGATGAGCTAACATAATAAAAATGACCATCCTACCCAAAATTATCTATTTATTTAGTGCCATACCCATCGAACTTCCAGAAAACTTTTTTACTGAATTAGAAAAAAACATAAAAAAGTTCATTTGGAAGAACAAAAGATCAAGGATATCCAGGGAAATAATGAAAAAAATGCAAAGGAAGGCAGCCTTGCAGTCCCAGATCTCAAACTATATTGTAAAGCAGTGGTCATCAAAACAATTTGGTACTGGCTAAGAGGCAGAAAGGAGGATCAGTGGAATAGACTTGGGGTAAGTGACCTCAGCAAAACAGTCTATGACAAATCTAAAGACCCTAGCTTTTGGGACAAAAATCCACTATTAGATAAGAACTGCTGGGAAAATTGGAAGACAGCGTGGGAGAGATTAGGCTTGGGCCAACACATCACACCCTACACCAAGATAAACTCAGAATGCATGAATGACCTGAACATAAAGAAGGAAACTATAAATTAGGTGAACACAGAATAGTATATATGTCAGACCTTTGGGAAGGGAATAATTTTAAAACCAAGCAAGACTTGGAAAGAGTCACAAAATGTAAAATAAATAATTTTGACTACATCAAATTAAAAAGTTTCTGTGCAAACAAAACCAATGTAACCAAAATCAGAAGGGAAATAACAAACTGGGAAACAATCTTCATAACAAAAAACTCCAACAAATGTCTAATTACTCAAATTTATAAAGAGCTAAACCAACTGTACAAAAAATCAAGCCATTCTCCAATTGATAAATGGGCAAGGGACATGAACAGGCAGTTCTCAGCCAAGAAATCAAAACTATTAATAAGCACATGAAAAAGTGTTCTACATCTCTTATAATTAGAGAAATGCAAATCAAAACAACTCTGAGGTATCATCTCACACCTAGCAGATTGGCTAACATGAGAGCTATGGAAAGTAATGAATGCTGGAGGGGATGTGGCAAAGTGGGGACATGAATTCATTGCTGGTGGAGTTGTGAATTAATCCAATCATTCTGGAGGGGAATTTGGAACTATGCCCAAAGGGCGCTAAAAGACTGTCTGACCTTTGATCCAGCCATAGTACTGCTGGGATTGTACCCCAAAGAGATAATAAGGAAAAAGACTCGTACAAGAATATTCATAGCTGCACTCTTTATGGAGGCAAACAATTGGAAAATGAGGGGATGCCCTTCAATTGGGGAATGACTGAATAAATTGTGGTATATGTTGGTGATGTAATACTATTGTGCTCAAAGGAATAATAAAGTGGAGGAATTCCATGGGGACTGGAACAACCTCCAGGAAATGATGTAAAGTGAGGAGCAGAACCAGGAGAACATTTTACACAGAGACTGATACATTGTGGTACAATCAAAGGTAATAATAGAATTGGTGGTAATGCAATGACCCTGAACAGCCTAGAGGGGCACAGGAGAAAAAACACTATCCATATCCAGAGGGAAAACTGTGGGAGTAAAAACACTAAAGAAAAACTACTGCTTAATGACATGGGTCAAAGGGGATATCAATGTTGCCAAAAGATTTTTACAATCATATATGTCATGCCATATATCAGAAAGGACATTTTGGCACTCAGACATTAGTGGACATGAATGGGGAAATAGACTCCAAATGAACATCCTATTGCAAATACCAACAATATGGAAAGAGGTTCTGATCAAGAACACTGGCAATACCCAGTCAAACTGCACATCGGCTATGGGAGGGGTGGGGGTGAGGAGGGAGGGAAATAAAATTACTTTTGTAACCAAGGAACAATGTTTGAAATTAAAAAGAAAAAAAAAAGAAAAAATCCCCAGGACCAGATGGATTCACAAATGAATTCTATCAAACATTCAAAGAACAACTAATACCAATATTATGCAAACTATTTGACAGAATAAGGAAAGAAGGAATTCTACCAAATTCCTTTTATGACACAAAAATGTTGCTAGCAGCTATCCAAAAGCCAAAACAGCTAGCTGTGATACATTGCCGAGGACATACTTTTGGTAGAGACCTAGTGACAAAAGGAAATTATAGGGTCGATGGAACAGCAAAATATGCTGCCAGAAAAGCTCCATTCTATGTTATGGATCTTTCCATCACAGAGTCAGCAGATCTCCAAAAAGCATATTTGGACTCTGAGATTCAAACATGGAAAGAAAAGTTCAGAGCTAGAGAAGTAAATGGCCCATGGGTCACAGACACTGGAAAATCAATGTTGCCAAAAGATTTTTACAATCATATATGTCATGCCATACATCAGAAAGGACATTTTGGCACTCAGACATTAGTGGACATGATAAAACAAACTTGGACTGCCCTAGGAATTAGTACATTGCAAGCATGGTCTCTACTAGCTGTTCTATCTGTCAAAAATTCAATCAGGTAGCATTTAGAAAGAAAGGTTTATGAGGGAGATCTCTAGTATACTGCCCATTTGAAAATTTGCAGATAGACTATATTAGCATGCCTAAAGCAGGGAAATACAAGTTTTACTTGGTAATGGAAAACTTGGTAATGGTGGATAAGCTAAGGAGGTAGCCTGAAGCATTTCCATCTACCACAAACATAGTAGACTTTGTAGTAAAAGTTTTGCTAAGGGAGATTATTCCAAGATTTGGGATTCCAGTTTCCATAGATTCGGATAAGCGATTGCTCTTTATGCAAGAAGTGTTGAAGCAAGTCTATGAAAATCTAGGGATAACAGCAAAATTGCATGTGCCCTATCATCCACAGAGCTCTGGACAAGTTGAGAGGCTCAATAGAGAGAGAAAGCCAGGATATTTAGTCCATATTAAAAATTTTGCAAAAAACATCTGCCATACAAGAAAATTAGATTGGTCCTTATACCATAAATGAGTTTCACCTTCCGCTATTAAAGTCCTACACAGAGATTCATGGTTTCATTGCTCACATGTAAAACTAGCTCACAGGGAAGATAGATAGAAAAGAAGAAATAGTATTAGAAGAAAAAGCATTTCATAACTTCCAAAAGTTATTAAACTGCACACATCTACTGACCCAGCTTTATATCACTAGTAATTTTATTACTCAAGCCTGTCCTCTCATCCTACTAAAGAGATCAAAGAAAGAGATAAAGATCCACAGGGGCAAAAATATTTATGGCAGCTCTTTTTTCATAGTAGGAAAAAAGTGGAAACTAAGAGAGTACTCCCCTTTTAGGGAATGGTTAAATAAATTATGGCATATGAATGCACAATAAAATAGCATATGAATATATTATTGTACTTTAAGAAATAATAAATGAACAGTTTCAGAGTTAAATGAGAAGACTTCTGTGAACTGATGCAGAGAGCAATTAGTAGAACCAGAACAATTTATACAACAGCAATGTTATAATTAAAAAAAAGCTTTGAAAGATTTTTGTACTCTGATAATGCAATGACGTAGGCCTAAAGACAATATCTACCACTCACCTCCTGACGAGGGACGGACTTAACATGGCAGAATGAGATCTATATTTTTGGACATAGTCAATGAGGAAATTGTTTTTGCTATTTTTGGATAAGAGATATAGGTAACTGACAGCAGTGACAAAATTATTTTTAAAAATAGCATGTTACAGGGGTTCTCTTTTTCTTTGTATTTGGGGGAGGGAGGATTAGGTTATACCTGAGAGTGAAAATAAATGTCAGTCTTTTTTGTAGCAGTCCAAAATTATAAACTAAGGAGGTACCCTCCTATTGGGAGATGGCTAAACAAATTATTTTTTTGGCTAAACAAATTTTGGAATATAAATGCCGTGAATATTACTGTGCCATAAAAATGAACATTTTCCTAGAAACTAGGAAGACTTCATAAACTGATATAGAAGTCAGCAGAACCAAGAGACTAATTTATAAAATGACAACATTATAGAAAAAAACAACTTTGTAAGACTGAAATTCTGATCAATGCAATGATGAACCATGAATCCAGAAGACTTCAGATGAAACAAGCTGTTCACATTTTGCTAGAAAGGCAATGAACGTAAATTGCAGAAAGACACAGTTTTTTCAGGCATCACCATTGTGGAAAATTTTTGCTGTGGATGTTTATAAAGAGGATTTTTGCTTTGTTGATTGTGGTTTGATGGAGCTATATTAGGAGCTATATTATAAATATATGTTAAAAATAAATAAGATGGTTACGTATCTACTTCCACTAAAGAGTATCTACTTCCACTCTTTTTTAATCCACTTTTTATCCTTTTTTAGCCACTTCCCCTAAAAAAAATCAATATTACCTATGTCTTTAGATAAACACAGGTCTCTGGTAGAACAGAGAGCATTAAGCACTCTTCTGCTATGCAAGAAGTAAGGCAAGTCTTTTAGCTATGATACCAAAGATGAAAATGTTTCTTTTCATGTGGAAAAATCATCATTTGCAAAGTATAGCCTTGATAACCTTCCTTTTTTAAAAAATGTAGCCAAAAATTCTTTATTTTATACTTTTCCCCCCTTTTTTATTTAGAAAAATTTTCCACGGTTACAGGATTCATGATTCCCTCCTCTTTCCTCCCCCCTCCTGAAACTGACAAGCAGTTATACATGTATCATTGTTCAGTTATACATGAGTTATACATGTATCATTGTTCAAAACCTATTTCCATGTTATTCATATTTGTAATTGAGTGATCTTTTAACATCAAAACCTTCATCATATTGTAATGGGTTAAATTTTGGGGGTAGGAGTTTGAACAAAAGTAAAGAGAGCAGTTCCTTAAACACAAAACACTTAGTTTATCATTAGAAAAATATGGATAGGAAATAGAAAAAAGAGGAAACTTATAACTATACCTAATGCTAACTGAAATTTTCTAGAAAACCTTAAACCTATTTGTCTTCAAGAGCAGTGTCTTCTGCCAGAGCCAGGCTCCGGTCTAACTTTTCTACTCTATTTAATAATTTACCTACTATCTATCTACCTATCTACCCAAGAAAACCAATAATCAATAAGGTTAAGGCCTTAAATCTGTTTCTCTGACTCCTCACAGTCCCAGAGAGAGGGAGCCACACATTCCTATCCCCAGGGGACCCAGAGACAAAAGCCTCTCTCCAACTGTTAGCTATAACTGATTAACTCTCAGCCACACCCTTCTAACTGTCACCAACTGACAGTTTGGACAGCAGGGGGGCTCTTACTCAGAAATCTTTTTGCTTCCTTGCCTCATATATATATATATATGTATATATATTCATATATATACATATATATATATATATGTATATATATATATAGTGTATTGGCTCCAAGGCAGAAGAGTGGTAAGGGCTAGGCAATGGGGGTCAAGTGACTTGCCCAGGGTCACACAGCTGGGAAGTGTCTGAGGTCAGATTTGAACCTAGGACCTCCAATCTCTAGACCTGGCTCTTAATTCATTAAGCTACCCAGCTGTCCCAGCCTCCTAAATATAAAAAGGGAGAAATTAAGAAAAACTCTCTTAACAATATCCATATCGAACTATGTGATCAATCATGTTTTAACCTTCCTTCCTGTTTATCTTTCTTTCCTTTGCCTTCCATCTTAGAATCAATACTGTGTATTGATCCTAAGACAGAAGAGCAGTAAGGGCTAGGCAATGGAGGCTAAGTGACTTCCCTAGGGTCACACAGTTAAGAAATGTCAGGTGATCTTTGAACCAGAATTTCCTGTCTCTAGGCCTAGATCTCAATCCACTGAATCAGCTAGCTGCCCCCTGATAACTTTTCTATTAAGGGTATTGAAGTCTCCCTAATTCAACATTCATCTGTCAGTTTTCCGATTCTTGGTGGAATGAAATACAATGATGTAAAATTTAAGTTCTGAATGTCATTTTATACAAACTTCAATTAAAAAAGCCACAAAATAAGAGCAAGATTTCTCACAAAATACTTAGTGTATCAGAATGTTTATTTTTTTTTGAGCCTTTACCTTCCATCTCAGAATCAATACTGGGTATTGGTTCTAAGGCAGAAGAGTGATAAGGGCCAGGCAATGGGGATTAAGTGACTTTCCCAGGGTCCCACAGCTAGGAAGTGTCTGAGGGCACATTTGAACCTAAGACCTCCCTTCTCTAGGCCTGGTTCTCAACCCACTGAGCTACCTAGCTGCCCCCTCAGAATGTTTTTTAAATGCTTAAAATAAAATTAAATGGATTATTTAAAAAATCAATTACAAAGAAATATTTATCAAAAAAAATTTTTTTTAAGATAAAAGGCTTCAGAGGTTAAAAACCCCTTTATCCAATCAGTTTGCTAAGTTCTGTTGTTTTTTCCTTTGTGGTATCTTTCCTATATGCTCCCTTCACTCCTCTGAAACTGCTCCCAGCCTGCCAAAGGCCTTCATCACCTGGACTATTGCAATAGCCCATGCTGGGCTGGTTTGCCTTGTTTCTTCCTACTCCAGTCCATCCTCCACTTAGCTGCCAAATTAAGCTTCCCAAAGTACAGGTCTAACTCTAGTGGCTTCTCCTATTATCATCAAATATAAAATGTTGTTTGGCTTTTTAAAAGGTCTTTATAACCTGTTTCTCTCCTATCTTTCCAGTCTTCTTCCGTCTTATTACCTTCCTGCCTCTAGTATTACTCTGTGATCCAGTGATTCCATATTGTTCTTCCCTCAAGACACAGAAGCCATTCACTCACTGTGTCCCATGCTTGGACCTCTTTCCCTCCTCATCTCCACTTCTTAGCTTTGAGCCTCAGTTAAAGTCCTGCCTTCTGCAAGAAACTTTTCCCAGGTCTCCTTAATCATTCCTGCCCTATGTTTATTCTGTAAATGTTTTGTTTATACATTGTTACTTGCATTTTGTCTTCTCCACTGACTTTAAGAGAAGGGACTGTTTTTTGTCTTTCTCTATATCCCCAATATCTCCATTGCCTATTAGCATAGTATCTGGTCTAGAGCAGGCAGTGAATAACAGTTTAATTAACTCAACTATAACTAATCTCATGGTTACCAAACCTATAACTGAGGAAAGTTATTTTTTATTGTTTTGCAATTCAACCCAAAGACTAAAATAAATCACAAGAAACCTTTCTGAGTTTTATTTTATATAGAACAAAAATGCTTGGGGAAAATGGGGCATAATAGGTGACTTTAGGGCATCATCTGGTGGTTTGTTTGGTTTTCTTTTTCAGGAAAGAGGTCACTTTATTTTAATTACTAGTTATAATTTAAGATGTTTTTATTAGGAGTTAGCACAATCATTCATTTTGATGAGATCACATAAACATTTTCCTAGTCACAACATTTTATATCATCTAATATTGCCACAATGGAAATTGTCTATCTCTAAGATAATTCTGAAATGAAAATGGCAAAGACACAAATGTATTTGAAGTCTCAACCTTTTTTATCAATTCATTATTAATTATATTACCACTAATATTGACATTCACTATCAATCATGCCAAATTAGCTTGGATCTCAGTTGATTTTCCATTTTTTTTCCTTTTGAAGATCTCAATTAGTTTAAACATTTGCAAATCTTCATTTCTTTAGTGCCTCACTGAGTCACTTACACAGCTTGAAGTCATCCAGGTTTTTTCATCTACTAGTGGCAAGAGCTGAAATGATGATGATGGTGATGATGATGATGATGATGATGATGATGATGATACCCTGGGGTTTTGCTGCTCGATGGTAATCTGATGGGAAAGGGACAGGGAAACTACCAAAAATTCCTTCTCCTGATTCCATAGGGCATCTCCACACAGCTTCATTTTGGTAAGCTATTTTCATGACATTTCATTTTATCATACCTTTTTACAAGTATCTTCTCTGTAGTTATCCAGAAGCTAGTTTCAGGATTCCATTCGTACTTCACTGCATTTTTCTGACCCATTCACATGGCCACTTAAAATAGGTGTGGCTTCCTGCTCATCATAAGAGGGAATACCTATCACTTCTAAGTCCTTTTCTTTGAAAAACAGACAAGTTATTCATACATGGAAAAATAAACAATCTTAGTAAATCTTTGCCCTCTATGCCACAATGAAGCATCTGTAATATATAAACATAAAAAGAAGAAAGCTATTTATATCAGCTCTGTGCTGCTCCAATGGGTACTTTGTGCTATAAATGTCAGAGGATCAGTGAATCTTATTATTAGAAGGGACCACAGAAGTCAACTAATGAAATTCTGACTACTTCTTTCAAGCTGCAATGGCCATTCTATTGAATGGCAGAACCATGAGTTTGGAGACTCGATTTAAAGTCTTCTTGTGAGGAGGAATTGACCATTTACCTCCATTCCATTGTTACAGGAGACAAAAACATTTGGAACAAAGAATGATGCTTAGTACGACATAATCTCTGACTTCAAACAACTTTATTATCATCTCATTATCTGGATGTTTCCTTATATTTGACAGAAATCACCCCTCTGAGGTCCACTTATTGATTAGTGTTGCCCCTTAAGTGGAATAAGTTCCAACAATATTCCTTTCCAAATCAGCAGATAACTGCAGGGTGCTCAGCCATTTTTATGTACTTATCAGCAAAACTATGCATACTTTATTTTGTAAGTATAACACTAAAGATGTCACTAATTTTGACAAATATCAAGATAACCCAAGTTAAACAGTTACCAAATAAGTGGTATCTCGTTCTCTGCTATATGAGCTTAACATTTTTCAACTATTCTCAATGAAGTTTTAAGAATTATTATTTTGGGGGGCAGCTGGGTAGCTCAGTGGATTGAGAGCTAGCCCTAGAGATGGGAGGTCCTAGGTTCAAATCTGGCCTCAGACACTTCCCAGCTGTGTGACCCTGGGCAAGTCACTTGACCCCCATTGCCTAGCCCTTACCACTCTTCTGCCTTGGAGCCAATACACAGTATTGACTCCAAGACGGAAGGTAAGGATTTAAAAAAAAAAAAGAATTAATATTTTGGGGTTAAAAATGTAAAGAAAAGGATCTATTAAATTTAAAGAGACAGATACTAAGGGAAAATTTTGTTTTGCCTATATCTAAAGAGATTTTAAATCAGCCTACGTCCAATTTTCAGATAAAGAAATCAAAACTATTAATAAGCACATGAAAAAGTGTTCTAAATCACTTATTATCAGAGAGATGCAAATCAAAACAACTCTGAAATATCACCTAGTAGATTGGCTAACATGACAGCAATGGAAAGTAATGAATGCTGGAGGGGATGCGCCAAAGTCAGGACATTAATGCACTGCTGGTGGAGTTGTGAATTGATCCAACCATTCTGGAGGGCAATTTGGAACTACGCCCAAAGGGCACTACAAGACTGCCTACCTTTTGACCCAGCCATAGCACTGCTGGGTTTGTACCCCAAAGAGATAATAAGGAAAAAGACATGTACAAGAATATTCATAGCTACGCTCTTTGTGGTGGCCAAAAATTGGAAAATGAGGGGATGCCCTTCAATTGGGGAATGGCTGAACAAATTGTGGTATATGTTGGTGATGGAATACTATTGTGCTCAAAGGAATAATGAACTGGAGGAATTCCATGGAGACTGGAAAAACCTCCAGGAAGTGATGCAGAGTGAGAGGAGCAGAACCAGGAAAACATTGTACACAGAGCCTGATACATTGTGGTACAATCGAATGTAATGGACTTCTCCATTAGTGGCAATGCAGTCATCCTGAACAACTGGAAGGGATCTATGAGAAAGAACACTATCCACATTCAGAGGTAAAACTGTGGGAATAGAAACACTGAAGAAAAACAACTGCTTGATCACATGGGTTGAGGGGATATGGTTGGGGATGTAGACTCTAAATGAACATCCTAGTGTAAACAACAACATGGAAATAGGTTTTGATCAGGGACCCAGTGTAAAACCCAGTGGAATTGCACTTCAGCTATGGGAATGGGTGGGGGGAGGGGAGGGAAAGAATATGATTCTTGTAACCAAGGAATAATGTTCCAAATCGACTAATTAAATAAAAATTTCAAAAAAATAATAAAATTAAAATAAAAACAAAAACCAAAATAAATAAATAAATCAGCCTATGTCCAGGATTTACTCTGTAAAAGTTGTACTAAATTTCTAACACTGTGTCTTTACTGATGTCTACTGTTAGAATTGATACAAAACCGTTTCTTTCAATGAGGCCATATTTCCTCCCAGTAGCAGTTCAGAAATTTCTGCTCCCTTAATAGTGACTGGTTACCCTCCCCCAACTCTAGGACACTTTGGGAATGGGTCACCTCTTTTTCCTGAATGACTATATCCAAGAGCTTTCTGACTTCCTTAAAAATTTTTTTTTGGTCCCAAATGAAATAATTCTGTACAGTTTGCAAAGGGACAATGCAATGGAATCCTCTTGGTTCTTGGTCCTTTCCTTAAATCGTTATTTTAACTGGGGCAGAGAATTCTTTTTTACCAGTAGCCCTGCCTAATATAGAAATCTCAACTCTGGTCCAAGCTGGGAAAGTATTCCTTCAAACTATAACAGTGAATGCTTCTTGATATGTTGTTCCAATAAACCAGAGACTGCCCTCTATAAGAGTTTAGGGTAGTATATTTAATTAAGGATAAAAATAACTAAAGAGCTATAAAATGGTGGTTAAACTTCTAATTAATATTCCAGGAGAAAATAAGACTTTATATTGCTTGAAACCCAAAGAATAATAAGTCTTAAGAATTTACTAAAACAAAACAATTGCCCTAGTGCAAATATCAATAATATGGAAATAGGTCTTGATCAATGACACATGTCAAATCCAGTGGAATTGCTCTTGGCAATGGGAGGGGGATGGGAGGAAGGAAGGGAAAGAACATAAATCATATAACTATGGGAAAATTATCTTAATCAATTAAATAAAATTTTAAAAAAATAAGAAAAAAGTTTTCTAAAATGTCAGAATTTTTGGATACTTCCCATTCCATAAAATGTATTAGGCTTCTAGTCCTTCTTTTTCTGCCTCTCTTCTCTTCTGATCAGCATTTACCTTTTTCCCTTCCACTATACTCCCCAAACCTGAAATATAATTTTTTATGTAATGCTTTTGAAATGGTAAGAGTACTGACTTGGATTCAAGTGCTATCTCTGATACATACTGTCTATATGATCCTAGACAAGTTACTTACCTGTAAATACTTTAACAACCCAAGAGGCAGAAAAGATGCTAGTCTGCATTAGTAGATGGTTCCTTATGGGAAGTTCTCTGTTCTTCATTTTTAAAACCAAGTAGTTTGAGAAGTTTAACTTTTTAATATTGTCTAGAGAGAAAAACCAACCTGTTTCTTTTTTGTCTTTCTATCCCCAGCAACCATCATGATGCCAGGTATGTAATAGCAAATGATTCATTTGCACAGGCATTTCCATCCCCTACTCAACTGTAAAATCCTTGAGTGAGGGGATTGTCTTCTTTCTTGTTTATCTTTGTATCTTCCCTAGCTCTCAGCACAATCCTATGCATATAACAGATATAAAACTATGATGGTACAAATATTTATTGAATTATAGGATGGTTCACATTTTCCCTCTCTAAAAGGTAAGAATACCTTTTAATTATTCTTAGTTATTTATAAACTTATTTTCTTTCCTGTCTATATTCCCGTACACCTTGATCCTCCCTATTCCAAATAAGTAGAACTCCTACACTAAATTAGATTTCTACTTCTATGAAGAAACTCAAATAATGTTTTAGTGGTCCTTAGATAAAGTTAACATTTCAAAGGACATTAAGAGGTAATAAAACTGCAAAGCCCAATGCCAAGAAGGACATTTCACAGGTTCAAAACCTACCAAACTTGTTTTCTCCTCTAAAAACTCCCTTCCCTCTCTTTTTCTGGCAGGTAAATATGTATAGCAAGGTGAATCCATGAGATATGACTTTGTAACTGCTTTTTTTTTTTTTGTCTGTAAGAAAGGAAATATAACAAGTAATGACTACTAAGAATAAAAAAAATGGAATAGGGAAAATGGGGGTAAGAGTAAAGAAAGGAGAAAGAAAATAAAGTTTATTGATGGCCAAAAATATTCAGCAAATATTTATTATTTGCTTACTATATTCATAGCATTATATTGTAAGGTGGGGAAAATACAACACAAAAAAGAAGAAATAAGACAGAGTTCCTGTACCCAAGGACCTTTGACTGAATAAGAGATAGAAATATTTATGTAAATCAATCACTAAAAGTATGTACTATTATGAACCCAGTATCATTGGGTACAGGGAACAGAAAGCCAAAAACAAAACAGTCCTTGTCCTCATGGACCTTACATTCTATGGGAAAGGCAACATATATAAGCATATAGAAGGCTTGCTTTCAAGAATATCTCTAATTCATCTTCTCTATGAGGTCTTTCCTGGTCCCTGCTGGGGTTAGAGGTGCCTTTCCCCTAAGCTTACCCTCCCTATGTTTTGTATGTAGATATTGTTTCTACTGATAAAATGTAAGCTCTTTGTGGACAGTGCCTATTTTTGCTTAGTTTGTCTTCATTTTCTCAGCATTTGACACAGCTCCTAGCACACAGCAACAATTTAATTAATAAACAGATATATATGCAGAATATTTGCAAGCTTTATGGGCTGGTGGAAGCTAGAGAGGAGATCAGGAAAGGTTCCGTGTAGAAGGTGACACTAGATCCAAGCACTGAAGGAAACACAGAATTCCAAGAAGCTGGAGAGTGAAGGCTAGTCTTGGGACACAGTCTTTGGAAATAAATGTTATAGAATCATGGATTTCGAGCTGGAAAAATTCTTAAGAGATCATCTTATGACGAGATTCTAATGCATTCCTTTCATTTTACAGATATGGAAATGGAAAAAGACCTAGAGAGGCTAAAATTACTTAGCCAAGGTCACTTATTTTGAGAATTGATTTCCATATCTGTAAAATGTATAATTTTAGTAGTACATCCTTCATAGGGTTGTTGTGAAGATCAAATGAAATAATGAATTGAAAGTGTTTGTCAAGTCTCCTCTCATAAATTAAAAGCAGCAGTTTGGATTTTTTAATATCTATGATGAGATGATTAGCCCTAAAAGATGTCCTCATAAAATAAACAACAGCTCCCATTTATACAGAATTATCAAACATTTACTAAGCACCTATTATGTGACAAGCACTGTGCTAGGTTCTGGGATACAAAAAGATGAGTCCCTACCCTGAAGTATCATAAATTCTATTAGAGAAGACAACACATAGGAATATATTACATACAATGGCGGACATAGGGAGATGAAATATGAACCTGGATCAAGAAGTGATAGGAAAGATCACATGCAGGAACTGAAACTAAGGTATCTTAGAGATGGAAGAGGGGCCAATTAGGAGGCAGCTGCAATAATTCAAATAAGATGTGATGTCAGCTTCAACCAGGAAGGGCAGCAATGTGAGTAAAAAAGGGGAAAGATGTGATGCTATGAAGGTAAAAATCAAATTAACAAAGATTTGACAATTGGGATGAATGGGGTGAGGGAGAATGAGAAGTCAAGAATATATTGAGATTCTGAACCTTGGTGACTAGAAGGATAGTGGTAGCCTTGACAGAAATAATCAGTTCAGGAAAAGGATCTTCTCTTGAAGAGAAAGATGAGTTATACTTTGGATGTTAATTGTGCAATGCCTATGGGACATTTAGTTTGAAATGTCTAATAGGCTACTTTGTGACTGGAGTTTAGGAGGCCATTATTTGATATATAAATCCAGGAGTCATTTTTCTAAGAATGTTAATTAAATTCATGGTAGCTGATGAGATAACCAAATGAGCATCTACAGAGAGAAGAGAAAATCTAGGATACAGAGCCTAGGAATATACTCACAATTAGGGAGTATATAACAAGTGATAATCAAGTAAAGGAAAACCAAGGGAGAGCAGTACTATGAAAACTCAGAGAGTTCTTGGCCCTTCTAAGGACTCAGAGAGAGTAACTAACTTGCTCAAACACATAATTAATAAATATTGGAGGTGGAAAATCAATGCAGGACTTTCCAGACTCCAAGTCCAAAATTTAAAATTCTTTGCCTCCCATTTCTCTGTTGTTTGCAAATAGCTAGTTTCAGGCTTTTCTAATACATTCTACTTCAGTATGGGGTTCTCAGCCCTTTCACAGATCACAGCTTGGAAGACATGAAAGTTTCTTCAGAGGCAATTTATTTGGTTCAACTCTCTCATTTTACACATGAAGAAACCAAGGACTAGGGGAATTAGACATGTCTAAGGTCATATAGGAGGCAGTAAGTATCAGTGGGGTATTTTGAACTGTGGCCTTCTGACTCCTAGACTTCTTTTTTCTTTTTCTTTCCTTAATACTATTTTATTTTCCTACTTACATATAATAACAATTTTAAAAATACACATTTAATATACATTTCCAAAATTTTGAGATCTCAATTCTCTTCCTTCCCTAAGATAATAAGCAATTTGATCCAGGTTATACATGTGGCTAGCACTCTTTCTACTATACCTAGCAATCTGCCCTTGAGCAGAGCATCCCTCTATTCCACTTAGAAGAAACATCTAGTGTCTTTTCAAATCAAGCTTCATTTGCACAAGAAAAGAAGTGTCCACATATAAATAAAAAGCAGGTGACAGCTGTTTGAAGGAAGTACATGAGTTATACTTTGGATGTTTTTTTTATGGCCTTTTTAATGGAGAAAGTCTTCAGGGAAATCCTAAGGTTACAGATTAACAGTAGTATCTTGTTTCCCAGTTAGCAAAAGCACTTTGTTAATGGAGAAAAAGGTCACCTAGTCACTAAGGCTCCAAACAGGCTGATTTTAAAAGTAATTATCAAAGTAGGGCATAAGTAAGGGCTTGATACCATCTTTAAAGATCAGGTTTCATTCAGCTACTAAATCTTGCCCCCAAATGTCACTGTTAGTTGGATTACTCTTCTAAGAAAAAGTACAAGATTACTTCCAGTAGTATGAACTGGATGAAATGAGAGTGGAGACTATGACCTAGAAGAGGAAAAAGAAGGCAGGTACAGAACAATGGAAACTGAACTGTTTAAAAATACATACCGACTGACCTCTAACACTTTCTAGCTGTGTGACCCTGGGCAAGTCATTTAACACCAAAGGCCTACTGACCTCTCTTGTGCCTTGCAACCAGTATATTTTCAATTCTAAGACTGAAGGTAAAGGTTTTTGTTTTTCTTTTTTTAATGCATACCTTTCTGGTACAACTTTATGAAGCCAATCACAAGGCAGGGGATATGAAGGAGTCACACTTAAAGGTAAACCTCTAAATTGTATGATATAATCTTACACAGAATTTTCTCATAAAATATCAAATTCTAAAGCTGATTATCTTCTGTACAAATGTCTTAAGGAATATCTGGCTATTCCACTTTTTGATCTATTTACATTTGTTGTTTACTTATATTAAATCAGTTCAACTAACATTAGCCACCTACTCAGGGTAAGGCACGGTGCTAGGTACTGGAAATATAAACATAAAAATGATAGAGGCCTAGGCCTTAAAAAGTTTAAATTCTATCTACCATCTCAACTTATATCCCTCAGATAACTCCTTACACCTATGTGATCTTTTGTCTTCCTCTGTAAAAAATAAATAATAATCTTTGTTCTGCTTTCCCCACAGAGATGTTATGAGGAAAGCCCTTTTGACTGGCAAAACCAGCTGTTAATATCATTGATAATAATATACTACACATAATATAATTATGCATTTATATACTATGTGCCAGGAATTGTGTTAAGTGCTTTACAATTATTATCTCATTTGATCTTCACAACTACCCTAGGACATAGGTGCTATTATTATCTTCATTTACAGATGAAGAAATTGAGGCAAAGAAAGGTTAAGTAGGCACACAGGTAGTGTCAGGAGCCACATTCTAACTCAGATCTTCCTGACTCTAGGCCTGGCACTCTGAAGTTATAGGTTTTGTGAGTAGTTTCCATGATCATAAAAATAAGAAAGAATAACGTGTTTTTTTTCTTTTTATCTCCTAGAAATTTCCTAACCCATTACTCAAATGCCCTCAACCACTTTCATTTCTAATTCCCAACTTCTTGCCTACTATTTATCAAGTCAATCACTATAATAACTTATATAACCAAACTATAAAATGTTTTTAAAAAATCAAAACCAAGTATGCTTAGATATTAATAACCAGAGATAACCTGTGGAAGAACATAAAAAACATACTTCTTTAGTTCAAATGAAAATGCTTTTTCATTTTAATTAATAAAATAAATTAATTTTAATTTAATTTAATTTTTTTTCATGGTTGCATGATTCGTGTTGTCTTCCTCCCTCCCTCCCGGAGTTGACAAGCAATTCCACTGGGCTATATATATATATATTATCACTCAAAACCTATATCCATATTATTCATCAAATGAAAATATTAAGAAAATATTTCCTACAATATAAAACCCTTTCCAGATTTTTTCCTTTAGGAAAGTAGTTGGAGACTCAAAAACAATAAAGTTCAGGAAATGGGTTTATAGGTGGATAAAAAATTTAGGCTAAAAAGTAGCTCTTAGTTTAATTAAAATCATTGCTTTCTCTAATCTCAAAAAGGTATAACAGGGAGCAGCTGGGTGGCTCAGTGGACTGAGAGTCAGGCCTGGAGACCCGAGATCCTAGGTTCAAATCTTGCCTCAGACACTTCCTAGCTGTGTGACCCTGGGCAAGTCACTTGACCCCCATTGCCTAGCCCTTACCACTCTTTTTCTGCCTTGGAACCAATACAGAGTATTGATTCCAAGACAGAAGGTAAGGGTTAAAAATGTTGGGTTTTTTTTTTTTTAAACCCTTACCTTCCGTCTTGGAGTCAATACTGTGTATTGGCTCCAAGGCAGAAGAGTGGTAAGGGCTAGGCAATGTGGGTCAGGTGACTTGCCCAGGGTCACACAGCTAGGAAGTGGCTGAGGCCGGATTTGAACCTAGGACCTCCCGTCTCTAGGCCTGGTAAAAATGTTTTTTTAATTAAAGAAAAAAAAGTATAATAATGGACCCATTTATGGGAGGTGTCTTCTTGATTCAGAAAGGATTAAGAAATTGATAATAGTTTAGAAGTCCTTTCAGATAATGAGTCAAGGAAGGAATGGAGTAGTGGAAGTTGAAGATTAAGTAATTTGTTCTGGAATTGATTCCAAACTCAAATTTTAACATAATGTCACCTTTTCTTTGTTGGAGATTCCTCTAAATGTTAGGGAGGGAGAGAAATGTCTGAATGAAAGACTATGTCAACTTGGACATTTCTATTAATGCCTGGATTTAGAATGTTAAGTTAATAAAAAAAGAGTTTGTCAGACTTGTACTTAAAATACAAAGTATAATATTAATATTTTTCTGCATTTAGCCTTTTGATTACATACATTTAATCAGACCTAGGACTAGATCCCATGTTTCCTGAGTCCCATTGATCTTTCTACCCTAAAATATATCACTTCCCTTCTACATCAAATGCTTTTATTACAGGGAGTAAGGGAAAATCCATCTTTCAAATGAGCTGTAAAGTTTAATGTGCTGATATCTTAATGCAAGTAAAGGTTTTATATCACTTATTCATGAGTCACTATTGCAATAACTATCTGAGTCTATTTTTATATGGTACACTTTCATCACTATATCTTCAAGTCTTTTAGAATAAGAAAGTCTATGGAAAGAGCAAAGAATTAAGATGTTTCAGACGAGACACTTTTACACAGAATAAAGTTATATGATTTACTCTGAAAGGAGCTTGGACAACATGGAAATGGGTTCGGATCAAGGACACGTGATACCCAGTGGAATTGTGCTTCAGCTATGGGAGGGGTGGCGGGAGGGGGGGAGGAAAAGAAAATGATCTTTGTTTCCAATGAATAATGTTTGAAAATGACCAAATAAAATAATGTTTGAATCTAAAAAAAAAAGAAAGAAAGGAGCTTGGACAGGTTTCCTTCTATTCCAGATTTTAAAACACATTATTCTTCCTACAATTCCATCTTCACCTACCTTTATTTTAAATCAAATATTCATCTTCTTCATAAAGTTTTAGCTACAGGGAAAAGGGGGACAGGGAGGTTGGAGGAAGAGAAGATTCTTAAAAAGATGTCCATATTCTAGTAGGGAATGAAAATATTTCTCTACAAGCATCTCAAAATTTGCAAATACTTTTTGGTACCAATACTAATCTGTCTTGCAAAAGATGAGTTAATAACTTAATTCATTGCAAAGAATTTAGGTTTTTTAAACCTTTAATATAAGTATTTCGTGTAAAACAGAACTTAGAAAATTAACAGAGTATCTAAAACAAGTTCCATCCCACAAAACGCTCAGAAAAGGTACATTACCAAGTATCCCCCGTAAACATCAAAACTATCCCTTTAAGCAGCTAGAAAAATTGAAATCAATCTTATAACCAATGCATAATACCCAAATGATCTAGCTTTGAGTTAGCGAAACAGTAGACATGAATCTAGGTTGGGCAAGATTGCAGAAAAAGGTAAGGAGAATAAACATTTCCTATGGACGTTGCCGCTTGTGGAAAATACACAGGTGATCTAATAAATTGGATCTAATACTCAAAAGGCACAGAAATATATGTGTCTATACATCTATAAATACATACACTTGTATTTTTTTTTTAAAGAGAAAATAATGATCACTCTAGGAAATGTGAGAGCAGTCCCCTCCACGACTCAAGGAGCAACGGAGTTGGGATGAGTCACGGGAGGGGTACAGGGGGAAAGTGGCAGAGTTCCTCCGTGGGAGATCCCTGGAGTAGGGAAGACCTCACAAGCCCCATTTCTTCTCTTGCTACCCCATCCCTCCACCCCCTCCGAGCCTGGCAGGAGATATAGAGAAGGAAGGGACTCAGGGGGCTGGAGAATTAAGAAATCGGTCTTGGGGAGCCTACAGGTGGGAGCCCGGGGAGAGTTCACTACCGAACCGAAAACTGTTGCGCGGGACTTGACCTCCGGGTGGGGGACAGCTGAGAAGATTTGGACCACGAAGGCCCCAGGACCCTGGGAGAGCAGGGAGAGGGTAGGCAGAGCAGAGGACTTCGGAGGCTGGGGGGAGAGGGAGGGAGAAGGGGACACTCAGGAACCCCAGGAGTCCAGAGGGAAAGGAGACGAAGGGACGCGGGGGGAGGGGACACAAGAAGACACCTTGAGTAGAAATAGGAGCTAAAGGCAAGGGGCAGGGAGGTAGGCGGAGGTGGTAGGAGCAGGGGAAAGACTAGAGAGAGGTCGGAGGTTTACTCACCTGCCGACAGATCGAGTTCGCCGGTCCGTAAACCCTAGCCCCGAGCCGGGGCAGGTCGTTCTCCCTGCCCCGCCCGACTTAGCGTCACTTCCGCCTCAAGCCCTGCCCTTCAGGAAAAAAGAGGGAATATGCCGTGGACCACGCGCGCTCCGCAGGTGTCCGATGACAGTCTAGCAACGGTAACTACGCGGCGCCTTTGTGGCTAGTGCGCGACGACCCCCCGTCCCCCAACTCAATCTCAGGGTGACACTGTGAGCGTGGCCTTGTCTCTATCCCGCCTTAGGGTGGGGCTAGGGCGTTTTTCCCATTCTTTCCCTATTACCCCCCTGGACAAGTGGAACTCGCTCTGGGGCCATGGGAGGGTCAAGCCAAAGAGGCTATGACTTCAGGTGAAGCCTCACCTAAAATCCAGACTGCGACAGCAGTAAACAGTCAAAGCCTGGTGTAGTTGAAAGGGCGCTGAACTTGGGAATCCAGCACTTACCTACCATCCTTACCATGTGCTACTCACTTCCTCACTCAGGAAATCTCGAATTTCCTTCACTGTACAAGAATGGGGAAATGATTCCTGGATTCTTTTCCAACTCAAAAATTCTGTGAACAAAGAGAATACATTTTCCTGTCCTATGAGAGATGCCCAAGATCTTGCCTCAAAAGGGGGAGAGTGATGTAGTGGAAAGAGCTGGTTACTCCTTTCCCTTTCTTAGGGCCTCAGTTTCCCATTTTGAAAATGAAGGGGTTGAAAAGAGCATTGGATTAGGCAGTCAGAGGCCCTGAATTTAGTTCCGAACTGTTACTTAAATATAGTAAATATTATAAAAATATAATAAAAACTTCCTGATTCCAGATCTAGCCCTTTATTTGCTGGGCCATCCAGTGTCTTTATCTATAAAATAATGGGATTGGACTAAATGATCTCTGAATTCCCTTCAGCTTTAAATCTGGGCCCCTATGTAACTAAGATATCTAAAGTCTCTTCCACCCCTGGTCTCTGACTAAAATTCTATCCTGGTACATGGCAAATATGCAGGAAAATCAAAGAAATAGTCTTCTCTTTCCCTTGATTTTGAGAGTATGTAAAGTATATAGAATTTTTAAAGATATTGTTGAGGATGTTCTCCAAAACAGTTCCATATTACCACAGACCCTTTATTCTCAGCCCCTGATTAGTAAAATAGCACATTTTCCTGCTTTTCTTCCCATTCTAATCTATCTTGCACATAAAAAGGATAATTTAAGAATTATGTTCTACTATGCCCAAAGGGCGCTAAAAGCCTGTCTGCCCTGTGATGTTGAAATCACTTTAAAAGACTGATATATATTAATTTAAGGTGCCAAGGAATTCAGCTATGTAATTCCTAAATGAAACACTCATGTCAGCTGCCAATTTTTTTTATGGTGTTTTAATTACAAACAGGAGGAAGAAAGTATTAGAGGGGGAGAGAGAAAATGAGGGGGGGAAGGGGAAAGAAGGAAAGAGGGTTTAAATACCCACTCTGCTCAGGCTGAGCCAAAGCAGGCCCAAGGCCCTGGATAGCCAAGGCAAGGAATGAGATAAGTCCCTATCACTCATGTGACCAAACTGGAGAAAAACAGTTCATGGGCTCCTTCAACTCCAAGCACCAGCCTCCAACTGACTCCCCCTCCTCACAGGAAGTCCTGAGCACTCCAGAGGCTGTTCCCTACCTCACTTCCTGTCTCACATGTGCTAATAGTGGCTCTAGCTTGACCTAGGACCGCCCAGAGGTCTGTCCTTTTTTGCACATGTCTGTTGAAGGCCATATTCTCAAATAATTAAATCTTGAGTTTTGCTGCAGCCCTGCCTAATCTTGTTACCCTGAGTAGGGTGGAGATTGTAGTTTCCAAGACCTGATTCTGTTATTCCAAGTATCTCTATTGTAATTGATCAGGAAATAGCTAAATCCTATCTTCTAAAGAATGGTCTGAATAGGGTGGAGTAGTTTTGAAATTCACCGCCCTTTGATTTAGCCATAGCACTGCTGGGTTTGTACCCCAAAGAGATAATAAGGAAAAATACATGTACAAGAATATTCATAGCCGCACCATTTGTGGTGGCAAAAAATTGGAAAATGAGGGAATGCCCTCCAATTGGGGAATGGCTGAACAAATTGTGGTATCTATTAGTGATAGAATACTATTGTGCTCAAAGGAATAATAAACTGGAAGAATTGCATGCGAACTGGAATGACCTCCAGGAATGATGCAGTGAAAAGATCAGAACCAGGAGAACATTATACACAGAGATGGATACACTGTGGTACAATAGAATGTAACGGACTTCTCTACTAGCAGCAATGCAATGATCCAGGACAATTCTGAGGGACTTATGAAAAGGAACGCTATCCACATGCAGAGAAATAACTGTGGGAATAGAAACACAGAAGAAAAACAACTGCTTGATCACCTGGGTTGATGGGGATATGATTGGAGATGTAGACTCTAAATGATCCCCCCTAATGCAAATATTAATAATATGGAAATGGGTCTTGATCAATGACACATGTAAAACCCAGTGTAATTGAGCATTAGCTACAGGGAAAGGGAGGGAAAATGTAACCATGGAAAAATATTCTAAATTAATTAAATAAAATTTTCTGTTCAAAAAAATTAAAAATAAAATATAAATTAAAAAATAATTACGTTCTATAATTTTCAATAACATTTCTAGCTCTCAAACACACACCATTAGATGGACTAGGTTGATGAAAAGCAATCACAGAATACAGAATGGGTTGTAGAGAAACTATTTTGTCTTAGACCTACTCTTTTTTTCCTCAGAATTGAATCGCTCCTATGTAGTAGATACCAAGAACAGCCACAGTATTCAAGATGCTTTTGGGTTTTAGGGAAAGAAAAGTATAGACACAAATCGAGTAGCTGTTCTATTGAATTCTCACTTCATCAGAATACAGAAATACCTAAAGATTTTCCAGGATACCTAAACAACTACACTTGTGCTACCCATTACCCATTGTAGAAAAGGTTTATTTGGGTCAATTTCTCTACAGCAAAACCAATTCTGCCCAAAGGCAATGAGGTTGTGGCCAGCATTATATCTGTGATGTGTGGCTCAAAGTCCTCCAAAGACCAGGTTCAACCCTGGTCAGTAAATCAAGGCTACTCACTGTAGTATTGTTCTATGTGGGCTTTTTCATTTTAGCATCAGACTTCTCCAAATTAGGGATAATGTAATAATTCAATATTTGCCTTTGACTAGGGGAAAATAGTGTATAATTGTCATAGGAATTGCAACACCCTCCTCAACGGTGAATGATAGGAATATTGGAATGCAGAAAAGGTGCTGTGTGGAAGAGTGAGGAAAAAAACAAACAAACAGATTTGCCTTGGAAGGCAAGGGACAGAATGCAGGAGGAAAATTTGGAATTCTGGTACAGTTTATGGACAGCCAGGAGGAAGGGGGAAGGAGAGGGAGAGAGTAGGGAGACAGTCACAGAGGTTAGACTTAGCTCTCTCTACTCCAGACCTCAGACATCCTACTTTGGGTCCTGTTGTCCTGTGAGCTTCAGCCAGCAATTCCTTCATCCCACAGATGTCTTTGAACTCCTGTGAAGACTACAAAATACCATCTCGATATCTTCAGGTGTGCTACTTTACCTCTGCTATCAATAACCTAAACTTGTGGTGACCTGATTTGTCTGGTCACTAGTTCCTTATCCAACTACTAGATTTGTACTTCATCAAAGTCTTTTGTTGGTGGGCATAGCCTAGGTAGTTAGAAATATTGGAAAAGAGGTTGAGAGGAAGTTAGTGCAGCTCCAGCTTTGCTGGAGGCTGAAGAGATCCTTGTGAATCAGAGGGATCTGGGACAGATGGAGTTTAAAAGCTTAGGGAACTTCCTAGCCCAAGCTATCTTTCCCAAGCTCCTACTTATCTGCTTTAATAAAACTATTGTTTGTTTAAGAGAAGTCAGATCAGCTTGCTAGAGCTCCAGGCCTTAGGGTAGCCATCTTGCCCTTAGGCCAGGGAGGAGCAGCTAAAACAATTTGATATTTTACAAACCTTTTGTAACAGTAAAATTACCATCTTATAGGTGGGATTGTATAATTGTTACTACCAGCCCTCCTGGCTGAGGACTACTTTAGGTATTTTCTCTAACCTCTTTCACATTTCTCTACTTTATTGTTTCCCTTCTATTTTGGAAAATAAACTTCTGACTTGAGATATAATAATTTCGGGACCACACTATTTCATGTAATTTAAGACCAACCATTAAATTTTACCTTTATAGTAGAAACCTCACACAGAAGATCTGTGTTCATAGGATATTTATTTAGAGAATGTTTTTGTGAGATACTGTGTTTCTCCAAATCTGTATCCAGAGGTAGGGATTTGGGTGTGTAACATCCTCTTTAAAATTAGCTTCCCAGTTTTCTTTTTTGTACACCAAAAGTTCCATCTTTGAGGTATTTGGTATGATCCCTCTTAGAGGTTCTTAGAAGTTCAGGTTTCCTAGGCTGGTGATTGTGAGGGAGGCCTGAGCAGGAAAGCTGCCTGGCCTTGGAAGTTCAGAACCACAAATATGCCAAGATCCCAGCTGCAGTGGGTACCAGATAAGAACTTAGAGGCCAGGAAGACCCTGTAACATAAAAATGTCAAGGTTCCAAGAATAGTATACCAGCAACGTTCCAACAATGGTATGCAACAGATAAAGGACTGGAAGGAGAGGGGGCCATACATGCTAAAGAGTATTTAAGGCCGAGTCTTCAGGAGGGAACTGGGAACTCTGAAGTTTGAGTTTCCACTGGTGCGCACCAGTACAATAAATGACCCTTTTGCCTGATTGCATTGTCTACGGGTCTTCCTTGGTGGTGGGCGAATACCGGACCCCAATAATTGGTAGGGACCAAGAGATTATCTATTACTTCTGCTTCTAGATCTATGTTTGGGTACAGTAATTTATAGAGTCAATTAGATATATATGGGACTATTTCCCAATATGAGTTTGGTTACAAGTTTACAAGGATAATTTTATAATCTCAGGTACTCTGGTAGAGGTTGTACCCAAACATGTATCTGTGAAGTTATATTTGTTTCCTATACAGGAGATTGATTTTAGAGGCAAAAACAAAAGGAATGAGAATCAATCAAAACTACATTTAATTGATTTCCAATTTTCCCAGCAATTTTTGTCAAATATGGAGTATTTTCTCAGACATTTGTATATTAGGGCTTTTCCAACATATTTCTGATTCTTTCTTGTCTAGTGTTTTATTGAGCTATTTTTCCACTTTTAAACTAGTACTAAGTAGTTCAAAGATTATTCCTTTATAAAATAGTTTAAAGTGAAAATGCTATTAAATGTTCATTTCTACTTTATAAAAAAAATCATTTTTATTGAAGTTATTTGTTTTGATATCATAATTTCCCCCTGTAACTCTCCTCACCCTCTCAGAGAGTCATCCCATATAACAAATATTTTTAAAGACAAAAATAAAAAACAAAAAGACAAGGAAATCAGCATGACTGCTCAATACCTTGAAAAAATCTGTACCACTCTATTGGACCTTCTACTTCTTCAAAGGGGTAAAGTGGAGATGTTTTCTCATAGTTCTTCTTTCAAGTCAGACTTTTTTTATAATTTTGTAACATTCATTTTAGAATTTTTTGTGGATAATCTTTCCATTTCTATTATTGTGATCACTGTTTATATCATTTTCTTGGTTTTGCTTCCTTCCATCAGCATCAATTCATCTAGATCAGTAATGGCAAACCTTTTAGAATTGGAGTACTGGGCCCCACCCCCATGCTACCCCAGACTGAGGGCCAAGCCCCACCCCCTTAGCCCCTCCTTACTCCAGACTGGGGAAAGAAGAAGCATTCCCACTGGGTGGCTGGACAGAAGGGTGGGTGAAGTGAGGAATGTCCTCAGGTGCATGGAGAAGGAGAAGGGAACAGCTCCACCCTGAGTCCCTTTGGCTTTCTAGGAACAAACTCTGCCCAGTGACTGCAGGTGTGCCCACAAGAGGGATTCTGTGTGCCCTTTTTGGCACATGTGCCATAGATTTGCCATCATAGATCTAGATTTTTCTGTGCATCTGGATTTATCATATTCATCATTTTGTACCACTGTAATGGAGGGTGGTTTGGGGAATGGGATTAGATGTTTAATTATAGGTCAGTATCAGAAGGATAACTGTTTTGAAAAGGCCAAATGTGGACTGGCAGGCTAACAGCTCCAGTCCAGGCAACAAACACAGACCACTAAATAACAGGGACAGATGTTGGATTTATTAAACTAGGGAAAGTGAAAAGGGTATTTGGATAATTCTAAGCTAATGTCAAATGCCTACCCCCACCCCCACCCCCAGATCTAAATATCCTCTTCACAGATTTAAACTACACTAATCCTTATCTTATCTAAAGACTCCAGACCCTAATATAAATGAACCTACACTAACTCCTGTGGTCTCGGATCCAGCCGAGCCCACAGATCCAGAGGGTACTTGGAAGGTGGAACAGCTAGGTGGAAATGAGAGATGGAAGGCAGCTGTATGTGTGTATCTGCCAGGGGCAAGGCTCTGCATGAAGTGACTGCTTTGCCATGCCCAGGTTTAGCCTTTACTTTTATACCCATTTTCTTGGCACACAGTTATATTATTCAACATACATGTTCAAGTAAAGATAATTAGATAAGTGATACATTAACTTTTAGCAAATTGTTTGATTTACATTCTGAGATCATTCTATATATTTATATGATAACTATTGATTCTCACAGGATACACAAAGGTTCTACATGAGATAAATGATTTCATCACAGTTGGCTTAATTTTCTCATTAATCTGAGAGGAGCTTTGAGCTTACAATCAAGGAAAATCACTTATTATTTTTAATAAAACAATCAATCAGATATCCTAAAGACAATTAACAATCATAGCTGTGAAATTGAGAGATCAAAGGGGTACTGAAAACACAATTCAGATTTAACATTAGGCTGATCATTTTTCAGGGTTTGTTAGGGAGTTTTTCAAGGAGGGTTTTGGTTGGTAAAATCAAGTCACTGAGGCATGATGAAACATGGATTACCAAAGCATTTTGTACAGGTCTTTCCTGTGAATGATTTATGTACTGGCTTAGGAGAATAAGTTTCTGTACAGTGGAACAGGGGATTTTCTGGGTACAACTTGGGAGCACAGCTTTTGCTGGGAATTATATACCTAAGCAAAAGTTAACATGGTCTTTTGGGTTTGGTTTTGAGAGTCTGATCTTTTGGTGATATTTTGGGCGGAAATGTACAAGCATTTTGCTCTAATATTACCTTTTCTGAGACTAGGGAGAGGACAACAATCATGTCAATTCCATTAGTTAAGGATGTTGATGACAGAAGTCATACAGAGAGGGCTGAGTGGGCAATTCCATCCTGCCAAGGAGTCACTTTGTGACTTCCTGGTTTCCATGAGTGATTATATAAAAAAATCGTGGCCTGATAGCTCCCAGCAACTAACCCCCCAAAACCCCTTTTGATGATAATAAAGGTAATGGGATTTGGCAGTTAGGCAGGACAGGACACAGGAGAAGTCCTGGATCCAGATGAATTCCAAACTTAATCTTATAGACAGATGGCCCCAGGATCATCCCAGGAAGCTCTGTAGATATCAACCAGCCAGCAGGGAAGCAAGAAGGATGGAAAAGATAAGGTAGAAACAGCCATCAAGGGAAAACAGTCAGTCCTTCCTGGTCAAACTAGAGAAAGACCCAGCTCCAACCTCAGTTAACTGTCTCACACTTTCCCCCCCACATTCTAGAATCTTTTCTCTGAATCTGCATCTCCCTACAGACCCATCATATTCTCAAATCCTCTCTGTTTTATAACGCCACACAGTAAATAGCATATTCCAGTTGCCAAAAAAAAAAAATTTGCTAGTAATAGCCAAATGAAATATTACTCCAAAAGACTAATGATAAGAAAAATGCAAATTGAAACAACTTTGAGATTTTACCATATGCAGAGAAATTGGCAAAGATATTAAAAGATGGGACTAGTAAATTTTAGAAGAGTTATGGAAAGATGAACACACTAATACATTATTGGTGAATTTGTAGATGGTCTAGGTATTCTAGAAAGCGAATTATTATTACGTGAAGAAAATTACTAAAATGCTCATACTTTTTGACCTAGAGATTCTATTGTTAGGGATATATAGTACTTTGAGAAGGTCAATGACAAAAAAACAGAACTCCATATGTGCCAAAATACTTACAGCAGCACTTTTTATAGTAGCAAAGAATTAGAAACAACGTAGATGCCCCTCAATTAGGAAACAACTAAATACATTATGGTTCATAAATGTAATATAATAAAAAATAAGAGCTCATGTATATCAAAACTACAGAGAAGCATGAAAAGACCTGTGAAGAGTAACAAAGTGAAGTAATCTGAACCAATAACTTTTTTTTTTAACTCTTACCTTCTGTCCTAGAATCAATACAAGTATTGGTTCCAAAGCAAAAGAGCAGTAAGATTAGGCAACTGGGGTTAAGTGACTTGTCCAAGGTCACCCAGCTAGGAAGTTTCTGAGGTCATATTTGAACCCGGGTCCTCCCAAATCCAAGCCGGACACTCTATGCACTGACTTCCTACCTGCCTTTTTCTCTGCTTTGAAAAATTCTTTATTATAAAGTTTGACTGTTTGGGAACAGGTTTGGGATACAATGGGAAAAGTTGGTGATATAAAAATAAAAGATAGTAAAATGTATTTTTTAAAACTACATAGGTATTTAGGATAATAAGAGTTTTCCAAGAGAGTACAAGAGGATTTGGGGTTTTTTTTCCAAGTAAGAATTAAAGGCCTACTTATGAAAGTACTTATAGCTTTTTCCCTTGGGATAATACATAAGAATACTAACTCGGGTTTTTCAGGGAAGGGAGAAATAAATTTCTAGTATAGAAAAATGCTAACATGGGGGGAAAAGCCTTAATTATGAATATAGTCACATATAAGTGTGTATATGTACATAAATATCCTATAAAAAGCAATATTATTTCATTTACATTCCCCAGAGGAAGGACAGCACTTTCATTAACAAAATTCTAAAGAAGTAAACCATAAATCACACTTTGGAATGAATTGTGGTAATCATAGTTTAACTGGTCCTATAACAGTTTCTTTCTTTGATTCATATCATGTACTACCCTTGAGTAAAACTCTGGGAAAGTCTCTAAAACAAAGTTTAATTAAACATTACTTGTGCCTAAGTCTTCCCAGATGTGGATAATAGGGTCCTCTCCAAAAAAAGGGATTCAATATACAATATGGGTATCATATATGAGAGCTTTATATTTCACCTACCACATAAAATGGATATGATATGAACTACTAACAGGTCTTCAGGAACAAATACAAAAAATATAAGATTCAAAATCCCATTAGACTAGTTTACCCCAAGATATAAATATACTCAGTGGGACTATTGAACAAATACTCCCCATTTCTCTCACACCTAAATTGGTCAAGCATTTCACAGCAATATCATGAAAGGTAAGCAAGGTCCAGATGTCTTTTGCCATTGTCTTTAATGTAATTATGGATTGCTGGTCCTAGAAATGGGAAGAACTGAGTTCAAATTTGGCCTCAGGCACTTAGTAGCTCTGTAACTCTGGGAAAGTCACTCAACCCTCTTTGCCTCATTTTTTTTTTTGTCATTTGCAAGATAAGCTGGAGAATGAATTGGCAAATCACTCCAGTATATTTGCCAAGAAAACCCCATATAGGGTAACAAAAAGTAAAATACAACTAAAAAATGATGGAACAACAAGTCATTGTATATTTGTATTATATATTGTATATATTATCATATAATTGTGTATATATATATATATATTGTAGCAGACCGCTCCCTGGCTATGGGCAAGGGGAAAACAGTATGTGCAGATTGCTCAGTCTTGGGCATGCTCAGTAGTGCTCATGGCTGGGAAGGCCTCTGACCCTTGACCCCAGCTTCTCCCAGGTTAGGCGGGAAAACAGGTTTCTTTGTTCTCACCTGGTTAAGAGAAACCACACCTGCGCCTTGTCATTGACCAATGAGGGTCATCCCTATGTACTGTGTATATTTGCATATCAAAAACTATATCTAGCCCAGCAGGCTCCGCCTTCTCTCTCTCTGCTCTCTGCCCTCTGCTCTCTGCTCGCTCCTTCTCTTTCAGGCTACCTGATGGCTGTCCTTGCAGGAGCTTGGCCTCTGGCCAAGCTCCATCTTTAATCTTTCTCTATTCACCTCTCTGACCTGCGTGGTATGGATCTCAGGACTGGAAAAGCCTACAGAATTGGTCCTTTGATCAGAGCTTAGCTGTGGCTCATTGATAATTAATAAAGACTCATCCTGAACACCTCATATCTCTATTAGGACTCCGTCACTTCCCTCGTGGTATCAAAAACTTCTATCCTGTCTCTATCTTCCTACCTTGTGGCTTCTCTCACCTCAGAGAGAGCTACATATATATATATAATTCTCCTGGTTCTTCTTTCTTTACATCAGTTTATGCAAGTCTTTTCATACTTCTTTGAATTTCTCCTATTATTTCTTATGGCATAATAATATACTATCTTATTCTGCTAATTTGGTAAAAACACAGAACTATTAGTCAGAAAAACCAAGTGTTTAATCAGGATAGGGATAGGCCCAATATTCAGCTGCTACACAGAGCCCAGTGCCAAGATCTACACAGGACCTACACCCTGGGGACCACAGGGATATATCCCTAGGAGAAGGCACCATGCTAGATACCAGCTCCTAAGAGGGGCAAAACTTGAGAATCGTTTATATCCTCTGGAGAACTAGGTACTGCAAGCATGCATAGACAAAGTGCAAGCAGGCATCGAAGAAGTCTGCAGCCAGCCTCATTGGTATCAGGGAGCTGGTCAACTATAACAATTACAAAGGAAAGGGTCAAACTAAGAGCTGGGCTTCCTGAGAGAGGACTTTAATACAATGGGAGAAGCTTCTAAAATAAATAAAGGCACTCAACATTTTTACTATATCAACTAATCCCACCTACAATAGGGCCCTCAAACAGTTTAAGGTCTATATAATTCAACCCAAAACAGGTGTGCCTTATACTGGAGTTTCTCAAAGGGCAGGGGTAAAACTGAGGTATCCAGATTTCACATTGACAATTCACAGTCTACATTTTGTTTGTACAGCTTTTCCCCAATCAGTAGACATCATTTTATTTCCATTTGTTTGCTACTACTACAAAGAGAGTAACAGTGATCATAAGAATTTTGATCTATCAATATCTATCTGAAGTGGGGCACTTCATAAAATGAGTCTAGACACCCAAAAATTAAATTATTGGAACTATTATTGGAATTATTCAATTATTGGAATGATTTTTTATTGATTGATAAAGAATAAAGAATCTACCAGCTGGGACAGACTTCCCTAGTGGAAGTTGCATCAGACTGACATTACAGGGTAGTTTATATAGGTTACAAGATACAAAGTTATTTCCTTTCACATACAGGTTCTTATTTGACAATAAAAAAAAACCTTATCACAGACACAGGTATGTGTGGTCAGTGATGAGTGGACAATACTCAGGTTATTCAAGGGTTGTTTACTTTCACATGTACTTAAATCTCTTATCCCTAGTTAGCTATATATTACCTTGCATTCCATCCTGACCTCTTTGATATTCCTGAAGTAACTTTGTTCCGGGACCTTCCTGATTTGCTGGGGACATCTACAGAGTCGCAGTAGGGGACAGTTTAGAACTGTCGGGGGACAGCTTAGAGCTGTCGGAGAACAGCTATGGAGTCGCAAAAAAGAAAGAGTGGAACATTATCAAAGAGGGATAATGAACGTTTATTGTAAGCAGAACACCAGATTTAAAGCTCTTCTCGAGAGACACAATCTATCCTCCCCAATCCTCCCCAGAGTGTGAACAGGGGAGTTAACCCTTTTCCAGGAAATCTTGGAACTGTTCATGCAGCCTTGAACTGAGATTACTATGTTTTGGCATGCTCAGCAGGAATGGTAGGTCACAAACACCTGGGAAGAGGAACTATTCCCATGAGGTCATGAAAGGTTCACTGCACTAATTCTCATCCTTAGGCTAATTAGAGTCTAGTCTGCTGCCTGTATAAGCTGCTTGACCTCCTGGGGGGGCTGGGGCTGTTTCCTAAAAAATGAAGGGAGGGATTGATCTGCTTTATCTACTTCAATTTTATTATTTTCCCTTATTCAGTCTACTTCATTCCCTCCTCTTCTTGTTCATGAGTCAAACTCTTGACTCATCAGATAAAGGAGAGTAATGCAATCACAGGACCAAAAGCTTAACAGCTTGAAGACTCTGCTGGATATAGGTCATGAGACAGTTGATCAGGCAGGATCCAATTAAAAGGCCCACTATTACTAATATGAATGGTCCTGCCAGGGCCATGATTAGGGTGGTCAGCCACGGAGACCAAGAAGAAAGACTAGAATACCAGTTGGTGGGGTGAGTATTAGTCCATTCCTCTCTTATATCCTTCCTCAGAGCAGGGCTAGGGATTCCTGTGTAATTCCAGAATGATTAGCATAGAAACAGCAGAATTCTCCAAAGCCATACAGAGTCCACCCTGCTTAAAGAAAAGGAAGTCCAAATCAATCTGGTGAGAGAGGGACTGGAGATTTTGGCTTCCCTGAACCAGGGCTATGGTGCTTAAAGCCTCAGTTTCTTCTATACTCAGCTCTACCAAAATTGGAATGAGAATGGGCACTCTATGACATCGGACAAGGCCCACCAGGTATTCACCAGTCTGCATCCCTTCAAAATATTCTCTACTGGGGGCAGCTGGGTAGCTCAGTGGTTTGAGAGCCAGGCCTAGAGACAGGAGGTCTTAGGTTCAAATCTGGCCTCAGCTACTTCCTAGCTGTGTGACCCTGGGCAAGTCACTTGACCCCCATTGCCTAGCCCTTAACACTCTTCTGCCTTGAAGCCAATACACAGTATTGACCCCAAAACAGAAGGTAAGGGTTTAAAAAAAAATGTTCTCTACCACCTTCTCCTGAATAATAGTAAACCTGGGAAATAATATGAACTAGGATACTGGGTTACCTGCAGATTCCTTTGTTCTTAAGGTATGAGGGGATAGACAAGGCATGAGGCCCGTGTTATAGGCCAATCATGTACCAGGAGGGGCTTTCCAGTGCCAAATCTCATAAGGGTCACAGGTAGGTGCAGTGACAAGGCTGACCCAGTGAAATTCACCAAGCATATTGCAGGGAGTTGTCCTTGCCATAGACAAGCATATAAATGAACTTGAACTAACATCAATTTCCCCATTTGTACCACCAACCAGGAACTTGTAAGAGCATATAGGATCCCTCCAGCCCATTCCTAGGAGGCTTCATTATCCTATCTCAATTCCCCCTCTACCAGTAACAGAGTCAAACCTTTGACTCAGTGTCAGGTAAGGTATATGGTGAGAGCAAAGGAATTTTCCTGCCTATAGTTTGCCTGAAAAACTTCTACACTTTGGAGGTACAATGTCCCATGCTATCCCTGGGGTATAATGTCCCATGCTGTTCCTGGGGTACAAAGTCCCATGATGTCTTGTGAATGTTAGATTTATTCCACCCTGCTTAGTCTAACAAAACAGGAATGTCTACAGCCCTACTTAAGAATTAAATGTTGAGAAGGATGGCCTATGACAGACATGTGCTAGCAAATGACAAATCAGAAACAACTGACAGACCCCTGGGCTGTCCTAAATTAAGCTTAAGCTACCATTGGTACATGTGAGACACAGGAAGTGATGTAAAAAGTGGTCTATATATTTCGCATCACTTCCTCTCTCCTCTCTCTTTTCACAGAAAGGTGACTCTGGCTTTTGCAGTAGAGAGGTGGCTGGTGGCAGCATGCTGAGCATCTTGGCATCTTGGTGTGGCTGCAGCTATTGTCTAGGTTTGGCAGTGAGCATCATTGATACAGTAACTGAGAAAAGCTTAATATCATAGGTCAGCTGAGGTGTCTTCTCTGAGCTCTCTTGGAGTTTAGGCTGATTCCTTTTTCCTTTACCTTCCAAAACACTATCCTCTTAGGAAGCCCCTAATCTTCTGAGGAGGCCTCGTGTCAGAGGTCTTTGAACTCCCCTTGGCATAGGCTAGGCCGGAGAAATCCTATACCCTTTTCCCTCTCTCTTCTTCTTAATTCCCTTCCTCTATATTAATTAAACCACCATTAAATTTCCAAACTGACTTGAGTATTGTAAAGATTAAAATTTAGGGGAGATGGGGAGACTGAGGCAGGTAGAAATTAGTTTCTCTCTGCAAGGAATATATATTTTTTAGAGGTTTATTAAAGGTTAAAGATTAAGAATATACAAGTAAGAAACATGTGCCTAGGCCAGAGGCCTAGACAAAATAACCTCACATCATGGAAGAGACGCCTCTGCTCCAAAAACGGAAGTCCAAAAAGGCCGAGCCCTTCAAAAGCCTTTGCTTAAATATCTTCTTGATCTCGGCCCAGGTGAGATTACAAGGCATTCTGGGGAAGTGGAGCAAAGGCTCATGGGGATTGTAGTCCTGTATTCGAGTCTATTTTTTACAGTATTTTCGTACTTTCTTCCAAAGAGACAGGCCCAACCAGCTTTGGTGAGCCAGCCAGGATTTCCAACCTATTTTGTCGAAAATTTGGGAAAAAGAAGGCAGTTGGAGGTGTCATAGAAGTTTCAGAGAAATTGGGCCTACATACATTTCAAAGCCTGTGTGGCTGTGGAAAACAGCCGTTTTGAGGGGGCAGCTGGGTAGCTCAGTGGATTGAGAGCCAGGCCTAGAGACTGGAGGTCCTAGGTTCAAATCTGGCCTCAGACACTTCCCAGCTGTATGACCTTGGGCAAGTCACTTGACCCCCATTGCCTAGCCCTTAACACTCTTCTGCCTTGGAGCCAATACACAGTATTGACTCCAAGATGGCCTTTTTTTTTTTTTTTTAAACCCTTACCTTCCGTCTTGGAGTCAATACTGTGTATTGGCTCCAAGGCAGAAGAGTGGTAAGGGCTAGGCAATGGGGGTCAAGTGACTTGCCCAGGGTCACACAGCTGGGAAGTGGCTGAGGCCAGATTTGAACCTAGGACCTCCCGTCTCTAGGACTGGCTCTTAATCCACTGAGCTACCCAGCTGCCCTCAAGATGGCCATTTTGAGAGCAGTGTTGAGTGCAACTAATCTGCCTAGTAACACCACAGCCAAAATAAACCCCTCCTTCTGAAGGGAGGAGACAACTCTTAAAGGGCCAGACTTAAAAACATTTTTTCTGTTGCAAAAGGCTTTTCAAGATATAAGACGACAAAGAAACTATTACTTGCCATAGGTTATCTAGGCTGGATTGGACATTTCTTTTATATGTTTAACAAATTATTTTTTGTCAAGATTCCAAATTATATTTATTTTCTGCTTAAGATCTATGAAAGTTTGCAATGGCAATAAGTATAAACTGCTTGATTTCATTCATTTCCACATATGCTAGAGCATTATTCTTCTTAATCCAGTTATACTATGCCCTAAAAAAAAAAAGGTGTGCATCTACTTTATGGGAAAAAAGCAAAAGACAATATAATGGCCATGATGATTTTAGCCATGAGGGAGGAGATGACACAACTAAAGCAAATGATTAAGCAACTGATTGAGGAGAAACAAAGTGGCAAATATATTAACACACAACATGATATACCTAAAAATAACAATGCAGTTAAGCAAGAAAATACAGATGGGGCTGAAGGTGGAATACCAATATTGCCACTAAGAGATCAAACAAGCCTACAACCAGATAGTGGCATGATTCATAATAAAATGCATAAACCATTTTCAACAGCTGACCTTGAAAGTTTGAAAAAACAGATGCCTTCCTGGTTTTCAGAACCTATGAGATGTTTGAAAGAATTTAAAAGAGCAATTAGGTTTTATGATCCAGATTTCCAGGACACTGAAATTCTTTCAGAATTATTTTGAAAAAGGGGAAAAAACCAATTCATTGATGAAACTAGAAACAATCCAAATTTAACATCATGGCCAGAGAACACAGAACCAAGGATCATGATAAAAGTGGATAATGAGATCTACCCAGCTCTTATCAATACAGGGGCAACTAAATTTGTTTTAAAAACATCTCTTGAAGACAGCCAAATCACAAGTTACGTACAAATAATGGGAGCTACAGGGAAAAAACAGAGAGTACCAAAAATAAAATTAAAAATGGTAACTCTAAGACCCCTAACAACATATCACACATTCTTGTTAATCCCAGAATGCCCAATCAACATTCTTGGGAGAGATTTTTTGTGTAAAATTGGAGCAACTATTGTAAGAGTTAAAATGGTTGAGGTCATAAACTGTAATGATTAAAATAGTGGAAGACATAAATTGTGGCAGATAAAAGAGTGGATGAGTAAATTGTGACTGCAGAAAATATGTTTTCACTACAGTGTCTTGTTTTTAAATCAATATAGAAGGTGGTCGCCAGGGAAATATTCCCAATTATTATAATATACCCAAGTCAACTGGGTTTTATAGAGATTTTTATTAATACAAATGTGGAATTAAGAAAATGAGAGAGAATAAGAAAGGAATAAGTATGAAGGGCCTTAAGCCAACATGGCCTAGACCTGAGTCTTAAGAGAGAGAGATCAGTCAGTCCTTAATCACTCACCACAAGATCTGTTCAAGCAAGAATATAGACACCAGTTCAGTCAGCCATCCTTCTCCAGAGAGAGATTCTTCTGACTGAACTCAAGAGACTGTCCCAAGAGCCTGTTTCCAGAGCTCTCCTTGGAGACTCCTCTCCCAACAGCCTCCTTAGAGACTGGTTTTTCTTTTAAGAGCCTGTCATCTCCTTATATAGGGAATTTTCCCCTATGTCACCTCCCCTAAGTTCTTCCATCTACCAATCACAGTAGATATTTTTCAAAGGACAGACAATTCTTAGTCCACACCTAAGAAGGTGTAAATTTTTGAGTAATTCACACCAGGAAAGCTCAGACTAAGTTTCTCAGCTCTTTGTTCCTTGTAAATTTACAAGTTGCTTGACTTTTATAGGTACTTATCTTAAGAACTTTTTGCCTTATTATAAGTATGGGTTTAAGTACTTTTCATTGTTCAAAAAAGAGTTTGAAACTTTATCTTCCCCTAGGGCAGACTTAAGTAGGTGAAGTAGAGTTCTCACATTCCTGATCTAAGTAGAGTTCACTGCCCAAATGGGGAATGGTCTTAATCCAATCTTATGAAGTAGGGTCTGGGAATTTTTAAGGTTCACACTATTCAATGTGATAAATTGGGGAAAATCTTTCTACATCTACCCAAAGACTCTTTAAAATATTATCCTTTGCTGTTCATGGGGCAAGTGGATAATGAACAAGTCCAGAACGAAGGTACAATATTTGAAATACCAAGTGATATACCAGAAGGACTTTGGGCTACACATTCTACAGATGTAGGGATTCTAAAGTCAGCAACACCAGTAAAAGTAGAAGTTAAAGAAGGGACACCACCAAGGATACCACAATACAAACTAAGTAAAGAAACCATAGATGGAATCAACCCAATTTTCCAAAGCTTGTTGGATCAGAAAATTTTATTCCCAACAATTTCAGAATACAATACACCAATAATACCCATAAAGAAAACTTCAGAGCTGGTTGGGCCTGACACTTCAGGCTGAAGAAAGTAGAGGCACATCTATCCAGACGGGAAAGGACAAGTTCCTCCCACTCCCAATGCCAGAAGGAAGTGCTCTAGTCACAAGACCAACTGCCACTTCCAGTTGCCCCTTCCCCCACAAATTCTCAGTCTTGACAATTTCCTCTCTCTCTAATATTCCCACTATTACTTGTTCCAACACAGTGTCAGAAAGTCCATAACTTGTTCTAGTTTCCTTTCCACAAACCATTTGATCACTGGTGAGACAGCTAGCTCAAAGTATAAAAAGAGCTTAGCAATTTTTCTAACATAATTGCAAAATTATTTCCAGAATGGGTGAACCAATGGTGGATGTGGCTTTACCAATAGCATAAGAATTTAAACTTTGCAATTTAAAATACTAATCATTATACATACCCCCCCTGAAGCAGATGATTGAAAAACACAGGGATCACTTAGGGATGCATGGCTGAGTTATGAGGTATATGAATCAATTGGCAAGGGAAATCAAAAACATAAAAAAAAAGTTCAAATAGAAGAGAAAATAATTTGTGGATGAAATATAGACTATCAAAGTCTTATGTGTAAAAATTCTAAGTAAAGGAAAAATAAATTTATAGCAGGTCCTTGAATCAGGGCCCAATTAAAGTGATATATGTAATTATGCACTTACTCGATTGGTAGCCAAGACTACAGAAAGTTGCCACATTACAAAAGACAGAATAGGGACTAGATTTTTGTGTGATAGGGAAGTGTCACTCCCTGGCCTGATTTGACCTTCACTCTCCTCCACAGACCACATGCGGAAGATCCAGAGTGAATTTTGGGATGTGGTGATTTGAATTGTGTGGGGTTGAATGCATTTGTTTTGTATGTATATGCTTATGCCAATGGGGACTGCCCCCTAACTGACTTTTTGTTAATGCGCCCAGCAATCATTGGTTTTGTTCTCTTTTCCTCTTGTCCTCAAATTGTTGTAATTTCAAAGTTGGTATGTTTACGGGACCCATTGGAGAGACTGGTCTTCCTCAGCTCTCAGGGGGTATGTATAATTGGAAATCTTTTACTCTTAAAAAAGAACTACATATCCCGAGGGTGTATGGGGTGCTCAGGGAGGAGTAGTATCTCTGGTATGGAGGGCTTGTCTTGCCCTCTTAGGGCAGCTCTCCAACCTCTGACCCTCACCTGACACCCAGCTCTCACTTATGGCTCCTAGTAGCTGCTAGCATGTGGCAGCGGCCACACCCCGGGCAACGGCTTCAACAGGCCGGCTAAACCAGAGTCGTAGACCCCTGGTGAACTAAGGCTTTGCTCACCCAGCATGTGAAGACTGCTTCGGCCGAACAGATAGAAGAAACCAATAAGAAGGTTCAATGGCTGAGAGGGCGATGCAGCAAGGCACTGTGGAGTGCTTAGGGTGTGATGGAGCACAAAAGACAACACGGCCATCAAATGCAGCTGAGGAAGTCTCCAGGTGTAACAATTTTTCGTGCCACTGGACCCAGGCTTCCAATGCCAAGAGAGTGGGACTGTCTCTGTGCAACGACTTTTCCACTTAAATCTCCATGCACAAGTGTCTTTGTGCACACTCATCTACATCACAGATGAAAGTGCGCAAAGACAACCATCATCCTCGGTTACCGAGAGACTACTACTACTACTACTACTACTACTACTACTACTATTACTACTACTACTACTACTACTACTACTACTAGGTACCCCTGACTTCCAACTGTCCTTTCAACAACAGATATTTCCATCTTTTATCATTTATACCTCTTTGAAGTGTGAAGCAAAATCTCAGGGTCCTTTTAATTTACATTTCTCTTAGTATATTATTCTCTTAGTATTAGAGTTACTAATTAGAGTTATATAACACATTATGGTTAGATTACATTTCTTATTTTGGAAATCTTTCTCATCTTTTGTCCATTAATCTAATGAAAAATAGCTCCTTGCCTTTTATTTATCCCTATTGACATGAGCTAAATGAGATTAGATGAGGTCATCAATGGAGTGAGCACAGAAATAGATGAGCATGAGAACTAGAATAGATCATTTAGGTTTCTATATTTAAAAGATAAAGATGAGGAAGTAGCAAAAAGGACAGAAGAGGAAGATAGGTGTTATTTGTCCTTCATTTTCAAAGAGGACCAATGATATCATGGGGTGATGTCTTGACTTGTGAATAAGTTGGATTTAAGTGAGGCAGAGCCTCACTCTTTTTCTTCCAGAGTCATTGAAGCCTAGTAACAAGACAAAAGTCAGGCTGACTGGGGAGACTTGAATGAGAAATGTCAGGGAAGTTAATTGAGAGAAGAGTATAAAGAAGGAGATGGTCTACTATGTCAGATACCACATAAAAGTCAAGAAGAATGAAGGGGGAAAGGCCACTGGATTTAGGAGTAAGGAGATATTAGTATCCTTGGAGAGAGCTCAGTAGAATTGGATGGAGAGAAGCCAAAATGGGTGCTGAGGAAGGGAAGACTGAAAGTATAAGCTACCTTTTCTGGAGTCTGGCAGTGATGGCTGGGAGACAGATTGGAAATTAGGTTCTGAAGAAAGGTGGAAGGGGCCAGGGAAAGGATTTTTAAGGCTAAAGATTGGAGAATGTTGTAGGCTTGATATGGGGGCACTTCATAAAGTGAGTTTGGAAACCTAGAAGTTCAAAATAATGGAACCAATATTTATTTATGAATCTATTGATTAATAAATGAATCTACTGGCCAGGGCAGATTTTCCTAGTGAAAGCTGCCTTGAACTAAAGTTATAGACAGTTTTTATAGGGTTACATATGTGCAAGAGGTTTAAAAAAGCTTATACAATGTTGAAAGTGATATATTGCTTTAAATCATACCATGAGTGAGATATAACCTTAGTGACCAGAGCAGAATGACCAGAGCAAGCAAGCCTTATTATACAGAAGCCAGATGTGCCATTAGCAGGGGAGGACAGGGCATTCCATGGTATATCAAATACTGGATTTATCTCTTCCTTAAGGAGTCATCCTCTGGGGTGCATTGTCCATATGTTGCTTTTGACTTTCCCCCGAGAAAGTATATTCCTGATGCCTGCTTGCTACAAGGAAAAGTAGGCTTATTGATTTAACTAATTGATCAGGGACATAGTTTTATTTCACTTCAGGTTGAAGGGAAGGAGATGTTACACAAAGAAGAGACTGAAGATGCCTGACAGAGGAATTGATTGTTAAGAGTGAGGTTTCTCTACTAGTCACTAAAAGGATTCCTGTTTAGAAAGAGGTTGGTGGTAGTAAGGGAGAAGGACACTTCTTCCTTTAAATTAGGGAAGACTATAAGTGAGGAAATTGAGATGAAGAGAAAGAAAGAGAGTGAGATGATGAATCTCAATCTTATATTTAAAGGACATTAGCAGCTTTGGGGAGTGGAGAGAGGTTGACTCTGGAGCTGGGAGGACCTAACCTCAGTTCAATTTGTGCCTCATACTCCTACTAGCTATATCTAGTCAAGTCAACAAATAGTATTTGGTCCTAGTAACCTAGTCAACTGTGTTTTTTGAAACCTCAAGGTTGCCCCTTGTCCTTTGTAGCAGTCCACCCCTAGCTTTGGGCAAGGGAAACAGTATGTACAGAGTGGCTTAGAAGAGAGCATGCTCAGTCTTGAGCATGGCTGGGAAAGCCTCTGACCCTTGACCCCAGCTTCCCCCAGGTTAGGAGGGAAAACAGATTTCTTTATGTTCACCTGGCTAAGAGAAACCACACCTATACCTTGTCATTAACCAATGATAATCATCCCTATGTAGTGTGTATATTTGCATATCAAAGAGATTAAATACCGGGCCACAGCAAGCTCCGCCTCTCTCTTCCTCACTTGGATCTCAGCTCTCACTGATGCCTTTCCTTGCTGGAGCTTGTCCTCTGGCCAAGCTCCATCTTTGATTCCTTTCCTTATCTACCTCTCCCACCTGGGACCTGGCCTTTGGCCAGGCACTTTCTTTTCTCTATCATACCTCCAACCTGTGTGGTGTTAAAATTGGATCATTGGACGGATATAAGCCTTCTGAGTAGTCCACTGATCGGCGTTTTTGCTGTGGCTCCTTGATAATTAATAAGGCCTGGATTTCTGACTCATTCCTGCCATCTCATATCTCTAAGTTGGCTCTGCCATCCCCCTCGCAGCAGCCAGAACTTCTATCCTTCCTCTATCTTCCTATCTTGAGGCTTCTCGCAGGTTTGAGGAAGCTTCATCCTTTAGGAACTTGCCTTTGGGGAAGTCACTGACTGACCTGACTGACCCTACCTCTGAACTGAACAATAGACTTTGAGGTACTTAATAATCCCAATTTAGATAAGATTAGTATGCAATCAAGTCTTAGGTATCCTTTTTGTTTTAAAAGTTTATCACCACTGATCAGAGACCCCTCTCTGGTAGTCCATCCCCTGTCTGGAAACCTCTTTTTGTAGCTAGTATAAAGTATCAGCCTCTTCCTGTCAGTCAAGCCCTGGGTTCCTTATTTCCTTATATCCAATATTCAGCTAATCAATCATATTGCCCTGCCCAACAACACCTTATACAAACAAGATATAGACAGAATAAATGGTGGATAATCTCTGAGGGAAAGCACTAAGATTGAAGAGAGCCAGAAAAGCCTTTTAAAAGAAAGTTTTGTTTTAACTGAGCTTTGAAGAAAGCCAGGGAAGCCTGATGATAGAGATTATAAGGGGAATCATTTCAGGCATGATGGACATAAATGAAAAGGCACACAATATTAGGCATATCTTGTGAGAGGAAGGGAAAGGAGGACCATGTCACTGAATCCTAGAGCACATGAAGGAAGAAGGCTGGAAAGGTAGGAAGGGGTCAGGTTATGAGGGCTTTAAGAACCAAACAGAGGAGTTTTATATTTGATTCAGGAGGTAATGGGAGCCATTGATTTCCTTCAAGAGTCAATTCAAATACCATTTTTTACAAAAGGCTGTCCACCTCTTCTGTCCCCCCTTTTTTTAACCCATAATCTTCCATTTTAGGATTTATGTATTTGTTCTAAAGCAGAAGAGTGGTAGATGCTAGGCAATGGGAGTTGTGACCTATAGTTGGGAAGTATTTGAGAGAAAATATAAACCTAAGACCTCCCATCTCCAGGCCTGTCTCTCCAATCATTGTGCTGCCTTATTGCCCCCAACATTAGCTTCTGCAGACTCTTCAATCTGTTCACGTACTTGTTTTCTCTTTCATGAAACTCCTTGGGGTGAAGGAGGTCAAAACAACCTCCCTCTGGGGGATCAGGGGGTAAACTCTTGCCCAAGTCAGCATAACCATTCCAGCAGCTAAGCAGACACTCCCTGTATTGTGAACCCCTCAGCTAGCTGCAACTGCCAAACAGAAATACCCTGTTATTCACATTTCATTTGAGTCTCCTATGCTATATAAGGTGTGCCCCTAGCTGAGCCAGGCGTGGTTCCTTCCTTGGAACAGCCTTAGATTGCTAGAAATAAACGGTGATCCTTTGCTTACTTGCATTGTCTCCGTGTCTCCATTCCTGGGGGATTTTCTCGGACCCTACATTTGGTGCATTGGCCAGGAATCCTCCATGAGTGGGCCACTGGAACACGAACACCAGGTCTGTGTGACTATTGGCGGTAGTGTTGTGTGATTGTGACTGATGGGGAACTGATCATGGGATTATGACATACAACTAAGTGGCCCAACTACTCCCACCTGCTTCAGGGTTTATATGAAGAGGGCCTATTGTCAAGTTCAATCCCACTAAGTGGCCCGGTTTCACCTGTGTGTGAGTGTGGACTGACAGTATGTGGTTCCTGTGTCCTGTAAGGGGTCAGGCCGGAAAGGCTGGGAAGCGATTTGGTGATGAGTGTTTCAGTTTGTATTACTGCCAGGAATTTTTGTCTGTGGTGCCAAGAATTTTTGCCTGGAATATTGGGGGGGGGGGCAGGAATTCTTGTTTGTTGTGAATCTTTTGCCCAAAATACAGGGGGTGAGAGTCCCTCTTCCTAGTTTGGAACTAGGGCACTGAGGTTGGACCTCAGTAACAGGGGTTAGAGTCCCCTGAGGCTTGGAGCCCATCTGTGAAGTAGGGGTTAGAGTCCCCACTGTAGGGGTTAGAGGCCCTTGCCCAGGGTTAGAATCCCCAGTTTCGGGTGGTTAGAGACCCCTGGTTGGAATTAAGGGTGGTTAGAGGCCCCCTGGTTGGAACTTGGGGTGGTTAGATGCCCCCATTCAAAGTAGGAAACCTAGTGGATGCACTAGAGGAAGGGGGTGCGGCCCCGACAAAATCCCAGTCACACCACTTTGTTTTTGAGACCACTCAACCCTAGCTCCTTGGGATGAGTAGAGGAGCACATCCAGCCCAACTTTCATATTTGTTGTGTCCTTCTTGACTTTCCAGTCCTTCGGGTATTACCCTGTATGCTTTTGTGTTGGGAAAAATTGGCTCTAAATAGCTTGGAAAAAATCACCAATTTCTTTTTAATGTTGAATGACCATGTTACACCTTCAATAAGCAAGAGGCATGGCCTATCCATGGCACCCTAAAATTGTAATGCCATCCTCTACTTAGGTAGTGGCTGTGTTGGACTTCTCCCCTTTTCAGTCTGGGAAGCCTCAGGTGTGGAGTGGCTACCAAGCCTGAGGTCTGAGCCAGATAGGGACTAGCCAACCCAATTAAGACAAAGGGAAAAGTTTCCTCACAGGCCCCTCCTGTTGGGAAGAGATCAAATATAAGCAGTTGGAGCAAGAATTCAATTGGGTTTTTTGTTTGTTTGTTTGTTTTCTCTCATGATAAATAGCTGAGCACCATCAGAAAAAAATGAGGAAATTGGCTTTTTGATACCCCAAATTCTAACACTAGGTGGTGTGATATTGAAATCACCTTAAAAGACTGATATATATCAATTTAAGGTCACCAAGGAATTCAGCTATGTAATTCCTAAATGAAACACTCAAGTCAGATGCCAATTTTTTTTATGGTGTTTTAATTACAAACAGGAGGGAGAAAGTATTAGAGGGGGAGAGAGAAAGAAAGTGGGGGGGAAGGGGAGAGAAGGAAAGAGGGCTTAAATACCCACTCTGCTCAGGCTGAGCCAAAGCAGGCCCAAGGCCCTGGATAGCCAAGGCAAGGAATGAGATAAGTCCCTATCACTCATGTGACCAAACTGGAGAAAACAGTCCGTAGGCTCCTCCAACTCCAAGTACCAGCCTCCAACTGACTCTCTCCCTCCTCACAGGAAGTCACGAGAACTCCTGAGGCTATCCTCTACCTCACTTCCTGTGTCTCACATGTGCCAATGGTGTCTCTAGCTTGACCTAGAACCGCCCAGAGGTCTGTCCTTTCTGCACATGTCTGTTGAAGGCCATATTCTCAAATAATTAAATCTTGAGTTTTGCTGCAGCCCTTCCTAATCTTGTTACCTTGAGTAGGGTGGAGATTGTAGATTCCAAGACCTGATTCTGTTATTCCAAGTATCTCTATTGTAATTGATCAGGAAATAGCTAAATCCCATATTCTAAAGAATGGTCTGAATAGGGTTGAGTAGTTTTGAAATTCACAGTGGCAATTGAACATATCTTACAAGAAAGAGGGCATAATATAGATAGAAGCCCCTTACTCTTTGCTTGAATTTTAAGGCAAGGGCCCATCGATAAATCCAGGCAGAGTTGATAAGAAAAACAGGCAATCTGGAAGCTATCACAGATCTGTTTTCCTCCTCTGCTTCAGGGAGCAAGAGAATTGATTCTGAACAGAAAGACAACTGGTGAGACATTCCTACTTTTGGGATGTTTCTATTTATCACAGTCTTGTCTCTTACTCCACAGTTAGAGGCACTTTTCACTTAAGATTAATTCTAAGGGTTGCTGCATGCAACTTGGGAAGATTGCTTTGATATGGTACAAATGTAATTTCATGTATTGTGGTAACTGTTTGTCAGTTAAATGTGAAATGTTAGCTAGATTTTCTTGAGCACAAAACTCATGGTTAGAAGTTTGTTTTGTTAGATCTTGCGATGCATAATGGTTTCAGTGAATTTGAGAATTGTCTAAATGTTATTGATTGCCAGCCTGACACAGAGAAGGAATGTTTTATTCTATAAAGACAGAAATCATACTGGCTACTTTATAGATGTGAAAGTCATCCAGAAAAGGTTGTTATATTGTTGAGAAGAACTTATTATAGAATTTAAACTTGGGGTTTTTAAAAATCAGATATTATTTTAATGTTTGTCAGAACTAGTAACAAGAAATCATATGACACACAAGAAGTTTTTTTAAGTGGTTAATCTGTGCATGGGATTTAATAATACAAGTACTAAGAATTTGGTTTTTTTACAAAAGAGGGAATTTTTAGATGGTGTGGTCTTTGACTAAGTTTATATGAATTGTTTTAAAAAAATATGCACAATGTATAGAAAGGAATTTGTGATCTAGAGATGAACATGTATTCAGATAAAAAATTATGTGTGCATTTATGACATGCAAACTTGACCAGCCCTGAAATCAAGAAGAGCTTGTCATGAGGATTAAATACAATTCAGTACAGTACCTTTCCTCTACTTACAATAATGGTAAAGAGGAGGAGCCAGAAGAAATAAGAGTAATGGATAGAGTTACTAGTTGATACTATGAATTCTAGTGTGAAATAGATACAACAAATTATAAATTGGAAAAATGTTGATGGAATTTAATCAGGTATGTGGCAATGTTTTGAGCTAAAAGAAAACTAAACTGGGGGTTCTATTCTACTTTAGACAGAGGTTTGAGAGGAGTACAGGTAAATGCTTTGCACTTCAGTTTGGTTACACACTGAAAGATTGCTAAAGGACTTAAAGTTATTTGGAAGTTGTGGAGTTCAAATTATAATCCACTGAGAGTAAATTATTATGAAAGGTTTGATACCTTCAAAATTTTAAATTGTGGTAAGCTAAGCTCACTTGTTAAAGAAGGATGGGACAAGGTTAAAACCTAAATCGAGCCAAGCAGCCTTAGGATAAATTGCTCAAAAGCTATTAACCCCTTCCTTGCACACAGGAAGGAGAAAGGAGTGCTTATAATTGTTCCATACTGATACTTAGGGACTGAAATAGGGACCTCACAGAGTTGACAACCACTGTGTGATAGAACTTAAAGATGAGTATATTTTAATTGTATATTTTGAAGGTTTTAAGATGCTCAAGCAAGCGGACATTGCCAGCCCTGTCCGACCAAGTGGCTTGTTTGAAAGCTGTGGAATCTTGATGCAAACATTCCATATCCAGAATGTTAAAATGAGTTGAGTGATATGTAATTGATAAGTTACCTCACACAAACTTTGGGAGTATGGTGGTTGATATTTTGATTACATTTTTGATCTGTATAAAGATATACGTTGCAAACAGTAGCCAAGGAGTGGGTAGGATGTTAAAAATGGCATATTTGTGAAAAATGCTTCCTCAGAATTTTATGATTGTTATATGACTTGCTGCGAAAATGATCAGTAATTTATAATTGATGAGCACTATGCTAAAGAATGCAGTGGTTCAATGATGTAATCCTTTAAATCAGAATTCTTTTGGATTACTGATTAGCAATTAAACGGAAGATGACAACAGAAGAAAAATGGAAATCTTGCTCTGCTTTTTAGGGAGAGGGTTTTACAGGAAGAGAGAGAGAGAAAGGGAGACACATAGGGAGGTGAAAGAGAACAGATTTCTTGAAATCTGTTTTTTCAGATTTCAGTAGAGCTGAAAGAGAACAGTTCTACTCTTACAATTGGATCCCTGACCTAGGGATAATTTCTGAAATTGTTGTATGTGCTGTAGGAAAATCACATATGATTCTATAATTTCTCTGGACAGTTACCCTGAAGTTATTCCTGACTGATCTTGTCATAGTCTTTCAAATGCCTTAGGTCCAAGAGATGATGCAGCACTGGTTTATATTATTATGAAGCTACTCAATTCAGCACTCATGTTCTTTATTTCAGGTTTTTGTTACTAAAGTGTGATATGTAAATTATTGCCAAAATACATAAGAATAATTGAGTGATCAGCCTTGTAGGGATATAAAAGGCTTGCCTGAGGGTATGGACATTTGTTTCTGGACTGCAGATAAGCAGAATTTCTCTCAGCTGAAATGGGTGAGACTTATCTTTTAAGGAAAAAGAATGCTTGTGGGATCTAATGGTGACAAAGTACACAAAGGACAGAGAATGTCCTGGGATGGTTACAGAGGCATATTCTGGGCTCACCTGGGAATGGACCTTTTCTGACCATCTAGGCTGTTAGTCCTTGAGTGATACAATGATGACATGAGCCAGTGATAGCTTTGACCTGTCCGTGAAGCCCTTACTATGTGTCCCTTGGGATATGAGGAAATAGTTTCCCCATCGGCCTTTTCCTTTGTGACCAATTCCGATAATCAGCATATAATGCAAATTGTAAAATTAAAGTTTCCATTTCCTCAAACAACCTATTAGGTTGATAATTGGAAATTCTTAAATCGTTAGGGAACATACTTTGAGAAGTAGGTGAAGTTTATTAATAGATAGCTTGTCCTTGTAGCCTTAATTTACCACAGTTGAAGTTTGGATCTTGAGCTTGAATATATAGCTCAAAGCTTTCTTGAATTTCCCCCAGAATCTGGGATAAAGGAATACCTCTGTAAAATATTGTTACTCAAGTGTTTATAGATGTTTATAGTTAATGTGTACTTTGCAAAAGGATATTCTTTGACAGAAACATCACATACCAACTCTGCAAACAACTCAGGAATCTGATTTCTTGAAGGGATCTATTCCTGTAAGGAAGATGATTTCTGAAGAAGTCTGTTGGCTAAGATACCCAAATGAAAATGTGTAATATCAATTACTATCATACTAATTTTTTCCATTTATATCTGGTGTTCTAGTTTTAAAGGGATGACCCTCCAGCCGCGGTGTGCTGACCAGGTGCCTGTAGGGCAGGCAATGTTTGGGACACCTTTTCTATTCCCCTCCCTTGATTAGGGTGAGCAGTGCTGTCCTAGAGAAGGCTGCTCAGTCACCCAGGATGCTGCCAAACGTCCCTGCTGCCCACAGGGCTGAGCGACTACTGGTCCATGGGCCGCCTACATGCAGGATTGTGACTACAACTGCCATTGGTCCCTTCCACCTGTTGTGTCGCCACTCCCCCATTGCCACAGGTCTTGAAGAGGGTGGATGGGGTCAGGATAGATGAGTGTGCACAAAAATACTTGTGCGTGAAAGAGATTTAAGTGGAAAAGTCAATGCACAGAGACAGAAGCAAATAACTTTGTTTGCAGTTTAGCTTTGCTCACCCAGAATGTGAAGACTGCTTCGGCCGAACAGGCGGAAGAAACCAATAAGATTCAACAGCTGAGATGACGATGCAGCAAAGAACTGTGGAGTGCTTAGGGCGTGTTGGAGCACAAAAGACAACACGGCCATCCAATGCAGCTGAGGAAGTCTCCAGACGCAACAATTTTTCGTGCCACTGGACCCAGTCTTCCAATGCCGAGAGAGTGGGAACTTCTCCACTACTGTCAAGGGTAACTCCATTCTCTCAAGTCATTCAGGTTTGAAACCTAGATGTCATCTATGACTCCTCTCTTTTTTTATTATTATGATTTTGCCTTATATTTTTCATATATGTCAGTCAGTAAGTAAATATTTATTAAGTGCCTTCAGTGTACTAAGTATTGGGGGATACAAAAAGAAGCAAAATACTGTTCCCACCCTCAAGAAGCATGATCCAATGGAGGAGACAACAAACAAACAAATATGTACAAAAAAGCTATACACAGGATATAGAAGAAATCATTAACAAAGAGAAGGAACTAAAATTAAGATGAGTTAGGGAAGGTTTCCTATAGAAGATAGGATTTTAGTTGGACTTAAAGGAAGTAATTGAAGACAGTAGGCAGGAATGAGAAAAAAGAGCATCCTAGGCATGGGGTAAAGCCAGAGAAAATGAACAGAACTGAGAGATATGGAATGTTTTATTTTTTTTTAATGGTTTTCTTGTTTTCAGTTTTATTCATCCCTTATTTGGTTTTCAGGATTTCTAATTTGGTATTTAATTTAAGGTTTTAAATTTGTTCCTTTTCTATTCTTTTTTTTAGTTGCCCAACAAATTCATTGATCTGTTCTTTTCTCTCTTTTATTGATACAAGCATTTAGAGATATACATTTCCCCCTAAATACTGCTTTGGCTATATACCCAAAATGTTGGTATGTTGTCTCCTTGTTGTTTTCTTTAATGAAATTGTTGATTGGTTCTATGAGTTGTTCTTTGACCCACTCATTCTTTAAGACAAGTTTATTTAACCAATCAATTTTGAGTCTTTTTTTCCTAGTCCTTTGTTCAGTGTAATTTTTTAACATCATGGTCTGAAAAGGATACATTTAATAATAATTAATAATTAATAAATATTTATACTTTTTTGCATTTGATTATGAGGGTTTTATGTACTATTGTGATCAGTTTTTGTGAAAGTGCCATGTATTGCTGAGAAAAGGGTATATTCCTTTATATTCTCATTCAGTTTTCTCCAAAGATTAATCAAGTGTACTTTTTCAAAAATTTTAATCACATCCTTAATTTCTTTTTTTTTTGTTTATTTTTTTGTTTGACTTATCTAATTCTGAGAGGAGAAATTAAATCCCCTACTAATATAGTTTTATTGTAATTGATGTACTTTCTCCTTTAGGAATTGGATGCTATGTCATTTTTGGCATATATTTTTAATATTGATATTACTTTATCATCTATGTTTCCTTTTATCAATATATAATTTCCTTCCTTATCTCTTTTGCTTAGGTCAATTTTCACTTTTGCTTCTTCTGAGATCAAAATCTCTATCCCTGCTTTTTTTAAAATTTGGCTGAAACATAGTAGATTTTGCTCCAGGCCTTTACCTTTACTTTATGTGTGTCTCTCTGCCTTAAATAAGTCTTATAGACAGCATATTGTGGGATTTCAGCTTTTAATCGATCCTGCTGTCCTCTTCCATTTTATGGGTGAGTTCATTCCATTCACATGCACAGTTATGATTATGAACTCTGTGTTTCTCTCCATCTTATTTTTTCCATTTATCCTTTTTTTTTCTCCCCTATTTAAAAAATTTTTGCTTTGGTTTACCCACCTCCCTGAGTTCCCCCTTTTGTCTGTGTCTCACTTTTTTGTTCCCTCTCCCCTTATTACTTCTCTATTGCATAAGACAAGTTTCTACCCCTGAGTGTGGATGTTATTCCCACTTTGTGCCAATTCGAATAAGAGAAAGGTTCAAGCATTGCCCACCACACCTTTCCCCATCTTCCCTTCTACTATATTGATTTCTACATGCCTCCTTATGAGATAATTTACCCCCAATTTCCTCCCCTTTTTTCTTTTCCCAGTGTATTACTTTCTTATCCCTTGATTTTTTCATATTATCCCATCATACTCAACTTACTCCTTGCCTTCTATCTTTATATGATTCTATTCATTGATGTAATAAGATAAAGTTCTCAAGTATCTTTGGTATCTTAAGTATCCTAAGTACTTTAGGCATATGAGGTACAAGTATAATAGATAGCTTAAACATTTTAGTTATCACCTTCTTGGTAGCAATGTAATCAGTTTAACCTTAGGAGTTCCCTTGAAGTTTCTTAAGTATCTTAATAATTCTTGTACCATATAAATCTTAAATATCCATATTATCCCTTTCCTATTCAGGGATAAGATCAATTTAATTCCACTGATTACCTTGAGCTTATTCTGTTTACTTTTTAAATTTTAGTTATTTTAATAACAAATGTCCACATAAGTTTTCTAAAGTCATTTGATCTATATTATTTCCCTACCTTTTTCCCTCCCCACTCCCAGAGCTGACAAGCACTTCAATCTGGGTTATACAGGTATTATCATGCAAAACATATTTCCATATTAATCATTTTTATAAGCAAATAATCTTATAGAACCAAAACCCCCAAACATATACCCAAATAAACAAGTGACAAATCATATATTTTCACCTGCATTTCTATTCCAACAGTTCTTTCTCTGGAGATGTAATAGTTAAAATTAAATCATGAGGCTTCTAGTAGCTTTATCTCTTTTTTACATCAAAGCAGTGATAGTAAAGTGTTAAATTTATGGTTGAACTGAATATATTTAATTGGTCACCAGGGATTTAATTACTAAATCCCCAAAATGAATTACTAAAGTCAGAATGGAATTTATGGTAGTTTGTTTTACAATAGAGGGACGATATTAAGGAAGAGAGAAAGAGAAGAAAAGGGGAGAGAGAGACAGAGAGAGAGACAGAGACAGAGAGAGAGAGAGAGACAGAGAGAGAGACAGAGAGAGAGACAGAGAGAGAGACAGAGAGAGAGACAGAGAGAGAGACACAGAGAGAGAGACACACACAGAGAGAGACAGAGAGAGAGTGACAGAGAGAGAGAGAGAGACAAGAGAGAGAGAGAGAGTGAGCTTCCTCTGAGCCAGGTTGGAATTCAAAGGCCCCAGCCAGGGGAAAGGAGTCTCAAGATGATGGGTCTTTCTGGAGGCTGATGTCTCCAGAAAGGCCAAGGAAAAGAAGTCAGCTTTTACACTCACCACATGTCCGTTCAATAAGCAGATTCTTTATCAGCCTCAACTGCAGTAGAATTGCTTCTTATGACAGGTTCCACTCCAACTGTCTCTCTTCACTCCAAGTGTGTCTGGGTGTGTCTCTATAGATCTGACATGTAAACTATTCTATGCTCCCCTAATTTACTTATACTATTACTCTTTATGTTTAAATCATATGCCCATTTTGACCTTATCTTGGTATAGAATGTGAGGTATTGATTTAAACCTAATTTTTTCCACACTCTTTTCAAATTTTCCCAGCAATTTTTGTTAAATAGTGAGTTCTTATCCCAAAAGCTGGGATCTTTGGGTTCATCAAACAATAGATTGCTGAGGTCATTTACCCCAGGTCTATTCCATTGATCTACCCTTATGTTTCTTAGCCAGTACCAAATTGTTTATAGTACAGTTTAAGATCTGGTACTGCTTCTGTTAACTTTTATATGCTCCTCTTGAAAGTTGAATTTGCTCATTGAATTTTCTTTTTAGCTCTGGATTTTTAGTCAGGAATGTTTAGAAGCCCTCTATAATCATTAAATATCCATTTCTTCTCCTGGAATATCATGCTCAATTTCACTGGGAAGGTGATTTTTGGTTGTAGGTCTAGCTCCTTTGCCTTGTAGGAGAATATGATATTCTATGCCTTCTGATCCTGTAATGTAGAAACTGCTACTAGGTCTTGTATAATCCTGACTGTGATTCTACAATATTTGATTTTTTTTTTTCTGGCTGCTTGTGGTATCCTTTTCTGGAGCTCTTCCAGGGGTTCATTTGGGGTTTCATATCCTTTTACATTTTCCTCTGAGGCTTCACATGTTTTCATTTTTGTATTGCTGTCCTTTTCTGAGTCTACAGTTTGGTCATCTCTTTTGCTGAAATAGTTTTCTAGTGTTGGGATTTTTTCCCTCTATCTTTTGGCTCATTTTAGGGTTATTGTTATCCCTTGATTCTGTCTATATGCTGAAGTTTAGCTCTCTTCCTGAGGTGGAGGGAGTATTGTCATACTTGTTCATACTATGCCTGGGGTCTGCTCAACTGTCTTGGTCCTAGATTGAACATTCTGTAGAGGCACCCTGATTGGCCTGCTCTGTGGATGTTTGCAGCTATTCCATTTGGTTGGTTCAAAATGGGTTCTGCCCAATTCTGATAAGGTTGGATCTTGTAGGGCTAAGTTCCTTTTACTGTACCTTTGCCTCTGTTTGATCTATACTCCATGGGGCTACTTTCCTCTCACTGCTGCCTGTTCTATATTGAGTTGGCTTCCTTGCTTAACCTGCTGAGGCTGGACTTAGCCAGCTGAGTTCTTTCCCCTGCTACTTATGCTGTATGGTATCCTAATTATGCTGAGGCTTGTCAGAGCTCTCTCCTTGTACCCCAGTGAGATAAGTCTTCCTTGCTGTCTCTCCACATTGTTCTGGGATGGACCTCTGCTTCAATTATTATTCTGTTGGTTCTGCCATTCCAGGATTCATTTTGAAGCATTTTTGTTCTTCTATGGTCATTTGGAGGGTGGTTGGTAGGCTCAGAGTATTTTTTTAGTCCATCATCTTGGCAACTAGAGTCAACTTCCAGAATCTCTTGTATATGAAGGAGGTCAGTGCCACTGGAACAGAAATTGTAAGAAGACTGGAAAGGTAGGAGGAGGCTAGGTTATGAAGGGCTTTGAATGTCAAAGGGAAGATTTTGTATTTGATCTTGGAGTCAATAAACCGCCACTGGAGTTTATTGAGTAGGGAAGTGACAAGATCAGACTTGCATGTTAGGAAAATTACATTAGTGGCTAGAGGATCATTTGGGGTGGGAAGAGACTTATGGCAGACTTGGAAATGGCTGGTGTAGACCCACCAGCAGGTTATTGAAGAAATCAGATAAGAGATAATGAGTGTAACCTGCTAGTGGCGGTTACAAAAAGAAATTTTTCCTTTGTGGGTTGGGACTCGAGAAGGAGCAAGGAGTCTGAGAATATGGGTGAAGAATGAGAGACACAGATAAGTCAAAGTAATTGACAGGGCAGGCGTCATCCCTATGACATTTTCCCTGGTAGAAGAATTAGAGGAAAATGTGATAGTTTGCAGACACGTGGAAGTAAGGATTCCGAGATAGAAAGCATGTGGCCCAGAGAGGCCTTAATAAAGGGAGAGACAGTCCTGAGAACTTGAAGACTGCAGCAACAAGAAGGAATCATGCCTTTACCCCAGGCTTTATTGGGGATTGCCAGAATCAATGACCATGTAACAAAGCATAGATAATTCAGATTGGATGGGAAAGTAATGGTGACACCTTTTGGGCGTGTTGACTTAACCCCCCTCCCCACTTTTACAAAGGAATTTGACTCTGCACCAAATGTTAATGAGTTTGCCTTCAACAAAGGCAGCATGGCTAGGCCAAGAGTCCACCCACAAATATCAGAGTTCAAACCTTGTGTCTGAAGACACAATATCCATACATCACTTATATTTCTTAGATGTGAATATGCTTGGAATGCTAAAATGAGGAACTGTACTAGAGTAGTGGCAGGGTCAGAAGAGAAAAGGGGGCTTATCTAAGAGCTGCAAGTGTGAAATGGGTAGGGCTTGGCAGAAGATTGAATATATGGTTGGGAAAGTGGTTAAAGTGAGAATTTGAGAATGACACCTAGGTTTTGATAAGCCCCAGGGACTTAAAGGATAGTGTTGCCCTCAGCAATAATAGGGAAGTTGGGGGTGGGAAAGTTTAGGGGAAAACATAAGGAGTTGAGTTTTAGACATGTTCAATTTAAGATATCTACTGGACATCGAGATTTCTGAAAAGCAATTGAAGATGTGAAATTGGAGGTCAGTAGGGAATTAGAGCAGAATAGGTAGATTTGAGAATCACCAGCATAGAGATGGTAACTAAATCCATGGGAGCTGATGAGATATCCATGTGAAGTAGAGGGAGAAGAGAAGAGGGCCCCAGACAAAACCATGAGGGACATTTACTATTAGAGGGTATGATTTGGAGAAGGACCCAAGAAAAAAGACTAAGGAGTGGTCAGATAAGCAGGAGGAGGACCAGGAGAGACTGGTGCCCAAAAAACCTAGAGAAAAAAGAGTATCAAGAAGGATAAAGTGATCACTGGTGTCAAAGACTGCAGAAAGGTCAAGGAGAGTGAGGATTGAGAGAAGGCTAATTGGATTTGGCAACTAAGAAATCATGAGTAACTTTGGAAAGAACAGTTTCACAGTAGAGTGATTAGGTTGGAATTCAGATTGTAAGAGGTTAAGAAGAGAGAGAGAACAGAGAAAGTAGAAGCTAGTATTGTAGATTGCCTTTTGAAGAAGTTTAACTACAAAGGGCAGAAGAGATGGTGGCTAGCTAAAATAAAGAGATTAAATGAGATTTTTTTCAGGATGGAGGAGTCATGGGCATATTTATAGATAGCAGGGAATGAACCAGTAGACAGGGAGAGATGGAAAATAAGTGATAGAGAAGGGATACCTGAGGGGGCAATCTATTAGAGTAGACAGGAAGGAATGGACTCACTTAAACAATCAGGGTTAGCTCTAGTAATAGGCCAATTCTTCATATGAGACAGGGGTGAAAGAGAAGAATGGCAGAAGTCATGAGTAATGTGAGATGAGGAAGGAAGGAGAAGAGGGAGTTCACAGCAATTGGCCTCAATTTTTTCTGTAAAATATGAGACAAGGTTCTCAATTGAGAGAGTAAGGGAGAGAGTACAGAATGAGGTAGTAAGTTGCTAAGGCAGGTATAATAGGATCTCCTAGTAGCAGTGAGGGCCCAAATAAAGTTGTGTAACAACTTTTGTAGTGAACCATCAATCTAATCCAATAAATACTTATTAAGTCAGGCACTGTGCTAAGCACTAGGGATACAATTAACAAAAACAAAAGTCTCTACCCTCAAAGAGCTTACAGTCTAATGGAGGGAGACAACACATAAAAGGAGGTAGGAAAGGGAGGAGAGGCTACACCAGGGGTTACTCCTTCAAGGCTATCTTGTTCTGTGGAGTTGAAAAAAACAGAAGATACAGAGTGGAATAAGTAGTACACTGTAAGATTTATAATTGGTTTGACTGAATATATGAATTTAAATAATTGAAGTGTGGTCACTGTTTATAAAAATTAACTTCTCCAGTCAAAATGACTGTAAGCAGCTTTTATTTACAACTGGGTAGTATAAAGGTTAAAAGTAGGAGTTCGACAAAAGTGAGTAGAGCAGTTGAATTAAAACACTTAGTTTAATTTGAGAAAGTACAGGTAGAAAATAGAAAAAGGGGAAAGTGAGATTATAATTCTAATAATCTATGACTATAACTAAATTTCCTAATACTAGTTTCTTCTTGCCTGGCAAATACCAGGCCTACTCTCTATAAATGATTCACTAACTACTTAACTTCCTAAATAATCCAAAGCCATCACCCACTCACTCCTTCAATCACTTTCTATCACCCAACTGTCAGTAGCCAACTGCCAGTAGCCCTTGCCTCAGAGACAGACCTCCTGTTCTCTTGAGAACCAGAAGCAAAAGTCCCTAACTGTCATTACTGCTTCCTTTTCCCTGTCCTGGTCTCCCTGGTAACAAAATCTTCAGCTCTGGCTTACTGACACCCGTCAGTTCTGATCTACTTACAAACTCTGGTCTCTTGCCTCTTTTTTTTTTTAATTTTAATTTTTTTAATTTTAATTTTAATTTTGTCATTTCCAAACATTATTCATTGGAAACAAAGATCATTTTCTTTTCTTCCCTCCCCTCCCTCCCACCACCTCTCCCATAGCCCACACGCAATTCCACTGGGTATCACATGTGTTCTTGATTCAAACCCATTTCCATGTTGTTGGTATTTGCATTAGAGTGTTCATTTAGAGTCTCTCCTCAGTCATATCCCCTCCACCCCTGTAGTCAAGCAGTTGCTTTTCATCGGTATTTTTACTCTCACAGTTTATCCTCTGCTTGTGGATAGTGTTTTTTAGATCCCTGCAGATTGTTCAGGGACACTGCATTGCCACTAATGGAGAAGTCCATTACCTTCGATTGTACCACAGTGTATCAGTCTCTGAGTACAATGTTTTCCTGGTTCTGCTCCTTTCGCTCTGCATCACTTCCTGGAGGTTGTTCCAGACTCCATGGAATTCCTCCACTTTATTATTCCTTTTAGCACAATAGTATTCCATCACCAACATATACCACAATTTGTTCAGCCATTCCCCAATTGATGGGCATCCCCTCATTTTCCAATTTTTGGCCACCACAAAGAGCGCAGCTATGAATATTCTTGTACAAGTCTTTTTCCTTATTATCTCTTTGGGGTACAAGCCCAGTAGTGCTATGGCTGGATCAAAGGGCAGACAGTCTTTTATCACCCTTTGGGCATAGTTCCAAATTGCCTTCCAGAATGGTTGGATTAATTCACAACTCCACCAGCAATGAATTAGTGTCCCTACTTTGCCACATCCCCTCCAGCATTCATTACTTTCCATAGCTGTTATGTTAGCCAATCTGCTAGGTGTGAGGTGATACCTCAGAGTTGTTTTGATTTGCATCTCTCTGATTATAAGAGATGTAGAACACTTTTTCATGTGCTTATTAATAGTTTTGATTTCTTTGGCTGAGAACTGACTGTTCATGTCCCTTGCCCATTTATCAATTGGAGAATGGCTTGATTTTTTGTACAATTGATTTAGCTCTTTGTAAATTTGAGTAATTAAACCTTTGTCAGAGGTTTTTATGAAGATTGTTTCCAAATTTGTTGCTACCCTTCTGATTTTAGTTACATTGGTTTTGTTTGTACAAAAGCTTTTTAATTTGATGTAGTCAAAATTATTTATTTTACATTTTGTGACTCTTTCTAAGTCTTGCTTGGTTTTAAAATCTTTCCCTTCCCAAAGGTCTAACAGATATACTATTCCGTGTTCACCTAATTTACTTATAGTTTCCTTCTTTATGTTCAAGACATTCACCCATTCTGAATTTATCTTGGTGTAGGGTGTGAGGTGTTGATCCAAACCTAATCTCTCCCACACTGTCTTCCAATTTTCCCAGCAGTTTTTATCAAATAATGGATTTTTGTCCCAAAAGCTGGGGTCTTTGGGTTTGTCATAAACTGTCTTGCTGAGATCATTTACACCAAGTCTATTCCACTGATCCTCCTTTCTGTCTCTTAGCCAGTACCAAATTGTTTTGATAACCACTGCTTTATAGTATAATTTGAGATCTGGGACTGCAAGTCCTCCTTCCTTTGCATTTTTTCCTTCTTTTTGTCAGTTGATGCCCAATAGATTTGGCTTCACCCTCTTACTTTCACCCTATGTGTATCTACCTTTCTCATATGTGTTTCTTGTAGACAGCATATGGTAGGGTTTTGGACTCTAATCCACTCTGCTATTCACTTGCGTTTTATGGGTGAGTTTATTCCATTCACATTCAGAGTAATGATTACTAGCTGTGTATTTCCCAGCATTTTGATTTCTGCTCCTTTACCTGCCTTTTCTTCTTTCACTATTTCCTTCTACACCAATGTGTGCTTTTGAACAGTCCCCCTTGTTCCCACCCTTATTTTACTTCCCTTTCAACCCCCCTCCCTATTTATCCCTCCCCTTATTTTCCCTGTAGTCTTTCTAAAATTAACCCCCAGCTCCCTCCCTCTCTTGTACTGCTTCCCTCCCCACCAGACCGTTTGTTACCCTTCTACCCCCCTATAGGGCGCAAATCTATTCTCTGCCCCCAATGGATTGGATTGTTTTTCCCTCTTTGAGTCACTTTCAAAGCACGTAAAAGTTGAGTATTTCCTGTCTCTGACCTCTTTACCCTTCCAGTGTATTGATGTTCTCCCCCCTCCCACCATGAACTTCTTTATGACATATAAATTTACCCCCATTTGTTTCTTTTCCCATTTCTTTTAATATGAACCTATTTTTAAGCTCTAGTTATATATATGCATTCTCATGCATATGTATTTTTGCATGCATATATCTATATACCTATTTATTTCTTGTCCTTTCATCCTATACAGTTTGTTGCTATTCCCTCTAAGTATACTTCTTTTTGTTGCCCAGCTAATAACAACAGTTGAGTTACCAATGACCTCTTTTCTTATAGGGATACATATCATTTTAACTTATTGAGTCTCTTAAAAGAATTTTTTTTGTTTTTCTTTTTTCCCCTCTTCTTTAATTACCTTTTGATGATTCTCTTGAGTTCTGTGCTTGGACATCGAATTTTCTGTTTAGGTCTGGTCTTTTCTTTACGAATTCTTGAAATTCTTCTATTTTGTTGAATGACCATACTTTCCTCTGTAAGAATATAGTCAGTTTTGCTGGGTAGTTGATTCTTGGTTGTAGACCTAGTTCCCTTGCTTTCCAGAATATTGTATTCCATGCCTTTCTTTTTTTCAGTGTGGATGCAGCCAGATCCTGAGTTATCCTAACTGTGGTTCCTTGGTATCTGAATGACTTCTTCTTAGCAGCTTGTAATATCTTTTCTTTGGTCTGATAGTTCTTGAATTTGACTATAACATTCCTGGGTGTTGTCAGTTGGGGATTAAGTACAGGAGGTGATCTGTGGATTCTATCAATCTCCACTTTTCCCTCTTGTTCAAGGATTTCGGGGCAGTTTTCTTTAATAATTTCCTGTAATATCATGTCCAGGCTTTTTCTTTTGTCATGGTCTTCTGGTAGGCCAATAATTCTTAAATTGTCTCTCCTTGAACGATTTTCTAAATCCTCTGTTTTGTGAATGAGATGCTTCATATTTTCCTCAATTTTTTCATTCTTTTGGTTTTGTTTTATAGTGTCTTGCTGCCTTGTGAGGTCGCTCAATTCAAGTTGTATTCTGGTTCTTAAAGACTGGATTTCATCCTTAGTTTTTTGGTCGTCCTTTTCCTTTTGGTCGGATTTTCTTTGGAGGTCATCTTTCATCTTCTTCACCTCATCTTTCATCTGCTTTGCCTCATCTTTCATCTCCTTTGCCTCATTTTCCAGCTGGTTGATTTTGGCTTTCAAGACACTATTTCCTGTTTCCAGATGACTTATCTTAGTTTTTAAGTTCTTTTCCCAATTGTCTTCAGCCTCTCTTAATTATGTTTTGAATTGCATTTTGAGTTCTTCCAAAGCCTGTATCCAATTCACTGGGATTTCTGATTTTTCCTTTGCTGGGTCCTCTCCCTCTGTTTCATTCGCTCTTTGCTCATTACCTGTGCAGAAGCTGTCTATTGTAATTTCTTTCTTCTTTTTCTGTTGTTTGCTCAAGTTTACCCCTTCTTTGCTCCCCGTATTTGGCTGTGCTCTTGTTCCTCTCATTTTGTTTTGGTTTTGGGGCTGTCAGTCTCCCCTCTTGGAGCTTTGTCAGATCTCTTGGTACAGTCTCTAGGGGAGGAATGTTAGCTTCTCTGTCCTCTGGAGGCTTTTGATTGGATTGAGTTCAATTGGGTTGGGCTATATGTGGTATGAAGCACTGAGGCTCTGAAGACTCCTGGAAGGCTGGGCAGCCCAGGCTCTCTCCAGTTCTCTCCAGCTGCTTCTCTGCTGTCTGCAAATGCCTTTGCCCACCTCCCTAAACTCTGAGGAGTTCTGATGGGATTAGTTCAACTGGATTGGTCTGGATGTGCCCGAGGCAAGGATGAGACTGGAGCCTGATGGAGGGACCCAGCCATGGCCTGTTTCTCCCTGGCTTCCTCCCTGCTGTCCAAGCTGGGTGCTCCAAGCCCAGCGCCCCGCTGCTCCCAAGGTAGACCCTGCAAATCAGCACCTTTGCCCGCTCAGAGGTTCCCGCTGCTGCTGGGGGCTCAGCCCTCTGGGTTGTGGGGGAGGGGTCCTGGGACCTTCGCTCTGCCTTCCCCTTAGCCCTGAGTATTCTCAGATTCTGGCTTTTGGGGGGGGTGTACCTTTTGATTTGAGTCCAGAAGGAGGGCTCCCCACTTCTGTCCTGTTGTTCAGATTGAATTTTGGTGCCCTAGGAGCATTCAGTCTGTATCGGTAAGGAAGGGTCTTCCACGAGGTCTGAACTTTTGCTGCTTGCTAAACTGCCATCTTGACTCCGCCCCTTCGTCTCTTGCCTCTTAAGGAGACAGAGGGAGAGATTAAGAAAATCCCTTTAACAGTAGAGATATGAAATATAGGAAAGAGGTAGAAAAAATCATCTAGCTACAAATACCCTAAATCCTAGACCACAAATGCAGATCTGAAAGCAAGTCTCACCAGAATCCAAAGTCCTAATTAGGAAGCTGAAATACGAAGAGCCAAAAGATGCTAAAAAAACCAGCTCATGTTAAAGAAAGTGTCCCACTGGAGCACCAACTGAGAGAGAGAGAGAGAAAGAAAGAGAGAGAGAGAGAGAGAGAGAGAGAGAGAGAGAGAGAGAGAGAGAGAGAGAGAGAGAGAGAGAATGAATATTGAATGAAGAATGAATTGAATAATGAATGAAGAATATTGAATGAAGAACCAAGGAAGCCAAGAGTGAATCTTATCCTCTGGTCTTGCCTTTTATAATCCTTTTTCTACATCACTTCTTGTCTCTCTCCTAGTTCATGGGAACCAATCACAGCCTCCCAATTCGCCTAGCACCGTGTCCAAGGGGAACAGTGCTTGTGGCCTTTGGGGGTGTGAACTAGTGACTTGTGAGCTCTCTTACCTAGTGGCTTACCAAGTGTTAAGAAGGGGCACTTCAAATTCTCAATTTGATTAAATTAAAGGTTGCTGATTGATTATATTTAAAAATAAACCGAGAGAGTTCAATTCTCTCTTCACAACAAAGCAGTGAGACCCCATTTGAAGTTGTGTAGCAAACTTGTAGTGGACCCAGTCAGAACAGTGGTATAATTTTCTCCCTTTTCCAATGTGTAGGAGAGAAGATGATGAATGGTTGGAATGATCTAAGGCTGAGGATTTAGTAGGGCACAAGTCAAAATAATAAGGGGGCTAGTAAAATAGGTGGGTAATATTGATGGAAAGGTTTGTATGTGTATCAAGTTTGAATATGCCACTGAGAGGGTAGGCCCCAACAGGCAGCTTATAGGCCCAGAACACTATCTGACTAATTGACCAAAGTTAAAAACATTAAAGATAAGATTTATTATCATTCAAATAAAAGAGTTAACGGGAACAAAGGAATCCCTATTCTTTAAATTCTGAATACTCCTCCCACCTTTCTATATTTGCCTGATGAATCTCTCAGCTCTCCTCTTTGTAACTATTTTCTATCTCTTCTTCTCCTTCTCCTTCTATATCTATTTCTATGTCTCCTTCATCTCTATCTTCTCTGAATGCAAGTTTGACATGTGAACAATGAATCCAAGATTCTCTTTCTAAGATTTTTACTGTTGAAGGTGAAATCAATATAGCTGTAAAAGGTCTGACCCAACTCTTGTGTGGTAGATGTTTTTGTAAAGTTCCTTATATAGATTGAATCTCCTGGTTTTATATTGTACAAAGAATATTCTAATGGACCAGATTGAACTAACACTCGCATATCGTGTAATTCTCTTATATTTTGCAAAGCTGTAATATAGGATGTTATCTGCATTTCTTCTAGCATTGAGACATAAGCAATCTTGCAAGTTTTTGGTTGCAAAGGTGAATGTCCATACAGCATTTTATATGATGAAATATGTGAGTCTGCACAAGGCCTGGTATGTAGATATAATAAAGCCAAAGGAAAAATTTCTGGCCATTTTAAATGAGTCTCTGTACAAAGTTTTCCCACTATAGTTTTTATCTCTATGTTTAACCTCTCTACTTGTCCAGAATTCTATGGATGGTATGGCATATGAAATTTTGCTTTTATTCCTAGATTTTCATAAACCTGGTTCAATATTTGGTTTGTAAAATGCGATCCCCAGTCTGAATCTATGGTAACTAGAGTTCCATATCTAGGAATTCTCTCCCTTAGCAATATCTTCACTACAAACTCTACTGTATTTGTTGTAGATGGAAATGCTTTTGGTCATCTTGTTAATCTAGCCACCAGTACTAAGCAATACTTGTATTTCCCTGCTTTAGGCATATTTACGTAGTCTACCTGCAAATTTTCAAATAGAGAGTAGGCTAAAGGTCTCCCTCCTAACACTTTATAAATGCTTCCTGATTGAATCTTTGACAGATAGAACAACTAGTACAGCCTCTATTTGCAACGGTAGTGATTCCTGGGGCTATCCATGTTGGTTTAATGGAATCTACTAAAGCTTGGGTGCCAAAATGTCCTTTACTATGGATGGAATTACAGATATAGTAATAGAACTCTTTTAGTAAGATTGGCTTTCCGGCATCTGAGAGCCATATGCAACTTACTTCTGTTGCTCCAAACTTTTCCTTCCATACTAGAATCTCAGAGTCTTTATAAGCTTTTGTGAGATCAGCTGACTCTATGATGAACAGATTCATAACATAGGCTGGAGATTTTCTAGCAACATATTTAGCTGTCACATTGGCCTTATTAGACACTGAATTCTTCCCCAAACCATGTGCTCTGCAGTGAATTATAGCTATCTGCCTTGATTTTTGGATTGCATCTAGCAATTCTGCAATGATTTTTGCATAGGCTATCTGCTTTCCCCCAGATGTCATATAGCCATGGTTTTTCCATATTGCACCCATTGCGTGGCATTTTGAAAATGCATATTTAGAGTCCATATAGATATTTACAATTTTGCCCTATACAAGGTTCCTTTAATCCTATTAACTCTGAGCCCTTAAGTTGTTAAATAATGGTGCAAACCAGAGAGTCTCAAACTCTGTGACTACTGCAGTTCCTGTATAACAAATTCCATCATACATGTAAGAAGACTCTTTGGTAAATAAAATTAGGTCAGCATTTTCAAGAGGGGTATCTTTTAAGTCCTGCCTCTGTTGTTCCACTAATTTTACCACTTCCTTACAATCATGCAATGGCTCACCATTAGTTGGCAAATCAGGTATCAGTGTAGATTCTACCTCTTTAATTCTATGTTCTTGTAGCTCTCTCTGAGGTGAGAGAAGCCACAAGGTAGGAAGATAGAGACAGGATAGAAGTTTTGATACCACGAGGGAAGTGACGGAGTCCTAATAGAGATATGAGGTGTTCAGGATGAGTCTTTATTAATTATCAATGAGCCACAGCTAAGCTCTGATCAAAGGACCAATTCTGTAGGCTTTTCCAGTCCTGAGATCCATACCACGCAGGTCAGAGAGGTGAATAGAGAAAGATTAAAGATGGAGCTTGGCCAGAGGCCAAGCTCCTGCAAGGACAGCCATCAGGTAGCCTGAAAGAGAAGGAGCGAGCAGAGAGCAGAGAGCAGAGGGCAGAGAGAGAGAAGGCGGAGCCTGCTGGGCTAGATATAGTTTTTGATATGCAAATATACACAGTATATAGGGATGATTCTCATTGGTTAATGACAAGGCATAGGTGTGGTTTCTCTTAACCAGGTGAGAACAAAGAAACCTGTTTTCCCGCCTAACCTGGGAGAAGCTGGGGTCAAGGGTCAGAGGCCTTCCCAGCCATGAGCACTACTGAGCATGCCCAAGACTGAGCAATCTGCACATACTGTTTTCCCCTTGCCCATAGCTAGGGGGCGGACTGCTACAGTTCTCATGACTTAAAAGAATAATCTCATACTTAGAAATTCTCTGGTTCATAAATGTAGCATACCAAGCATGTTGGCATCTGAGAAGTATGATTGATGTATTGATATTGTATTACCAGACACATGGGGTTGGTACTCCCCACTATTCTCTTGTTCCTCTTATTTCCTCGGAGTTTGCGTTACTCCCCATGTGTTTCTACTTCTGCCTTTGAGTCATTATTATTCTCCCATTTCTTTAGCCACTTCTCCCCACCTCAGGTTATTACCCACAGATAAATATTATAGGACTCCCATGGGGGGTCACTATAGTAAAAGCCTGAGTATGAAATTTCCTTAGAAGTGATTCAATTTGGTGAGGACAATAAGCTGTTAATAGGGATCCCAAAACTAAATTTGCTGATTTCTCTACTAACACTGCAGCAGCAGCAAAACCTCTGAGACATGGCACCATTCCAGCTGCAATAGGATCTAACTGAGAACTATAAGAGGCAATTGGATGGAAATTTTGTCCCAGAGTTTGTGTTATTGTGCTATTCCTCTGGTTTCATTTACAAATAGCTGAAAATTTTTAGAATAGTCTGGGATACCAAGTGCTGGGGCCTCTAAATTGATTCTTTAAGCTCTGCAAGAGCTTGCAGATGTTCTGGTTTGAGCTTTAAAGGTTAAGGTTCTGAGTTTCTTGTTAAGTCAGCAAGATACTTAGTTATCTCACCGTACCTAGGGATCCACTGATGGCACTCAGGATACAGGAACACAGAAACACAGGTAGATGATAAATGTGGAGACAGATTTGATAGGATCTCACACTGGATATCAGGATAGCAGGATCATAGGATAGAAGGAATCTTAAGCTCCCTAGGGAATAGGTGGGCGCAACTCCCACTTGGCTCAGATAGACTAAGCCACAGGAAGTTACCTCTCCAATCTCCCAGAAGGACCAGAACCAATGGCCCCCAACTGTGCCCATTCTTATATCTTCCCCAGACTCTAGAACATCTATAAAGTTCTGTGGCATGCGGCAAAGTGCTTCTTTGTAAACTCTTGCATGTACTCTCTTTTGTAAAGTCTTTCTTTCTTTCTTTCTTTCTTTCTTTCTTTCTCAGACTAGGGACTTAAGAACAGAGGGCATTGAAGAGATAAATTGGTTTACCAAGGAAGTAAGATGAGGAAAAGAGGAGGGAGTAGTTATTGTAGGAGAGATGACCTAAAAGAGAATTGAAGGGTGAAGGGTTTGGAGGAGGCAGCACAGATAAAGAGAAGTTTTGTAAGGGAAGGCAGAGGGAAGCAGTAAAAAACTAATATATGGTAGGATATGGGGATTTCAGACTTCTTGAACATAGAAGTGATAATTTTGTTTTGATAACAAGATCCTTACATTTGGCTGAGATGAAATGGGTAGGTTGAGGAAATAAATGATGTGGGTGTCTGAGGGGGAGTCATATATGTATATCAAAGTTCCCTAGTATGAGGGTAGCAGTACAATAGGAGAGAAAAATTGTGAACCATGTACCAAACTCATTGAGGAAAAAAAAGGAAGTGACCCGGAAGTCTACAGACAGCAGCACCAGAATTTTGACTGAGTGATAGAGATGAACAACATGAGTCTCAAAAGAAGAGAGATTACTGAGTGATGGAGGTAAGGAGAGGACCTGGAAGTAGCAATGACGAGCTAGGAGTATTCTAGCTCCCCTTCCTCTGTAATAATTAAAAGAGTGGAAGTCATAAACTGTTACAGATAAAAGAGTGTTTGGCTTAAATTGTGACTGCAGAAATATGGTTTCAAGACAGTGTCTTGTTTTAAATCAAAATATAAAGTGGTCGCCAGGAAAAATTCCCAAATATGAAATATACCCGTCAGCTGGGTTTTATAGAGATTTTAATTAATACAAATGAGGAATTAGAGAGAGAGAGAGAGAGAGAGAGAGAGAGAGAAAGGGAATAATGAGAAAAAAAGCTAGGCTAGCTTAGGCCAGCCTTAAGAGAGAGAGAGATCAGTCTTCAATCCACTCACAACAAGATTTGTCCTAAGGAAGATTCTAGTGTTTAGAGAGACACTAGTCCAGCTTTGGCCAGCTCCATCTCCAGGGAGAGAGATCTTCTGAGACAGTCCCCTCTCTCAGCTTTTCATCTCCTTTTAAAGGGAATTTTCTCCTATGTCACCTCCCCTAAGTTCTCACATCTACTAATCACAGTAGACGTTTTCCAAAGAACAGATCATTCTTAATTCACACCTTAGTAGACTTGTACTTTTGATTAAGTTCACACTTGAAAAAAACCTCTGAGTAAGTTCTCACCTCTTTGCTCCTTGTAAATTCACAAGTTGCCTGACCTTTTATAGGTACTTAGCACCCTTTTGTGTTAGATCTAAAAACAGGCACAGCTTAAGAACTTTTGCCTTACTATAAGTATGGGTTTAAGTATTTTCCACTGTTCAGCAAGGAGTTTCTTCCCCTAAAGTATGCTTAAGTAGGGGTGGAGTAGAGGTCTAACATTCCTGATCTAAGTCCCTTCATTGTTTAAATGGGGAATGGTCTTAACCAAAATTTATGAAGTAGGGTCTGAGAATTTTTTAAGGTTCACACCTCAATCAGTGAATTGAGATGTTTGAGTAAAGGTTCAGCCAATACTTGAAAGGGTAGTCAGGGAGGTTGTATCATCAGAGGGGAACCAAGTTTTTATAATAGTTAGGAGTGGGAGAGAAAAAGATTTGGGATGAAGGGAAGTTTGTTGTCTATGAAGCAGGTATTCCAGAAGGTACAGTGTAAGGGTGGTGGTGGTGCTTGGTTGGAACTTTGAGAGGGTAGGGTTGAGGGGGATGGGAGTAAGGAATTAGTTGGTAGGTGGTGTGGAATGGAATTTGGCTAATTCCTACAATAATGTCACTGCCACTACCATAGTGCTTGCCTTCATCACCTAACATCAAAACAATTGCAATAGCCTCCTAGTTGGTTTCTTAGCCTCTGGTTTACACATAGCAGGCAAACTGATCTTTCTAAATCCCAGGTCTGTCATCTCTCTACTCAGTGGAGAATGGACATAGCTTTAGGGTGACACAAAGGAGGTTCAAAGTGAGGAGAGCTTCTCAGTACTCATACTCTATGATCTTCGCTTCCATCCAGTATTTCCCATGGGAACATCAGGTTTTGGCTCTTGTCTGTTGAAGCTCCTCTGCTCCCACAAGTGACTAATCTATCAAAACACTGAACATAAGACAAGTTTCATTAATACCAACAAAAAAATGCAAAGTACCACTAAAGCCCATAAACAATTCAAATGAAAGGAGGCGGTGAAGTGGAGTGGTCAGTATATTCGGGAGTCACAACAACCTGAAATCAAATCCTGATTCTGTCATTTACCCAGGCATTTAACTTCAGTCTCCAAATCTATTGAAGATGGGAAGGGTCTCTTCTAGCTCTATGATATCATGAGCTTCTTTCTGTTGTTCTCCACTTTCCTGAGAAACTGATTCTTCCTGATTTATAGTCCTGCTCTGAGGCAGCAACCCTACAAAAGGAAAGCACTTGGTTCTGCCCACTTATAGTTCAGACTAGAAACCAAGGGCAAGGAAATGTTGTTCCTTAATTCTGAGTTCCCTGTTACGTTGATCCTTGGTCCCTAATGAGTCTCTTTTGTTACCATCTCTCAGCTGGAGTTGCATTTATCAGAAATGTGTAGCAGTTACACTTTGATTTTGTTTCTTCTATTATGCTATAACCACTTAAAGGTCAGAGTCTGGGTCTAATATTCTATTCAAAAGGCTCAGGGGTAGTGTTGGACATTCATGAAGACCCTCAACAAATCTCTATGATTCCCAAATTTCTAATCTTCATCTCTTTATTGAGTTCCAGTCAGTTAGATGGTGTAAAGGAAAGATACAAACTAGCTTCAGACATTTGCTAACTGTGAGACCCTGGGCAAATCACTTCACTTCTGCCTACCTCCGTTTCCTCAACTGTAAAATGAGAATAAAAAACACATACCTCCCAGGGTTGTGAAGATCAAATGAGATATTTGTAAATCTCTTGGCATAGTGCCTGGCACATAGTAGGTATTATATAAATGCTATTCTCCATTCCTACCTCTCATCCCCACCATCCCCCTTGGCATTTTGCAAACCTTAAAGTGCTATATAAATTCTATTTTAAAAATTATTATAACATTAATCCCCTTCATGCACTCTCCACGACAGCCAAACTGCCCTACTTGCAGAACCCATAGCTTTGCACAAGGTCTTCTAGGCCTTCTTCAGTGTGTATTCTCCTTGCCTGTCTCTAAACCCTGAGCAAGGCTGAGCTAGTGAGGCTTCCTCCAAGAGCTCTTTCTTTTCCTGATTACTTTTAGATGTTAATTCCTCCTTCTCAAAGTTACTTTGTACCCTTTTTTGTATTTACTTATCTGTGTATAGGTAGAAAGTATAAGCTCCTTGAGGACTGGTATTGCTTCAGTTTTATCTATATAACCTCAATACCTTCTGCGTGTACTTTCCTTTCACAGTTGCTCAGTAAAATCTAGAGCGTGAAACGTTCCATCCAATGGGACCTGGCTAATGGTAACTCCCACCTCTCCTGGACTACAACACCCAGAAGCCCTTGTCTCCTCGTGCATACGCACTTCCTCCCAAGATCCTTCGCGGCTGGGAAGGAGCGAGCTGGAGAGAAACCAGTGCGCTCGAGGCCGACCTGATCCGTCTAGAATTCGCCGCCGCCGAAGGCCTCCAGAGCCGTGAGAAGAACCTCCGGCTCTTTCTCTCCCTTTCCCCATCCGCCGCAGCCAGCCATGTCGGCTCAGGCGCAGATGCGGGCCCTGCTGGACCAGCTCATGGGCACGGCCCGGGACGGTGAGTAGGGAGCGGCCGAGGAGCCCGCGGCTGGGAATGGCGGGCGGCGATGGCGGGGAGCGGAGGTGGGGCGGGAGGAAGGTGGTGGGGCCTGGGTGGCCCGGCCCGCCCGAAGCTAGGGTGGGGGTGGGGTAGGGAGGAAGAAGGGGGAAGAGGGGAGGGGCGGCCTGCTCGGCCCTTGCGCGTGCGCCCCAGGTGACCCGGGCTCCCTCTCGTCTCCCCCGCCCGCCCCGGCGAGGCGCCGGATCCTTTTGTGCGGCAGCCTCTGGCCTTCCAGCGTCGGCTGGCCTTCCTCGGAATCCTAGGCCCTGGGACCCTTTTGTTTCCGCCCGGATCCTGCCTCCTGGAGGCCAATGCCTCTGGTGCTTTCCTGGATTCTCCCCCATCCTCTTCTAGCACGCATGCATACGCACTCTTATCCTCAGCCTGTGTGGGCCCAGCTTGGGCCTTTCGGCGGCTTGTTCCCTTTCTTTCCACTCAAACTAAGAGGCCGCTGGCCGCTGACTACCACCACGCACATCCTTTCTCTGGAGGATCTGACGGTTCTTTTTGACCCTCTGGAACTTGAATCCTCCTTCGTGGCTTCTCCTACCCTTCTCCCCCCCCCTCCCCCCAACTTAAAGGGTGTCATTAGTTGCCCGGCTCAGAGTAATTGATTTGTATTTATATTTGGGGGTTTACAAACCCACCTCAACGCTAACCAGCAGAAACTGCCCGCTTTTGACCGTCTTTTCTTTGCCCCAGGGCCGACTATTACTTCCTCCTCTCCTGCACACATAACCCTTGCTTGTTGGCCTAGAAACAGCCACCCTACGAGAGAAAAAGGGAATTTAGCAAAGGGCCTGAGAGTCTTGATCACAGACAATATGTTTTCCAAGCCATATGGCAGTGTTTTTCCTGGGCTTCCTTTGGGAAGAAGTGTTTTATCAGAGAGGGAGCCTTAATATGTAGATAATATAGCTAAGTGCCATTTTTATTCTATTTCATTACAAGAAAAATTGTAAGGTCGGCTTTTCTAATATGGGGGTTTATGCAAAGTGACTTTATTATCACCACCGTGGCCTTCACATGAGAAACTCAGTGTTTAGTCAATTCCTTACAGACATAATGTAGGTTTGTACTATAAGATAGGAAGGCGAAAGCCTGTCTCAGGAAAAAAGGCTGTTGCAACCTTTGCAAAACAAACAAACATACAAACAAAAAACCCTATATTCCATTGTGGTTTGTGTTTTCTTTACTACCGAAATAATGAAGTTGTAAATTCACACTGGCACATTTTCAGGGCTGTGCAGAGTCTTTGCACTTTATTTCATAGATGAATAAGTGCTTTTTAGCTTTCTTTGTATATTGAGTTGCTTTTGAATTGCTTCCCATATTTTTATTTCATACAAACTGAACAATTGTGGCCCCTCTATTTTATTTATAAAGGTTCAGTGTATCTTTGCCTGCCTACATCAATCTGCAAGGGAGTTGCAGAAAAGCCTCATGTTCATCGAGCCGTGAGTCACAACCAATTTTTAAAGCTGTTATAACAAAAAAGTGTTTGCTTTTTTCACAAGTAACTTTAAAAGTGTAGTTTAGAAAGAAAACATTTTCAATAAAAAAGACACTACATTAATCCTGGATGCTTGCAAATCCTAAACTATAGTCCTACTTTAGTATTACACAGATCTGTGTCATATACACAGATTAGCTTTAAAATTGTCACATTCCATTGCCACTTTGCCTTTACTTTTATGTATCATTCCCCTGACTTCCTTACTGCAGGTGTGGGCAAGAAAACTTTTCCTTTAAAACTTTTCAACAGCGGGCATAAAATTCTGCAGCTGAGGTCTTGAAGAATGCAGATGGGTACAGTATGTGTTGGAGCTCGCAGTGTGTATTGACTAACCTAGTTTCTTTCTGCCTTTCTCATATTGTCTTGTTAAAAGTGACTCCCAAATGGCAAAATATATTTAAGGGTGGGAAAAAGGGAACCAGGGAGATTCTCAGATTATAGGGTTCTACAATGAGGTTTGAATACTTTTCCTGGACAATGGACAAAAAACACTGCCTACTCAGTTGTCCACATCAAGAAAATAGATGAATAAGTACCTGTTGCTGGTGGAAATTAGGAGGTGTAAGTGTTGTATTCTTTGATTCTTTGGCCCACTGAGAAGCATGGGTTTTGTTATCTCCGTCCCTATCTGCTCTTCTTGAGGAGGGTCCAGGTAAATCTTTGATAATTGTTAAGCCTTTTAATTGTGGCCTTTTGACTATTTTGCATAATGGCAGGTCAGACCTCTTTTGGTAAGATCCCATACTTTATCATGATGTACTTAAGCCTATAAATACAGCAGTAGTCCAATTTCCAATTATGTTTCTAGACCCTGTTTTTCAGTGAATTTGATGGGGAGTACACAAAATTGATAGTCGGCAAATCCAGGTGAATTGTTGCAGCAGTTATCCATGCATGGTTAATATGATAATACTGTCTTATTTAAAACCAAACATGAATTTCAGGAGACGAAACCAGACAGAGGGTGAAGTTTACAGATGATCGTGTCTGCAAGAGCCATCTCCTGGACTGCTGTCCTCATGACATTCTGGCTGGAACGGTATGTGCTTTTTCATAGTAAAATAAAGAATTGTTGCTTTCTTAGGGGAAGCTGTTCAGTTGGTACTTCATTTTACTTAGGCTAATAGAAATTTCCTGGTGCCCTTCAAATTATTTATATATATATGTATGTATAACTAATTATACATACAAATATACATAATTATAATAATATAATTAAGAAGAGCAGTCTTTGGGTATAATAGAACTATTGTATGTCTTACTACTTTTAAATTATTAGACTTCAAAAAGCTGGTCGTACTAAGTAAAGAAAATGTTTCCTGAATATCCATATGTAGATTTGTATATTAACTGTTTATGTTCTAGACAAGCAGATTGGTTCTGTTTCTTTATGGCATTCACACTCGTCAGTGTTTCCAAAACCTAGATTCTTGACATGCCTTTTTATTTTGAGCTAATGGGTGTTACTTCTTAAAGTTTTTGTTTTTTGGTAGAGAACTTTTTAATCAAGTTGGTTTCTTTTTACAAACTTCTGTTGTGCCACTATTTTAAGAAAGCAGTATGTGAAACTCAATGTGGATTTTTCTCTCATTGTATGTTCCACTTTGCTTTTTTAACTTTCTCCACTTGTCTGACCCTCATGGTTCCTTGCGTGAAATTGATTCCAGGTTTCTTGAAGATTGTCAATGGGTTGCAATCTTTGGTAGGCCTTATTAGAAAGACAGAATATGCGTTGATTGTAAATCTGTAGACTGAAGACCAGCTTACTTGAAGAGATTTATCATTACAGGATTAACTCAGAATTTTTTCAGCTACAGGAACTCATGAAAATTTAAGGCTGGGGGAGTGGGAGAGATGGTTGGAGTGGGGGGGTTGCAAGCCATCTTGGTAGAGGGAGTATCAGAGGTGTGTTGGGAACAGCTTAAATAGGCTTTTTAGAACTAATTTAAATTTTCCATGTGAGCATTTATATTTTATAAATTGGCAATTGCTACAAATCAGGGTTTAATTTTTTTTTGGCTCTGCTGATTGTTTAGACTTAGAAGTGGTGGTGAAAAAATTAATGTATATTGATTAGTGTGTCTGCTTACATTATTTTTTGAAAGTTGATTGATTGTATATACCCCTAGGGAGTATCCTTGTGGTATTTAAATACAGATTTAAAATGGAAAGAAAAACAGCAGACTTGTGCTAATTTTATTTAATATACATTTCTAAGATCAGTTAGGAACTGAAGGACAGTATGTTGCCTGTAGTGATGCACTCAGAAATATAGAATGTAAGTTCCTTGAGGGCAGGGGTTTACACAAGACCTTGGATATAGTTCTGTGGATAGTAGTGATTCCAGAAATGTGTTTCCTTAGATGTGTATTGTTCCTTCCACCAGCAGCTTCAAGGGCTGTATACTATACCTTCACTAATGCCCTCGTTTTAGTATTGGGTTATAATTAGAAAAAGTTTAATTGCTATATAATACTTAATATAACTTCATTAGAGTGAATACTTAATATTAAATGGGGTTTTTGTCTTTCATTTGAGGACCATCTTATTGGACCACTCTTTCTTGCTATTGCACTATGAAATACTAACTAAATTCAGAAAGGTTTATCATTACCAGGTTGGTTATTGGGCAATGAATTTTTAGGCTGCAGTAACTCCTGAAGACCATCTGTTAAGTTATAGAGGAGTTGCTATCTGTGTTGGAGGACAACAAAAGTACAGATCCTCAAAAGCATTCAAGGATGTTGTACATTTTCTAAGAGATAATTTTCTTTTCTTTTTTTTTTTAAACCCTTACCTTCCATCTTGGAATTAATACTGTGTATTGGCTCCAAGGCAGACGAGTGGTAAGGGCTAGGCAATGGGGGTCAAGTGACTTGCCCAGGGTCACACAGCTGGGAAGTGTCTGAGGCCAGATTTGAACCTAGGACCTCCCGTCTCTAGGCCTGACTCTCAATCCACTGAGCTACCCAGCTGCCCCCAAGAGATAATTTTCTGTGATGAATCATTAGTTTGTCTACTATTACTTTGAAGAAAGAGCCAGGAGAAAAGTACTCTTGTCAGTTTCATCTATGGTATTAGAAAAGCTGGTAACTTGACTACATAGCTATAGCTACATTTTGATAGACTATTTGATAATGCTACAGCTATTTATGTACCAGAACTTTATTATAATAATCACAGGTTTTCACCATTTGTAAATGTACTAGTTGGAATTCAGAAGTAGGAATGGAGAATGCTCCCGGATTATATCCTGGAATCGTGTATGAAGAAGTTGAAAGGGAGCCATTTCAACCTTGTGTTGAGTAACAGTTGAAATCTATTCTTTTTATATTGAGTGTGCTATCTTTCAGAGACGAGTATATTTGTTGTGAGGTTAATATGTAAATAATGCTGTATTTAAGCACTAAGTAGCTATTAGAATTCTCTAATTACCTTAAAATAGTTTTAGCAGTGATATAAGTATAGCACACCTAGAGAAACACAAGAGTTCATAGTTACCATGGGTTTGAGTCTTAGCTGTCCTGTTAGTTTTCTGATCTTGAGCAAGTAATTTCCCAAGACTGAACCTTGTTTTCCTGGGTTTTTAACCTAGGGCCCTTGGAACCCCCCCATATTTTGATATTTCTTTTTTAATCCTAGGTAATTTGTGTATTTGAAAACATTCTAAGACAGGGGACTTGTAAGCTTCCCTGGACTATTCAGGGTGGAGGTGGGTGTCTGACACAAAGAAGTTTAAGAACTTATTCTCTGAATATCTTACAGTTTTGGCATTCTTCAGTGCTTAGGTGACTTCTGTAGGCTTTTTGTTTTCCTAGGCCTCTTTTATTATCTTTCTTTTGATGCTATATCTCTTACTGAGGTAAATAGAACCCTGGAAAGAATTTCCTAATGTACACAGAGATGGTGGGGTGGAAAAGAAATGGAGAGTTGTCTATAGGGTTCATCTTAAGGAAATGAAATTTGGTATGAAGTTGAGAAATGAGCTAGTGAGTGGCAGGTTTTGGTCAATAGAAATTTTGATGATTTATATGGTTTTATTTATCCTGCAACTTTGCTAAAATTTTAATTGTTTCAATAAAAGTTTTTTGGTTGGTTCTCTGAGGTTCTGCATGTATACTGTTATATTATCTACTATTTCTAGAAGCAAGTTTTGAAGTGAAATTTAATAGAGGTAAGTGACCAAAAGATTCACTACACTTGTTTTCACTTGTTTTACAGTAGACACAAAGGAGTGGGATAAGTGAAGCTGTTTCATTTTTTATTTTATTTTTTTAATTTTTGTGAACCCTTACCTTCCGTCTTGGAGTCAATACCGTGTATTGGTTCCAAGGCAGAAGAGTGGTAAGGGCTAGGCAATGGGGGTCCAGTGACTTGCCCAGGGTCACACAACTGGGAAGTGTCTGAGGCCAGATTTTCACCTAGGACCTCCTGTCTCTAGGCCTGGCTCTCAATCCACTGAGCTACCCAGCTGCCCCTGAAGATGTTTCATTTTGAGAAACTGATTAAACCTGATTTTGTAAGTCCTAAACTTTAGGACTTGGGTTCCAGGCATAATCTGCTATTTGCAAGTTGTATTCCCTTGGACAAGTTTGTCTTTCCAAATCTTGTTTCCTTAACAGCAATAAAATTAGGGTTAATCTTCCTTAAGGTGAGGTTTTGAGGAAAGTGCTTCAGAAATAGGAGCTGTTTATGACCGCAATTGCACTTAATGAATTCTATGATGAAAGCTGTGATCCAGGTAAGAGTATTCTTAGTTACAGTAGTGTTAGATTGGTTAGTTCTGTTTAGTTTACTCAGCTAGCAACAATGGATATTGTTGCAAAAGAAAGAGAAATAAAAATATCAGATAATTGGTAGTTGAAGTAGTTTTCAAATCCCTCATTTGATGGCAAAAGGAAAAAGATAAAATAATCCAGTGAGTAAGATTTCTCAAAAGATTTCTTTGGATGGTTGCCATGTGAAGATTCTGGTATGGAATTTATATAGTTGCCTATCTTTTGAAATTTTTAACTTCCTAGTTTCAATGCTTAATCCTTTGTCAGTTTTCATTGCTTATTCTTTGTAAACAACAGTACTTGCTATTCACTTTTTAAAAAAAAGGAATATTTACTTCTGACTAGAGTCATAATGGCTTTTCACTTGTTTACTTTATTTTAGATGTGAAAACTCTACATTAAGGGAAAGTTGTCAGGCTGGGAGAGGCCAGACTTGGCCATAGCTTAAGGAATTCCCAGAACTATTATACTTGAATTTCCTATATCCTCTTCAATTGCCCTAGTATATACTCGTTTTATGTTACTGAAATAGCACTTAATGTGAATCACCATTTTCTATGATAAAAATTTGATACATATATACAGGAGTAACTTTAATTTCAACACATATTAGAATTGTCATAGTAGATGATTGGACATTGTGGGAAATCTTGGTATTTGTCTTTTGTGGTGCTATTAGCCAAGATTTGGAATGCATTTTAAACAGCTCTAATCCCCATAATAGTGTTCTAAAAGCTCACATTTCCCTAACAATTTACAGTTTACAAAATACTTTTATCACTACAACCATTTGGAAGGAGATAGTGCCAATGCTATCTCTGTTTTGCAGGTAAGCAAATTGAAATTTCTTTAAAAAGAAACTACAACGAAAAACCCTTAGCATTAATATTGTGTATTGGTTCCAAGGCTAAAGAGCTTCAAGGGCCAGCAATGGGGGTTAAGTGATTTTCCCAGGGTCACACAGCTAGGAAGTATCGGAGAGCAGATTTGAGCCAAAGACCTCCTGTATCTAGGCCTAATTCTCAATCCACTGTCACATAATTACTCCTGAAAATTGAAATTTCAGAGAGATGGAATTAAAGTTGTCCATTCACTTGACGTCTGATTTCATGTTTTATGTTTCTGCAACTCTGCCAGGTTGTGTCTTGAAGGGAGGATAAGGTAGGGGGATTTATTATCCATAGTTTTATTAAAGCCATTTTCCAAATGATTTATATTTTCTGTTTATAGGACATCTTGTATTAATGAGTTTCTTGTTTCTACCATGTTTATTACTTTCTGTAAAGAAGTACTTCCTTTTTATTTATTTGTTCTAAGACTATTTGCCTCAGTTCTGAGATGTTCCCCTCCTAGATTTCATTATATCACATCTAGGTTCAAGTCAATTATTTGTTCAATTACTACCATTTTTAAAGTCCTATTTAATTTTGTATACTCCACCGTAAACATGCACTTTATGATTTTTATAGACATCAAAGTAGTAGCTTTAATACATAACATTCTAAAGCAAGAATTTTTAACCTGCTCACATAAATTATATATGTGACATATTTTAAAAATAATCTTATATTTTAGTGTTTAAAAAATAAACCTTATAAATAATATTTGGTATTTCAATGTAATTGGTTTCATTTGTAATTTCATGTTTTATTTTATCATTTAAAAACATTCTGAGGGGGCAGCTGGGTGGCTCAGTGGATTGAGAGCCATGCCGAGAGACAGGAGGTCCTAGGTTCAAATCTGGTCTCGTTCTGCCTTGGAACTAATACACAAGGGATCCGTGACAAAATTTTTCACAACTCTTATTCTTCTAGGAAGAAGGGAAGGACAAATGGTTGAATGAATTTGAGTTTACAGAAATTCTGGGTACTACCCTTAAAGAAGATTTAGCCACATATGTCATGTGGTGTTGAGGAAGCTAGGTGGCACAGTGGATAAAGTGCTAAGCCTGGAGTGGAGAGGACCTGAATTCAAATGTGCCTCAGAAACTTCCTAGATATGTGATCTTGGGCAAGTCACCTAATGCCATTTGTCTTAAAATTGATAATAAGACTGAAGATATGGGTTTATTTTTTAAAAAACAATAGTATATTATGTACACACTTAAAAAGCAATAAACTATATAGCACAGTAACTTGATTAATGTAGAATATTTTTGTCCTTAGAGAAGGCATTTATTTCATCACTGCAATTAGTCTTCACTTCAAGGATGTGTACAATTCTCTTAAGTGATATTGATGGGGATACTAGAGGATTTTTACTCTCACTTATAACCATTCTGAAAGTAGATTCCATTGAAGGAGACATCCCTAAAACCTGTGACAAATACTCTTTGCATTTATTTAAGGGATGATGATGATGATGGAAAGGGTTTAAAAGCAATTCTTATCCTGCAAAAGGTCCCTGGATAGATTGGGGGGGGTATATGAATTTGCTTGGGGGGAAAATATTTTTATTTTCACTGAAATTTGCTATTTCCTTCTATTATGAACGTAGTCAACAAAAACTGCCTTTGGAAGGTTAGGTGGGATAGGTGATCTGTTAAGGTCCATAAACTATAAAACAACAAGCCTCCTAGAAATTCAGGGCTACAGGTAATGGAACTAAGATACCAAGTTCTAAGATATCCAATTCTAAGATAATCAAGCGAGCATTGGGTCAAGATTCTAGTCCCTGAGAAGATTAGTGATAGCAAAATAAGACCCTAGGCCTAGAGGAAGTGGGATATAGAAAGAAGGACATAGAAAATGTCCAGGCAGGGATTCTGGCACAAGGAAAGATGAGAATCCAGTTATTGAGGCTAAAGTACAAATTGGGAAGTTTGGTCATTATGTATAATTTAAAAGCCCAGTTGTTAGAACTCTGGTATAAGTTGAGATCATGACCTAGCATGGCTGTGGTATTATTGAGTCTAGACTAACGAAACTCACTGTTTTCTGTTCTCACTGCTTTGGTTTATGATGGACAAAGGATTAACCTCCAATAAATCCCTTGATAAAAATTAAGGAAGTGGATTACTTTGATCTTCAAGGTCCTTCCATTGCTAACAGTAAGCACAGTTAAAGCCAGATTTAAAAAAAATGTTTTTTTGAACTTAAATGGGTTTAGGACAAACTGCTTCCATGTTTTGTCTTTTTATACATTATGTTTAAAATTAGTTTAATCAAATCTGTATTTTGTTCTGTTAACATTTATTTGATTATTTCTTGGTTCTGTTTGAGCTGAATAATTAACACAGGCCATTCTGTCATCTTTTAAGAATGAAAATCCTCAAGGTCACTCTTATGTAATTGGCTGTAGATTATTGCAGATGGTAGCTCTTTTAAAATAGTCTACAGTGAGCATAAATGTCTAAAAATCTTCTGCCTTTAATTAATAACTGATTAATTTTTTTAAAGCAGGAAAGAAATGTTAATGGAGGCAAATATCAATTTTTTGTGTTGATTATTTTTTAAAATGTACTTTTGTATTAAGAAACTTGAATCGGGTTTAGAAATTGCCATTTTTAATGTTGCTCAAGTAGTAATAGTCTGAAGAAGAACCCAAGGCATTAAGTAGTAAGAATAACCAGGTTTATATGTATATTTGGATTTTCGTTTAGGAAGAATGACTATAAAGATATTTTCAAATGGTCATCCCTAGAAGTTGACCTTATGTGTTGTCATAGGATGCTTTTTCCCCCTCCAAATAACTTTTTCTAACTTTTCAAAGGGCAGCTAATTTATTCATAGTTAAAGACCCTTGTACTTAGGGACTTTAATATACAGGTTGATGTTCTCTGTTCTCTATACTCCAGGCTCTTCAGCTCTTTTGACCGATTTCACCTCAACCATGTGTGTGGATGGTCACACTCTGAAATTCCTTCATATGAGCATAGATTTTGCTCATAACATCATAACATAATTTTTGCATAAACATTTCATTGTCCTTATGCTTCACTTCTAAACCTATTCTTCCTCTCATTGTGACCTCTATTTCTCTGTTCCTCAGTATTTCCCAGGCTCCTACACAGCCTTAACTTTTTTCTTTTTTAATCTTAATTCTATAGTTAAATCATTAAGTGCTACATGGTTCTCTCTGAAGTTGTGTATAGTCTCCCTCTACCCTAGTCTCGTTGTCAGTCATGCCTTACTGAATTCTAATCCTGCAATATCTCACAATCTGCTTCCTCTGTTCCTGTTCACATGCTACCAGACAGAGCTGGAGGAAGTCATGTTGGGGCCACTACAAATTCATGTTCTTGACTGGACCCTCATTGCAGCTGACTAGTCATGGTGACTGTTCCAAATTTCCCTTTTCAAGTCTCCCATACTATTTCCCCTTTCTCTTAACTAAGTACCTAAACTCATGCTTTACTAAGAAAGTATAGGCTAGTTATAGTGAACTGTTTCCCCTTCTGTACAACTAGTGATCCTTTGAGATAATCCTTTGTTCTTTAGCCTCTGTAGAGATGACTCTTCTTTCCAAGGCCACCCCCTCTCTACATGTACTCTTGATTCCATCCTTTCCCATCTCTTCTGGAGAATTACATCCATAATTATATTCCCACTCTTTCTTCAATCTCTCCCTATCTACTGTTTTCTTCTTTACTTCTGATAGCTCTTTTCAATCCTTAACAAAAAAATTTTACTAGACTGTAGCATTCATTCAAACTATTTTGAAAAATACCTTTCCTCTCTTACCATCCAAATTCCTAGAAAAATCAGTCTCCTGTCTACTGTTCTCTCATTCACTTTTCAATCCTTTGCAGTCTAGCTTCTGACACCATTCACCTGACACAACTTCTTCCAACATTAATGATTGCCAGATCTGACTACCATCTTGTTGATCTCCTTAGGATAGTAGCCATCAGGTAGTACAGTGAATTGAAGTTTAGCTCTTGGAATGAGGGGTTCAAATTCAGTCTCAAAAAGTTATTAGCTGTGTTTTACCCTGGACAAATCACTTGATGTTAGTATACCTCAGTTTTCTCATCTGTAAAGTGGGCAATAATACCTGCCTTATAGGTTTGTTGAATAGGATAAAATGATATATTTCTTGAAAAGGAGAAAATGAAATATTTGTAACTGTTTTGCAAACCTTAAAATGCTCTATAATGCTAGCTGTTACTATATATTATCTCCTGAATACTTTATCCTTTTGGTATCTTCATGACACTGCACTGTTGGTTCTTCTCCTATTTGTATGATTATTCTTTTTCAGACTTTGTTGTCCATTTGATATTCCCTCTACTTCAACCTTGCATCACCTATTCAAAATAGATGTCTTAAAAGCATTTCAGCTTCAGGATATCCAAAATAGAACTTTATTCATCTTTATTCCCAAACCACCACTCTTTTATATCTTCTATCCAGATTTGTGGCCTTGAACTTGATTTGCTTAGCTCCTTATTCTTCTTTTGACAGATATCTAATAAGTTGACAAATCTTGTTGATTCTCCCACATTTCTTGCCTTTCTCCCACATTGACCATATTAGGCTCTTGAATGTTGCTTTCTTTAATTTTCTTTTTCTTTTTTTTACCAACTCATTCCTTTTTTTAACTTTTCAGTTACATATAGAAACAATTTATTAACAATTGTGTTCCAAATTATCTTCCTCTTCACCTTCTTTCTCTCTTCATCAGGAAACAATCTGAAATAGGTTATTCTAATGTTGTCATGCAACACGAATTTCCTTATTACTCATGTTGTGAAAGAAGACATACGTATATTGCATGTGTAAGAAAAAAAACTCTTAAAGGAAATAAGGCAAAACATGATATGGTTTTATCTCCAGTCATACTCTTAGTTCTTCTATGGCTGTGGAGAACACTGGAGTTTTCTTGGGTTTTTGCATTGCTGATAATAGCCCAGTCCTTCACAGTTGATCAGTGTATGATATTTCCATTACTCTTTGCACCAGTTCATACATGTCTTTTTAATATTTCATTTGTTGTGCAGTAGTCTTCCATTACAAACATGCTGTAATTTGTTCAGCCATCCCCCAGTTCATGGACATCTATTCAGTTTCCAATTTTTTGTTCCACAAAGGGCATTACTATAAATATTTTAGTACGCAGGTCCTTTTTCCTTTTCTGTGATCTCTTTGGAATATAGACCTAGTAGTGATATTGTTAGGTCTTTTGGGAATATTTCCTAATTGCTCTCCAGTTCACACCTCTACCAGCTATGTATAGTATTAGTGTTTCGATTTTCCCACATCTCTTGCACTTAGCATTTTCCTTTTTTGTCATATTAGCCAACCATATAGGTATGAGGTTAATTTACATTTTCTTTAATCCATAGTGATTTGGAGCATTTTTTTTTCATATGACTAGATTATTTTTTTATTTCTTCATTGGAGAACCACCACATATCCTTTGAGGAGCTATTGCTTTCTTATTGGTCTCCCTGCCTAAAGTTGTTCTCCTCTATTCACCCTCCCACAAAGTTGGCAGAGTAATTTTTAGCCTATGCCATTTACCTGCTCAAATTCTAGATGATTACTGATATCTTTTAGGAGCAAATATAAACTCTTTGGCATTTAAAATTCTTTCTGACCTGGTCTCAAACCTATCTCTTACATACATTACTTCTCTTTACACTCTGTGATCCAATCAAATTTGCCTTCATTCTTTTCTACTGACTATCCTCCATGTTTGAAATGTACACTCTCTCCAACCCTTTATTTTTGGTTCCTTCTTTCCTTCAAAATATAGCACAAATACCTTCTGTAAGAATCCTTTCTTGATACTCTCCTTCCCTAGTAGGTCCATTTAATATCTTAAAGCCTTAATTTGCTTGACTTCCAAACGGTATTACTGTTTTCCTCAACTTCCCTTTCACTTGTGCTGTCTTGTTCTCCTGCTATATACACATAACTCCCAAGATTTTGCAAAAGTCAAAAGTAGTTATATAAAAACTAAAGCAATTACCTTCAATGAATAATCTTGGTTTCAAAGAGCAGAAAATGAAACAGATAATACTCATGCTACAGAGGGGAGAAGGAATTAATTGCACAGTCTTATTTAATTGATTAATTTAGAGTATTTTTCCAGGATTACAAAAATGTTCTTTCCCTCCCCTCTCATAGCAGATGCACAGTTCCATTGGTTTTTACATGTATCATTGGTTAATATTTTCATATTATTGATATTTGCACTAGGGTGATCATTTAAGGTTTATAATCCCAATCATATCCCCATTGACCCATGTAATCAAGCAGTTGTTTTTCTTCTGTGTTTCTACTCGCACAGATCTTCCTCTGAATGTGGGTAGTGTTCTTTCTCATAAGTTCTTCAGAAATTGTCCTGGATCATTGCACTGCTACTCATAGTGAAGTCCATTACGTTCGATTGTGCCACAGTGTATCACTCTCTGTGTACAATGTTCTCCTGGTTCTGCTCCTTGCATTCTGCATCAATTCCTGAAGGTCATTCCAGTTCACATGGAATTCCTTCAGGAGGTAATTTTAATTGTTTTTTCCTTTTTTTAAAAAGGAATTGATTTTATATTAATGGCAAAAGAAAAGGGTACCTCCAGTTAAAATAGTGAATACCATAGGAGATGCCGACACTGTGGAAACAGTGCCAGATATTTATGTATTTTTAAATATTATAAAGTGATTAGCATACTTTAGTTCATTTTAGCCTCACAAGTTGGTAGTACTGGTATTCTCTCTCTTATGAGGGTCAGAAAGACTTAAGTGACTTATCCATGGCTGCACAGCTAGTTAAGAGTCAGAGATGGAACTTAAACCAATTTTCCTGGATAATATAGCACTTAATCTACTCATCATACTGACTCTTTAGATTGAATTGAATCTCAGCTTTGTCATTTACTACCTTTGTGATTGGGGCAAATTGGAATAGGTGATTTGGGAGTTTCTTAGCTCTCAATTCATGACTTAAAAATTATTGGAGTAGTTAAGGAATTCTTCAATTAGTCCTAACAGTAGTTGCAAGAACTCTTTGCTTCAGAGACTAGAGGTGTGGGTTGTCGATGGAGTAAGTGGGAATGAAAAGTTGGCTTTTTTTGATATATTTTTTGTTTCAGGTCATTTTGAGTTGCCTAGTTTCCCAGAAGTCCAGAGAGCAGAGCTTGGGTGCTCAAACTTGGGTGACTGAGAGCTAGTGTGAGAAATTTGGGAAGCCTTGGGGTTATGGGGAGGGGTTTTTACTACAGTAGCTCTAGCCACTTCCTCATAAGAATGATAGCTTGCACATGCTCCTTAGCTTCTGTTTTCTCCAGTACTACTACAAACCCATAAAGTTTTCTAAAGACAAAGAATTATGTAGATGTCATTTTCAATGATCACAATAACCCTGCAAGTTAGGAAGAGGGGATATTTTGGTGTGTTTTTTCTCTGAAAGACGAGTTAGATAAATAACATGCCCAAACTCATTTTTTGAAACAATGTGGTATAATAGAAAAAAATGGGATTTGGAGGTAGGACACTTGGATTCAAATCCTGTTTGAGACATACACTAGTTATGTGACCCTCAGATCTCAGAAATGAGTTAATTTCTGAAATTCAGTTTAATTATCATTACATTGAGGATTAAAGATTTAGATCTCTGCAGAAGGAACCTTAAACGGCCATCTAGTCCAACCTCTTTTTACAGATGAGGAAACTGAAGCCTTGTTGAAGGTTGTTCCTTTTATTTTTAAATTAAAACACATTTGTTTGACTTCTTTCCTGCCTCTCCCAATTAAAAAAACCACTAAATTCTTGCCATGAGCATAGTCATGCAAAATAGATTCTCTCCACATTGTGATTTGCTCATGATTACACAGCTAGTAAGCTTCACCTCTGCCACTTCATAGGGTTGTGAAGAAATACAAATTTACATTTGTAAACTGTAAAGTGCTATAAAATTCACAAAGTTGTGAGAATTTCTGGAATCTAGAGTTCCTGAGACCCTTAAATATAGCTGTTTGCACTTCTTTTAGATACAAAAAAAACTCCTTATGATGCCAAATCCCTATATTTTCATCTTTGCCTGACCATCTCTTCTTCCTTCTTTCTCCCTCTTTAGTACCTTTAACAACATCAGAAGTAATGGTTACAATTAGAAAGTGTTAGGACTAACTTTGAATATCATCTTTGTTTATCTATTTGAAAACTTTAGAAAACTAATCAATCTCTGGTCCTCCTGCCTAGCCTTTTTGTCTGCTTTTATAAGGCAGATTTTGATTAATCATAAGGGAAAACTTCCCAAGCTTTAGATTGTGGGTGAATTACATATCTTCCAATACATTGGAAAGGAAAGGACCTTTCCAATTTTGGAATCTTTTGGTTCTTCATTGTTTTCCCTTTTTTATTTCCTACTTCCTACCATTTGAATTTTTTGAGATTTGTGGGTCAAATTTGTTAGACATTAGACAGATGACAAGATGAATTTGTCATGACAAATGGCAGAATAAAATTGGCAAAGGTAAACTGATTATAGTGTGGTTTTCATTTGTCATGTCCCATAATATCAGGGCACTAAGAGCAACCTGGCCTTGATTAATTTAACTGTTAACTGTTAATTTGGCTGTTAATTTAACATCTTAAAACTTCATAACAACTTGGAGCATTATGAATAACAAAGCTTTTCATTAGCATCCCTTTTTCTTAATTTTCTAAAGTTGGCTTTGGAGATAAGGGAAAAGACTTGTAAAAAATATTTATAGTCATACTCTTTGTGGTGGCAAAAAATTGGAAAATGAGGGGATGCCCTTCAATTGGGGAATGGCTGAACAAATTGTGTCTGTTGGTGATGGAATACTATTGTGCTCAAAGAAATAATGAACTGGAGGAATTCCGTGTGAATTTCCGTGTGGAAAGACCTCCAGGAATTGATGTAGAGTGAAAGGAGCAGAACCAGGAGAACTTTATACACAGAGATGGATATACTGTGGCACAATCGAAAGTAATGGACTTCTCTACTAGCAGCAATGCAATGATCCAGGATAATTCTGAGGGACTTATGAGAAAATGCTATTAATATCCAGAGAAAGAACTAGAATTAGAAACACAGAAGAAAAACAACTGCTTGATCATATGGGTCAATGGGGATATGATTGGGGATGTAGACTCTAAATGATCACCCTAATGCAAATATTAATAACATGGAAATAGGTCTTGATCAATGACACATGTAAAACCCAGTGGAATTGCTAATTGTCTATTGGAGGAGGGGAGGGAAAGAACATGAATCATGTAACTATGGAAAAAATACTCTAAATAATTTAAAAAATTTTTAATTAAAATAAAAAAAGTTGGCTTTGAAATTTGAGTCTTGGTCAATCAAATGAACAATGAAATATGCCAATCCTCCTTGTTTGCTTTTTTCGACAGTAGGTAAAATTTCATACATTGATATGTTGCTTTTTTTCCCTCCACAGCGCATGGACTTAGGAGAATGTACAAAAATTCATGATTTGGCCCTTCGGGCAGACTACGAGATAGCAAGTAAAGACAGAGACCTGTTTTTTGAGCTGGACGTAAGTCTTATTTTGTATAAATTAATCCATCCCCACTGTGAGTACTTCAATTCCAAGCTGACATTTTTTTCTTTATAGCCTGTTGCTGAAGTTGCTCTCCTGGCGTATTCTTCCCACATACATTCAGACATGCTGGAATGTAATGGACTTGGAAATGTTGGGATTTCCATAGATGGTATGGGAAATAGATGTTATGGAAAAAAGTTGTTAAGTTTTATACAGTGCAGAATTCATTTGAAAATTTTACGTTTTTGCTATGTGTCTTCATGTAGATTCATGCCATTTTCCATTCTTCAACTCTTTCCTCTTCACATATATGAACAGTGACAGGTAAAGAAACTGGCTTTGGACTAGGACTTTGGGGAAGGACTAGGACAAAGGGAGAAGGTTATGTTTATAAAGCGGTATAAAGAAGAACTAAGCTAATGTGAGAGCTTAATAAATTATTAAATTGGAGCCAGTAATCAGAAGATGGATTTCAGTTACAATTTGGAGATCTGTAAAGCCATTGTGTTATCAGAGTTTGAAGGAAAATGTACAGTTTTCAAACAGAAAACGGGGGGGGGGGGGGATTTATATTACCTTATTTGAACACTTTAAAGAAAGTAGCAATTTGGAGCGTTAGGGAAAGGAGGATTGGGGCAAATTTCACTCAGATTTATAACATGGATTTTACTTTTACATAAATCATTAATTAGTTAATACTTAGTTGTTTTAATCTAGTAACCAGACCTTTAAAATAGCAGTACACTTAGAAGAATGATTTACTTTGTTTTTAGAGTTTCTTAAAACTCCTGCTAAAGAGAATAAAGCCAGAAAAAAAATTCTCCTTTAGAACTTGACATATGTCAAAAACTGAAAACTTAAGAAAAATGATGGTTATGTGCTTTGATTTAGAAATTAAGAGTGATAAGGTAAGTTTGAAAAACAAGGCAATTTGAAAGCTATCTTTTTAAATTATAATTTTTAAATTATAAATCAATTTATAATAAGGAATACATTAAAAAAAACAAACCCCGGAAAGGATCTTGGCAGGTATCTTGTACTTCATAGATTCATAGCTCTAGTTTTGGAATAGACTTCAGAGACCATCTAGTCCAAATCCCCCTTCAGTTTACAGATGACAAACTGAGACCCAGGAAAGTAGAGGCATTTATTTCATGTAATAAAGTAGTCAGAAAATAAGCAGTAAGATATTTTCACCCTCATGAAACTGAGGAATTTGTTTTTATAATTATGTACATTATGGGAAGTGAGAACTCTCAGTACATATATGTATGTGGTAGGACACAAGTGTTTGTCATTAACAAATTTCCCTTTATTTTTAATGTCTTCTTTTGACCATCTTTCCCACTACCTAGACTTGTGAATTGGAGAAGAATTTGATTTCCTTGACTCCTCACCCTTACGTATCTGATCATCCAAGTCTTTTTGATTCTACTTCCATAATTTTTTCTCATATTTCTCCCTTATTCCACCTGAACTATTCTACTAACTTCTTATGTGGCCTCCCTTACTGAGTCTATTCTCAACATAACTGCCAAACTAATTTTCCTAAAGTTCAGGTCTGATCATGTGCTCAAAAATACTTCTGGGATCAAATAAAACCGACATTTAAAGCCCTTCACAACTGACACCAACCAACTTATATTTCTAGGCTTATTATACATTATTCTCCTTTATAAATTCCATGATTCTGCTAAATTGACTTTATTTTGCTGTTCTAGATCATATCTCATGTCCCTGCCTTTGAATAGGTTATTATTCATGCCTGCAATATACTCCCTGTTTATCCAAGTTGTAGAATTCTTGCTTCTTCATAATGTTGTTCAAGTACTACTGTATACGTGATGCTTCTAGTTATATCACTTCTCTTCCTCACTGCTAATTCCCTCTTCCTAAACTATGTTTTATTTATTTTTAATTTGTTCTGGCTATACATATTCTATATATTTTCTCCATTCATATAATATAAATTTCTTGAGTGCAAAGATTGTCATTTTTCTCTTTACATCTTTAAGGTCTAGAAGAACTGGCACACGAATGTTTAATAAATGCTTGTTGGAATATATAATAGTAAATACTCTGTGGCTGGGCACTGTCATTGCTCTGCTCCTCACTGATCTTGAGTGCCTTGTAGTCTCTACCAGATCCGTAGTTTCTCCTGTAAGCAATCTAATGTGTTATTCACTACTAACCACTTGTTGCTGACTTGAACTTGACACAAGTATGAATTAAAGTAGTATGATAAAGTGGAAATTGGCCTAGATTTAGTTAGGGCTCCTTGTTGGAACTGAAGTATTAGAAATCTTAGAAGGAAGTGACAATTGACAAGCTAGGTGGTTCAGTGGATAGAGAACCAGGCCTGGAGTCAGGAGGACCTAGATTCAAATATGGCCCCAAACTCTTCCTAACTGTTTGATTCTGGACAAGTCACTTAATCCCAATTGCCTAAACCTTACCACTCTTTAGCCTTGGAATCAATACTTAGTATTGATTCTAAGACAGACGGTAAAGGTTTTTGGTTTGGTTTTGTTCTTAAAGGGAAGGAAGTAACATGTTTTTAAATAAAAATGGATAATTTGAGTCAAAAGTAAAAGGAAAGAAGTGATCATTGCATTTTACACATACCTTAGAATTTTGGAGAGAAAATAAAGGTTTTTTCTTTTTTTTTTTTCCAGAGATAGATGGGGATAGATGGGATCCTATGACCCAAAGGGATTGATGTGGATCCACTGGTAACTACATAGCAGAGATTTTTAAAAGATATGTACAGAATATAGAAGCACAGACTAGAGAATGATGAATAAATGCAAAAGCATATAAGGGATTATAAAAATAATAAGAATGGAGACACTCTTAATGAACTCTGTCTAATGAGGAAAGCTAAGGATGACAGAAAGGTATTGGTGGCTGTTATAAGTTATATTACTTTTGTTTTCTGTGAATCTTAAAACTGCTCAGACTATGCCTTAGAAGATTTGGTTACGTTTTTCCCTATTTTAACAATGGAGGTACTTGATCAGGAATGTATAGAGAACTTTTAAAATTACTCCACCCCACTCAGACAGTGCCTTAGGGGAAGATAAAGTTGCAAACTCCTGATTGACCAATGAAAAGTCCCTAACTCTTAACTTATAGTAAAGCTAGAACCTTAAGCTAGGTCTATTTTTAGATCTAATAGAAAAGGGTGCTAAATACCTATAAAGGTTAAATTAATCACTAAAAAGTCAAGCACCTTACAAAAGGCAAGCTTAACAAAAGAGGTGTGAAGTACTCGGTAGATTTTATCTAACCAGAGAATGTGAGAACCAAAGAAGATGAGAACTAAGAATGGGCAGTCCTGGGAAAAAGTGTCTACTGTGATTGGTAGATGTGAAAATTTAGGGGAGATGGCATAAGAGAAAATTTCTTTAAAAGGAGAAGTCAGTTTGGGCAATAAAATTTAGTTTGGAGTAGTTAGAGTTCGGAGTGGAATGGAGTTTTTTGAGATGATCTTGTGGTGAGTGATAAAAGACTGACTCGCTCTCCCTTAGGTTCCAGCCTAGGCCATTTTGGCCTAGCACCTTTTCCTCTCTCTCTCTCTCTCTCTCTCTCTCTCTCTCCCTCTACCTCTACCTCTCCCTCTCCCTCTCTCTCCGTCCCTCTCTCCCTCCCCCTCCCTCTCCCTCTTTAATTCCTTCATTTATATTAATTAAAAATCTCCATAAATCCCAACTGACTTGGGTATTTTCATATTTGGGAATTTCCCATGGTGACCACTTATTTTAGATTTTAAGTCAAAACACTAAAATTATCCTTACAGTTTGGCCAGAACCTTTACAGTTTTGGCAACCACGTTTTGGCGGTTACATTTCTCTGTCAATAAAGGTGATCTTTCCGTTGTAAAGAATAGAACTAAAATAGCTAGTAGATAATTCATTCTTAAGTTATTAGAGAACCAAGCTAAAGTTTATAATATTTAAAATTTATGAGGCTGGTTGTAGCTTAATAACTTTATTAAATCAAAAGTAGCAGTAGTAGTAGTGGTAGTAGTAAAGAGAAGTAAAAGTAGTAGGGAGGTAATGAGGTACTTAACCTTTCTAATCTATTATCGCCATTATGGGCTTCTAGCTAAACTCTGCCAAGGGTCCATTCTGCTCCACCACATACACGAGCTAAAGACCGAAACTTCCTCCTGGTCTCAACTTACAAGCTTTTTTCTCCACTCACTAACTCTCACATCTCAGGAACCAATCATAGTTTCTTAATTTGCCTGGGCTGCCTAGGGGAACAGTGCCTGTGGAATTGTTTCCTATCTTGTTAGTTACGTTGGTTCTTTTTCTGAGGCTCACCTATACCTGAATTTACTTGGGTATTTGACCACCAGGTCTCTGAAAGATGATCAGAAAAAGCTACATTGGAGAGAGAAATTCATTCTGACAATTTGAAGTGTTGAAACTCATCTGGCCCATTATAACCCTACAGTACTGAAAGTCCAGTCAGATGTGAATTCTGAACCACTGCCTATTATCATGACAAATGGGAGAGATGCTCTAGTAATGGAGAAAGGAAATGTTTGGATTTCTATGGTTAATGAATATCTAATAAGGAAGTAGCAATCAGAAAAAAGTCAACATTATCTTCAACAAGGTCTAATTTCTTTTATGACTGTGTTACTAGAGTGGTGGACCAAAGGAATGGTGTAGAAATAACCTATTTCAATTTTTGCAAAGCATTTGCTAAAATCTCATCCGGTTTTTGTATAGAAGACATGTAAGCCAAGTTAAACATGAAGAAATGTGATCTAGGTAATACTATAATTTGATGGATTCAGACTTGGCTGGCCAGGCATCATTAATAGTTTGTTGTTGGCTTGGAAGAAGTCTTTAATGGAATAACCTTTGGGGACCCGTGTTTGACCCTATGCTGTTTAAAATTTTTATCTATGAATTAGGTAAGAGCATTGATTACTTGATTATCAAATTTGTAGGTCATATAACATTGGGAGTGATAATGTAATACATGATAACAGTCTGATTCAAAATGATTTTGACAAGCTATTAGATTCAATAAGATGAAATATAATAGGAATATATGTAGAATCTTAAGGTTGGATTAAAAAAGTTAACTTCATTAAGTATGAGATGAGAGATTCGTTTTAGAAAAAGAAATGATCCTAAAACTAATGGAAATGAAAATTATTTTGTTAGTAGTAACCTTGAGTAACTAAATGTAACAACAAATATGTGTTTCTTTAAAGGTTCAAATATTTTAATTACATTAATTATAGATATTTTCTTTCCCTTTTTTAGTCGTATAATGTAATTTTATCTTCATTGATTGACATTCAATAATTAATTTATTAAATTATATTTTGTAGTGTAACAAACTATAATTTTATTCAACAGAATGTTTAGGGTCCATTAGTAGTCTTCAAATCTACTAGATCTCTCTGACATCTTAGCAGACTCGCAGATGCCAGTCATAGGTTACATTCTCTTGAAAATGAGGCATCCCACAGCTGTAGGTTGCCCTGGTCTCCTATAAATTTCATCCCTGGCCAAATGTTAAGTATATATAAAGGTTAACTAGCCAACCAGGTTATAGGGAGAGGGGATGTGCCTAATGTAATTCTTGAGAACATTGACCACTTTAAAGCTTTTAGACTGTTGACAAGCTGGGCCTCATTTTCTTCCTCTATAAAATGAAGATATTGGACTAAGTGCTCTCTATGTTACTTCCCAGTTCTAAAGTTCTAAAGGCCTGACAGATTAAGTCAGGCCATTTTGTGATCTCATTTGAGATAGTACAAAGTTGGATGGAGTATTTTGCCACTTTAAAAGATAGCAGGGAATCATGTTTTTAGGTGATCATAAATCTATAAAAGCTGATTTATATATTGAAATAGGTGCTTTCTTTAAAAGAAATACATTGGATGAAAAGTTGCTACCACCATCATTCAACATTTTGGTGCTTCACAGTGTACTTTTTTTTTCTAATCTTTTTTGGTTTTATAGGTTTTGTGTTAACTACATTTCAAAATATATCAGTCCTATCTTAGCAAGAGAGCCATCCCTATAACAGAATTATAGAGAGGAAAAATCAGTTATCACACCTAATGAATAAATATATCAACCAAGTCTGACAATATTTGCATCCTATAGTCCTTCACTTTAGTTAAGAGGGTAATGAGGTGCGTTTTCTTATCTCTTTAGGTGTGTAATAGTAATCATAACTAGAAGTTAAACTTTTTGTGCTTGTTATTTACATTTACATTGTAGTTGTGTATTTTTTTTCATTCTGTTTATTTTATCCTGCACTATAACTCTTCCCATCCTTCTCTGTGTTCTTCGTTTTAAGCATTTCTCAGAGTAATTTAATATTCCATTACATTTATGTATCAGAATTCACTTAGCTGTTCCCTAAACAATGAGTTTATTTTCATTACTTTTCTAAAAATATGCTGCTATAAGTGTTTTGATATTTATGGGTTGTTTTGTCTTTGACTTCCTTAGGGTATAGGTATAGTAGTGGAATCTTTGAGTCAAAGTGTCTAATATATTTTGTTAACTGTTTATGCACAATTACTAATGCTATCCAGAATGGTTGGACCACTTCACAGTAACACTGCCAAGGTTCTTGGTTTTTCATAGTGCCCCCCTAACATTGATTTTTCATCTTTTTGCCATTGCCTTTTAGTTGGTACGTGACTTAAAAACTACTGAATTGTTTAGATTTGCAATTGTATTATTGGTGATTTAGAAAAATATTCAATTAGATATCAGGAGTTTGCAGTTCTTTTGAGGACTTTGTAAAAAGCCATTGACCATTTAGCCATTAAATTGGCCGGGGGGGGGGGTGTTTTGATGCCTTTTGTTTTTACATAAATATTTTCTTCATGCAAACTGTTTCAGCAAGGTCAACCTAAGAAACTAAAATATTGGATTAACTTGGTCTACCTTCTTGTTTATTCACAGACTAGCAAAAACAATTCACAAATGTCCAGGATTAACCTGTTGAATTAGAGATTTTTCACCTCCCAATGACTTGACATGTAAGGTGGACATAATGAGAGCTTCAGGGGACCTTTGAGATTATTGTTTTCTAATTTAACTCCTAATAATTATAGCTGTTGAAAAAGTGCAATGGGCTGCAGGAGGTAGTGGGTTTCCTGTCACTGGAGGTCTTCAAGCAAAGGCTGAATGGCCACTTATCAGGTAGGTTGTAGAGTGGATTTTGCTCAGGTATGGGTTGGAGGTAGTTTCCTAGGTCCCTTCCAACTTTGAGATTTTGTGTTTCTTTGACTTAGTTTCAAGTCCCAGCTCTCACTTTACCATTATTTCTTACTTTACTGTTCCTTAACCTTTTGGATCCTCATTTTTCTCATCAATATCATGAACTTGATCTCTTAAAGACTACTTTTGACTCTAAATCAGTGAGCCTACAAATCATATGTTGTCTCTAAATCTCTTAGCTAACTGAATTCACTTTATTAAAGGAGAGAGGCAATTGCTTACTTATAATAATGCAGTTTTCTAACCCTTTTATCTCTTAGTTAAATTCTGTTGCTTGTTAAAGAGGTTTTAATGCTTTTAGGTTCCCTTTTCTTGCTTAGTAACATGTAAAATCTCAGACTTGTTCAGGGCAGATTTTTAGTTGTTTAAAATTACTATAATGTTTTTTAAAACTGAATAGTATCATTTCTTTGGGCCCTATCAGTATATGCTTTCATGTCTTTTTAAAACTAGAAACACAGAACAACATATGGTTGATCACATGGTTCGATGGGTATATGATTGGAGATGTTGACTTTGAATGATCACTTTATTGCAAATATTAGTGATATGGAAATAGGCTTTGAACAATGATACATGTAAAACCCAATGGAATTGCTTCTTGACTTAGGGAGGGGGGAAGGAAAGAACATGAATCATGTAGCCATGGGAAAATATTATAAATTAATTAAAATAAAAAAAGTAAAACTCCCCTCTATACATACGCACACACTCTCAGTTACCCACCATCATCCCATTCCACATATGTGATGATGTGAATCATTAAAGATGACTCAATATTTTGATTCTGAATTACAGTCTACATTATGAAGCATTATTTTGTAACTTTTGGTTTCTCAATTGTGGCTTTTTTGGGAGTTCTCTTGAATTAGATTGGGTCAAACAGACATATTTCCTGCTTCTTCGTTTGGTCAACTGTCAGGAAAATTGGTAGTTTAAATTTAAACAAAAAGTTAATTCATCACTTTATACCATAAGATTTGATCTTTGGAAGAGGAGGTGTCAGGTTAATAGTATATCTATCCCCCCCTTTTTTTTTAACCTTTTAAAACCCTTATCTTAGAATCTATACTTAGTATTGGTTCCAAGGCATAAGAATGTTAAGGGCTAGGTAATTAAGATTTAAGTTAATTTTCCTGGGTCATACAGCTAGGAATTGTCCGAGACCAGATTTGAACCTAGGACTTCCCACCTCCAGGCCTGTCTCTCTCTCCACTTACCTGAAAGAATTAGAAAATTGGATTATCACATGAAATTACCTTCTTTGGTTGTAGAGAATCCTTTCTTAATTTGAAAAAAATGGAAGTATTTTCCCCTCATTTAGGTCTTTGTTTTTACTCTGTTTTTTTCTGCTTGGTTGTACCTACCTACACAAAATGATGTGTCTGTACAAGAGAAAAAATTGTCTTTCCTTCCATAGACATCCATTCTCCACTCTATTTGATTATGGGCACCCCACCTAAACTTTCTGGACTTGTACATTCTTCAGAAACAAAATTGTGGCTTCCTTAGGCCTTTCTGGAGACTTTTCTGCTTATGTACCCCCACCCCCACCCCCCATCCCCTTTTTTTCTCTCTTGTTTCCTTACAAAAGATAGTCTGGAACTTTTAGTTGAAATAACCTTTCAAATAGAAGCCATTAATTCCTAGATTTGAAATGGTTAAAAAGAAAACTACTTTCTCTAGTTAAAACAAAAAAAATGATGCTTATTCTGTTTCTGATAGGTTTTAAGCTCACATTTCAAATAAGAAATATGTAATTTTCCATAAATATTCTCATATATTGCCTTCAAATATACTTTAGCTTTCTTCCCTCCTGCTAATAGACATATCTTGGACTGAACTCTGTCCTTATGTTCTTTAGTATTTTAAGCAAATGAAATTAAAGTTTTGTTACCAGTGTTCCAGTTAAATAACTGTTGATTTATTTGATTGAAGTATAGTACTAATAATGTTAACAAGCCTCTGTTATTTTAAACGAATTATCAGCTTTATGCCTTTTAGGAATTGTATGGGAGAAGAATGATCATACAGTTTATATATTATATATCATTGATGTTTTCTTGCACCTTGGGAAAAGATCTGGCCATATCACTCCATTACTTAATATACTTCAGGGGCTTCCTTTTAGCTTTAAGATCAAATAAAACTCATCTGCTCTTAGAATCTCTAGTTTTTGTTTAAGCTTTAGCTCTTCTTTTCCATGAAGACCTTTCTGATCACCTCTCTACCAACCCTATCTAGCCTTTCCTATCAAATTAACTTGATTCTGTTTTCTACATTATTGTGTGTGTGTGTGTGTGTGTGTGTGTGTGTGTGTGTGTGTGTGTGTGTGTGTGTGTATGTGTGTGTGTTCTCAGAGTATAACCACCTTTGTGGTAGGCACTATTTCACTTTTGCTTTATATCTCCACCACTTAACACAATGCCTAATACATAGTAGCAACTAATAAATGCTTGTTATCTGACAGTAAATGCTTAATAAAGAATTTTAATATTTATGAAATGTAAAACATAACACCTTGTAATTCTGCTATTCACAAAATTAATATCAAAATGAGAACAGATTTCTATTTAAAACCTACTAAAGTAGCTGATTTATGGGGAGTATACTCAGAAATAAGCAGAAAACGTTAGGTTTTATTTAATGACTACAGAATGATATAATCTTTTAAAATAAAATTGCACTCTTGTTCTCTTCTGCTTAAGGCAAAATGAATTAACAGATTTACTACTTAAATGATTATTCAACGTTATTTGATTCTCACCCTTTGAGGTTCACTCAGTCCATATTTAACTTTTCAATTAAAATTCTGGGAAACTATCTCACGACCTTCAGGACACTCTTTTCTCCTTCATTGAGTTTAAATTGACATTTACTTTATCTCAGTCCTCTTTATGAACTCTGAAATGCCTTTATCTGATCACAGTCTGTTGGCATTCCACCTTTGTCTTCCTTCCTGCCTTAAACTTGTTCTTCATCCACAGTAACCTCTAATCCCTTTCCCTCTTTTTTAAGCTGTCATCCCTGTATTCACTATACTCTCCACCCTTCTTCATCTTGACCTCTTGGTGAACCATTTGAACTACACTGTCCCCTCTTGTCTCTTTATCCCTTATATTGCTGATCTTAACCTGCTAACCCACGACCTCAACTCCACCCCATCCCCACCTCCAATCCACTGCCTTTGAACATGCTACTGAACAAAGCTGTAGGAATTTATAAAACTGGTGCTGACTGGGTCCACTGAATATTGGTATTATATGACTTCAGCTAAGTTCTTGTTGCTGCCAGGCAATTCATCTCTCCTCATACCTTTAGGGCTCTCTTTCCCCTTGCCCTCTTCGCTAATAACCTTTTCCCATATTTTCATGAAAAAATTGACACTATTCACTTAGAACTGAATTTCCCCATCTCATCTATCATTCAGATTCCTTCTGCCACTTTCCTTTACTCCATCCCACATGAAGAGATGAACATTTTCTTTGCCAAAGTGTACTCTCTACTTGCACAAGTTACATCACATGTTCTAGCTCTAATCTAAAGACTGCTGCCACTGTTATCCTAAACCTCTCTTTGTCTATTAGCTCTTCCTTTTTACAAACATTCCTGTTTACCCCATCCTCAAAAAAATTCAATTGATCCATCTATCTCTACTAATTCTATCTTATATTCCTCCTGACTTTTGTGGTTACATTCCTTGAGAAAGCTGTGTACAATCAGTATCTCCATTTCACTTTTTTTCTTAACTTTCATTTGTCTAGTTTTCAGACATCCAACTAAAATTGCTCTCTTCGAAGTTACAAATTCTCTTTTTAACTGTCTAGCCTTAATGGCCATTTCTTAATCTTTATCTTTCTTGACCTCTGCAACTTTTGCTGCTGTCAGTCTCTCCCCTGTTTTCTCCTTCTTTTTCTTTTTAAAATAACCCTTACCTTCCATCTTGGAGTCAATACTGTGTATTGGCTCCAAGGCAGAAGAGCGGTAAGGGCTAGGCAATGACTTGCCCAGGGTCACACAGCAGGGAAGTGTCCGAGGCCAGATTTGTACCCAGGACCTCCCATCTCTAGGTCTGGCTATCAATCCACTGAGCTACCCACACCCTGCCCCTGCCCCTCCCCCCCCCCCTTTCTTCTTAATAGGTCTTTTGTGTTCTCTGCTGGTTCTCCTACCCAGGACTTCCTCTTTGTTTTCTTTATTAGATTTTCATCTATATCATGCCTGCTCACTGTGGGGTATCCCCTAGGTTTCTGTCCTGGACCCTCTTCTCCCTCTATGCTATTTCACTTAAGTAATTTCTTCAGCTCCGGTGGTTTCATTTATTATCTGCTTATCCAGCCTTAACCTATCTCTTGACTTAAAGTCTTGCATTTCTGACTAATTATTAAGCATCTCAAACTAAATGTCTTGTAGACATCTTAAATTCAACATGTTCAAAACTAAAACTATCTTTCTTCCCAACCCTCCCAAGCTTCCCTATTATTGTGGAAAGCATCACCATCCTCCCTGTCACCCAGGCTCCCAACCTAGATATCCTCAACTGTTTTCACCCTTTTACCCCCAATCTAATCTGTTGCCAAGGCTTGTTGATTTTACTTTTATATACATATAAATTTTATTTTATTACGTATGCCTCCTCTGATACTACTACTATCTTGGTGCGGGTTTTTATCATCTTACTTCTGGACTATTGTAATCTCTATGTAGAGTCTTCCCTATCTCCTTTGAGGTAAAATTTTTAAAGCTCTTTATAACTTGATTCCCCTTCCCACAGTTGTCTTACACCCCACCCCCACCCCCCAACAATTCAGTCTGCTGACATTGACATCCTTGCTGATTGTCACACAAGACACGCTTTAAATTTGTATATTTTCATTTACTAGCTCTCATTTGTCATTCTCTCTGACTTTGCTTTCTGCCTTCCATCAAATCCTTGCTAAAATGTAAACTTTTCTGATTTCTTTTCGTTCTAGAGCCTTGCGTCTGTTGATTATTTCCCATTTTCCTGTATATGGTTTGTATGTATTTGTTTGCATATTGCCTTCCCTATTTGATTATGAGCTTTAAGAAGGCAAGGACTTTCATTTTTTGTGTGTCTACAGTGTTTAGTAGGCACTTAATACTTATTTATTGGCTGATATCACTAATTAACATTTTTTCATTGTAAAAAATTACATTACTTTTGTCAGTTGATATAAGCAATGTTCATCTGGTTAAGCAAATCAGCAAGCAGCTTATTAAATAATTGCCTGCTGTGGACTCAGCTCCTTACTAAATGCTGGAAATAAAAACAAAAGTTGTGAATAATCCCTCCCCTCGGGGAATTTGTGTTAAAATAGAAAGTGGCAACATGTACATAAATATATGTCATACAGAATGGGTGCATTTTTGTATGTTGCTTTTGTAAAAGAGACTTCTTAGCATGTGACAGTATCAGGAAAGCCAGCCTTCATGTAGAAATTGAAACTTGAGCTGAGTCAGAAAGGAAAACAGGGAATTCAAGAGATTTTAGTGAGGAGGGAGAACATTCCAAGCATGAGAAACAGGCAGTAAAAAGGTTTGGAGATTGTGTGCTCTGAATGAAACATGTTAGGTCAATATGGCCAGACAGTAGGCTCTTTCTCAAGATCATTATGTGAAGTGGAATAATTTGTAACAAGACTGGAAAGGCAGGAAGAATTGAGGTTGTGAATAGCCTTTAGTGTCAAAGTAATTTAATTTTGATCCTAGAGTTGTTAATGGTGGCTATTGATGAGTTTATTAATTAGGGGAGTGATATTATACCTGTGCTGTAAGAAAATCACTTTTTACAGTTATGTGGAATATAGATTGTAATAGGCTAGGACATTGGACAAGGAGACCAAATAGGAAGCTATTGCAGTAGTCTAGGCAAAGAGATGAATAATAAGGATTTGATTCAAGAAGTGTATGTCTTAGTGATAAATGTGAGAGTTAAATCAAACTAGACCAAAGTCTGATGAGAGAGTTAAGAGTTGAGGGTTGACAGTGAGGTTTTAAAACAGGAAGAATGATGATCCCTTTAACTCTAGAGGGAAGTTCAGTTGAGTGGTGGGTTTGGGGGAAAAGATAAGGAGTTGAATGTGTTGAGTTCTGGTTGCTAAAAGGTAATGCAGTTTGAAATGGCTCTTAGGCACTTGGTGATTGTAGAACTGGAGTATAGGAGAGAGAGAGAGAGAAGTGGAAGGATCACCTCTTCATTAATGACTAGAGGAAGTAGTAGAGGATAATGTCAAAGGGTTTTGAGATGTTGAGAAAGGGAGAAAAGGTAGTTTGTGTTGGATAACTTCTTGATTAAGTATAATAGCTTCTCAACTGAAATTGGGCTGGGTCTGCTTAAGGGAAAAGAATTTTTCAAAACACTTGTAACAGGTTGAAATTTAATTAGGAAGGAGTAAAAAGATTATGCATTGAGATAGCATAGTTGTAGTGGACTATTTAGTTTAGCAGCATGTGTGAGTAAGAGTGGAAAACTGCTGTGCCTAGGTCCTGAGAAAGTAAGAAAGTAAATAAGACATGGTATTGATAATAAAGAGTAATATTTTCCAACATAAGGAACCATGATCTGTATAAATATATTATACTCTGAACTTGATAGGGACACATCATTTAACATTTTTAAATAATTTAAGAGTATATCTGGAGATTTAAAAGTTTTCTTTGGGGTATTTGTTTACAGCATTTTTACACCTAGTTTTTGAATCTTTCTATTTGATTTTTTTATTTAGCCAAATAGCAAAATATTCATATTATTTGAGCTTATATAACCTAACTATATTAGTGAAATGAATTCTAGATTTCCAGTAATAGATATTCTGAAATTTTGCATGTAATGTGACTATAAACCCCTGAAAAATTTGTAAATGAATAAAGCATGTAAGGTCTTATACTGTGCAAAACACTGGGCATATAACTCAATATTATTTTTAGTTAGGATGGAGACTAGCATAGTGTCCCTTCCCTTCAGACCACTTCCTAAACCATTCTGGAAAATGAAAACCTCTAGCTTTAAAGATCTCCAGAGAAGGCCTCTTCTGTGACTGGCCATTCTTGTATTTAAAAAACAAAAAACAAAACCCATCCTGTTGGAGATTTAATTTCTTTAACCTAGATCTCTTTTTTGTCCTGGTTCTCACCTTTGATAGAGTTAGAGCCACCTTCTATAATTTCATTTGATGTTTAAGTTTATCATCAACCTTTCCAAACTTTTTTTTTTTACTTCTTACTATAACAAGCTGAATTTGTGGAGTTAAAATTTCTTGTTCTTAATATTTAAAGTGATATTGATATTAAATGTTACTTCAAGTAGCCTAAAGTTTATCATCTGGGGAGTATGGTCTGTAGTGAAAGGAGCACTGAATTAAGTCCAAAAAAAAGGGGCTCAAATTAGATTTGCCAGTAGCTGAATTAATTTAATTTTGGGGTCATTGTTTCTTCATGTGTAAAATGGGAAGATACTTGAATAGGTGATCTCTAAAGATTTCTAGTATTTTTCCTTTCAAATTTTATCCCTTTTTGATTAAAATTGTCCTATCCTTACCAGAATAAAACTTTATTCTTGCCTTTTTGGTTTGCTCAGTTGCATTATATATGTAACTCCCAAGAATACCAACTAATTATATTGTATATGTTTTCTTTGAATCTCCAGCAAAAAGTCATTTTTGAAATTTCTTTTTAAATCTGAACTTTGTAGATATCAGGAAACAAAGTAAATTTTTTTATGAAAAATACCTCATCTAATGCTTCTATCAAATATTTCTGTAGGATTGGTGGGTTTTGTTTTATTCATAGGAGATGGAAGAATCAGATGTCTTAAAATTTTTCTCTTAAGTCAGCTTATCAGCTTTAAGAAATTAACCATTGGTTATATTTACAAGTTTTAAGTGCTAGAAGAAAATACATTTGATTATAGTTATCTCTTTATCTTAAATGCAGGCAATGGATCATCTGGAGTCCTTTATTGCAGAATGTGACAGAAGAACTGAACTTGCTAAGAAGCGACTGGCTGAAACACAGGAAGAGATCAGTGCTGAGGTTTCTGCCAAGGTATCATTTAATTAAGTGTTTAATTAAGTTCTTTCATTCCTATTAACAGAGCTTTGGAATTTTACATTTAAAAACATTGCTTGTTTAAAGCATTCTCTAAAGAACAGCAATCTGGAATGTGTAGCATTCATGAAGACTAACTCCCACTTTATCACTAATAATAATTAAGGTTCCCCCATAATAATTAAGGTCCTTCAAGGTATATATATCTGTTGATGTTTCTTAAGCACTGAAGTAAATTGCAGACACAACACTAATTATTAGGGAATGTAATTGACCAGTCTGCCATGTAAAAATCCTGTAGACTAAAGCCTTAAATATACTCCATTTAACTACTTTGTACCATCTGTAAATTTAACAGGGAAGTAAAAATGGAAACCTATAAGTTAGTTGAAATAAGTGAACTAGAAGGGATAACCCCTTTTTACTAGATTTTTATTGTGGGTTCATTCCAATTTCTCAGGCTAATGGAAGAGGAAGGAAAGATTTTTCATCTTCTGGATATTTTTTATCCATGCTATACACTTCTTAGTAGTGAGTACTGATTATAACTAGGAAATGACCCCTATCATAGTATTCTTGTACTCAGGAAAAAACCTTAGAATGATTTGTTGATGGTTGTTGAGTTCACGATTAAAATTAACAGCTTGAGCCTTGTTGTGGTCCCCTAGACGTTAGAATAGCAACTGAAAGTATGTGGGTATTAGTGAGTGTGCATATTGTTACAGCATGATATAAACTAACCAAAATAATAGAATTGCTTTAAGTAAGGCTCAGAAACCAGCAAAAGAACAACCAAGATTCCAGAAGATTCCAGAACCCTGGGTCTTGCCTTGATGTGCTCTTTGAGGTTTGAATCAGTTGGCCATACAAGAAGGAAGGAGGGAGGGACACCTTACTCTGTTAGTAGTATTACTGTTTTAATTTTGATATGGAGGGGCTGGAGGGGGAGTAGGGAAACAGACTTTGCCAGGTTGAAAATCTTCATGGTGGTATATTAAATGTTTCCATTGTGGGGTTAGGGAGAACAGCCATATGATGTATGTTGCCAGTTCTGTAAGGTAAGGCAGAAAGGTGAGTGTGAGATTCAGCAAAATATAGTTTTCATGGGGCTTCTTTTTTTATGGAAAGTTAAGAGTTGAAAGAGATCCTAGAAATTTACTTCAGCTTCTCCTTTTTTTTTAACAAATGGGAAAACTGCCAAGAAGGGGAAGTGACTTGTCTTAAAAGAGAAAGGAAATGTTACTTAAATTTCTTATTAAAGAACCTTTAGCAACAGAAGCTTTTTATGTAATGAATCAGTAGCAGTGCCAGAATTACAACCCAGTTCTCACAGTTACTCATTAAATATATGTATCTATAAATATATAAAATTTATGCCTTTTGATTTTGTATTGCAATCATTTCTAAATATATCCTTCCTCCAACTAGAGAAGAGTTGATAAAATGCATCTTTCTCCCCTTATAGCAAAGGTGGAAGACCATGGATATGGAATATTGATCATACTTCCAGAAGCATATATTGACATGTCAGTTGGTTTTGTTTGGTTTTTTTCCTTTTCTGATCTGTTACCACAAGATCAAGGATACCAGCCATTTTGCAAAACCACCCAAAATATCACCTGTTTCTGGTAATATGATCCATGGTTCTCCACCCCTGCAGAAAGGAGAAAGGGAAATACTTTCTCAACTCTTCTCTAGGGCCCCATTATATAGAGATCTTTCATTTTGGTCTTTGCATTTTCATTGCTATATTAGGTTTATTGTTTCTTTATCAGATGTGCCTAATTTTTCATTTGTTTCTCTATATTACTGCCATCATTTCTTACTCGGTGATATGCCATTATTCATTGTTTAGATATTTTTCAGTTGATGTTTGTTTCCAATTCTTCTCTATTATAGAAAATGCTACAAGAAGTGTTAATGGCATACAAGACCTTTTCTGTTTTTGATCTCTTTGGAATCATGCCAATATAGAAGAGCACTCTGGTTTGAGGGATAAGAACATTTCAGTCATATTTAGGATAGTTTCAAATTGCTTTCCAAAATATGGCTCCACCAATAATATACATCATTGTGCCTATCTTACCATACCACAGTCACTTCTTGAAATTTTGCTGATCTTAAATTAGTTGAAGAGTGCCATCAGAGCAGCTAGGTGGTGTAGTGAATCAAACACTAGACCTGGAGTCAGGAAAACCTGAGTTCAAATGTGGCCTTAGACACTTATATGGGTAAATCACTTAACCCTTTTTGCTTCAGTTTTCTCATCTATAAAATGAACTAGAGAAGTGTGACAAGGAAATGACTTTAAAAGAGTGATATATATTAATTTAAGGTCGCCAAGGAATTCAGCTATGTAATTCCTAAATGAAAACTCATGTCAGCAGTCAACCTTTTATGGAGTTTTTAATTACAAACAAGAGGAAGAAAGGTGAGAGAGAGAGAGAGACAGAGACAGAGACTCCAGCCTCCTTCAGAGCAAGCCCTCCTCTCAGACCTCTCCAGGAGCTCTCCCTCCAGGACCTCTCTCCTCTCAGACTCCTTCAGAGCACAACCTCTCAGAACAAAACCTGTGCCAATGGTGGCTCTAGCTTCACCCAGGACCGCCCAGAGGTCTGCCCCTTTGCACTTGTCTGTTGAAGGTCATATTCTCAAATAATTAAATCTTGATCCTTGCTGCAGCCCTTCCTAAATCCTTTTACTCTGATTAGGGTGGAGATTGTAGTTTCAAGACCTGGTTCTGTCATTCCAAGTAGCTCTATTGTATCAATTCTAAAATCAATCATGACTCAAAGAACTTCCTGTTCTCTGCTTAAGCATAGGTCAAAGCCCTTTCCATTGTTTAGCAAAAGGTTTCTGTCCTAAAGTAGTCTTAGGTAGGGAGGAAAAGGATCCTCCCACCCCAAGGGGGTTCACATTCCAATAGAGTTCTTACCATCAGTAGGAAATTTTTTCCAGTATGAGATTTCCTAATGGGGAAATTTCCAACATTCATAAGTCTAAGAAATTTTAAGGTTTACAGAAGGAAATGGCAAACCACTCCATTATCTTTGCCCGGAAAATCCAAATGGAGTCACAAAGAATTGGATACGACTGAAAAACTTAACAACAAACCAAGGAATTATCTGGGGAGAGAGCTCTGGTTAAACTAGTCAGTTGAACTTGTGGATCTACTTCTTACAAATTTGTTTGATAAACATTTTACAGTGTAGTTGCCTAATTGTAATTTGGGGACATGCTGTAATGGGCAAAGAACTAATGGCAAAGTCAGGGCTACTTGGATTTATTTTTGTCCTTCCTCTGACACATTCTAACAATGGCAGAGTCAGGTAATCTCTTGGAACCCATAGACAACTATCTTAATTGTAATTTGCAGTATAGTTGACAAATCTACATTGCTAGAGGGAAATACCTATTGAAATCGCAGCTGAGGGCAAAAAAAAATGAGCATTTGCCATGTTTTTTTAACTTTCCCTTTCTAATCATGATGATAGACTATGTCTTTTGTCTTAGGACTAGCTTAGCAAAATTCATTTCCATTTGGCCAAGGCATGATTAAATTTTTGGTTACACACATTCTTGAACACTACTTACTCTAAGTTGCATTGAATGAAGTATAGCGGATAAAATTCTGGTGAAAATCAGATTCTTGAACTTACAATGTGTTTTAATTATACCCTGAGATAAATATCATGTCTCTGACTGTTGCCATTCTAGGACTCTCCAGCTTGTCAAAATAATCTAAAGAAGCAAAAGGAAATTGTGATGTAGAAAGACCTCTGAATTTAGTTAGGAACTATTCAATTCCTGGATCATTACTTTGTGTGATCTTGAATATAAACCTTCCAGTTATTAATGGTAAAATTGAATTATCTGAATATTTTAAACCATTTCTCAATTGTTAAAAATATAGTAGGCCTAATTCTTTGTCTTTGAGGAAGAATCATGGTTAATGAGAATTTTTCAACAGAAAAAAAGTGTTTCTTTCCAACAGTAAAGAATCATTTTCAGCAGAAATTGCCTATAATTAGTTTTAATTTAAATTTCAGGTCTCCTTGTCTTGCTGTTGTATCATCTCTAAGGCTAGAGTTATGTCCAAAGTAGGAACCATTGAAAATCTGCATTGTGTAATGGTGATGCAGATTTCATTGTGTGTGTGCACTAGATCAAAGAATGTTAGAACTGGAAGGAAGTTTAGAGCTCCTGTATTCCAGCTTTAATCAAGACCTTAGTGATCACCTAGCTATTTTACAGGTGAAGAAACTAGAGCTCGGGGATAGTTCGCTTGCTCAACATTACATAGCCATTTTGACTAATCCACAACTTTTGTGACACACCCCCACACCCAGTCATAGATCCTTTTTACTGTACTGACTTTTCTTTTTTTGCATTAGTGGTTTTTTGTCTTGGAATAGACAGAGGATTAAATGATGCTGAGATAAAACTACTGAACAATCTGTGATCATAACATGTTGCAGAAAACCAGTGGGTATTTTTATATGTTTTAACCCTAGAAAGATTATTCTTTTTGACAGTTTACTACTAGTGAGAATTAGAATAAGCTTGAGCTATGACAAGATGACAAGAGCCATGACAAAGTTGAGTTTTACCTGTAAAGCAGGTGTTGTGAACCACCTTAAGACTAAATTGGGAATAGCAGAAAAAACCTTTGAATATACTTGAAATTCAAAACTTCAATAAGAAAGAAAAAGATCACATTCTTAAAATACAGGATGTAAATAAACCACAGTGTAGCTCTTGGAATTCTTCCATATGACCTGTATTCTTTGAAAATACATTTCTGAAACATAATAGGAATGTTAGAAGAGGTTTTCAGACTTGTGTTCACAATTCTTCTTTTCTCCTGTAGGCAGAAAAAGTACATGAATTGAATGAAGAAATTGGAAAACTGCTTGCTAAAGCTGAACAGCTGGGAGCTGAAGGAAATGTGGATGAATCCCAGAAGATTCTTATGGAAGTGGAGAAAGTTCGAGCAAAGAAAAAAGAAGCTGAGGTTTGTTAAGAAGTTCTAATAGACATGTTTTGTATGACTGCACATTTTATAACCTTTATCAAATTGCTTACCAACTTAGGGAAAAGAGGGAAGGAGAAAATATGAAATTAAAATTTTCAAAAACAAGTGTTAAAAGATTTTTTCATGTAATTGGGGAAAAAACCATTTTTGATGGAAGTTCCAATATTTTCATAAGGGCTTAATGGGATCTCAAAAAAAATTAGGACTTGCCTGAGGAAACATGACTATTAAAAAGGTCAAGCTAAGATTCAGATACAAGCCTCCTGATTACTAGTTATACTTTCCATTATACCATCCTACCATTGATGCAAGGTACTCATTTAAATAACAATGATAGACTGAAGTAATTTGACATGGTAGGCAGAAAAAGCTAATGCCATCCTAGTCTACATTGTTAGCTATATATAGCATGAGGACAATTAGTGTTTTCCTTTTGCCAGACCATATCTAGAATATTGCATATAGTTCTGAATGGAAGCCTTGTCATTGAAAGACCATTGCTGAGCTGGAGTGGATTCTGTGTGTGGTGTAATAATGATAAGGATCACCATGTTATATTAAAAAGTGGCATTGAAGGAACTGGAATTGATTAGCCTAAAGAAAAGAGAGACTTGGAGTAGGGAGGGAAATATGTCTAAAAATATTCAAAAATCTTTTCAACAGAAGAGAAATTCAACTTGTTCTATTTAGCCCTAGAGGGAAGCTCCAGAATCATTGAGTAGAGATTATAGAAAGACAAATATGATTTGCTCAAGGTGACACAATAAGTGAAAGTGGTCATATTCTTGGCCACTTTGAGCTTCCTTAATGTGAAAATTGGAAACTTTTGTATTGCTTATAGTTCAATTAAGCAAATGTTTGCTGTTCATCTACTTTGCCCTAAATTCTTCAGGGATTTTTCTTTATAAAGTCTTAAAGAAATGTATTTTTGGTCTTAGACAGCCTTTTTCAAATGCTATGGGGATCAAGTATTAGAATTTCTGGTGACTAATTGGTTCTCGTTTTTTTCTGGTAGAAATGACTTGAAGAAGAAAGTGATTGGCACCAAGTTGCTGATCATGTAGGCAGTAACTTGGTGCCGGTAATTCTACCAGCCAGTCTAGGATACATAGGAGTTTAGTGAATAGTCAGGTATCATTCACTTATATAAAGAGAGATGGCATTTCATATTTCTGATCCTGAGGAACTTACTACAGTAAGAAGGATAAAGATAAGTATATAGAAGTCCTTTAGATCATATATAAAGTATCATAGCCCTTCATGGAAGGGAGAGCTCACAGTTACATTCACATGACAGTACAGAGTCTTCTCAAAGGAAATGACATTTGGGTGTAGCCTGTCCAGAATTTTGCTTAGAAAGATTATTAACGTTGTTGATTGGATTTGTATATGGAGCAGAGAAATAATAGGAAGGGACTATCCAGAAACTTCTGTCAATACCCTATTATTGTAGTTTAGGTGAGAGATAATGACTATTTGAACTAGGATGTTGGCAGTGGGAACAGAAAGGAGAGGAGAGGAGAGAAATCAGCTATTCTTGGCAAAGTATTGACTGAGATTTTTCCCTTGATTTTTATATCAAAAGATAATTGAAATTCAAGGATTGATGGTACAAGGAACAGAATAAAGGAGTGTTCGGGAATTTGGTTGAAAAGATACCAAGTTTACTTATGGATGTATTGACTTTGAACTATTGGTGAAACATTTGGGTGAAGATTTCCAACAGGAAATTGAGATGCATAACTCTAAGGAGCTCGTAGAATATTAAAGGGATCACTCAGTAACAAGTTCAGACCTGGGTTTAGAATTTGAGATGTGGAAGATGAAAGGAAGAGAGCACATAGAAATAATTGCCAGAAGGTATCAAGCTGGATAGAGGAGAACCAAATAAGTTCAGAATGAAGTGATGGTCAGAGAACTGAATAGGAAGAATATCAAGAATTAGGAAGTCAAGATGCAGATGACAAAGTTCAATTTCAGTAAGAGAGGGGGTAATTTAAGAATTTGAAATCTTAAAAATCAATCTTCCCCTCCTCCCCCTAGGAAGAATATAGAAATTCTATGCCAGCATCCAGTTTCCAGCAGCAGAAACTACGGGTCTGTGAGGTGTGCTCTGCGTACCTTGGTCTCCATGATAATGATCGTCGTCTTGCAGATCACTTCGGGGGCAAATTACACTTGGGGTTTATTCAGATTCGTGAGAAACTGGATCAGTTGAGGGTAAGTTAAGAGTAGGGTTTTTTTTCCCCCCTTTTAGTTCCTTTGGGAGTGTGTTTGGTTTCATTAGAGCCAAAGCATAAAAATGAAACCTTGACTGTCAGTTCTCTGTAACAGATTGCTTCAGATTTTATGTTGAAACAGATAGCTTTTAACATTATTCTTCTTTTTAAGCTAAACCTTTTCATGTTGGGATCTAAAACATTTTTAAACTTAGTAAGTTCTTTATATAAAAGTGGGGTTAAATACTTTTAATGATTTATATAGTGTTTTACAACTTACAAGGTATTTTACATGTGCTCTTGTTTGATCTTTGAAGAGCAACACTCTAAGGTAAGTAGTTCCTATGTTATCTCCTTTTTGTAACGACCAAACAGAATCAGGTCACACAGCTAGTAAATAGAACCCAGACCATAACTAATGAGGATCTTCCTGACTGCGAGACCACTGTTTCTTTGTTTTTCCTCATTATGCCACACTTTCTTTATTCTTTTCTTTAATATACTTTACTTGAAATTTGTGTTTTTTAAAGTATCTTAGCTATTGAGTGTAAGGACTGTTCACTTTTAGTTTTGTAGGAGCAACTTTGCAGTCTATGAATACTGGCATATCATGGCACCTCTGGCTCCTTCCTAACTCTTCCTCCTATTTTTGGTTTCTAAGGCACAGAAATAGACTTTTTGGTCAGAGAATGCCTGTGAAGCGACTGTTTACCCCACCTGTTGTCATATTGACATATTGAGGCCACAGCCTTTCTGTCCCACTTCAGCGGATCACCCGAGGCCTGACCGGTTCAGTCTGCTTGGAAAGTAGGACAGGAAGAAAATAAAGGGTAGACTCTTTTTACTCGAGTTAAATTAAGCAAAGCTCTGGTTAATGAGTTTCTGGTAATGGATTCTCTTAGAATAAAATTCCTACCATTTTTGTGTTTACTGGTAGCTTTATATAGCCTGTCATCGTATCTTGGATTAGTTCACAGCCACACTTTAAATGGTTTTCTCTTTGCTTAAAGCTGACAGTTTTTCGTATGGTGGTTGTCCTGGGAACTCATCTTTAGCATGCTCCTTGGTGGGCACATTATTGACAAGAGTTTGCAGGCAACTAAGCACCAGAGAATTTCACTTGACAGCTACAAAAGGAAGGTATAGAATCCTCTCATCTAAGAAATTGGGTTGATTTAGGAGTGTTATCACTTTGAAGCAATGCCAATCAGTGAGCATTGATAACATCCCTATTATGTGCCAGGCACTGTGTGAAGCACTGAAATGTTATGAATTACATGATGGAAAATTTTTGCTACTTCTGGAGTGTGATGAAACCTGTAAGTACTTGTTTGTTGGATTGCATTTTGTCATCATGAATTTGTGATGTATGCCTAGAGAAATTGACTTCTCTATGACCCTTTCTTAGTCTTTTACTTGGCAGAATGAAGATCCCTCAAAATTTCTTAAATTCTTATAAAGTTGTTCTCTTAGAAGGTTTTTGTCTTTTAAAATTTCACCCTATTTAAATCTTAAAAGTGTTTTTGCTTTTAGAAAACAGTGGCAGAAAAACAAGAGAAAAGAAATCAAGATCGTTTGAGGAGGAGAGAAGAGAGAGAACGAGAAGAAAGGATGGGTCGAAGGTGAATGTTAGCAGTCACACTTAAGGGAAATTAAATGGCACATGAGCTAATTCAGAAAAACTTGCAGTTTTAAAAGCTTTGCAGAAAACATGAGGGAGATTTTGCAAATTTAATAAAGCTGAAATTTAGCATATTCCTAGGCACTGGGGATCCAATGAAAACATTCTAGAGCTTATAATCAAATATGGAGGACACGAATAGGTATGACATAAGGTAAAGTGAGATAAAAGCAATAGAAAGATTTCTTTCTGGTGAACAAATCACACAGGATCCAAGATTCAGAACTAGAAAGAACCTTAGCGGTCATCAAGTTCGTGTCCCTTCATTTTACTGATAAAGGCCAGAGAAATTATGACTTGCTCAAAAGGTCAGATAGCTAGTAGATAGTAAATGACAAATGGGATCTAATCCTAGATTTCATACCCTTTGTATTATACCATTGCTGCTTTTAAGATTAGGAAAGACTTCATAGAAGAGCTAGATTTTGAAGGGAGAGAAGACTCTTAAATGATGGAAATGAGGAGAGAGGGTGATCCAGGCTTGTGGAGTATGAATTTAAAAAGGCAAAGGCCAGGAAAAGTTGAGGGAACAGTTGTCTAGAAAATAAAATGCTTAAGGGGGAGTAATGAGTGAAAGTTAGCTATAATTTGAAGTCATCCATCAGAAACTAAGCCCAGAACAAATTTTGAAGCAACAAAATAGTGTTTAACTATTAGTTTAAAATAGATTTTATCCTATATCTAGTCTGTCTGCATGTTTTATCTCCAGAGGAAGTGATAAAAATTGTTGTTCTAGGACAGTGATAGTGAACCTCTTAGATTGAGTACCCAGACTGTATCCTCATGCTGCATGCATGTGAGCAACCCCCTTAGCACAGGCAGGTGATTTGAAAAATGTCCTCAGGTGTGGTAGAAAGGGGGAAGGAAGCAGCGCCCCCCCCCCCCCCCCACACACACACATGTGCTGTAGATTCACCAACATGGTTCTAGGATTAACAAAACAAAAAACAGGTTTGTAAAGTTGAGGTGTAGTTAGTGTGGTATCATTTAATCTATAATTGGTAGTGTTGGCTTTTAGGGATCCATAGTTATTTTAGGATGTAATTACCTTACTATAATTTTCTTTATGGAGTTATGGTATAGTTCTTATAAGCCCCAAAATATATTATTATAATGTGTTATGTCAGAAGTTTTGGCTCCTGTATTTCTAGCTGTGTAACTGGATAAGTCAAAAGCCATTTGTAAAACCAGAAACTCCATAGAAATGTGAATTGTTCAGCTATTTAGTTCTGTAGTAGTAGTCAAGAATGTGTAGTAGCTGTGGAAAATTCAGTGTTTGCGATTTTTTTCTTCCTTTTTAGGTCTGGATCAAGAACTAGAGATCGAAGAAGGTAGGTGTGTTCTGTATGTATGATTGGAAAAAAATGTTCTCCCTGTTGTGAATGAAGGAAAGGGGGAAAACAAGGATGGTAGTAACATAATAATAGAATAATAGGGGAAACTAGTCATATAGTGATGAGGAGGAGGGATAGGGATAGAAGCCTAGGTAATAAGAAGAAGGACACACTTTACTACTGTCTGGTATTCTATTTTCTACTGCAAATAATAAAGTGAGAAATCATACAAATATGTTCTATTCTGAACCTTTCAACTTAAAGTTTTAACCAGTCTCCATCTTATAAGCTGGTTTAGAGAATATGTAGAATTTGATAATTAGGAAAAGAGGAAAATCAGACCCAAATAAAAATGACAAATTGGGTCAGATTGGCAGAATTCAGAGAAGTTACTAAAAGGTGGTAATACAAGGACAGGGTAACCCTAGTGCAAATATCAATAATATGGAAATAGGTCTTGATCAATGACACATGTAAAACCCAGTGGAATTGCTTATTGGCTATGGGAGGGGGCTAGGGGAAGGGGAGGGAAAGAACATGAATCTTGGTAAATCATAGAAAAATATTCTAAATTAATTAAATAAAATTTTCCAAATTAAAAAAAAAAAGACAGATCATAGCTCAAAGGCACCTTGAATTTGGCATTCACCAATGCCTGAATCCAGACTAAAGAATCTGAGAATGAATTATTGTTATAAAGTCTTTTAACAGGTTTTATTTTTCAAGTCTCTCAGGGATAGGGAACTTACTACTTCCATAGAAAACCATTTTGCTTTTGACTGCCTTTATTAGAAAACTTTGATATCCCTTTTCTTGCTTTAGTGTGTGGGGGAGGAGGTAGACAGGGAAAATTTGGAAAAATAAATTTTTAAATTTTTTAGAAAAAATAAATTTTTAAAGAAAAGTTTTTTATGCTGGTTTTAGCTTTGACCACTGGTTCCATTAGATAATCTCTGTCAACTTAGAGTACTATAGTTGAAGGTTACTCTAAATAATAGCTGAAGTGTAGTGGGGAAAGTAATACATTAGAGATTGAGAAGAACTGAGTTCAAACCAACTGCCATTATCAGTTGTGTGCCTTGTTTAGGTAAGTCTCTCATCCTCTGAGCTTCTACTTCTCCATAACTTAATAATTCATTGGGTTATTTGAAGTTTGAATGAAATTTACATAATAAAACACATGGTAGATAAATATGAGGTGTTGTTCTTTTCAGAACTATAGCTTTGGGGTTTTGCCATTACTAACTAGGTCACGATCTCGGGACAGACGACGAAGGCGGTCAAGGTCAGGCTCTCGTGAGAGGCGAAAGTCCCGTTCCCGATCTCGGGACAGACATAGGCGCCACCGCAGCCGCTCACGTAGCCATAGCAGGGGCCATCGCCGAGGTTCCAGAGACAGAAGTTCGAAACACAAGTAACTACTCTGACTCCTTCACGTAGCAGCAACCAGGAGTGAGCCCCTTCTCTTTGTGTTACCAGGGTCATTGGGTCCTAAAAGTTTTTAGCCAAGATTTTCGACCTGGGGTTTGGTGAAGTTAAATGAAATTCTGACTTGGTATGCAAAAGACTTGAATTAATTCCTTGCCAGTTATCATGGGAGTGTGTGGGAGAGCATGGAGATGGGGCTCAGAATAGGGTTTGAAGAGTGAGCAAGATAGTATATGTGGAACATTTATTCTGCAGTTGCCAAGGAATCACATCTCTTGGCTGCCTGATTTAGGAGCAGATCATAACCCTGGCAGTTGCATATCATAAAACTAGAATTTAAATTTTGAACAAAGGTCAAGGTGGTTAAACATGAATTCATACTTGACTATTCATATCCCTTGACATCAAATTAATGGGAGCATTCTGCCTAATTTTTGTCAATACAAAGGACTTTATCTCCTTTTTACCTTTTTGTATTTATGGCCCACTGCCTGTGATTTGCTAATAGGCACCTGTATAATCAGGAGGAAAACTACCTTCCTATTGAAACTTTTTCAGCTTCCACTGATTTGATTTTTCTGTCCCTAGATCTAGAGATCAATCTTCAAGAGAGAAGTCCCAGGATAAAGAGAGGAGGGAAAAGAGCTTTGCTGAAAAAAGGCTTGAGGGTACAAATGGCAACGCTGGTTCAAAGAGATCAGAAGAAAGAGAAGCTGGCGAGATCTGAACTCACACTCTGTGTTGCACTGTAAATAGTCTGATAAACATTCTACACACAGCCTAAATTTACCATTTATATTTGCCGAATACAACTCATCTTTTGTAGATTTAAATTTTTATTGTTTTGAAGATAGCTGTGAGTTTCTAGAGATACAGAGTTACATACTGTTTACGGAATTTTGTTTAGTAAGAATTTAAGAAAACTTGATCTGATGGACTTGTCTTCCGTATAGGCCAGTGACACCCATGTAACTTGTTGGTTACCTGACCCCAATGAATGCAGCAGTTAGCCCCATGGTCAGAAATGTAATTTTTCTCTCCCCCCCTCCCCCCATTTATGTCCTTTAGAAAACATTCACCTTGATGTTTCAGAGACTTGAATTATATACAATTAGTTGATGATATTACTACTACCACTGGTGCTGAATTTGCTCTTTTCACACAGAAGAATCAAGAATTTAAAAATACTTGGCCACTTCATTTTGATTTCTGTAATCTGGTGCTTATATTCAAGTCCAGAATGTTATTATTTGTGCCCCCCATTTTTATGCCTTTGCTACAGAAAGACAACCAGAGCACCTTGGGTATCTTATGGTTGGGGTTCCCTAAATCACTTAAAATTACCTGATTTTAAAAACCAGAATTGGATTAGACTATAAATTTGGTTCTTTTGTTCAATATTTTCTGGATCCCTCCCAGTTAAAATAAAAGTTCATAGAGCACCTATAAAGGGTCTACATATGCTGATTTTGATTTGTGTAGTATAGATTGACCCCTTTAAAAAACATAAAATTCAGCCCAGATCTTGTGAGATTGCATCTTTTAACTGAATTTGCTACAGTGTAGTCTCTTTGTTTACCACTTGTGTTTGAGACAAAGATAAATCAATATATAATCAAATGATAATATCCAAAAATTCTCAGTAAGGGCACTGTTAAAAAGTTGGTGCTGTGAACATCTTGACCTTTAGGGTTACTGTAGTCTTTTTTTGAAATACTATGTGATTTCACATGACTAACCTTTTCATCTGAATTGATGCTTCTGTTTCTTGAGGCGGCCAAGTAACTGACTACAGTCTCAAACTTTATTCCACAGGTTAATTTGTGTTAATTCATTAAGTACATATTTTACGTTAATACCAAATTAATATTTTTAAATTGGTGAATGTGTTATTTGTAGATAATTGTGGAAATTTCCCTTTTTTGTTTGTTTAGGGAGGAGACTTTTTGAGGAGCTGAGCTTCTAATAATTTTTTTTTCTTTTTTTAACATAGGGCCCTCCCACCCTAAGTTTCTGTGGAGATACAGGAGCTGTTCTTGGTCTGTTTGGTCTTATTGATGCATGTTTAGCTATTGCGGGAATCTAGTTCATCTGTTTTCCAACAACTATTGCATTTTAATTATGAGTTATTTGTAGTCTCTAATGTTTTCAGGGTTCTCCTTTTCCATGTCCTCCCTGTCCCTTCCCAATGTACAAGGGTACAAGGGTCCCTGGCGTCCCCAACCTCTAAGGAGAGGACAGGCCTATGGCCATGTTGAGTTTCTCTTTCTTAAACAAGATGGATCTAATGTCCAAAAGCACCTGATAAAACTGATTCCACATTTAAAAAAAGGCAGTGGTAGAATGGAACCCACATTATATCAATTTGTTGTCTGTGCAACATTTTGCAAATGTGACAACTGGGAGTCGTTTCTTTTGTGGCACCTTTGCTTATGAGGAGTTTGGTCTAAGTATACAAATGTAAGTAAAATGCGCTGTTCTCTTGCCAGTCTAACTCACATTAAAGATTTATGTTTATGTGACTTGGAGTAGAATTTGGGTTATTTCTTGTTTAACTTTTTACTTTATCTCTACAAATATGTAATTGAATTTTGGTAAATCTTGTATTCCAAGGGAAAATGTAAGGGACATTTATTGCATGCTCTGAAGAGCAAAACTTCAACTTCCAATAAGATTACTTTCTTTAGGCCTTGTCCCAATGCTTAGTGATTCAGTGGAGAATTGGTAATAAAACAAGAGAGAAGACTTCTGTTAACTCTCCCAAGATGTGTGCACTTTTTCCTAATAGCAAGACTACACATTCTTTATAGGATTTGTTCCTCAGGAATTTTCAGAAACATGGATATTAAAGCCAAGACTCCTAGCCTAGGGCTTTTTTTACTTTTTACCTTAAATATTGTAAGATTTTAATGGGGAAGGGACCCAAGAGATATTTAAATTCAAAGACCTTCATTTTAGAGATGAAATACTACTATCCAGAGAAGGAATCATTTGTCCAAGATCACTGACACAAATGTAGCAGAGCTAGAATTTTAACTCAGATATTCTGGTTATACATTTATGTCTCAAATTTTTTTGGCTCATTTATTTTCAAACATGTTACTTAAGACTTGAATTATTTAAAATAATAGAATTTTATTACAGAAATTTTTATTAGGGAGTTAGATTTTGGTGAAAGGGAGAGAAAATGGATTCCTTTTCTTGGTTATGAAGATTGTTAAGGGAAGCAAATTAATGATTAAGGTTGTAACTTTCAAAAAGAATGTTGGGCTAGAGAAAACTTATTGTTAACTGTTGGTTCTAGGATGACCTGTAAAATATGTGCTCTGTCAAATCTTGAGTCATATCTTCAGAAGCAGCCATCCATATGGTTCCTGGTGATTATACAAATCGGGAAAAGATTCTGCTTAACTGGTGACTAAAATATTTGGTTGTGAAAGGATTCCTTGCTGCCAGGCTTAAAAGTGTTCCCATTCCTCACACCTATGCCTGTTCTTTTATTGAGGTACTAAATGGGAAATGTCAGCAGAATAAGTCACTGGGTCTCAGCAAGGGCCAATACTATCCTAGGTGGTGAGGATACAAAAGCAAAAGTGAAATAATTCTTCCTCAAGAAATTTACATTCTTATGAAGAAAACAATTTGCTAATGCATAGATATAAACAGTTAGACCGTATTCCTGGGAGCGGGGGTAGAGAGGCACTAGCCTTTGGGGAAACTATGTAATAGTTGATGCTCCACCAAGTTGTAAAGGCTAAACCAAGGATTTCAAAAGGGGGAGGATGAGGAGGGAAGAAAATCTTACCCATGTGTCCTAGTGTGGAGCTTTCCTGAGTCTTTTGCTGTGAAGGGAGATACCTTCTAGGGTCTGTATATCCGAATAACACCAAGGGAATCAGAAACTTAGTCCCATTTGTTAATATCTATCATTTCACTGGGAGTTAGAGAAATGGACACAGAATATTTGCTCCACTTTAGTTCCATACTTTGAGTAACTTAGGATGATAAATTTTGAGCTAGATAGGACTGCTAGGGCTCCAATATCCTCACCTGTAAAATAAGGATGAGGTGACTTCTGTGATCCCTTCAAATTCTACATATATAAGGAGTGGTTTCATTGTGTGGCTACTTTTTCGATAAAGTGCCAACTATGCTAGGCAGTGAGGATATGAAAAGAAAAGTTGCAGGCCCTGCCCTCAAGGAGCTTACTACAAATGTACAGATTCTACAGGCTAGCTATATTTTACCATTTACAAAGTCCTTTTTTTTTATATCTACATTTATGAATCCTATTTCACAGATGAGAAGAGTAAGATTTAAAGAGAAATGAAGCAATTTGTAAATGGCAAAATATAGCCAGTAAGTGATAGAACAGAAAATCAGGCCAGGGTGTATAGATGAAAGGCTTCAGTTTGTGCCTTGATCTCAAAATCTTATACGACCATGGCCATGCCTTTTAGCTCCTCATTCATTTAGATGATTTCTAACAGTCCATTCCAGCTTAAAATGTGTATGTCAGACTCTCATATATAACACTGTCAGAAGAATTCAGAATGGGGTAAGATTGTATATATGGTGCTCAGTAAATGGAGGTGGCATTGTGGGTAGAGCAATGGTCCTGGAGTCAGGAAGCCCCAAGTTAAAATTTAGGCTCAACCACTTTACTAGCTGTGCGATATAGATCAAAGCTATTTGCCTCAGTATTCCCAATTGAAAGATGAGGCTAAATTAAGTGCCTACCTCTCAAGGTTGTTTTGAAGATCAGAAGAGATGATAATTGTAAAGCACAGTGTCTGGCACCTAATAGGTACTACATAAATGTTTATTCCCATTTCTTTCCCAGGAAATGGAGTATGGTGGTACTTCCATCCTATTCTCTGATGATCAAAGTTCTGTTTCAGTGAATACAATAAAGTAGACTATTCATCCTGGTTGTCCTCCAGCAGTGCTCTGGCTTATGAACATCCTTCCTGAAATATGGTCTCTAGAATTGAACATGATCCTCTGCAGTGAACCTTTCATGACCTCATGAGAATAGAGTTCCTCTTCCCAGGTGTTTGTGACATACCATTCCTATTAAAATACAAATTAGAAGAACTGAAATATAATTTCCCTCTCACCCTTAGAGTATCTCATATACTCACCACCGAGGGGATCTCCATAGCGTCGAAACTCTGCATGACCAGCACACGGCGTCGGGGGTTCTCGAAAGAAAGGGACAAGTCAGGGGTTCTCCAAAAACCGAGAGGAGTTCATGGAAGAACCAGAGAAGTCGGGGGTTCTCCAAAAAGAACTGGGGGGGTTCCAATAAAAGAACCGGAAGATGTCCCTGTTCTGGGAGCCACTTGTGGGGGACATCTACGGAGTCGAAATAGGGGATTCTTAAGAAGTCACAAGAATGAAAGATGAACATTATCAAAGCAAGGATAATGAACATTTATTTTTAAGCAGCACACAAGATTTAAAGCTCTCCATGAGAGAAACAGTATATCCTCCCCAGAATGTGAACAGGGGAGTTAACCTGTTCTCAGGACTTCTTGGAACTGTTTATTCAGCCTTGAACTGAGATTTCTATGTTTTGGCATACTCAGCAGGAATGGTAGGTCACAAACACCTGGGAAGAGGAACTATTCCCATGGGGTCATGAAAGGTTCACTGCAAAGATCAAATTCTAAAGTTTTCAGAGATTTCTCATTAAGAGGCTTATCTTTGGGATATCTTGTGGTACCATGGTAGGTTCTAGCCCATTAAATTCTTATTTGAGTACTTCATCTGGTCAGCTAAATCATGGGATGGGGCCAGACTTGGAGAATGAAAGTTTGTAGAGCAACACTAAAGTACTCTGGAAATGGGAGAATTCTAAGGTTCATAGTCATTGCTAATTACATGATTTTAGACAGCTTATTCCTAGAGTCATAAAATGTTATAAAGCTTAAGGGGGTTTTGGAGATCATTGCCAAGTTATCTATCTATTTTATAGGTGAGGAAGGGGGGGGGCCCAGAGAAGGATATGATTTGACCAAATTTACAAATGGAATTCATTTGATTTGTGTTTTGTTCCTAAAGCCCTTTATTCCATTTCCTCATTTTGTGAGCAAGTTAACTATCAAAAGCTGTTGCAGAATATAAGCTCTAGTAGATCCTAAAGAAATGGAACACTGAGCACAGGTCAGTGATGAAGAGCCTCGCCAGTTCAGACTCAACAACTTAACTGTAATGAGGCTTGGGCTGGGAGTTACAACATGGGTCTACAGAAGAAGCACCCACATTTAAGTATCTGAAGCCCATGCAACACAGCGAGAGCAAAAGAATATCTTTGGTATGGTGTGTTGGATGGATTGCCCATTGGGCGGTGGTAGGAGGGGAGAATTAGGATCCTTAGTTCTAGCAACTCATTTTCCAAAGAGAGACATTTGCTTAGAATATTTTCTCCCTCTTTAAAATTGGAGGAGTAGATGTGGAAAAGCAGTACCTTGTACATAACAGGTGCTTAGTAAATGTTTGAGTCCAAACAGTTTATTTTTTAAACCCTCACCTTCCATCTTGGAATTAATACTGTGTATTGGTTCCAAGGCAGAAGCGTGGTAAGGGATAGGCAATGGGGGTCAAGTGACTTGCCCAGGATCACACAGCTGGGAAATGTATGAGGCTAGATTTGAACCCAGAACCTCCTGTCTCTAGGCCTGGCTCTCAATCCACTGAGCTACCTACCCAGCTGTCCCCTCAAAACAAAGTGGAACTTTAAGCTACTTTAAGCTTACTTAATGCTATGTGTACAGCAGCCAGGACCACACGCAGTCAAGGAAGGACACACTGCCATAACCACTTGCATCTCACTGGAGACATCTGGGTGATCATCAGTTACAGTGGTAAACCAAAAATGAGGACAATGCAAAGTCCTCGCTCTCTCCTGTGGCAGTCACGATACTTCTTGACCATCCTGTCTCCTGTATGTGGCCTCAACTATGCTCTTCATCTGTTGGTAACAGGTACCCACTGACCATGGTTCTGTGCAACTTTGTACCGAGGGCTTATTGCCTGTCCTTGCATGGCAGGAAGCCAGAATATATAAAGCACTTGACTCCAGTTCAAGTCCTTAGTCTATACGATGACTAGCTGGGTGACTCCTGGCCAAGTTATCTATTAAAGCCTGTTTCCTCATCTCTAAAATGGCTCACTTTATCACCAGGATCTTAGAGCTGTGAAGGAAATAAGTGGAGCCAGGACCAGACTTCAGTGGTTTGGACATCAACATTAAAACCTGTAAAAGGGGCTGGTAAAGTAATTAATAGTATGGCTTTAGGGCCCTGAGAGGCTTACCTGGGGTCGCTGATGAAGCCTGAGATGCCACTGATGCTTGTGGCCCGTAAGGACAGCCTACTTTCTCTGGCCCTAGACCTGCTCCAGAGCCACAAGATGACTAATGGACATGTCGTTCCTTAAGGATAGGGACCCCATCTGTCACCGGCGTGGCCTTGCACCAACATTCCATAAAATTCAAATGATGGGGCAGGAAAGGACAAAATGTAAGCTCATTAAAACTCAGTTGAGCGTTGCAACAAAATACTACCAAATCAAATTGCCTGAATTGTGCCTCCATTAGATTTAATTAGATTGTATTTATTTTTGCTGTGATCAGCCCCTAGAGATGGTGCTCTGTGCTGAGCATGGTTCTACTTTGGGATTAGGAAACAAGGTGAAGGATATCCAGCATGTTTCTCCCTGGAGGGCATTAGTGGTAACAGAACCTACACGTTAGGAGAACGTGTTCTCTGTTGAGAGCTCCTGAGCATCCATAGGCCCAAGACCCTCCTTGCTGATGTCAAGCGTTTCATTTCCTGCTGTCAGACACTTCTAACTTGGTCTTATTGGTCTTAAAAATATATTGCCCGGGGTGCCCTCCCCTCCCCCCCGGGTGGCTCAGTGGATGGAGAGTCAAGCCTAGAGACGGGAGGTCCTAGGTTCAAATCTGGCCTCAGACTCTCCCCAGCTGTGTGACCCTGGGCAAGTCACTTGACCCCCATTACCTAGCCCTTACCACTCTCCTGCCTTGGAACTAATACACAGTATTGATTCCAAGATGGAAGGCAAGGTTTAAAAGAAAATAAAAAAAAAAAATATATATATATATATATATATATATTGCCTGGGTTAGGCTTAGATGGGATACTGGCTCTGAGCTACTCGCATGTGGAGCATCCACTGGGCAGCATCCCCACATCAGCCTCTACAGGGAGAAGCCCAGGTGCAGCGGATGTGGCTACTACCACAAATGAAGAGTCTGAGCCTTTGGAGCAGCAAGCAGTGCTGTTCCCTGACCCTCAGATTCCTTCCCACCCCCAATTCTTCCTCCCAAACCCTAAATTCGTGCTAGCCTCAAACTAGGATTACCCTTTCCCAAAGCCCTACTTAACGCTCCAGCTTCCCCCAAGGAGTAAGAGAGGAAGGTTATCTCCAGCTAAAACTCAGCGTGGTCCCAGGCTTGGAAACTGCCTCTAAAGTAATCTTTCCCTTGTCCACATTTCCTCCTCCAGAAATGAGGTGGTTGGACTAGATGGCTTCTCAGCTCCCATCTAGTTGTTTTTTTTTTTAATATATCCGTACTTTCTGTCTTTGTATCAACTTTTTGAAAAACCCTCCCCTTCCATCTTAGAATCACTACTGTGTATTGGATCCAAGGCAGAAGAGTGGTAAGGGCTAGGCAATGGGGTCAAGTGACTTGCCCAGGGTCACACAGCTGGGAAGTGTCTGAGACCACATTTGAACCCAGGATCACCTGGCTCTCCATCCACCGAGCTACCCAGCTGCCCCTGCTACCTTCATTTTTGATGTGGCCTCCATGATTAGAATTGGGGAGAGGGGAGTTTGGGGCAGGAAATCTGGAGTCTTTTCACCCTCTCAAAGAAGCAATGGTGCTCCCAGCTCTTTCTCCTAGACCCTCAAAAGCATCATTTTCCCATCTACTTTCCCCCAAAGAAAAAAAAGGCAAAATTGGACAGAGATTTGTCAAATCGTTCAACTTTATTGCTTTAACTGTATTCACTATTAATGAGGTAGAATGTGCCCCCACTCAAGGCGCTCGTCTGGAGTTGAGTGCTCAGTGGTACTGTCTGCTCAGGGCAGAGGCCACCACTCCCACCAGCTTCTGCCAGGCAGCCTGGGCCTCAGGAGTAAAGTCCTTGCCCAAGGCCGTTGCCAGTTCGATGATCAGGTTGTCTCCGAGGAGCTAGAAGGAAGAGAGGGCACAGGATCAGGCCTGAGCTGCTTCGGGCCAGTGAGAGGAGGGCTCCCTGCCTGAAGGAAGGGGGCGCAATGTGCCTCTGGGAAAATAGAACTCGGGGTCTGGCTAAGCGAGTGGTTCATCGAGTGATGGAGCAAATCACCGGCCCTCTTTGGGCCTGAATTTCCCCATCTATAAAAGGAGAGGGAATGAGCTAGATGGCTTCTAAGGTCCCTTCCCACGCTGGCACTCCAGTGAGTTAAAGCAACATTCCCAAGGAGTAGGAGAGGGTCTTTGTTTCAAGATCCCCGAGGGAAGGAGAGATTGCTAGGCCAGAGACAAGTTGGGGGTGGCCAGTCATGGGGAAGAGGGAATGTGCTTATGAAGGAGTGAGCTCCCTGTCTTGGAGGTGTTCAAGGAGGAGTTGGACCACCAAGGCACCTTGCATTTTTAGAATCTTTGGGCCTGGGTCCCTAAGTGGAAAGTGGAGGGAGAGCGCTCACCTTGAAGTTCTGGGGGTCAACGTGCAGCTTCTCGGAGTGGAGGTGGCTCAGATTGTCAAAGATGGTCTTCACATTGTCCAGGTTCTTCACAGCCTCTCCAAAAGAAGTCAGCACCTTCTTGCCATGCGCCCTGACGCGGGGGTTCCCGTCAATGGCAATGGGGCTGGACAGGTTCCCAAAGTTGCTGAAGTACCTCTGGGTCCAGGGGTAGACGACCAACAACCTGAAGGCCAGAAAGAGAAAAAGAATGCCCAGGTCAGGCTGCTTCCCTGCCCTAGGAGAGCACCAGCCAGGACTCCGGGGCCCCTCTGGCCACGGGAGAAAGCCTTCCCGACCTGCACCCCAGCTAAACGGGGGAGCCCCCCAAGTCCTGAAACAGCCCCGGGTCCCCTCTCCCACCTGCTAAGAGTGTGGGCCCCCAATTTCTCTATATCAACTTTGGCCCAGATGGTTGAAATGGCGTGTTTCTCTTCTGCGGTCCAGTTCACCATGGCTGCTTGCGAGGAGGTGGTGACCCTTGGGAGCTTAGGCTGCAGAAAGGAGAGGTGAAAGCTGAGTGCTGTGTCCACTGGCTCCAGGGCCCTCCTTTTATCTCCGGCCTCAGCGCTCGCCCCTCCCTGCTCCTCTCCTATTGGCCGGCCCCATTCTGGGGGCTCGAGGGATGTGGCCTAAGGCTTTTGATATGGGGGGTTGGGTGAGGAGCAGTAAAGAGCTAACTTGAATGTGGGGGGAGGGGGTTAGGAGAGGCTCCTTCTGCCCAAATCTGTCACCAGATGCTCCCCAGCCCCATCTGTTCTTATCTCATCCGGAATCAGATTATCTCTCTGTCTCTGTCTCTCTCTGTCTCTCAATTCCAGTGGGTTAGGGAGCATCTGGGTGGCTCAGGGGATTGAAAATTAGACCTAGAGATCCTGGGTTCAAATATGACTTCCTACATATGTGACCCTGGGCAAGTCACTTAACCCCCATTGCCTAACCCTTACTGTTCTGTTTGGGAACCAATGTACAATATTGATTTTAAGATGGTAGATAAGGGTTTAAAAGTAAAATAAAAACCAATTGCAGTGGGTCTATGTAGCCTCGGGTGGCCAAGAGAAAAGCTGGACCCCTAAATTCAACCCACAAATTTGCCCTCAGCCTTGAGGTTCAGATCAACTGCAGTGCTTCCCCCCTCCCTCATCTCCCTCACTCTGTTTAGTTGCAGCCTCCTCATCCTCCCCAGGGCTCCCTCACCTCGTTCAGCTTCAACCTTCCACTCATTTCTCTTATTCCATTAAACCTCCCCTTAGTCTCTACAGAACCTTCAACCCAGGCAACTCCTATTCAGTGAATTCAGCAACCTCACAATACAACCCTTCCCACCACACCATCAGCCCCGGTCCACCAGGATGCCTGTCCCATCAGCTCCCTTTTCCCAGAAGCCCTGAGCCTGACAGGTCCTGCTACTATCCCCATTGACTCCCCACTCCTAGTGAGCCCAGGGCTGCCTGGGCTGGTGTCAGATCCTGGGGACACAGAGGAAGCTGAAGGCTGGAGGAGGGAGGGTTTGTGTGTCCAAAACAGAACAGGTACAAAGTCTGTCCCAGCTTGGCCAAGAGGCTTCCAGTGACTTCCTCTGCTGGGAGGGAGAGTGGCCTGAGAGGGCTGCTGGGGGTTGGTCTGCAGAGTGAAATTGATTTTAAAGGGTCTTGTGGTAGGTAGCAAAGGCTAGAGAAGGTGTGGACTGATGCACAATCCAAACCTGATTATCCCCACTGGATAGGGTCATCCATGAAGAAATGGTTCTCATGCCTCCTCAGAGTCTTGTCCCTTTTAATGGCCTCTGTCTAGCCCCAAGTATTTATTTATTTATTTTTGGTAAATTTTGTTTGGTCAATTTAGAACATTATTCCTTGGTTACAAGAATCATATTCTATCCCTCCCTCCCCTCCTCCCACACCTTCCCGGAGCCCATGCACAATTCCACTGGGTATTACTTGTGTCCTTGATCAGAACCTATTTCCATGTTGTGGATGTTTGCACTAGGATGATCATTTAGAGTCTATATTCCCAATCATATCCCCATCGACCCATGTAATCAAGCAGTTGTTTTTCTTCTGTGTTTCTACTTGCACTCTGAATTTTTCCTTTTTTTCCTCTGAATGTGGAGAGTGTTCTTCCTCGTAGATCCCTCCAAGTTATTCAGGATCACTGCATTGCCACTAATGGAGAAGTCCATTACGTTTGATTATACCACAGTGTATCAGTCTCTGTGTACAATGTTCTCCTGGTTCTGCTCCTCTTGCTCTGCATCACTTCCTGGAGGTCGTTCCAGTCTCCATGGAATTCCTCCAGTTCATTATTCCTTTGAGCACAATAGTATTCCATCACCATCATATACCACAATTTGTTCAACCATTTCCCAATTGATTTATAATCCCTTTAATTTCCAATTCTTTGCCACTTTAAAAAGAGCTGCTATGAATATTTTTGTACAAGTAGCTCTTCCTCCCCCCCCTCCTTTTTTATTATTAGTAACAACTCTAAAACCTAGGGAATTGGGGTTAAGTGACTTTCCCAGAGTCATATAGCTAGGAAATGTCTGAGGTCAAATTTGAACTCAGATCTTCCTGACTCCAGACCTGACTTTATCCACTGTGATACCTAGCTGACTCCTCAGCCCTTTTTTTTGTATCACTCTGACTTGCGATACTTATCTCTGCATGTGCTTTATGTCCTTTATCTGAACTTTAAATTCCCCATAATAAAAAGCAGTCATATGAAGTTAGCATCTTCCCCAGCATGAGAGGAGCCATCATAGCACAACATAGGGGACAAAGAATTGGCCTTTGAATCTGAACTACCTAGTCCTTGAAACATACTAACTGTGTGATCTTGGGCAAGTCATTTAACTTCACTGAGGGGTAACTTTAGAAGGCCCTAAGTTACAGAGAAGGTGCCAACATACCTTGCCAGAGGATATTTTCTCAGCTGAGAGTTCTCTATATAAAAGAAACCACAGGACTAGCTCCTATCTTCTCCAGCACCTGCTACTTATTACTAATTGTGTTTACTTACAATGAGTACTTACTCTTTGGATTGAAACCTGGCGCTCCTCATTCCCAAACCATGTTTCTTTCAATCTCTCCTTCCTGCTTCTCTAAAAAGAGTAAAGGTTGTGTTCAGGGTCCTAGGCAGAGGTGGGAGCCAAGACCTACCTAGTGTAGGGCAGCAAGGGTTTTCTCACACATGCAGCTAGGGAAGGGGCTCCCTTTCTAAGTTGGGGGTTTAGGGTTTAGGGTTTCCCCATTGTATATGATCCTTTGCTGCCCTAAGAACCCTAAGGAGGTTCATGAGGAAGGTAGCCTTAGTGAGAGAAGCAACAGTCAGTCAGTGGGAAGCCCCTTCACCCCAGCAAGTGTCTAATCCTTGGACTTGCTTTTATTAGGGTGAGAGTGAGGAGCCTTGACTTAGCAGGTAATAACCCTGGTCAAAAGAAGCAATTCTGGGGAAAAGCCTGGACTGTGGCTCAGGGGTTCTAAAGATCCCTTTTAGGAATGAAATCCACAGAAATACATGCCTGCCAAGGACTATTCCAGCCTTGAGGATTCAGAGCAGGCATCTCCTAGTCTATGTAAGCACTCCACTCTCCCAGGCATCAGCCTAGCTCCTGGGAATTGAGGTTCTAAGACCCTGATGGCCTCTCTCCTCTTCCCCCTGCCACTGCCACTATCCTGGATGTTTTTGTGTGTGAGGTACAACTATTTTTGCCCCAGCTAAAAGATTTCCAGTTCTGCATCTGGGGGAAGAAATAAGGCATTTTAGAAGATTTCACTGCCCCAGAATTGAGCATTGTGTATGTCTGTTAAGTACTAGTGAATGAATGAATGCATATTGACTTCATCCAACTGAAATGATCAACCTTTGAAGTACTGAAATAAGAACGAAGGAATGAATGAATGAGCAAATGAATGAAAGGACAACCTGAATGGAGGAACTGTCAGAAAACAGGAAATGAAGGGAACACCAATCAACCAGAAAGAATAGCTCACAGTTCTATAATGCTTTAGATGATACAATGTGCTTTCCTCATGACTCCTGGGTGAGAGAAGTAGTGTCCAGATTATCCCTGTTTTACAGATGAAGAGACAAGGTCAGAGTAATGTAGTGAGTTACTTTTGGTTATACAGCTAAATAGATAAGAGCTCTGGACTTCCAGGCAGAAGACTTAAGAATTTTTTTAACTGTAAGGATATCCTTTTATTTCTATTGATTGTGACAAAATAACTGCTGGTAACTAGTTGAATAACTTTGGGTAACTTTCTTTTTCCAAGCCTGTTTTTGTCCATGTAAAAGGGAGAGAAGGGCAAAAGTTGTCCTAGGCAATGTCTAAAATAGGTCCCTTTGAGGCAGATAGGTGGCTCAGTTGATTGAGAGCCAGACCCAGAGATGGGAGGTCCTGGGTTCAAATCTGACCTGACACTTCCCAGCTGTGTGACCCTGGGCAAGTCACTTAACCCCCATTGCTTAGCCCTTACCACTCTTCTGCCTTGGAACAATACACAGTATTGACTCCAAGATGGAAGGGTTTAAAAAATAAATAAATAAAATAGGTCCCTTTGGGGCAGGTAGGTGGCTCAGTGGATTGAGAACCAGGCTCAGAGATGGAAGGTCCTGGGTTCAAATTTGACATCAGATACTTCCTAGCTGTGAGACCCTGGGCAAGTCTGTCTTAACCCCCATTGCTTAGCCTTTATATCACTTTTCTACCTTGGAACCAATATACAGTATTGATTCTAAGATGGAAGGTAAGGGCTTTTTTAAATAAATAGAATAGAATAGAATAGGTCCTTTTTGGTTCTGACATTGTCTTTCACCTTTAGCATTCTATATTATTTAGAGCATAAGCATTACCAGACCAGTTCCCCAGCCACCTAGGTGGAGGCCAATCAGGGATGTCTTTCCATACTTTCTTTACTCTCTTAGCAAAATAAAATAAAATATCTGTCTATCTATATCTATCTATCTATCTATCTATCTATCTATCTATCTATCTATCTATCTATCTATCGCATTAGGACATTTACTTGATAGCAGTATTTGACATTAGATTACAACACTTAACCGGCAAAAATACTGACTTTTGACCTGGGCTAACATTAGTAGAAGGGAGGCTTGTATTTGGAACTGATAGTTATTATTAATATTCTTAGTCTTAGTATTCTAAGTCAGAAGGTAAAGGTCTTCAAAATGTTAAAAAGCAAAAAAACAGGAGAGGGACTTGTATGTCAGTCCGGAGGCATAACTTTTCATTAATACCACAAATTCCCCAAAGATCTTTCTCCCTCCCTCTCCCAGAAAGCTGTCCCATACAAAAAATAGTACTTTTAAAGGCAAAGGGGGGGGGGTGGGGATCAGCCTAACACCAACACATCAGAAAAATCCAGAAATATATTCAAGTTATACTGTGAATCTTCCACACGTGCAAAGGGGTGGGGTGGGGTGGAATTGTCTTCTCATGTCTTTTCCTCCAAGCTATGTTTATTCTTTATAATTTTCCACACTCGCTTTTGATTTTCCTTATGGTTCTTTCCATTTTCATTGTTGTAATTAGCCTATATATTGTCTTCCTGACTCTGCTTATTTCATCCTGCCTCAGTTCATACAGATCCTTCTCTGTTTCTCTGTATTCATTACACACATCATTTCTCACAGCACGGTAATATTATATTTGTGTACCACAATTTGTTTAAGTCACTCCCCAAACGATGGGCATCTACTTTGTTTCTAGTCCTTTGCTCTCACTAAAAAAAAGTGTTTCTACAAGTATTTTGGTATATTTGCAGGTGTGTTCAATCAGCTTTGTTCCCCAAACTCGTCATTCCCCTCAGATCCCTGATTTGGGGGCAGCCACTCTTTCAATTCTATTCTGGGCCAGGCTGACAAAGAGAGGACAAAGGCTGCCTATCTGTTCTGGGATCTTTAGCACACAAAAGTTGTCAGAAGATGATTGAACCATGTTTCTTTCCATCTCCCCTTGCTGATTCTCTAAAAGGAGTAAGGGCTGATATTGGTCCCAGCTGTCAGGGGCAGGTGATATGGATGCTATGGGATACAGGAGTAGACCTTAGAATCTCAGACTCAGAGTTGTACAGGACCTTAGAAACCATCTAGTTCAACATTCATACTTTACAGATGAGGAAACTGAGGCCCATAGAGGCTTAATGGTTTGCTTAAGGTCACACAGGGGTTGAGTACAAGGCAGAATTTGAACCCAGGGCATGGATATTTCTAGATGAGATGTGAAGGTAGAAGTTCAGGAGTAGTCCTCAGGACCTTGGGCATCCAGTAGGAATCGGGATCTTTTTAAGAGGGGAATGAGGGCAGGACTTTAGGGTCTATGGGAGTTCAAGGGCCAGATGTTGGACCCTGGACCCAAAAGGGGTTTAGAGGTTGGATAAAGGGCCTATGATAGTGTGATAGGAGAGGGAAGGAAAGAGTGGGTCAGGGTTGAGGCAGAGGGAGGGAGGCAGAGGTGTCTCCTAACTTGGAACCAGACCCAGAGCCTCCAGCTGGTTGTGGAGATAACACTTCTCTGGGGCTGGGTTCATGAACACTGCCTAGCACCTCTAAACTCAGCCAGATGCAGTAGATTGATTACTCCGCCTAGGTCCCATTCTGAAATCCTCCCTTTTCTGCCTTCCCCTTGGGCCTGGCCTGGGGCTTCAGTTATGGCCCTGAAACCTCCTGCCCACCCAGGGATCCCAAAGCACTTTTTTCCAGAGTTGGATGATGGGTACTCAGCTTTTGGAGGGAGAGGAGAGGGAGCTGGAAGTCTGCATGATAGGATGTCTTCCCAGGCTGGGGCAAGGATTAGATTGGGGAGCTGGAACTCAAAAGCACATTTTCCTAATACCCAAGGAGAGTGGGAGATGGAGGGGTGGATTGTTGAGTGGGTGACTCTTGGTTCTGAGGCTGCAGGAAAACAATATATGTTCACAATGGTTAAAATAATGTAAATGGGAAAACCAAAAACCAGGCAAAATTAAACTGAATGCTGCAACCTGGAAAAGTGATGAGAAAATACATCTCCTTCCCTGTGTGTGTGTGGGGGGGTGTATGGTGTGGTGTAGAAGAGGCGATGCAGAAGTGGGGGGACCAAAGGTGTGGAGTATTGCATACACACTCATTCTGCTGACATGCTCCATCATTTTGGTTTCTTTTTTTATTTTCTGTGGGTAGGGGCGGGGTTCTGGAATTCTATCCAGAAATATCAATAATCAATAATATCAAAATAAATGAACAAAAAAGAAAACTACAGGAAAATCAGTAAGCAGAGTCAGGAAAAGTCGATGGCAGAGGGTTAGGGACTTTATTTATGAGGCTGGGAAAGGGGCTGACAACAGCATCTCACTTCCCCCGAGATGTGGGGCAGCCCCCAGCCAGCTCATCTTTCTGGGCAGCAGCGGGGAAGCAGCCGCAGTTTTCACCTTTCCCCCGCCTAACCCCTCCACACCCTCAAAGCTGCAGCGCATCTCCGCAGACTCCGACTTAATTCAGAGCTGGGGGAAGGAGCTGGCGCCTTCCAGGGCTCTTCTACCAGCTAACGGTACTTGGACGTCAACACGGAGGACACGGAGCTCAGGAACTTGTCCAGAGACGCGTGCACCTCGGGGTTCAAGTTGCCGGGATGGTGCCTAGCCAGGGTCACGAGCAAACAGTGAGACAGGAACTGGGGAGCGAAGAGACGGATCCAGGGTCAGGCCGAGCCCAGTCTTTGTGGGCGCCCACTTCACGGGTCCCACTGGCCCTGAATTCGGCCCGAACCCCTTTCCCTGCACTCAATCTCTCCCAGCCTCTCCCATGACGCTGCGGACGCATTCGCAGACGGTTGACCCTAGCTGGCTGCCTTGTGCCGCCCAGACTTCTCCCCCACATCCCTCGCCCGCCTCACTAGTCCCCATCCCGTGCCTCCACTAACTTTGAAGTTGGTGGGATCCACCTTGAGTCTGTGGGCATGGAGATCGCTCAGGGACGAGAGCGCCTCGGGCAGGTCATCCAGGTGGCTGACTGCCAAAGTCAGCGCGGCAGCCAATTTCTTGCCGTGCGCGTGGACCCGGGGGCAGCTTCTGGAGTGGTCGAAGTGGGGGAAGTAGGTCTTGGTCGCAGGGAAACAGAGGAAGGTCCTGCGAACCGAAAAAGAGGGCGAGGGAGAAGTTCTGCAGGGCCGGAGCCAGGACTGGCGCAAAGAACGGAGGGCCGGCTTGGGGGGGGGGGGGGGAGAAGGGGGTCGTCAGGGAGGCCCGGGAGTCGGAGGCAATGCCAGGGTGCCAGCTGGGTCCTGGGTGAGGAAGGAGGTCCCAACGCTGGCCGGGTGGGGGAGGGGGGAAGGGGGCCAACTCGGGGATCCGGACTCCCGGAAGTGGCTGATTCACGTGCTGGGTGGGTTTCCTCACCTCACCAGGGCTTCAGTGCCGTAGACGTGTGTGTTCTCACCCAATTTTCCCCAGAATTCTTTCACGTTGCACTTGTCTTCGGCAGACAAGGCCATCCTTCTTTGCCAGGGCTGTCTGTTAGGGGTTTGCCAAGGATGTCCTAGACTTGGCACTGGGGAGGTGGAGCTCATTGGCTGGCACAGGGCCGGTATGGGCAGCCACTAGACTAGGTAGTTCTAGGCCGGGTCTCCCCCACAGAGGGCTCTGCGTTCCAGCCGAGCAGGACCAGCTGTGCAAACGGGGCGCTAGTGCTGAATACCCACTGTATTGCCGTTCACCCCTTAAACCCAGGTTGTGGAGCTACTTAGGCAGATAGATGATAATAATATCATTTACGGTCAGCTGTGAACATCAGCAATGCAGCGACCTGGGACAATTCAGAGAGGCTTATTCACCTCCAGAGAAAGAACTGCTGGAATCCTCTTTCACATCAATGTACTTATGGTTTTATTTGGGGGTTCTGGTTGTGTATGACTTGCTCTTACCACCCTGACCAATATGAAAGTGTGTTTTGCATGACAATAAAAAGAAAATAAAAGGAATAAATAACATCAATTAGCATTTACACAGCACTTTAAGTTTTGCAAAAAAAAATTCTTTATAAATGTTTTCTCAGTTGATTCTCATAATAACGCTGAGAAGTAGGTGCTACTACTATTATTTCCATTTTTATAGATGAGGAAACAGGCAGACAGATTAAGTGAACTACTTAAGGTCACACAGCAAGGATATGAAGATGGATTCAAACCCATCTTCCTGACTCCCAAGTTCAGTGTTCTATCCACTGTGAATGGCCGAACAGAAAGCTTACTTCTCCCTGTTCTATGGACCCATCTTGATTTTCTTTGCTTCTGCTTCTGATGCTGGACACTGATCTCCTTACTGTTCCCCACACTGGACAGTCCATCTTCCAACTTTGTGCTTTTCCCATCCTATCCTACTCACATTCCAAACCGCTTATATTCCTATCTTTATCAATTCCAATCCCCTCCCTTCCTATCTTACTTCATCCCATTTGTACCCTTCCCTTTCTCTTCCTATCCCATTCCCTACATAATACAGTTAATTGGGAGTGGGGGAGAAGGGGGAAAAGAGGAGATGAGGGAAGAGAACAGGAGTGGGGGAAGGAGGGAAGAAAAAAAGGAGGAAGAGGGGAAGGGAAAAGGAGAAGGAAGGAAGGAGGTAAGAAAGAGATGTGAATAGCATTCTTTCTTATAAATCCCTCAGAATTGTCCTTGGATCATTGCATTGCTGCTAGTAGAGAAGCCCATTACATTCAATTATACCACAGTGTATCAGTCTCTGAGTATAAGGTTCTCCTGGTTCTCTCCTCTCACTCTGCATCACTTCCTGGAGGTTGTTCCAGTTCCCATGGAATTCCTCCACTTTATTAATCCTTTTAGCACAATAGAATTCCATCACCAACAGATACCACAATTTGTTCAGCCATTCCCCAATTGATGGGCATCCCCTCATTTTCCAATTTTTTGGCCACCACAAAGAGCGCAGCTATGAATATTCTTGTACATGTCTTTTTCCTTATTATCTCTTTGGGATATAAACCCAGCAGTGCTATGGCTGGATCAAAGGACAGACAGTCTTTTATCACCCTTTGGGCTTAGTTCCAAATTGCCCTCCAGAATGGATGGATCAGTTCATAGCTCCACCAGCAATAAAATAGGAAATTTCTGTGATGAAGATACAGCAAGTATTGTTATTTTAAAATTTGTTTTGTTTTATCTTTAGTTGGCCTACACCTCCCCAAATAGCCCTCCTTTCCCTGGAGTCATCCTTTATAACAAAGAGTAAAAAAATAAGTTTGGCAAAATTAAGGCATACATAGAAAAGTCTGGCACTATATGCAGTGTCCTATAGTCCCACATTTCTGTGACAGAGGAATGAAACCCATTTTGGAGGACCAAACCATTTTGGAGGACCAAATCATTATACATTTACAACTTTTGACTTTTGTTGTTTGTTTTTTAAAATTTATATTTCTGCAATCATTGTGTTTATTGTTATTCTCATTCTACTTAGTTGATTCTGTAACATTTCACTTAAGTTTTCACATGCTTCTCTTCATTTATCATAGTCCCTATTGTTATCTACAGGACAATAACATTCTATTACACATATATACTACACTTTGTTTAGCTATTCCCCAATTGATGTATGTAAACTTTGTTTTGGGACAGAAAATATTTTTCCCTTTTTGTTGATTTGGAAACTGATGTTCAATGACATTAAGAAAATTTGCTCAAGTCACAATTAACAAGTACTTGAGCTGGGGCTAAAAATCCAGAGTTTTCTTACTTTAGGTTCTTTTGCATCCCATCTTGCTATCATAGAATATGGAATGTCAGAGATGGAAGGGGCATTAGAACATAGAACAAAAAATGGTAGAGCTGGAAAGCAACATGCAGTCTTTAATGTCAGAGTTGTAAAGAACCTTATATAATTGAACTTCCTCATTTTATAAAAGAGGAAACTGAGACCCTTAAGGGGGAAGTAACTTGTCAAGGTTATGTATTGCTAGATAGAGAAGTAACCCGAGTTCACATCCGAGTACCAGTTCAGTGATACCTGGGAAGGTGGGAGAATGGACTGATGGTCTTCAAACCAACAGGCCAAAAATAATGGCCGAAGGTTGGACCAGCTGGTTTTATGATCTCATTCCAAACCTTCCCAGCTCACCATGTTCTCCCTCCCACCTCCCTGGGTCCCATCTCTAGTGTAAGATGGTATTTCCCCCTTTCATTAGGCAACATATTAGATATCTTTCTTTTTTGCTCTAGGCACTGTCCAATACATGAACCCAATGTAGGGGGTCCACCAAACTGGGCTCACACCCCCCAGATCCTGACACATCAGACTTTGGAGAAGACTCCTTTCTACCCACAAAAGGCACTTTGACCAAAAGACCATTTTAGAATGGAATGTAGAAATAAGTGTGCAAAGGGGATGTGAGGGCACTTTTGCAGCTCTAGACTTGGGGGTCCTCAGGAATCCTGACATGGTCTTGTTCCATTTTGTATCTGTCCTCATACTTAGCCCACCTTTCCCTTCCTGCCACAAGCTAAGCCTGGTTCACTGGGTGTGACAGTTTAGAAATATCTCCTCATTCATGTGTGGGTGAGGTTACTTGGGAGAGATAGAGAAGGTCAAGACTGGGCTGGGTCCCTGACCTCTCCCATCTCTGCCCCCCAGGCCTCTGGGAATTTGGAAAATGTAACCCTGGACTTTTGTGTCCCTCCCCATCGAGGTCTCCGGCCTCACTCCCCCATCACAGAGTGGGGGTTTGCACAGCCTGGTTGCCATAAATTCAGACTTTATTCTAAGATAATGACTTCTGTTCTTGTATCAGGCCATGTGGGGAGAGGAGGAGGGACCCCCTACAATGGGTTCATGTAGAGCAAAAAAGAAAGATATCTAATATGTTGCCTAATGAAAGGGGGAAATACCATCTTACACTAGAGATGGGACCCAGGGAGGTGGGAGGGAGAACATGGTGAGCTGGGAAGGTTTGGAATGAGATCATAAAACCAGCTGGTCCAACCTTTGTTCAGGGAAAGGTACACCATGAAAACGTTCTCAAGGGGCTGATGGACCAATAAATACCACAGTCACAAATTGTGCCAGATTCTAGGGGAAAAAAAAGATGGAGTTGACATTAGCCCACTTGGCCTGATATCACTGCTTCAGAATTCTTTTATGTAGTACTTCTACCAAGCAAGATTTCTTTAGCCATTCCTGAATCGATGGGCATGTACTTTGTTTCCTATTCTTTGTTATCACAAAAAGTGCTTCTATAATTATTTTGGTGTACCTAGAGACGTTTTTTTAAGCCCTTACCTTCCTTCTTGGAGTCAATACTGTGTATTGGTTCCAAGGCAGGAGAGTGGTAAGGGCCAGGCAATGGGGTGACTTGCCCAGGATCACACAGGTAGGAAGTGGCTGAGGCCAGATTTAAATATAGGACTTTCCATTTCTAAGCCTGACTCTCCATCCACTCAGCCACCCAGCTGCCCCTGAGACTTTCTTTTATTAGTAGCATCCATGGGTTGAAAGCCTAATAACGAAATCTCTGGGTCAAAGAGTATGGGCATTTTAGTCACTTTATTTGTGTAATTATAAGTTGTTTTCTAAAACGATTGTACCCTTTCACCATTCCACAAACACTGCATCAGAGGATTTTGTAGAAGCCTATCTTCCCATGACTCCTCCATTGCTGACTATTGCCATTGTGGGTATCTTCCAGTTTTCAGATGTGAAGTGAAACGAAGGTTATTTTGATTTGTATTTCTCTTATTAGTAGTAATTAGGAAATCACTAAACAAATTGCAGTATATGCATGGAATAGAATATTACTGTCCTGTAAGTAACAATGGGGGATATGATAAATCAAGAGAAGCATGTGAAATTAGTATTAGTAATGTAGAATGCTCTTTCATGTGGTTGTTAATATGTTCCAATTCTTTTGAAAACTGTTCATATCTTTTGATCACTTATCTATTGGGGAATAGCTATTGGTCATATATATGTATTTATGTGTGTGCATATGTACATAAACACATATATGTAATTTTGTTAATAATTTCTATAATTTGGATACTAAGCCCTTATCAGAGACATTTGATGTCAATTATTTTCCCCATTTTAACTATTTCCCTTCTCCGAGGTGCATTAACTTCATAAAGAAGATTTACCATTTCATGTAATCAAAGTTATCTATTTTATCTTTTGTAATTGCCTCAATTCTTTAGTTAAGAACATATCTCCTGGAGACAGTGAAGTAGCTCAGTGGATTGGGAACTAGACCCAGAGACTGGAAGATTCTGAGTTCAAATTTGCCCACAGAAATATCTTTCTAGTTGAGTGAAAATATTTTCCTAGTTGTGTAACCCTGGGCAAGTCACAACCTCCATTGCCTAACCATTATTGATCTTCTGCCTTGGAACCAATACACAATATTAATTCTAAGATAAAAGGTAAGGATTTTTAAAAATTAAGAAAAAAGAATATATCTCCTACTCATAGTTATTAGAAGTATATGACCAACATTCTTCTAATTTTTAATAGTGCAGTCCTTAATCCATTTAGAATATATTATGGAATATGGTATAAGGTGTTGGTCCAGTCCTTATTACATCAGATAAATTACATGTCATTTGGAAGGATTCTTTTTCTGCTTATTTTTGCAAATCTTTTAAGGCTATATTGGAATTAAGTGATCCTTGAATATTTGATTGTCTACATAAACTTGTGTATTCATCTGGTCCTGAGAGGGGAAGTTTATTTACTTTATTTAATTATTAAGCCACATTATTCTTAAATTTATATTTATGTTAGAATCTGGTGACTCTTAAATTTTTTCTCCTTTACATATTTACTGGGTAATTTGTTTTAATAGTGGACATGTTACATGCCCTTCTATGTTTTTCACTTATCTTTTTAACTTCTTATTGTTGCATTCTGTTTGCTTCTTCTTTTTTTCTATATTGAATTTTCTATTTCACCTTCATGGGTAAGGTTTTCTTTCTTTTCTATTCAAAGATTTTTTTATTTTCCCAAATTATATGTAATAACAATTTTCAATATGTTTTCTGAAATTATAAATCCAAATTATCTCCCTCTCTCCCTTTCTCTCCCCACTCTCGGAGATGGTAAGCAATTTGATCTGGGTTATACCTGTATTACTATGGGTGAGGCTTTCCACACCTTATATTCTAAACCACTTGTTCTTTTTCCAGTGTCTCTCTTTGATTTTCTTTATTTGTTGTTCCTTCTGGCACGTTATTAGAACTTTGCTGGAGCATTTATTGGAGAGCTGGATTCCTCTAGGACCTTTAATTTCAACATCTTAGCTGGACTTTCAAGAATTACTTACAGGGACTCAGCAATTACCTCTGCCAGTTCTGGCACCTGAGCAGAATTGGATGCCAGATCCTTACCAGATCCTTCCTTGGTTGCCTTTGATAGCAACTCCTTGCTCATCATTTTTGTTCTGTCATTTCTAGAGCAAAGATCGTTGTCCTTGGCAGAGAAGACAGAAGCAAAATCAGAATTCACATTTCCATGTGCTCTGTTGTCAGCTATCTGAGTCCCATCCTCTCCATGCAAGCAAAGGACCTCTGAGCCCTGAGATTCTTCAGTTCCTAACAGACCTAAAAAAAAAAAACCTTTTATTGTTCTGAGATTCCTTCCCTGACCTGAGCTTGTTCTGAGCTTCAGCACTCCTGCCCCTGCTTTTAGAAGGCACAAACTCTCACAGACTCTGTCTTAGAGGAAGGAGTCACTTCCCCTCAGGACTCTTACCAAGTCCATCTCTGAAGCAGTTCCTTTCTGATGCTGAGAATCAGATCCAGAACAGAATTTCTCCTATTTGAGTTCCCTCCACCTTTCTGAAGGATGAAATTATCCTTAATGCAAGCCAAGAAGTTAGCTGCTCTACTTTGGGGACACATAGAGACAGACAGACAGACACAGAGAGACAGACACAGAGAGACAGAGACAGAGAGAGAGAGAGAGAGAGAGAGAGAGAGAGAAAGAGAAATCCAGCAAATGTCTACACATCCTTTGTGTCCTGTCCTTATTATATTATGCCTCTGTGCCAGGCTTGTGACTTGTTTCCTAAATTTCTCTTCTATTTGTTCTTTCTGTCCAGATGGTTTATAGTATATGACAATAACATTTACTTCTGGGTCTCTTTCCATTGATCTATAGTAATGATGACAAACCTTTCACTTTATTTATTTATTTATAGAACCCTTACCTTCCATCTTGGAATCAGTACTGTGTACTGATGAGTGGTAAGGGCTAGGCAATGGGGGTCAAGTGACTTGCCCAGGATCACACATCTGGGAAGTGTCTGAAGCCAAATTTGAACCCAGGACCTCCTGTCTCTAGGCCTGGTTCTCCCTCCACTGAGCTACCCAGCTGCTCCCCAAACCTTTTAGAGACAGAGTGCCCACCCCACTTCACAGACCAAGTGCTGTGCCCCCCTACTCCTCATCCGAGTGCCAACCCCACTCCCTCCATGAAATAAAATTTACCTCTTGGCTAATTAAGACTTCTGGCTTCTCTTGTGTGTGGACAGACATTTCAAGTCATGCATTCTACTCCTGGCTCCTTTTTTGAAATTGGGTATCTCAGCTGGCATTCTTTTAGCTGCTCTATAGTGGTATCTAGCTTGGGGCATATACATAAGACATCTCCTTCCCCTATCCTTTTAAATTTAAAATTTGTTCGTTTAGATTTTGTAAGATACCTGGCAAATACATTCTTTTTAGACTTTATAAGGAAGAGAACAAGTATTTTTTTTATTTATTTATTGGCTGATAGTTACTGATGTCTTGTTGGTTACCTTTTTAAAAAAAATTACACATAGAAACAATTTTTGACAACTTTTCTGACATTTTACAATTCAGAGTCTCTCCTTCCTTCCTTCTACTCCCAGGAAGTAAGTAGTCTGATGTAGGTTATACCAGTGCTTTCATGTAGTACATATTTCCATATTATTCATGCCATGACAGGAAGACACAAATCACACATATGATAAAAAAATCATAAGGAAATAAAGTGTGGGATGGCATGCTTTGATCTGCTCTCAGACTCCAACTCTTCCTTCTTTGCTGTGGATCGCATTTTTCATCATGGGTCCCTTGTGGATATCTTGGAAACTGGCTTTGCTAATAATGGTTTAGTCCTTCATAATTGTTCATTACACTATATTTCTGTTACTGTATACAGTGTTCTCCTAGTTCTACTTGCTTCACTTTGCATCAGTTCATGTAAGTCTTTCCAGGCTTTTCTGAACTCATCCTGTTTGTTAGGATGATGCAATAGTATTCTATTTCAACCATATACCATAACTGAGGTTCACCCATCCAGAGCCGCAGTCCAGAGTTGCAGTAATGTCTTTAATGGCCATTTATTCATCACCTATTATGTGTCAGGCACTCTACTAATCCTTTAAAAATATTAAAAATGTTGTATTTAAAAATATAAAAAGGGGGCAGCTTTTTGGCCCAGGGGATTGAAAGCCAGGCCTAGAGACCTGGTCCTAGGTTCAAATCTGGCCTCAGACATATCCTAGCTGTGTGCCCCTGGGCAAGTCACTTAACTCCTTTTGCTTATCCCTTACAGCTCTTCTGCCTTGGAACCAATACACAGTATTGATTCTAAAAGGGAAGATAAGAGTTTAAAAAAAATTGTCTCCATTGTTTTTCTCAACAGCTCAGTGAAATAAGTGTTATTAAATATCCTCACTTTACAGTTATGGGACTGAATCATAGGGAGGTTAAGTGGTTTGCCCAAGGGCATGTCTAGTAAGTGTTTGAGGCTATATTCGAACTCAGGTCTTCCTGAATAAGGACCAAGGCTCTATTCACTGTACTAGCTATGGCCATCATGAGCCAGAAATCTGTCATCTCTGTATTTGGAGCTATGGTCCCAAAGTTCAAATTCCATTTTTAGATACCGCAAGATATTTACTTCCCACATTAAGTTTTCTTTTCTGTATGCCTTACCTTTAATGGGCAACAGCATCAAAAACATAACCATCCCTATTGTCTTCAGTTTCCTGCTCCAGGTTTCAAATAGATTGCTGGCAGGATATTTGAGTTCCTTTTGATGATGTCTTTAATGGCCATGAAATGGGTACTCACAGAATGTCATTCCTGAATCACCAGAAGAGGGGAGCTGCCATTCATTTCAGTAAAGTCTTGGGAGGTTCCTTGTCTTTGATAAAAGTGTGAGAAGGCAACAGCCTTCACTGTTGTTATTAGCAAGTAACAAAGAACTTCCTCAGACCCCAGAGCAGGGAATCATCAACTCTCATCCTTCCCTTCTTCCTCTGACCCTTACTCATTGATCACTCATCTGGTTGCTTCTGTAGCACTGCTATAGCATTCTTCTTCGGAACCTTCAGCTTACTTCCTAATGAGAGGCTTAAATTTGTCTTTAAGCATTAATTGTACAACTGCCCTTGCCATTAGCTCTTTAGAATTTTAAATTTTAATTTTTTCATGGAGAAATACTTTTTGACATATTAAAGTTCAGATTTTATCCAGAGAAAGAACTGTGGGAGTAGAAACACAGAAGAAAAACAGCTACTAGTGGGGACATTAATTCATTGCTGGTGGAGTTATGAACTGATCCAACCATATTGGAGGGCAATTTGGAACTATGCCCAAAGGGCGATAAAAGTCCGTCTCCCCTTTGATCCAGCCATAGCACTGCTGGGTTTGTACCCCAAAGAGATAATAAGGAAAAAGACTTGTACAAGAATATTCATAGCTGCGCTCTTTGTGGTGGCAAAAAATTGGAAAATGAGGGGATGCCCTTCAATTGGGGAATGGCTGAACAAATTGTGGTATATGTTGGTGATGGAATACTATTGTGCCAAAAGGAATAATAAAGTGGAGGAATTCCATCGAGACTGGAACAACCTCCAGGAAGTGATGCAGAGCGAAAGGAGCAGAACCAGGAGAACATTGTACACAGAGACTGATACATTGTGGTACAATCGAATGTAATGGACTTCTCCATTAGTGGCAATGCAATGTCCCTGAACAATCTGCAGGGATCATGGAGAAAAAACACTACCCTCAAGCAGAGGACAAACTGTGGGAGTAAAAACATCTAGGAAAAGCAATTGCATGACTACAGGGGTTAAGGGGACATATCTGAGGAGAGACTCTAAATGAACACCATAATGCAAATACCAACAGCATGGAAATGGGTTGGAATCAAGGACACATGTGATACCCAGTGGAAATGCTTGTCAGCTAAGGGAGAGGTGGGGGGGGGGAAGAAAATGATCTTTTTTTTCCCCCAATGAATAATGTTTGAAAATGACCAAATAAAATAATGTTTAAAAGAAAAAAAAAGAAAGAAAAACAACTACTTGTTCACATAGTTCTATGGGGATGTAGACGCTAAATGATCACCCTAGTGCAAATATCAATATGGAAATAGGTCTTGATCAATGACATATGTAAAACCCCGTGGAACTGTGTGCGAATTGGCTATGGGAGGAGGGCAAGAAGAGGGGAGGGAAAGAACATGAATCATGTAACTAGAAAAATTTTCTTAATTAATCAATAAAATTAAATTTAAAAAATAAAACAAAAAACAAAAAACAAAGTTCAGATTTTCTCCCTTCCTTCCCTTCCCTGCTCTACCCCCCACCCCAGACAGTGAATAGCCTGATATGGGATATACCCAGGCTTTCATGTAATACATGTTTCCATATTGCTTATGTCATGATTGAAGCTGTCATTACTTTTTTTTTTTAACCTTTATCTTCAGTCTTAGAATCAATACTAAGTATTGGTTGCAAAAGAGCAGTAAGGGTTAGCCAGTGGGGGCCAAGTGACTTGCCCAGGGTCACACAACTCAGAAGTATCTGAGGTCACATTCAAATCCAGAACACTCATCTTCAGATGTGACTCTTTATCCACTGAGCAATCCAATTCTCCCACTTATCATTACCTTTAGCCTGTAGGTACCACTCCTCTACTCTCCAGCATCCTGACAAGGGTTGCCCTCACTTCATTTCCCTTTTCCCCCACTGAGTCTTCAGCTCTTGTTTCCTTTCAGAATACTTAGTTTGTTTTAGCAACCTGGAGTTAGTATTTTTTCTTAGAGGCAATAGGAAACCACTGGAGTTTATTTGGAAGGGCTGGGGAGTGATATGGTCAGCCCTGGGCTTAGGGAAAATCATTATGGCAGCAGCATGGAGGATGTATCGATGTAAGGAGGGACTTGGAACAAGAAACCAATTAGGAGATCAATGAAATAGTCACATAAAAGGTGGCTATGGCCTGAGTAAAGGTGGTGGCTGCATGAAGAAGAAGAAGGGGATGGACAGGAAAGGTGCTTGGGGGGGGGGCAGAAATGCCAGTGTTTGGCACCTGAGTGAGGCACTGAAGGTAGCACTATAACTGGGAGCCCAGGACACTGGAAAGATGGTGGCATGATCCTTGACTGAAATAGAGAAGTTTAGACAAGAAGTGAATCTGCCACAACTTACCCATCAATTTTGTGGGAGGAAGAACATGAGTTTTCTTTTGGATATATTGACTTTGAGAAATCTGTGAGGCTCTTCAATTGAAAACGTCCTCCAATAGTTATAGTAGACAAGCCCAGGAGAGAGCCTAGGGATGGCTTTGTAGATCTTTTAGTTATCAGCATAGAGATCCTATTTAAATTCAGGAATTGGAGAGGACACCAAGTGGGAGAGTGAAGAGAGAAGAGATCACAGGACAGAGTCTTGGAGTTCAATAAGATTTAGGGGACAGGATTAATGAATCAATCAAGGAGACTGAGGCAGAGTATTCTGATAGACAGGAGGAGAACCACACAGAACATCTGGGAGGAGAGAATGATCAGCAGTTTCAAATGCTGCATGGCTGCTGAAAAAGAAGAGGGAGGAAAAAGCCATTTGATTTGGCAGTGATAATTATCCATTGGGGGGGGGGGAGCCCAAAGGCACCCGACTCTAACCTGGACTCCTTTTGTCCTGCACTGACCTACCCCAGAGAGCCCGGAGTGTACCCATGGCATTGTTTTCCTCTTTCCCTGCAACTCCCACAAAGAACTGAAACCAGCGCTGCCTTGGGCTGGCCTCTTTCCCTCCCTTATCTGAAAGAGCAGCCGCAGGGAGATGCCACCTCCCTTTATCATCCCTTTCCAGTCTCACCACACGATATTACTCAAGCATCACGGCCCCCGTGCACGAATATGAACTAGGATGTCAGCTGGGCTAAGGGGGCTTCACACTCACTGCACTTTCCCAGGTCTAGTGAGGGAGCTCCTCTCAAGGCCAGACCAAGCTTTATTGTCTTCCGTTAGAACCCAGTCAATGCTTGTGGCGAAAGGGAGCTGGGGGTGGGTGAGGAGGCTCGGGGCGTCTCCAAGGGTGCCGGGGGCCGTGAGACTGGTCTAGGTCCATCCCCTCCCCCATTCCTATTGCACGGCTTTCCCTCCCCACCTCCAGCGCTTCGGGGCTGTGGAAGGAGCCACAGGAGTCGGGATTCTAGAAACAAACACTGAAGTTCCTTCTTCCCCACAAACATCTCCCCCTCCCCCCTTTCACACACACACACGCGCACACACATACACACACGCACGCACACACATACACACGCGCGCACACACGCACGCACACACCCGCCCCCGCACATCCGAGCCCACACTCTCAGAAAGTAAGCGTACACAACCAAGTTGTAGCAGACTCAGACTTTATTCGAAGACTTCCATCTGTCCGTGCCAGGTAGCATGGGGTTAGGGACTCTGAGGGCCCCGCAGCCTCCGCCCGGACGGCGGTGACGGCGAGGGAGGAGGGGAAGAGGGGGAGGAAACCTCTGGCCTCCGACACAGACTTAACGGTACTTCGAGGTCAGCACGGTGGACAGAAGAGCCAAGAACTTGTCCAAGGAGGCATGGATCTCGGGAGTGAAATCCTTGCCGAGGTGACTGGCCAGAGTCACGAGCACATTGTGGCACAGGAACTGGAAGAGAAGGGACAGCTCCAGGGTCAGGCTCGGTCGCCTTGGGCGCGCGCGCTCACACGCACACCGCGCTTCTGCCCCCCTCCCCTCCCGTGCCCCTACGCGCTTTCTTCTCTAACCTGCCACGCACCCCCTCCCCCGCCCCTGCGCTCCCACTGACCACACTCAGAGCCTGGGCTCCAGGTGTTCCCAGGAAGAACCACTTCCGTCAAGGGAGCCGCGTTCCTGGCGGCCCTGGGCGAGCTCAGCTTCCCCGCGAGTCCCTGGAGCTCGGGCTCACCTTGAAGTTGACGGGATCCACCTTCAGGTTGTGGGCGTGCAGATCGCTCAGGGCGGACAGGGCGGTGGCCAGGTCATCCATGTGCGCCACGGCCAAGGACACGGCGTCGGCGATTTTCTGGCCTTGACCCTTGATTTGAGCCGAGACCGCGGAAAATTCGAAGTGCGGGAAGTAGGTCTTGGTGGGGGGGAAAGAGAGGAAGGTCCTGTGGGAAGGAGAGAGGGATTCAGTGGGGCATCATCCAGAGCACGGTGCCCCGGACACTGCGGGGCCAGACGCGGGGCTAAGGACCGGGGGACGCATTCGTAGGTGCTAAGGAGAGAAGAGGATTCTGGGCTCAGAAGACCGCGCGGTGCCGGGTGGCCTCAGGACGCGCAAGGGAAGCGTTTAGGGTTCTAGACGCGAACTGGGATTCTGAATTGTGGAGGAGCATCCCTGGGTCCAGGGGCCTGGGGATGGGCTACGGGGAGAGTGGGAAGGGCCCAGGAGGGGAGGGAGCCCTTACCTGTACAGTGCTTCAGCCATGTAGGCACCGCTGTTGCCTCCCACCTTACTCCAGGCGGCCTTCACATTAGTCTTGTCAGCGGCAGAGAGCACCATGTTGACTTTTTTTTCCGGCTCTGTTACAGGTCCAGAAAGATGCAGCCCCGAGCCCCACAGTCCTTTTAAGGGGTTCCCTGGAAGGGCACACCCTGGGCAGATCCCCCAGTGGGCGTTGCTCATTGGTTGGCACGGTGCCCAGTTTAGGGTGCCAGGAGCCCAGCCGAGTCATTGATCCCAGGAGAGAGAGACTGTGCACCCCCTCGAGGGGGCGCTGTTCTCCCACCTCTCTCGGACTCCCCTACTTTCTGATGGGACTCTGTGTAGGCTCTGGACCTGAGCCCTTTCTCCTGTGCAGTCAGGCTGGGTGAATTGGGGCACCAGGCTCGAGTTCAAGTTTGACCCCATGAACTTACTAGCTGTGTAATTAGTTCTGGGCAACTGACTTGAGCTTTTTGCCTCAGTTTCCTCCTTTGTAAAATGAGTATCATGAGAGTCCCCACCTAGAAGGATCTTTATGAAGATCAGAGGAGACAACTGAGCAAAGCTCCGCACAGTGTTTGGCAGGCAGCAAGGGCTTTCTTTATAAACTGCTATTATCTCATTCACCTGTAGTCTTCTTCTTCACTCTTCCCCTAACTGAGAAAGCAGAGTGGGTGCTGTGGAATGAACACTGGTTGAAGGAAGGAGACCCCAGTGCAAATCACCTGGTCCTGTCAATAAGTACTTGTGTGGCCTTGAGCAAAAATCACAGTTTCCCCATCGGCAAAATGAGGGGAAGAAGTTGGTGTGGATGACCTCTAGAGTCCCAGCTTTCACCCAGGCTGTCATCCCCAGCCTATGAAGTACAAGGATAGCTCCCTGGCAGAACAGGACAGCTGGGTCAGACAGTTGGGTGCCCACCTACTACAGACTGGAAGACTGAGGTGGGATAGGAGGGATCCAGACCACAGCTGTATCTGAATAGGAGTGTCTGTCCTCTGTCCCTCAGTCACACTTGGGTGTCTGTCTATCTGTTCACACCAGCAGCCTGGGAACCCAATGAAGACACACCCTGGGAGGCAGCTCTGTCCTGAGGGTCAGGAGACTTGGGTCAGTCCTTTCCCTGCAGCTGAGCCACTGTGTCACCTGAACAAGCTTTTCTTTAGGAATGTTGTGAGGCTCAAACACAGAGCAGAAGTAAATGATGGACAGCCAAGGAACACAGTGAATCTCTCACAGGTCACAGCCATTGCAGCAGTCAAGTTGGAGCTCCCTCTGCCCTGAGACCTCCCTAAGAAGCTCCCTGACCAGATGGAACCACCTGGGTACCACATGCTACTGACAGGGGAGCTGTGCCCCGTCCAGCCCTACCCTTTCTGAAGCAGCTCTAGAGAGCATGAAGGTTGTTCCTTATACTTGTACTATTGACTTGGAGGTCAAGAATGTAAAAGATTTGGAGTTGAAAGGGCTCTCAGAGGTCACTGGATCCAACCCTTCACTTTTCAGAGGAAGACATATGGGTTAAGCACCTTTCCCAGGTCACAGGAATATTGTGCCTGAGACAGGAATCCATTCAGGCCATCACCTTTCCTTCCACACACAGTTTTGTGGTCTAGATACTATTATTCTCTTTTTCATCTTACTGGGGTCTAAGCCTAGCAGTGTAATGATTGGCTCAAAAGTGATGCACGTGTAAAGAATTGGAAAATGAAAGGATGCCCATCTTTTGGGGAATGACTGAAGAAGTTGTGGTACAACTTGTTTACAGAATGTTGTTTTCTAGGCAGATGATGAATAGATTTGTTTCAGAAAAGCCTGGAAAAACTTAATATGAACTCATGCAAAGTGAGGTGAGCAGAACCAGGACAACAGTGGATACAGTCACAGCAATATTGTAATGATGATCCACTGTGACTTAGCTATTCTAATCCATACAAAGATCCAAGACAGTTGCAAAGGATCCATAATGAAAAATGCCATCCAGTTGCACAGAGAACTGAATGAACTCTGAGTGTGAACCAAAGCAGAGTTTTTTTCGATTTCTTCTATTTTTTTTTTTGCAAAATGGCTAATATGGAAATATGTTTTGCATAACTTCATTTGCATAATTGATTGTATATTGCTTACCTTCTCAATGGAAGTAGGGAAAAAATTTGAAACTGAACATTTTTTAAATGAATGTTAAAAATAACTAAATAATTGTGTGAAATTTTAGAAAGCTGTGCACTCATTCGTGAGTCTTGGGTTATAGTTGCAAATTACTTTCCAGAATGATTGAGCTTCTTCAGAATTCCACTAAGAATATTCAATTTGGGTAAACTTCTACATCCCATATAACAATTGTTATTTTTCCCTTTTTGCCATGTTTGACAATCTACTTTAAAGTTATAATGAATTAGAATCTTAGATTTAAAGTTTATATTACTGTTAGTGATGTGGAATATTTTTCACATATTCAGTTATTTATAACTTGCCTTTCTTCTTTTGAGAATTATGTATTCATATGCTTTAAACCAATTATCTATTGGCAAATAACTCCTGTTCTTATCTATTTGTATTAATTTTCTACATATCCTGAATATTACATTTTTATCAGATAAATTTGGCAAAATTATTTCTAGTCACTTTCTTTTAATTTTTGTTTGTGCAGCAGTTTTTCAATTTTATTGAATTGAAGCTATTCATTTTGGTCAAGAATTCTTCCCTTATCCATATTTACAAAAGCTATCTCCTTCCCTGGTCTTCTAGCTTGTTTGTCAACAAGCAAAATTAAAAAAAAAAAATATATATATATATACACACACACACACATGTATATTTCTTTGTTCTTCCTAAATTGTTGAAGTTGGTATTCCTTGGTAAAAGTTAATTGAGATTAAGTGGTTAAATGGAAATAGGTTAACTAGGAACTTAGTTAAATGGAACTAGTTACTGGCAGATAAGAGTAGAAATGGGCAATTAGGTGGCACAATGGATAGAATGCCAGGCCTGAAATCAGGAAGATTCATCTTTCTAAGTTCAAATCTGGCCTTAGACACTTTCAATTCCTCATCTTTAAAATGATCTGGATAAGGAAGTGGTAAACCACTCCAATATTTTTGCTAAGAAAATTCCAAATGGAGTCAGGAAGATTTGGACACAACTGAAATGACTGAAAAGCAAATATATCCAGTAGGGTTTGAGCAGATAACATTAGAAAATGTCTTCCAGGGGGCAGGTAGGTGGCTCAGTGAATTGAGAGTCAGGTCTAGAAATGGGAGGTCCTAGGTTCAAATCTGACTTCAGATACTTTCTAGCTATGTGATCCTGGGCAAGTCACTTAACTCCCATTGCCTAGTCCTTACTGCTCTTCTGCCTTGGAACCAATACACAGTATTGATTTAAGGTAGATGGTAAGGTTTTAAAAAAAAAAGCAAGAAAATGTATTCCAAATCTTCCAGGTACCTCTAGAACTCTCAGAAGGGAAATATAACTGGTCTAGTTTGTTCTTAAAGAGTGAGCCAGAATATACTCTTTGCATTCCAAGAGAATTTGGAAACATACCATTACCTTCTATTTTTGCAACATTTTACAGTCTTATAATTAATTGATCCTTTAATGTTTGACAAAATGCACTTGTAAATCCATCTGATTTGGGGGGGGTTTCTCTTTGAGAGCTGTTATTTTATTTCATTATTAAACCATTTTGTTTTAAATTTTACATTCATCAATTAAAAAGTTTAAACTAGTGGGGCAGAGCTAAGATGATGCCTTAGTAGCAGCAAAAGTTGAAACCACTCTGAGAATCCTCCCAAACCAACCTTCAAATAGTACCTCAAAGCCACTGAAGTCAGAAATCCAAAAAGGAGATGGAGTGAAGGGGCACTCTTGCAAAAAAAAAAACCCAAAAAACATAATGAAAGATAGGCAAAGTCAATTTTCACAGAATAAGGGAGAACCAGAAGTAAAACTGCACACAGAAGAATGTGGACCAACTATCCCCCCAACTACTGTATCAGGTTCCCAGCCTGGGAATAGGCCAACTTTGGGATCCCAGAACCCTGCTTAAATCAACAGCAAAGCACCCCTCATTCACTCATTGAAGTTCCAAGCTCCTTGCACCAGCTCACAGTGAGGCCCTTTCAAGACATGTAGTGCTCTAAGTCCTGTAAGTGTATGCCATCAGATGAGGAGACAGAATCAGTAGTTTTCAGTATTCCCAGTTCAAAGGCAAAAAAAAAGGCTGGAAAAAATGAGCAAAGATCAAAAGAAGCACCTAACTATAATAAATTTTTATGGAGACAAAGAAGAGTAAGGAACTGATTCATCAGGGAACAGTGAGATCAAAACAACTACATGTAAAACTTCAAAGAAAAGTAAGAATTGGTCTCAGCCACTGAAAAAACTCAAAAAGAAATGCAAAAATCAAATTAGAGAGGTGGAAGAAAAATAGAAAAAAGTAAACAAAAAGAAAAACGGTTTAAAAAGCAAAATTGGTCAAGTGGAAAAAGAATCACAAATATCCAGTGAATAAAAGAGTTCCATGAAAAGTAGAATTAAGCAAATGGAAAAGGAAGATAAAAAAGTCCAGGAAGAAAATCAGCCTTTAAAAAATTAGACTTGGGAAAATAAAAGTTAATGACTTCATGAGACCTGAAGAAGCAATAAAACAAAACTTTAAAAAATGAAAAAATAGAAGAAAATATTAAATATCACACTGAAAAAACAAGTGACCTGGAAAATATACCCAGAAGAGGTAATCTAAGAGTTATTGGACTACTTGAAAGTCATGATAAAAAAAAAGACTAGACATCATATTACAAGAAATTATTAAAGAAAATGACCCTGATATCCTGAACAAGGAAGTAAAATAGAATGAAAGCATCCACAAATCACCTCCTGCAATAAATCCCCAAATGACAACTTCCAGGAAAGTTATGGACAAATTCCAGGGCTCCCAGGCCAAGGAGAAGATACTACATACAGCCATAAAGAAACAGTTCAAATATCATGGAGTCCTAGTCAGGGTTACATGGGATCTGGAAGCTTCTACATTGAAGGATTGGAAGACTTGGAATATGATATTCCAGAAGGCAAAGTAACTGGGTTTAATATCAATAATCATCTACCCACCAAAATTGATTACATTATTTCCAAGTAAAGTATTATCATTTAATAAAATTGACAGTTTCTAAGTATTCTTGAAGAAAAGACCAGACCTAAACAGAAAATCTGATGTTCAAATATAAAATTCAAGAGAAGCATAAAAAGACAAATAAGAAAGAGAAAAAATTTAAAGGACCCAATAAGGTTGGATTATTTATAATCCTACCTGGAAAGATAATATTGTAACTCTTAAAGTTTTTTATCATTTTCATAGTAGTTAGAAGAAATACATATAAGAGGGTTGGGAAGGGCAGGGGGTTAGTGGGAGGGATTCTGTGTCCCAATTGTATTTAAAATTACATCTACTCTTATCAAGAAACTAGTCATTGTTTCTGGCTGCCAGGAGCAGGTACAATACTCATTTTTTTTTTCAGGTTAGTTGCTTTACTGAATAAAGTTATAGGGGGAAAAAGTATACATAGACAGAGGGTGTGGTAGTAAGCTTTTTAGGATGATATGTGAAAAAAATCAAAGAGTGAAAAAGAGAATTGCCCTGAGAGAAATGGGAAGAGAGAGGTAAAATCCTGTAAAATGATATCACATAAAGAGGAGCAAGAGGGGAAAACTATTACAATAAAGTAAATGATGAGGATGGTGATAAGCAATATTTAAACCTTATTCTCATTGGAATTCCTTTAGAGAGGGAATAATAGACAGATTCATTGGGGTTTAGAATCCTATGTTACCCCATAGAGAAGTAGAGGGGGTATAAGGAAAGGGATGGTGGGGAGGGGAGTAATATAAAGAAGAAGGAATGGGGGGATTGACTAAAAAGCAAAACACTTATGTGGAGGGGTAGCGTGAAAGGAGAAAGTGCACAATTAAAAGAGGAAAACAAGATAGAGGGGAATACACATATGGTGATCATAACTGAATGTGAATGGGATGAACTTGCTTATAAAATGGAAGCAGATAGCAATGTAGATTGTTGTTTATAAGAAACACATCTGAGGCAGGTAGACACACATAATATAGGTAAGTGGATGGAGCAGAATCTGTTGGGCTTCAACTGAGATAAAAAAATGCAAGAGTAGCAATCATGATCTCAGACATAGCTAAAGTAAAAATAGATCTGATTAAAAGAAATAAGGAAGGTAATTACATTTTAATAAAAGATAGTATAGATAATGAAGTTATATTAGTACTTAACATATGCACCAAATGATATACCCTCCAGCTTTTTAAAGAAGAAACTAAAGGAGGTTAAGAGGAAATAGACAGTAAAACTATAGTAGTGTGGGGGCCTCAACCATTCCCTAACAGAACTAGATAAAGCTAATAAAAAAATAAAAAGGAAAGAAAAAAGGAAGTGAATGAAATTTTATAAAGTTAGATTTAATAGATATCTGGAGAAAAATTGAATGGGGATATAAAAGAATATATCTTCTTTTCAGCAGCACATGATTCATATGCAAAATTTGATTATGTACTAGGGCATAAAAACTTCACAACCAATTGCATAAAAGCAGAAATAATAAATGCAACTTTGTCAGATCAAGAAACAATAAAAATTATAATTAATAAGGGTTCATGGAAAGGCAAATTAAAAATTAATTGGAAACTAAATAATCTAATTCTTCAAAATGAGTGGGTCAAAAAACAAATCATAGAAACAATCACTGATATCACTAAAAAAGAATGACAATGAACAGATAACATATCAAAGTTTATGGGATACAGCCAAAGTAGCACTCATGGGGAAATTTATATCCCTGAGTGCTTATATCAATAAAAAAGAAAAAAATACAACTAAAAAAACTAGGAAAAGAACAAATTAAAAATCCTCAATTAAAGATTAAATTGGAGATCCTAAAATCAAAGGAGAAATTAATAAAATTGGAAGTAAAAGAACTATTGAACTAACAAATAAGAGTAGGGGTTGGTTCTATGAAAAAATAATTTAAATAGAGCACATAAATAACATGATTATATCAATAGATACAGAAAACCTTCAACAAAATACAACACCCATTCCTATTAAAAAAAAAACAACACTAGGCATCATAGGAAATAAAAGGGTCCTTTCCTTAAAATAATAAGTAATATTTATTTATTTATCAGTAAGTATCATCTGCAATGGGAATAAGTTAGAAGCCTTCCCAATAAGATCAGGAGGGAAGCAGGGATGCCCATTATCACCACCATTATTTAATATTTTACTAGAAATGTTAGTTCTAACAATGAGAGGAGAAAAAATTTGAAGGAGTTAAAATAGGTAAAAAGGAAACCAAACTTCACTCTTTGCAAATAATATGATGGTATACTTAGAAAATCCTAGAGAATCAACTAAAAATTAGTTGAAATAATAACTTTAGCTAACTTGCAGGATACAAAATAAATCCACATATATCATTACCATTTCTTTATATATTTCCAACAAAATCCAGCAGCAAGAGTTAGAAAGAGAAATTCCACTTAAAATCACTCTAGAGAATATGAAATACTTGGGAATCTATTTGCCAAGACAAATGCAGGAATTATAGGAATACAATTTCAAAACACTTTTCACACAAAGTTAAATCTAAACAATTGGAAAAACATTAATTGCTCATGGGTAGGTCAAACTAGTATAATAAAAATGACAATCCTACCTAAACTAATTTATTTATCTAGTGCCTTACTAATCAAACTACCAAAAAACTTTTTAACAACAAAATTCATCTAAAAGAAAAAAAGTTCAAGAATATCAATGGAACGACAAATGATAAAAAAATATGAAATATGAAAAATATGGCCTAGCAGTACCAGATCATAAACTGTACTATAAAGCAGTAATCATCAGAATAATCTGGCACTGGCTAAGAAATAGAAACATAAGGATGGATCATTGGAATAGATTAGGGGTAAATGACCTCAGTAATCTAGTGTTCATTAAACTCAAAGATCCCAGCTTTGGGGATAAGAACTCAGTATTTGACAAAAACTGCTGGGTAAATTGGAAAATAATATGGCAAAAATTAGGTATAGATCAATATCTCATACCCAATGCCAAGATAAGGTCAGAATGGGTATATGAATTAGGGGATCATAGAATATGTCAGACCCTTGGAGAAGGGAAGAATTTCTGACCATACAAAAGAGAAGACGATAAGATGTAAAATGAATAATTTTGATTATTTTAAATTTAAAAGGTTTGTACAAACAAAACCAAAGTAATCAAGAATGTAAACAACAAACTGGGGGGAAATTTTTATAACATGTCTCTGATAAAGGTCTCATTTTTAAAATATATAAAGAAGTAATCAAGTTTATAATAATCCAAGTCATTCTCCAATTGACAAATGTCCAAATGATATGAATAAGCAGTTTCCAGATGAAGAAATTAAAACTATCAATAATCATATGAAAAAATGTTCTAAATCCCTCTTGATTTGAGAAATGCAAATTAAAACAGCTTTGAGGTACAACCTGATACCTATCAGAATGACCAATATGACATAAGAGAACATGATAAATATTGGAGAGAATGTGGCAAAAATTGGACATTAATGTATTGCTGGTGGAGTTGTGAACTGATCCAACCATTCTGGAGGGCAATTTGGAATTATTCCCAAAGGGCTATAAAATAATACATACTCTTTGATCTAGTAATACCACTACTAGATCTATATCCTGCAAAGATTTAAAAAAAGGGGAAAGGATCTGTTTGTACAAAAATATTTATAGCTGCTCTTTTTGTGTTGGCAAAGAATTGGAAATTGAAGGGATATTCATCAATTGGGGAATGACTGAGCAAATTGTGGCATATGGTGGTGATGGAATATTATTGTGCTATAAGGAATGATGAATAGGATGATTTCAGAAAGATCTGGAAAAACCTCCATGAATTGATGCAGAGTGGATAAGCAGAACCAGGAAAACATTGTATCCAGCAACAGCAATGTTGTAGAATGATCAGTGGTGATAGACTTAGCTATAAGATTACTCACTTAAAAAATGAACAATGTGGGAATATGTTTTGCATGATAATACATGTATGACCCATATAGAATTACCTGCCCAGCACCAGAAGGGAGAAAGGAAGGAAGGGAGGGAGATAAGTTCAATTATATAACTTAGGAAAACTTATATGGAAATTTGTTATTACATGCAATTGTTAAAAAATAAAAAAGATATTAATGACAAGATAAAATTTACATTCATGTTATAGAGTCTTGTGATTCCTAACATTTCTCTCCTCATTTTCCAGCTCAGTTGTTTGCTTTTTCATGATTGTTATTGCTGGTTTATTTTTAAACCCTTACCTTCTGTCTTCGGATCAATTTTAAGACAGGAAAGTGTCAAGGGCAATTGAGGTTAAGTGACTGACCCAGGGTCACACAGCTACAAAGTGTCTGAGGCCAGAATTGAACCCAGGTCCTCCTGCCTCCAGTCTTGGCACTCAATCCACCATGCTACCTACCTGCCCCTGAGTTGATTTTGATAGTAGATATATTTCATGTCCTATATTTTTCCAGAGTTTTGTTTTAACTTTATTCTATTATTTCTTGTTGTCCTGTGGAGTTGTTGAGCTCTGTTTGCTTCATTCTATTGTTTCTATATTGCATTTTCTATTTTTCAGAGATCCCCTTCATGGATAATATTTTCTACACCTTCTATACTAAGCCATTTATTATTTTTCCAATATCTCTCCTTGATTTTCTTTATTTGTTGTCCCTTCTGGCACATTTTTAGAACTTTGCTGGAGCATTTATTGGAGAGCTGGATTCCTCTAGGACCTTTAATTTCAACATCTTAGCTGGACTTTCAAGAATTACTTACAGGGACTCAGCAATTACCTCTGCCAGTTCTGGCACCTGAGCAGAAAGTTCATGTGGGTAAGGTGATGAATTCCTCAGGGACATACTTAGATGCTCTCTTACCAGAACCTTGCTTGCCTTTGATAGCAACTCCTTGCTCATCATTTTTGTTCTGTCATTTATAGAGCAAATTCTTTGGCAGAGAAGACAGAAGCAAAATCAGAATTGCACATTTTGGTGTGTTCTCTGTTGTCAGCAGTTAGAGTCCCATCCTCTACATGCAAACAAAGGTCCTCTCAGCCCTGAGATCTTTCATTTCCTACTAATAGACCTAAAAATAGACCTTTAAAAAGCCCTTTATTGTCCTGAGATTCCTTTACTAACCCCAGCTCATTCTGAGCTTTAGTATTTCTAGACCTACTTTTTTTTAATTTTTAATTTTTTAATTTAATTTTTTTTCTGTTCATGGAAATTTTTTTATCTTGAGAAAATTGTATTTAATTAGTTAACTTAGAATATTTTTCCATGGCTACAAGATTCGTGTTCTTTCCCTCCCCTCCCCCAAACCCTCTCCAGGCAATTCCACTGGGTTTTACATATGCCATTGATCAAGACCTATTTTCTGGACCTACTTTTAGAAGACCTATCCTCTTCTATTATTTGACCCTGGTTTCATCTTCTGTTCTATTCTTTTGAGAAATCTAAATTTGGCAGAGCCAAGATGGTGGAGAAGGCACAGGGACTTCCTGATCTCTACCAAATTATCTTCCAAACAACTTTGATACAATGCCTAAAAATGAATTCTGGAGTGGTAGAACCCATAAAAGGACAGGATGAAGCTTTTTTTTTTTCCAGCCCAAAACAACTTAGAAAATTTGTTTCCTTAGGTTGAGAGTGGAGGGGAGACCAGCTCCTGGAGGCAGGACCCACCTCATTAAACCAGTGCAGGCCTTGGGGGGTGACTGAATCAGCAGCAACAGTTTCCAGCACTTTCAGCCAGAATTAAGAGAAGCAGACAACTTTAGAAGGAAATTACATGGGTACCTTTGCTGCCTCTGAGTTCAGGACTCTATTACATAGCCCACATAAGCAGATCCAGGTTGCAGTCCTAGGTCTTAGTCCCAAGATGAAGAGGAGCATTAGCACACACTAGTGGCTTCAGGGGAGCAAACGGTTCTGGTCACAGTTCCAGAGTGGGAGAAAGTGCTTGTAGTTGTTCACTGATCAGAGCACAGGTTGGGAGAGTGTTAAACGCACCTCTCCTTAAATCACACTACCTTGGAAGAGCTGAAAACATATAGATCCTTAGCTCTGAAGTCAGCTGTGCAAAGAACCTGAAGCTTGGGACAGTGACCTCATCACCACAGGAATGGAACCAAACTGTAACATTTTTTAAGTTAAAAGACAGGAAAGTAGCTGGAAAACAAGCAAACAAACAAAAAAAAACTCAACCCAACATAGAAAGTTATTTTGGTAATAGGGAAGAGCAAAACACAAACTCAGAAGACAATAAAGTCAATTCTGCTGTATCCAAAGTCTCAAAATAAAACATGAATTTGTCTCAAGCTCAAAAAGAATTACTGGAGGGGTACAAAAAGTATTTTAAAAATTAAATTGTGTGGGTGGAGGGGTAACTAAGTGGTTTAGTGGATTGAGAGCTGTGAATTTTAAAACTATTCCACCCTAATTAGACTGTACTTTAGAAGTTCTAATTTAGCTATTTCCTGATCAGTAACAATGGAGATACTTGGAATAACAGAATCAGGTCTTAGAAACTCTACATTTTTCCACCCTTCTTAGTTTAACAAGATTAGGAAGGTCTGCATCAAACTCAAGATTTAATTATCTGAGGAAATGGCCTTCAACATACATGTGCAGAAAAACAGACAGATCTCTGAGCTGTCCTAAGTCAAGCTAAGCGATCATTAGTACAGATGAGACGCAAGAAAGTGACATAAAACCGTCCATATAAAGCACGTCACTTCCTCTTTCTCTCTCTTTCCCTGGAGAGGTGATTCTGGCTGAGAGTGTGCTAGGTGTTTCGACATCTTGGAGTGTTGGTGGTGAGTTTTGCCCTTGAGCTGATTCAGGTTCAGGCATCTTAGCTGAGCCCCTTTGGAGGTCAGGCTGATTCTTTCCTCCTTCACACTCAAAACCTTACTTTCTAGATCTCCTAATCTTCCTGCCCAGTATTAGCCCCTTCCTTCTTCCTTCTTCTTAATCTCCTCCACTATATTAATTAAATCACCATAAAATTTCCAGCTGAGTTTGGGTGTTTCATTAGGATTTTATAAATAAAACCCTTGGTGACCAAATATAAGTATTACATTCAGTCTGAACCATAATTTTAACCTTTACAGAGCCAGCTCTAGAGATGGAAAATCCTAGGTTCAAATCTTCCCTCAGATACTCCTAGCTGTGTGACCCTGGGCAAGTCACTTAACTCCCATTGCCTAATCTTTACTATACTTCTGCCTTAGAACCAATACATAATATTGATTCCAAATTGTATGGTAAGGATTTTAGAAAACATATCAAAGGGGAGAGGTAGAGGAAAAACTGGAAAAAGAAAGAAATATGATGCAGGAAAATAATGAAAAAAGAATCAACAGCTTGGTAAATGAGGCCCCCCCAAACTGAAGAAAATAATATCTTAAAAAACAGAATAGACTAGTTAATAAGAGTCACAAAAATCTGCTGCAGAGAAGAATTCCATAAAAGGCAGAATTAGCTATATGAAAAAAGATGTGGAAAAATCCCCTGAGGAGAAGAACTTTCTAAAAAGAATTGGGCAAATGAAAAAAGGGGTTACAAAAGTTTCTTGAAAAAAAATTCTTTAAAAATTAGAATTTGGAAAGTGGAGCTAATGACTCCAAGAAACATCAAGAAACAATCATAGTCAAAAGAATGGGGAAAAAATAGAAGAAAATGTGAAATATCCCATTAGAAAAACAGCTTGCCTGGAAAATAGGTCTAGGAGAGATCATTTAAAAATTATTGGACTATCTGAAAGCCATGATTTTTAAAAAAGAGCCTAGACATCATCTTTTAAGAAATCATCAAGGAAAACTGCTCTGAAATTCTTGAACCAGAGGGTCAAGTAGAAAGCAAAAGAATCCACTAATCACCTCCCAAAAGAGATTTCAAAAAGGAAAAATATAGTCAAATTTCAGAACTCTCATTTCAAGGAGAAAATATTTCAAGCATCCAGAAAGAAATGATTCAATGACTATGGAACTATAGTCAGGATAACACAAGATTTAGGTTTCTACATTAAAGGATCAGAGAGTCTAGTATATGCTATTCAAAAGGGCGAAGGAGCTAGGACTACAATCAAGTATCAGCTAACTAGCAAAACTGAGTATAATCCTTCAGGAAAAGAAATAGTATTCAATGAAATGGATGACATTAAAGCATTCCTGATGAAAAGACCAGAACTAAACAGAAAATTGACTCTCAAATACAAGATTCAAGGGAAGCATAAAATGGTAAATAAGAAAGGGAACTAATAAGAGAGGTAGCTAAGGGCAAGGGTGTGAGTTGAATATGATGGGATGGTATCTAAAAAATATAAAATTAGAGAATGAGAAAAAATGCATTGGGAGAAGAGGGAAGGGAGAGGTAGAACAGGAGAAATTATCCCACATGAAAGAGGCACAAAAGAGCTTTTACAGTGGAGGGAAAGATGGGGGAGGTCGGGAGAAGAACACTTGAACCTTACTCTCTTCAGAATTGACTCAGATAAGGAAGAATATACACACTCAGTTGAGTATAGAAATCTCTCTTGCCCTACAGGAAAGTAGGAGGGGAAAAGGATAAAAGAAGATGGGTGCTGATAGAAGGGAGGGCAAATTTGAAGAGATAGTGGTCAGAAGCAAAATACTTTTGAGGATGAACAGAATGAAAGGGGAGACAGAAGGATAAAGAGGAGTCAAAACAAGATGGAGGGTAATACACAGTAATCATAATGGTGAAAAAAAATTCACAAATCTCTCTTCTGAAGTCTTTATTTTACAAATGCACAGAAAAATGAGACAAATATATAAGAATACAAGTCATTCCCTGCTGTGGGGTGGACCAGTCTCCCACAGGAGTTGGGGTCTTGGAGGTGGGACAGTGTCAGCAAAATGATGGATGGGACACAGAAACCGCATCACAGGTTTCACAGGATAAACTGATCTGCTTTGACTGAGGCCTGGCTTTATTTTATACCCTCATGATCACACATCTACTTGGCACACAGTTTCATTTTCAATATACATGTTTCTATGGAATCTAACAACAGACAGGAAGCCTAGGGAGCTAGTCAATGAAACACTGCTGCTAAGTGCAGGATCAGTGGGTAGAATCAACATGACCCAGATATAGGCTAGGAAATTCAGAGCACAGATTTGCCAGAAGTTTTTATGCCTAGAAAAGAGGGTCCTATCTAAGTGGGTATATAAGAATCCTTAGGTTTAATTTTGTAAGTGGTCTCTCCTGGTAATATCCTGGAGGGACAGAGTGGGACATCTGTATTAACCCTGCAAGCATGTTGCTCTCATCTATTTTTCATGGGAATAAGTAAGAATAATAATCATGGCAATTCCAATAATGAGGGGATATTAATAATGAAAGTCACTTAGGTGGGGTTTCAGTGGATGTTTCCATCCTGCCTGGGGGCTGCTTTGCAGTCCCTCGTTTCCATGTGGACAGTGTCAAACAGCATGGTCTTTGATGGCTCCCGGCATCTCCCCATTTTTTTTTTTTATTTGGAGTGACTTCAATTCATCTTGGGCTTGATGTAGGGTAGAACCTAGCTGATGACTGTTATGCAGTCAATCAATCTTCTATGTATGTGACATTCTACAATTTGATTGGATATTATCAAATCACCTAAACAACACTCTTGTGATGTTACTACAACAAAGAATTCTGTGATCATTTATTAGGTTTCTACATCACTCTGTGATAGATATGACTGATGTGAATAAAGCCATTTGTAGGTTTGTACACCTATGATAAATAGTCAAAAGATATAAACAGGCATTTCTCAGATGAAGTAATCAAAGCTATGTATGGCCATGTGAAAAAATAGCTGAAATCACTATTAATTGGAGAAATGCAAATAAAAATGACCCTGACCTATTAGATTTGCTATTATGACAAAAGGAAAATTATGAAAGTTGGAGGGGATGAAGGAAAATTTATACATTAATGAACTGTTGAGGAAGTTGTCAACTGATTCAACCACTATGGAAAATAATTTGTATCTATCTATGCCCAAAGGGCTATAAAACCAAAATATACTTTATTCAGCAATACCATCCCTAAGAGATAAAAGCATCCCAAAGAAATTAAAAACAAAAAGGACCTAAGTATACAAAAAGTATTTATAGCAGTTCTTTAAAATTTTTTTCTTTATTTTCTTTTTTCTTTTATATATATTGTATATATATTATGATATTTTATATATATTATGTATAGTTAATATATTATTTTATTTCTTTATTTTATTCTAGTAACAAATCTACATCCAAAGTTGCATGATTCATGTTGTCTTCTTCCCCTCACATAACTGACAAGCAATTCCACTGGGTTTTACATGTATTATCACTCAAAACCCATTTCCATATTGCTCATTTTTGTAATAGAGTAATCTTTTAAAACAAAAACCTCAAATCATAAAGCCAAATAAACAAGGGATAAATAATATGGTTTCCCCCTTCATTTCTATTCTTACAATTCTTTCTTTAGATGTGGATAGCATTCTTTTCATAAGTCCCTAAGAATTGTCCTGGCTTGTTGCATTGCTGATAGTAGCAAAGTCAATTATATTTGATCATCCCACAATATTTCAGTCACTGTGTATAATGTTCTCCTGGTTCTGTATATTTCACTGCACATCAATTGTAGGTTCTTCCAGTTCTTATAAAAATCAACCATTTCATCATTTCTTATAGCACAAAGGTATCACCATCATATGTCAGGTCCTGCTCAGCACATTACTTGAGTCACAAAGAGATGAGAGAAATGGCTGCGATCAGGAGGGTCAAAAGACAAACTTACAGACAGACACAAAGTTCTCTTGCTGATCAGTGATAAAGTTTAATGATTTGGGGTATATTCTTATAGGAAAAGTGACATAGGGTAAGGAATTAGGTAAGCCTTTTGCAGGGACAGTGATTAGTAATGATAGAGACAATGGATGCAGATTGCCTCTGTGGTTCTATATGTCAATATGTTACCATCTAACAGAGTTTCTCATAGAATTCCTGCATCATTAATTTCTTGGAAGGACATTTAGTATTTGGAGAGGAGAAAGATTTGTTTTTCTCATGCTGGGGAGCAGGCTATGTGACTGGCAATTTCTAAACTATGGCTGTGGTTTTATTGGGGCCTACTTTCATTACGGGGGGGGGGGGCTACAATCATATACCACGATTTGTTCAGACATTCCCCAATCGAGGGACATCTCAGCTTCTAATTTTTTGCCAACACAAAAAGTGCAGCTCTAAATATTTTTGTACAAGCAAGTCCATCCCCACTAAAACAAAACCAAACCAAAAAAACCCAAACAAAACAACTCTTTGGTATGCAGACCTAGTAGTGCTATTATATCAGTTCTTTTTGTGGTGTCCGAGAATTGGAAAAGTGAGGAGATGCCCATCAATTGGGGAATGGTTGAATAAGCTGCAGAATATGATTATGATGAAATGCTATTGTGCAATAAGAAATGATAAGCAGGATGGTTTCAGAAAATCCTGGAAAGACTTCCACAAACTGATGCAGGACATATTGAATAGAACCAGGACAACACTGTATGTGGTAGCAACAATTTTGTAAGATGAACTATGAATAGCAGCTATATTCAGCAATACAGTAATTCAAGACAATCCAAAAGGACTTTTGATAAATAATGCTATCTACCTCCAGAGGAAGAACTGATAGAGTCTGAATCCAGAACAAAGTATACTATATTTCACTTTCTTCCTTCATTTTTTTTTGCTCAAGTTTTTCTTCACAAAAGGATTAATATGGAAAAATGTTTTACATAACTCTAAAATCTATATCAGGTTTCTGACCATTTTGGCAAAGGCTGAGACTCACAGGTTTTTTTTTTTTAAGCCAAATGCTAAAAATTATTTTTACATGTAATTGGGGAAAAAGTAAATATTATCAAATTAAATTTAAGAAAAATTGAAGTTGGTTGACACACATAACTCTTCAGATTCATTTCATTTCTATTTTTTCACTGGTATTGATTCCCTTTATATCTTCATAATTCCATTTTTGAACATTTCTCCTCCCTCCTGGGTTGACTTTTTTTAAAGTTCCAATTTTCCATATGATCCTACTGGGCTTTCCTCTGAAAAGCCCTTTAAAATCTTTTTCTCAGCATATGATTTTTCAATTGTTTATTTGGGTTTATGTTTTGGGATTTTGGTTTTATAAGATTATTTACTCATAAAAATGATCAATATGGAAACATGTTTTGCAGTCACGATTCCCCTCTTTTTAGGTGGGGGGCAAGCAGGGAACTAGGCAAGAGGATGTCCAAGGCATCTGAACCTCCCTTAAGGTGTCTCTCCCTGAAATGCTCCATCTCTGAGGTTTCTCTGTAGAATATCTCAGGGCATACCAAGGCTAATATTCCCTTCTACTTCCACGATTCCTACAATTAGCTGAAACCAGCGCTGCCTTGGGCTGGCCTCTTTCCCTCCCTTATCTGAAAGAGCAGCCGCAGGGAGATGCCACCTCCCTTTATCATCCCTTTCCAGTCTCACCACACGATATTACTCAAGCATCACGGCCCCCGTGCACGAATATGAACTAGGATGTCAGCTGGGCTAAGGGGGCTTCACACTCACTGCACTTTCCCAGGTCTAGTGAGGGAGCTCCTCTCAAGGCCAGACCAAGCTTTATTGTCTTCCGTTAGAACACAGTCAATGCTTGTGGCGAAAGGGAGCTGGGGGTGGGTGAGGAGGCTCGGGGCGTCTCCAAGGGTGCCGGGGGCCGTGAGACTGGTCTAGGTCCATCCCCTCCCCCATTCCTATTGCACGGCTTTCCCTCCCCACCTCCAGCGCTTCGGGGCTGTGGAAGGAGCCACAGGAGTCGGGATTCTAGAAACAAACACTGAAGTTCCTTCTTCCCCACAAACATCTCCCCCGCCCCCCCTTTCACACACACACACGCGCACACACATACACACACGCACGCACACACATACACACGCGCGCACACACGCACGCACACACCCGCCCCCGCACATCCGAGCCCACACTCTCAGAAAGTAAGCGTACACAACCAAGTTGTAGCAGACTCAGACTTTATTCGAAGACTTCCATCTGTCCGTGCCAGGTAGCATGGGGTTAGGGACTCTGAGGGCCCCGCAGCCTCCGCCCGGACGGCGGTGACGGCGAGGGAGGAGGGGAAGAGGGGGAGGAAATCTCTGGCCTCCGACACAGACTTAACGGTACTTCGAGGTCAGCACGGTGGACAGAAGAGCCAAGAACTTGTCCAAGGAGGCATGGATCTCGGGAGTGAAATCCTTGCCGAGGTGACTGGCCAGAGTCACGAGCACATTGTGGCACAGGAACTGGAAGAGAAGGGACAGCTCCAGGGTCAGGCTCGGTCGCCTTGGGCGCGCGCGCTCACACGCACACCGCGCTTCTGCCCCCCTCCCCTCCCGTGCCCCTACGCGCTTTCTTCTCTAACCTGCCACGCACCCCCTCCCCCGCCCCTGCGCTCCCACTGACCACACTCAGAGCCTGGGCTCCAGGTGTTCCCAGGAAGAACCACTTCCGTCAAGGGAGCCGCGTTCCTGGCGGCCCTGGGCGAGCTCAGCTTCCCCGCGAGTCCCAGGAGCTCGGGCTCACCTTGAAGTTGACGGGATCCACCTTCAGGTTGTGGGCGTGCAGATCGCTCAGGGCGGACAGGGCGGTGGCCAGGTCATCCATGTGCGCCACGGCCAAGGACACGGCGTCGGCGATTTTCTGGCCTTGACCCTTGATTTGAGCCGAGACCGCGGAAAATTCGAAGTGCGGGAAGTAGGTCTTGGTGGGGGGGAAAGAGAGGAAGGTCCTGTGGGAAGGAGAGAGGGATTCAGTGGGGCATCATCCAGAGCACGGTGCCCCGGACACTGCGGGGCCAGACGCGGGGCTAAGGACCGGGGGACGCATTCGTAGGTGCTAAGGAGAGAAGAGGATTCTGGGCTCAGAAGACCGCGCGGTGCCGGGTGGCCTCAGGACGCGCAAGGGAAGCGTTTGGGGTTCTAGACGCGAACTGGGATTCTGAATTGTGGAGGAGCATCCCTGGGTCCAGGGGCCTGGGGATGGGCTACGGGGAGAGTGGGAAGGGCCCAGGAGGGGAGGGAGCCCTTACCTGTACAGTGCTTCAGCCATGTAGGCACCGCTGTTGCCTCCCACCTTACTCCAGGCGGCCTTCACATTAGTCTTGTCAGCGGCAGAGAGCACCATGTTGACTTCTTTTCCGGCTCTGTTACAGGTCCAGAAAGATGCAGCCCCGAGCCCCACAGTCCTTTTAAGGGGTTCCCTGGAAGGGCACACCCTGGGCAGATCCCCCAGTGGGCGTTGCTCATTGGTTGGCACGGTGCCCAGTTTAGGGTGCCAGGAGCCCAGCCGAGTCACTGATCCCAGGAGAGAGAGACTGTGCACCCCCTCGAGGGGGCGCTGTTCTCCCACCTCTCTCGGACTCCCCTACTTTCTGATGGGACTCTGTGTAGGCTCTGGACCTGAGCCCTTTCTCCTGTGCAGTCAGGCTGGGTGAATTGGGGCACCAGGCTCGAGTTCAAGTTTGACCCCATGAACTTACTAGCTGTGTAATTAGTTCTGGGCAACTGACTTGAGCTTTTTGCCTCAGTTTCCTCCTTTGTAAAATGAGTATCATGAGAGTCCCCACCTAGAAGGATCTTTATGAAGATCAGAGGAGACAACTGAGCAAAGCTCCGCACAGCGTTTGGCAGGCAGCAAGGGCTTTCTTTATAAACTGCTATTATCTCATTCACCTGTAGTCTTCTTCTTCACTCTTCCCCTAACTGAGAAAGCAGAGTGGGTGCTGTGGAATGAACACTGGTTGAAGGAAGGAGACCCCAGTGCAAATCACCTGGTCCTGTCAATAAGTACTTGTGTGGCCTTGAGCAAAAACCACAGTTTCCCCATCGGCAAAATGAGGGGAAGAAGTTGGTGTGGATGACCTCTAGAGTCCCAGCTTTCACCCAGGCTGTCATCCCCAGCCTATGAAGTACAAGGATAGCTCCCTGGCAGAACAGGACAGCTGGGTCAGACAGTTGGGTGCCCACCTACTACAGACTGGAAGACTGAGGTGGGATAGGAGGGATCCAGACCACAGCTGTATCTGAATAGGAGTGTCTGTCCTCTGTCCCTCAGTCACACTTGGGTGTCTGTCTATCTGTTCACACCAGCAGCCTGGGAACCCAATGAAGACACACCCTGGGAGGCAGCTCTGTCCTGAGGGTCAGGAGACTTGGGTCAGTCCTTTCCCTGCAGCTGAGCCACTGTGTCACCTGAACAAGCTTTTCTTTAGGAATGTTGTGAGGCTCAAACACAGAGCAGAAGTAAGCCATTGACAGCCAAATCACCCATTCTAGTTCATTCCCTAATCATAGTTAGTAGCCCCAAAGCTTTCTATTCCCTGGGACTTCGTTAGGAAGCATCCGGCCAGATGGGAGCCAGCGGTAGGAATGTCATGGTCCAAAGAGCTCTCCTGAAGTCTATATGCTCATAGATGTAGCGCTAAAAGGGACTCAAACGTCCTGAGTCCAGGCCTCCTCCAGGTTCCTTACCCGAGCCTTGGGCTTCCAGAAGGAGGGCTGTGTCTGCGAGAGCCTTGTCGGGAAGTTGCTGGGCGCTGAGAAGAACTATGGTAACACGCATCAGGCGTGCATTGTGGGTATCATAACTCTGGGATCTTTTCCCAAGCCACTGCAGGTCCTTGAAAGAGGAATGAAGCCTTCAGCCTGTGACTTAGGAAGATGGTTCTGACTCTTATGTGAAGGATTGATCAGAGAAGGCCAGAAAAAAAGTTAGGAAGATCATTACAATAACTTTGGTGAGGTAATGAGTACATGAAAGTAGAAACTCTGTGTTTGGCAGGCAGTTTTCAAAGATAGAAATACAGGCTATCAATAACCATAGGGGGAAAAGATGCTTTAAATTGCTACTAAATAGAGACATGCAAATTAAAAGCAGCTCTGAGGTTCTACTTTCTACTCATAAGATTGAAAGAAAAAAAAAGGAAGAATGAAGAAAATGGCAAATATTGGAAGAGCTGCATGATAATAGGCATTTATATAATGTTGGTAGAGCTGTATGTGAATTGGTCTGGTCACACCAGTAAAACGACTGAGAATTTCCCATTGGAATGACCCTAAGAATCAATTCAACCTCTCCAAGTCCTCCTCCTTCCCAATTCCATACTTCAAATCATATTAACATAATTTTCCATTCTTCTCTCCTTTGCTCTAGTCTCAAAAGATGTTGTCATTCTTCTACCCAACACAAGCCCTTGTTGCCAAATTGATATTTCAAAATAATAATAATAATAGTTAACAATATTCTTCTTAAAGGTTTGTGCCAATAAGATTTCTACCATTCCTATACTAAATGCTCTTATTAAATATGAAAAAGACCTTATGAACATAGAAAATAGAGGCAACTAGATGGCTCAGTAAATTGAGAGCCAGGCCTAGAGACGGGAGGTCCTGGGTTCAAATCTGAACTGACACTTCCTAGCTGTGTGACTTTGGGCTGCCTAGTTAGCCCTTACCATTCTTCTGCCTTGAAACACAATATTTAGTTCTGATTCCAAGATGGAAGATAAGGGTTTTTTAAAAAGAACATAGAAAATAGACCATCAGACACAGAAAGAGACCCTAGAGGTCATCTAGTCCAACCCACTCATTTCATGAAGAAGGAAAATGAAGCCAAGGGAAGAGGAGTGACAACCCAAGTGACATAATAAATTAGTAGAACTCAAACTAGAATTCATGTCTCTTCACTCCTGTGAATGTGATATTTCTTTGTTAGGAACACAGCCACACTGGCCAGAAATTTGTCCCAGGTGTCATGCATCTCCATGGTGTATTTCTTCCTGCAGATGGGAAGCCAGCACCTCTTGGAAGCAATAAATCAGGAATTGTAGTAGGGCAGAGAGGATGGAGGGAGGGCAGCCCCACAGTCTTGGGGCAGCTAGATGGCTCAGTGGACAGAGAGCCAGGACTAGAGATGAGGTCCTGGGTTCAGATCTGGTTTCAGAAGCTTCCTAGCTGTGTGACCCTGAGCAAGTCACTTAACCCCCATTACCTAGACCTTACCACCCTTCTGCTTTGGAACCAATACACAGTATTGATTCTAAGACAGACAATAAAGGTTTTGTAAGAAAAGACTCATCAGCCTTTTTATCTCTCTCTTCACTTTTCCTGGGTAGCCTTCTTAAAACCTTTTTCTGATTTGGTCTTCCGTTCCCCTCCTTCCCCCAGCTATTGGTCTCTGTTGTGATGTTAGGGTCTTTCCCCATCCCCTTGAACCTCAAGTCTTTCCCAGCCCTCCATGTCTCCCTGAGATCTCAAGGTTCAACTCTCCCTAAGAGGCCTCCTGGAACTGCCTTCTTCTCCAAACCAAGATGAATGAATGAATGAGTGAATTAAATCATTGGATAAATTAGTGAGAGAATTAATTAGTGAATAAATGAATAAAGAAATGGACCCCACTATTGGAAGCCTTCAATTAAAAGTAGAAGGAGTGTTGGCTACTCTTTCATTGGAATGATGGCTCTAAGTCTTTGGCTTGCTCTGAGCCTCAGTTTCCCCATTTCTAAAATGAGAAAGTCAGACTAGATGAACTCTATGGTCCTTTTATTTCTAACATTGTGTTCTCAAATCCCTTCTAGTTCTGAAATTCTTTAATAATTCTAATGTATATTTAATATTATATTGGCACAAATATACATACACATACACCTCACATATCCAGTATAGTGAGGCAACCTCTTTTAATGTCTAGAGGGCTGCTCTTGGTTTTTGGAAGACCCTCCTCCCTCTGAAACAAATTGACTGTATGATGCTGTTGTGTGGGATGGGGTCATGGCTGGTGGGCCCCACCACTGAAAGAAGTTCACAAACACGGAGCTCAGAAGCCAAAGTAGAAGGAGGCAGTTTATTCTTTCTCACGACAGGGACACTATGCAGCTTTTGGTGCCTAAGGAATGAATGTCAAAGAATTGAGTCCAAAGATTCAATTTATAGGGTCTCCAATCAAAGAAACTCTTCCCCCCTCCCACCTTTTGTTCTGGTTAGATGTTGTCATTTTTGACATTTTTTAACCCTTACCTTCCATCCCTTAACTTTATTTTCTGTCTTAGAATCAAAGGTGGAAGAGAGGTAAGGGCTAGGCAATGGGGGCTAAGTGACTTGCCTAGGGTCACACAGATAGGAATTGTCTGAGGTCAGATTTGAACCCAGGACCTCCAGTTTCTAGGTCTGGCTCTTAAATCCACTGAGCGACCCAGCTGCCCCCTATCTTTGACATTTTTTTTTAAACCCTTACCTTCCGTCTTGGAGTCAATACTATGTATTGGCTCCAAGGCAGAAGAGTGGTAAGGGCTAGGCAATGGGGGTCAAGTGACTTGCCCACGGTCACACAGCTAGGAAGTGGCTGAGGCCAGATTTGAACCTAGGACCTCCCATCTCTAGGACTGGCTCTTAATCCACTGAGCTACCCAGCTGCCACCCTATCTTTGACATTTTTTAAAGATAAGTGAATTACTGGGTTTTACAAGATATATGAGTTAGACATCTAATTAAAAGATGAGTGAATCACTGGATTGTAGACATATTGGGTTGTAGATTACAAAATTTGATGGATTGTGAATTACTCCATCCCTCAAGGCCTTTGAAATGCGAAAGGTCAAGTGTAAGGGCAGGTTGCAAAGGGAAAGATGGAACAGTGAAAGAAAAGACGATTGACAGCAATGACCATTGGTAGCAGAGGATGCTGGAAGAGAAGGGACTTAGAGGAGCTCCATGAAGACCTCTGGGGGGCTTTTTGAACGAAGATTTCCAAGAGGCAGGAAGCATATTCCTTGCTGGGGATCTTGCCAAGAGCCAATCGAGGATTCACCTGTGATTAGCCCTGAGACTACTCCTACAAAGCATTTCAGCAACATTGTACCTCTGAGAACATCTAACCAGAGTGTCAAGACTCTTCTGACCCAAGAGTGTCGTGGACTCTGCCCAAGAGCCTGGCTCTCTCCCCTTTGCCTTTGCACCTGTTCTGACTATTTTTTAGCCCCTGTATTATTAAATTAGGAGGGAGTAATAGTGGTAAGGGAAGGAGAAACTCTGGTTTGCTTTACAGCTGCCAGAGAGAGGGACCTTTTGGAGACATAGATCAGGGACCCGATTTCCTCATTCCAGCTCCCCATCTTTCCTTATAGTCATTACCCAGTAAACCTTCTTACACACAGTCAGATATTTTCCAAGTGGTTTATTCTAAGAGCTAAAGGAAGGTAAGCCCTTGAGGCTACAGATCAGCCATAGCAGAGTGGTAATCAAGACCCCTTCCCCACTAAGTCAAGACTTGGGGAGGCTTGTCCTTTGAGCCATCTCATTCAAAGGAACTTGGGGGTACCCCTTATATCACCTGATAGGGGAGACCTTCCTTCATCCTCTCATCACCCTCATATAAGAGGGGAACCCCAATTTCCTGAGTAGCACTACCCAGGAGGAGTGAGGGAGTGAGAGAGAGAGAGTAGGAGTCATCCTACCATGCAGCTCCTTCCTCCTTCACAACAAGCTCCTCACAATGGTGACATCAGTCACCATCCTTAAAGTAACACCAGCACCTGTTCATCTATAATCCTTACACAAGGGTTTTGTTTTTAGAGGGAGGGGGGAGTTCTAAAAGGAAGGGAAAGTACTAGCATCCATCTAGGTACTTAGCATTTCTTATGAGAAAGACACAGATTTCATCCCATTTGCTATGATTTGACTTCTTAGTGCCCTAAATAACTGTAATACAGAGTTGTAAAGCAGTTGCTTATGGACAGTTTTCAAGTGCCTAGTAGGAAACCTAGATAGAATCAAATCTTCACAAGTCTCGTCCCCCTCCCCCTCTCTGGCTCTCAGTTTTCCCATCTGTAAAACAAGGGTCTTGCTTTAAAAGATCCCTAAAATCCCTTCTATTTTCCAAGACCCCTTTTCTTCTAAGGTTCCTTCTAGCACTGATAGTCTGGGTTCTCTATTTTAAGTCCCAGTTCTAACGTTCTGTGGAGTATAATTCTCTGTTCAGATGTCTAATTAATTATCTCCTTACTTTGTCCACTGATCCCTTCCCCAGTGGTTTCTCAGTTCTTGTTCCTTTCCCTGATTACTCTCCAAAACTAGTCACTCCAAAGAATGCTTTCCACCTCCAGAGAAAGAACGGTTGGAGTCAGATGCAGATCAAAGTTGACTGTTTTTGACATTAACTTATTTATGGTTTTATTTTGTGGTTTGGGTTCTATATGACTATTCAACAATAACCAGTGTGGAAGTACACCTTGCATGGTAATACATGTATAACCGAGATCAAATTGCTGACCATCTTGGGGGGGGGAAGTGGGGGAAGACAATTTATATGTAATTGGAAAATGAAATATTTTGGAATAAAAATAAAATAAACTATTGACTCTCCCTTTGTAGTCTATCTAAGTTAGGTGGGTTTGACCTTACTGGGGGGGGGGGAGGGGGAAATGGGCAAGGCTTGATTTAGGATGTCCTAACCATGACCTTATACAACTCTGACTTTAATACTCCATTTTATCCCTTTACTTTCCATTTCCCAAAGGATCTGAGACTTTTATCTTTAATTGGTCTTTTGGAATAGAAACCATTAAGAAAGCCAAGAAAGTAGATGAAGAGACTCAGGCTTCATTTGTTTATTTGTCATGAAGGACAAAACAGTATATTGGGGAAAGGGGAAGAGTATAAAAGGGCAACAGAGTGGGATGAAGCTCTAGAGTTCAATGGCAGCAAGACTCCATTTGCCTTTCCAGGGCTTGAGGTCCAAAGGGCTCATCTGTACTTCTCTGTCAGAACTGCGGTCACAAGGGCCAGGAACTTATCCCAGGCAGCATGGGTTTCAGCAGTTAAGTCATTAGGGAAGTGCACAGCAAGAGTAACCAGCATACAGTGATTCAGGAACTGTCAACATAAGGTGAAGAAGAGAGTGAGAAATTTGGGGATGAGTGAGGCAAAACTTAAGTGAGGGTAAAAAGAGGACAAGACTACTGGGGAGGGGGAGAGGTAGGAATTGAAGAGATAAAGGAAAAAATCAGGTGAGATATTGGAGAATAGAGGAATAGGGGAGGAAACATAAGAGATGAGGAAGAGAAGCAGGTGAAATATTGAGTGTTTAGAAGAGAAAAAAAACACAAGATGCTGAGGGATGGGAGGACAGGAGGTAAGACATTAGAGTGTAGAAGAAAGAAGTGGATAGAACACTGAGGTATGGAGAAGGAAGAAGGGTGAGACTTTAGAGAATAAGAAACAGAATGGACCCTTCATCAACTGGGTTCATGCATCTTGGGGAGATCAACTAGGATCCAGAGTCCTAGCCACAGTGGCAACCTCTGCTGCCCTCCTTGAGCTCATTTCCTCACCTTGAAGTTCACAGGGTCCACTCTAAGGATGTAGGCATGGAGTTCACTGAGCTTGGACAGGGCACTCCCAACGTTGTCAATATGCTTGACAGCATCTCCAATAGCACCCATCACCTTGGAGCCATGGGCTTTCAGCTGGTCTGAGCCAGGGCTCAGGTCAAAGTGGGGGAAATAAGTCTTGGTCTGGGGGAAGGTGAGGAAAAGCCTAGAAAAAGAGGGGGTATAGTGTTAATTGGGTCTGAGGGAAGGGTGGAGAGACTGTAAAGAGTGAGGATTCTAGTTTTTAGTCTACTATTTATTGTCACTTTGGACCAGTCATGCCATTTTGCTGACAATCAGTTTCCACATCTTTAAAATGGAAATAACCATACTCGCACTATTTTCCTCATAAGTGTTTGCAAAGGAAATATTTCCAGGATTGTAAAGTACTATCAGACATAGAATTCTGGAGTACAGAATGTCAGAATTGGCTGAGATTTTTGAAATATAAAAAAAGAATGTCAGATCTGGAAGAAATCATAGAAGATAGAACTTAGAATGACAGAATCAGAAAATATCTGATATTTTATAAGAACTTTTAAAGTATTTTGAAGGTCTGATAATCAGAGGCTTTAGGGCTATAGATATTGTTAAGATTACTGCAAAGCAACATATAACCATCACGACAATCATTTTGTTTCTGTTTTGTTTTTGAAAACCTTATTTTCTGTTTTAGTATCAACTCTAAGACAGAAAAGCAGCAAGGGCTAAGCAATTGTGCATTTCATTCTTTTTTAAATTTTAATTTATTTATTTTAATTAATTAATTATATTATATTATATTATTTTTATTATTATTAATTTAATTAATAATATATAATGATATAAATATATAATAAAAATAATAAATAATAAAATTATTAATTAAATTTTAATTTATTTTTATTAATTTAAATTTTAAATTAAAAAAAATTCTTTTTTACCTTCTAGCTTGGAATCAATACTGTGTATCAGTTCCAAGGCAGGAGAGAGTAGTAACGGCTAGGCAATGGGCATTAAATGACTTGCCCAAAGGTCACACAGCTAGGAAGTGTCTTAGGTCAAATTTGAACCCAGGACCTCCCATCTCTAGACCTGGCTCTCAATGCACTGAGCCACTCAACTACCCCCTAAATTTCATTTTCAAAGCACTGAAAACTCTCTTTAATTATGTCTCATTCTATGGTTTATAAAGAGATAATTTATAACAGAGAATTGATAGAGCTAGTGGAAGGGACGTGAAGGACCATTGACTCCAACCCCCTCATTATAGAAATAAGAAAAAAAAACAACAAACAGAACTAGGGAAGGTGAGAAGAAACTTGTCCAAGATCAGATAAATTGTTCCTTGGACTTCACAATCCTTATATCTAAGTCAGCCTGATTCCCTAGAATTGATCTTGGGCAGAGCTCTGTCTGGTTGCTACTGCTTCCTCCTTCCCTGCAAACTTAAGTCTTTTCAAGGCTAAGTTATCTCAGCAGGATATAGCTCTGTGCCCCCTTGTTCTGGGTCATGGTCAGCTGGACAAGGTGGTATTTTCTGAAATTTACAAAAAGAACCTGGAAAGGACCTGAAGTATCCCCAACAAAGCCCCTGTCCCTGGGCTCCTCAGTGCTCCTCAAGAACAGGCCCCTTCCCCATATTCCAGGATCCTGGACGGTGGGGTTATTCTTACCTCTCCAAGGTCTCTGTGCCAAGGGCCTCAGCCTGGGGGGCGATCTTGGACCAAATGTTGGCAATCGAAGCTTTGTCAGACTTGGTCAGAGACATGGTGATTATGTCGAGGATGAGCTCGAGTTACTCCTGCAGTGAATACTCAGGAAAAAGCTAGGTGACTTTCTGCTCCCTGATGGTCCCCTTTTATAGGGCTAGGAACAGTTCAGATGGACAGTGGCTCATAACAATTGGCTAGTGGAGAGGAGGTCCCCCAAAGAGGTGGAGTCATCTTATCTGTCTAAGAGACAATGGCTTAGTGGGAGGGCTGGGGGCTGAAGAACTGAGAATAGGGTGGGATTTCGTGGAGGGCAGTTAGGGTGTGGAAGAGAGGGGCTATCAGGTCCTTCCATCTTCACAGAAGGGAGGTGTTGGCCATGAGCCTGGACCCAAGGTCCTGGAGGGAGATATGGAGGGTTATACATGTATTATCACACAAAACATTTCCATATTATTAATTTTTGTAAGTGGATAATCTTATAAAACCAAAACCCCAAATAAACAAGTGATAAATTATATATTTTCATCTGCATTCTGACTCCAGCAGTTCTTTCTCTAGATGTGGATAATATTCTTTCTCATAAGTCCCTCAGAATTGACCTGAATAATTGTATTGCTGTTAGTAGCAGAGTCTATTACATTTGATTGTCCCACAATATTTCAGTTACTGTTTATAATGTTCTCCTGGTTCTGCTTATTTCATTCTGCATCATTTCACATAGGACTTTCCAGCTTTTTCTGAAATCATTCTGTTCATCATTCCTTACAGCACAAGAGTATTCCATCACCATCATATACCACAATTTGTCCAGCCATTCCCCAATTGAAGGACATTCTTTAGTTTCCAATTCTTTGCCACCACATAAAACACAACTATAATATCTTTGTACAAACAGGTCCTTTCTCATTTTAAAAAATCTCTTTGGTATACAGACCTAATAGTGGCATTACTGGATCAAAAGGTAGGCAGTATGCCCAAATAACCATTTGGACATAATTCCAAATTGCCCTCCAGAATGTTAAAACCAATTCACAACTCTACCAGCAATGCATTAGTGTTCCAATTTTGCCACATCCCCTCAAATATTTATCATTTTCCTTTACCATCATATTGGCCAATCTGCTAGGTGTGAGGTGGTACCTCAGAATTGTTTTAATTTGCATTTCTTTAATCAGGAAGGATTTAGAACACTTTTTCATGTGATTAATTCATAGCTTTGATTTCTTCATTTGGAAACTGCCTATTCATATCCTTTGACCATTTATCAATTGGAGAATGCCTTGGATTCTTATAAATTTTATTTAGTTTTTTATATATTTGAGAAAGTAGACCTTTGTCAGAGAAATTTGTTATAAAAATTTTCTCCAGTTTGTTTTCCTTCTAATCTTAGTTGCATTGGTTTTGTTTGTATAAATTTTTTTAAATTTAATATAATCAAAATTATTCACTTCACATTTTGTAGTCTTTTCTCTCTATCATTTGCTCATAAATTATTCCCTTCTCCATAGATCTGACAATTAACTATTCTGTGTTCCCTTAATTTACTTATAATGTCACTATGTTTTAATCATATACCCATTATAACCATATACCCATTTGTATCTTGATATAGGAGGTGAGATACTGATCTAAATCTAATTTTTGCCATACTGTTCTCTAATTTTCCCAGCAGTTTTTGTCAAATAGTGAGTTCTTATCCCAAAAACTGGGATCTTTGGGTTTATCAAACACCAGATTTCTGAGGTAATTTACCCTAGTCTATTCCATTAATCCACCCTTGTATTTCTATTTCTTAGTCTGTACCAGGTTGTTTTGATGATTACTTCAGCTTAAGATCTGGTACTGCTAGTCCACCATCCTTCATATTTTTTTCATTAAGTCCCTTAATATTCTTGACCTTTTGTTCTTCCAGATGAAATTTGTTATTATTTTTTCTAGTTCTATAAAATAGTATTTTTGGTAGTTTGATAGTTATGGCACTGAGTAAATAAATTAATTTAGGTAGGATTGTCATTTTTATTATATTAGCTTGACCTGCCCATGAGCAATTGATATTTTTCCAGTTATTTAAACCTAATTTTATATGTGTGAAAAGTGTTTTACAATTGTATTCATATAATTCCTACATTTGTTTTGGCAAATAGATTCCCAAATTTTTATATTGTCTAGAGTGATTTTAAATGGAGTTTCTCTTCTTAACTCTGGTTGCTGAGTTTTGTTGGAAATATACAGAAATGCTGACGATTTATGTGGGTTTATTTCTTTGCCCCTATTTCATTCATTCTATCTTCTGTAATATTTTTGTGTGAATGTTGTATGATTACATTCCCTGATATATTATAAGATCATTAAGGACAGGGGCTGATATTTTTATATTTGCAATTCTCTTAGTGCCTAGTACATAGAAATGATTAATATATGTTTTGTTTTTAATTGAAAAGAGAGAGGGCAGATGGGGAGGGGGAAAAAAGGAAGAAGTTGATGATAATGAAAAAGTAGAAGAGGAGGAGAAGGAGGGAGATGGAGAAAAGTCATAGAGAGAAGAAATGAGAGAGAAAGAAAGAAGAGACAAAAAAAGATGATATGGATAGAATGAGGAGAAAATGAAAAGAATGAGGAGAGAGAGAAAGAGGAGAGAAAAAAGAAGAGAGAAGGAAGAGAGTGGAAGAGAAGGACGAGAAAGAAGATAAAGGAGAGGAGGGAAAGGGAGACAGAGAGCAAAGAGAAAAAGGCATGTCTGCTTTGGGATCCAAGAGAACTGTTCTCTCTGCTAGCTGTGGGTTCTTTACCTGACTCTTGTTCAGCCATCAATTCAGAGTCCTGTTTGTCTATGTTTGAAATTCAGTGGGAGAAAGGTTGGACATGAACAGGAAATTTCGGGTAGGGTTTGGTTATAGCTCATGAAGTTGAATGAACAAACGAATGAATGAGAAAACAGTTATTAAGTCCTTCAGTGTGTCAAATTTGGTGCTAAGCATTAGGGATACAAATATAGTAAAGGTAGTACTTGACCTTAACATATATATATATATGTATGTGTGTGTGTGTATATATATATATATATATATATATACTTTTTAAAATTTTAAATAATATTTTACTTTTCCTCAATTACATGTAAAAACAATTTTTTAACATTTGTTTTATAAAATTTTGAGTTCCAAATTCTCTCCTTCCCTTCCCTCCTTGAGACAGCAAGTAATTTTATCTAGGTTATACATGTGTGATCATGCAAAATATATTTCCATGCTAATCTTGTATAGGAAGACATACATAATTTTAAAAGCTCATAAAGATAGTAAAGTGAAAAATGGTATACTTCGATCTACATTTAGACTCCAGTTTTTTCTCTGAAGGTGCCTAGCATTTTTCATCATGACTCCTTTAGAATTGTCTTGGATCATTGTATTGCTGAGAATAGCTACAGTTGATCATTATACAATGTAGATGTTACTGTGTACAATATTCTCCTGGTTCTGCTAATTGCTTTCTTTTAAAAAATAATTTATTTATTTAGAATATTTTTCCATGGAAAGTAATGAATGCTGGAGGAGTGTGGCAAAGTTGGGACATTAATTCATTGCTGGTAGAGTTGTGAAATGGTCCAACCATTCTGGAGGGCAATTTGGAACTATGCCCAAAAGGGCACTATAAGACTGTCTGACCTTTGATCCAGCCATAGCACTGCTGGGTTTGTGCCCCAAAGAGATAATAAGGAAAAAGACTTGTACAAGAATATTCATAGCTGCGCTCTTTGTGGTGGCCAAAAATTGGAAAATGAGAGGATGCCCTTCAATTGGGGAATGGCAGAACAAATTGTGGTATATGTTGGTGATGGAATACTATTGTGCTCAAAGGAATAATAAAGTGGAGGAGTTCCATGGAGACTGGAACAACCTCCAGGAAGTGATGCAGAGTGAAAGGAGCAGAACCAGGAAAACATTGTACACAGAGACTGATACATTGTGGTACAATCGAAGGTGATGGACTTCTCCATTAGTGGCAATGCAGTGTCCTTGAACAATCTGCAAGGATCTAAAAAACACTATCCACAAGCAGAGGACAAACTGTGGGAGTAAAAACACCGATGAAAAGCAACTGCCTGACTACAGCGGTTGAGGGGACATGACAGAGGAGAGACTCTAAATGAATACTCTAATGCAAATACTAACAACATGGAAATGGGTTCGAATCAAGAACACATGTGATACCCAGTGGAATCATGTGTCGGCTATGGGGGATGGGGAGGGGGAGGAAAAGAAAATGATCTTTGTCTTTAATGAACAATGCTTGGAAATTATCAAATAAAATATTATTTTTAAAAAAACACCAAAGAAAAGCAACTGCTTGACTACAGGGGTGGAGGGGATATGACTGAGGAGAGACTCTAAATGAACACTCTAGAGCAAATACCAACAACATGGAAATGGGTTCGAGTCAAGAACACATGTAATACCCAGTGGAATCAAGCATCGGCAATGGGGGGGGGGAGGAAAAGAAAATGATTTTTTGTTTCCAATGAATAATGTTTGGAAATGACCAAATAAAATAATGTTTAAAAAAAATAAAAAATAAATTACCCCTTGTAAGGCAAAAAAAAAAAAGCTATTATAGAAAAAGCTGATGATTTATGTGGGTTTATTTTCTTTTCAGCAAATTTGCCATACTTACTAATTATTTCAACTAGTTTTTTAAATGATTTTTTTTTCCAATTGTTTAGATCTGACTTTGTGTGAAAAGTGTTCTGTGATTGTTTTCATATAATTCCTGTGTTTGTCTTGACAAGTAGATTCCCATATATTTTATATTGTATAACATTATTTTAAATAGAATTTATTTTTATATCTCTTGCTGGTGAACTTTATTAATAATAGGAATGGGTGGTAAATTTTATTAAATATTTTTCCTGCATCTATTGGGAAAAAAAAGAATATTTTTCCATGGTTACATGACTCATGATCTTTCCCTCCCCTCTTTCCTCCCTCCACCCAGAGCTGACAGGCAATTCCACTCGGTCATACATATATCATTGTTCAAAACCTATTTCCATATTATTTATATTTACAATAGAGTGATTATTTAGCACCAAACTCCCAATCATATCCCCATTGAACCACATCATCAATCATATGTTTTTCTTCTGCATTTCTTCTCCCACAGTTCTTTCTCTGCATGTGGATAGTGTTCGTTCTCATAAGTCCCTCAGAATTGTCCTGGATCATTGCATTGTTATCAGTAGCAAAGTCCATTACATATTATTGTCCCACAATGTTTCAGTCTCTGTGTACAATGTTCTCTTGGTTTTGCTCATTTCACTCTGTATCAGTTCACGAAGGTCTTTCCAGTTCACATGGAATTCCTCTAGTTCATCACTCCTTACATAACAAGAGTATTCCATCACCATCAGATACCACAATTTGTTCAGTCATTCCCCAATCAATAGACAGCCCTCTCATTTTCCAGGGTTTTGCCACCACAAAGAGCACGGCTATAAATATTTTTGTACAAACATTTTTCCTTATTATCTCTTTGGAGTACAAACCCAGCAGTGCTATGGCTGGTTCGAAGGATAGGCATTCTTTTTTTTTTACATTTTTTTATTTTTAAATTTTAATTTTATTTCATCAATTTAGAACATTATTCTTTGGTTAAAAGAATCATATTCTTTCCCTCTCCCCCCCCCCCCCCCCCTTCCCATAGCCGGTGCACAATTCCACTGGGTATTACATGTGTCCTTGATCAGAACCTATTTCCATGTTGTTGATGTTTGCACTAGAATGTTCATTTAGAGTCTACATCCCCAATCATATCCCCATCAACCCATGTAATCAAGCAGTTATTTTTCTTGGTGTTTCTACTCCCACAGTTTTTCCTCGATGTGGATAGTGTTCCTTCTCATAGCTCCCTCCAAGTTGTTCAGGATCACTGCATTGCCACTAATGGAGAAGTCCATTACATTCGATTGTACCACACAATGTGTCAGTCTCTGTGTACAATGTTCTCCTGGTTCTGCTCCTTTTACTCTGCATCAATTCCTGGAGGTTGTTCCAGTCTCCATGGAATTCCTCCACGTTATTATTCCTTTGAGCACAATAGTATTCCATCACCAACATATACCACAACGTGTTCAGCCATTCCCCAATTGAAGGGCATCCCCTCATTTTCCAATTTTTGGCCACCACAAAGAGCACAGTTATGAATATTCTTGTACAAGTCTTTTTCCTTATTGTCTCTTTGGGGTACAAACCCAGCAGTGCTATGGCTGGATCAAAGGTCAGACAGTCTTTTATCACCCTTTGGGCATAGTTCCAAATTGCCTTCCAGAATGGTTGGATCAATTCACAACTCCATCAGCAATGCATTAATGTCCCGACTTTGCCACATCCCCTCCAATTTTTATTCTTTTCCTTTGCTGCCATATTGGCCAGTCTGTTAGGTGTAAGGTGGTACCTAAGAGTTGTTTTGATTTGCATTTCTCTAATCAGGATGGGATTTAGAATACTTTTTCATGTGCTTATTGATTGTTTTGATTTCTTCATCTGAAAACTGCCTATTCATATATCCCTTGACCATTTGTCAATTGGGGAATAGCTTGTTTTTTTGTAAATTTTATTTAGTTCCCTACATATTTGGGAAATTAAACCTTTGTCAGAGAGTTTTGTTATGAAAATTTCCCGTTTGTTACTTTCCTTCTACTTTTGGTTGCATTGGTTTTGTTTGTATAAAACCCTTTTAATTTAATATAATCATTCATTTTACATTTTGTAATATTCTCTATCTCTTGCTTGGTCTTAAATTCCTTCCTTTCCCATAGATCTGACAGGTATACTATTCTATGTTCACTTACTTTATTTATATTATTTATTAGTTCAATAGTTTTTTTTACTTTCAATTTTATTAATTTCTCCTTTGACTTTTTGGATTTCCAATTTAATTTTTTACCTGGGGATTTAAAATTTGTTCTTTTTTTAGCTTTTTAAGTTGCATGCCCAATTCATTAATCTCCCCCCTCTCTATTTTGTCGATATAGGCACCTAGGGATATAAACTTTCCCCTGAGTACTACTTTGAATGTATCCCATAGATTTTGATGTTTCCTCATTGTCATTCTCTTCAAAGAAATCAGTCATTGTTTCTATGATTTGTTCTTTGACCACTAGTTTTTTGTTGTTTTTTTTAACATTATCGGCCACTAGTTTTGAAGAATTGGATTATTAAGTTTCCAATTAATTTTAAATTTGCCTCTCCATGAACCCTTATTAATTATGACTTTTATTACATTAGGATCTGAAAAATTGCATTTATTATTTCTGCTTTTCTACATTTGTTTGCAATGTTTTTATGCCCTAGTACATAGTCAATCTTTATATATACGTATCATGTACTGCTGAAAAGAAGGCATATTCCTTTTTTATCCCTAGTCAATTTTCTCCAGATATCTATTAGCTCTAATTTTTTGAATATTTCATTTTTTAAAAACTGTCAACATGGAATCTAGGAATCCTAAACTTGTGACCTAGTGGGTTCTGATGAACCCCAAGTTTCAGGACTAGCTTATAGGTTGGAGACCCCAAAGCTTTGTCTCCAGAAGCCTTCCCGTATATCACAGCCTCTGGACCTTCAGCTTGTGAGATTGAGGCACTGCCTATAGCACCAAAGAGTCACTGGACTTTGGATTGGGTTTAGCTCCCACCTGAAGTGGATTGTCTATTCCCCTGAGGGTCCCCGACTCAGTCTGAAACTACTAGCCTGGGATTCCCTTCAGGGCAGATTCCCAAGGGAAAAGGGAACAAGGACAAGCTTCGGGGTCTCCAACCTATAAGCTAGTCCTGAAACTTGGGGTTTGTCAGATCCCACTAGGCCACAAGTTTGGGATTCCTAGATTCCATGTTGACAAAACACTTACCTTCCATCTTAGAATCAATACTGTCTTTTGGTTCTGAGTGGAAGAGAGGTAAGGGCTAGGCAAACAAGGTTAAGTGACTTATCCAGTCACACAGGTAGGAAGTGTCTGAGACCAGATTTGAACCAGGGATCTCCCATCTCTAGCTCTGGCTCTCAGTCCACTAAGCCACCTAGCTGTCCCCTAATTTTTCCAATATTTCATTCACTTCCCTTCTTTCTTATTTATTTTTGGGTTCAATTTATCTTGTTCTGATATGGAAAGGTTGAGGTCCCCCACTAATATGGTTTTTACTGTCTATTTCCACCTTAAGCTCCTTTAGTTTCTCCTTTAAAAATCTGGATGCTATACCACTTGGTGCATTCATGTTAAGTAGTGATATTTCTTTATTATTTATACTGCCTTTTATCAAGATGTAATTATCTTCCTTATCTCTTTTAATCAAATCTATTTTTACTCTAGTTTGTCTGAGATCATAATTGCTACTCCTGCCTTCCTGGTCTGAGTTACAGCCCAATAAATTCTGCTCCAGCCTCTTACTTTTACACTGTTCTTATCTACCTGCTTCAGGTGTTTCTTGTAGACAACATATGGTAGGAGTCTGGTTTTTAATCCATTCTGCTATCTGCTTCTCTTTTATGGATGAGTTCATCCCATTCACATATATAGTTAAGATTAGCGTCTGTGTATTCCATTTTGACTTCCTCCTTTAATTCTAACCTTTCTCCTTTCCCTCTAGTATTTTGCTTTTAGTCAGTCTCCCCCCTTTCCCCTCCTTTATATTACTCCCCCTCCCACCACCTCCCTTTTTATTCCCCTTTAACTATAGGGCCATTTAAATACTCCCCTACAATGCAGTGATCCTGAACAACTCTGAGGGATCTATCCACATTCAGAGGGAAAACTGGGGGAGTAGAAACACAGAAGAAAAACAACTGCTTGATTACATGGGTCGAGGGGATATGGCTGGGGATGTAGACCCTAAATGAACATTCTGATGCAAACACCAACAGCATGGAAATAGGTTCTGATCAAGGACACAAGTAATACCCAGTGGAATTGCGTTTGGGCAACGGGAAAGGTTGGGGGAGGAGAGGGAGAAATAGAAAATGATTTTTGTAACCAAGGAATAATGTTTGAAATTGACCAAATAAAATAAACAAATAAATACTCCCCTAAACTCTCCCTCTCTTGTATTACTCCCCTCCCATCACTCCATTTCTTATTATTCTTCTATTTCTTTATAGGGCAAGAGACAATTCTGTTTCCTAATGGATCTGACAGTTCTTCTTCCCTCTCTGAGTCAATTCCAGTGAAAGTAAGATTTAAATATTACCTCTTGCCAGCCTCTTCCTCCCTTTCATTGTACTGGTCTTCTACTCTTCCCCTTCCACCGCTTTTTTATGTGATATATTTTACCCCATTTTACCTCTTTTTCCTATTTCTCTTAGTATTAACCTCTTTTTTCACCCCTTGTTTTTTATATTTTTGGACATATTACCCTAAATAGCTTACCATTGCACTCTCTATGTATACTTCTTCTAGCTACTAATAATGATAACATTTTTTAAGAGTTACAGATATCATGTTTCCATATAGAAATACATGCCATTTGACCTTATTGAAGCCCTTAATTTTTTTCTCTTTCTTATTTCCCTTTTTATGTTTCTCTTGAAATCTGTATTTGGGCATTAAAATTTCTGTTTAGGTCTGGTCTTTTTTTCAGGAATGCTTGGAAGTCTTCTATTTTATTAAATGACCATACTTTCCCCTGAAAGAATATAGTCAGTTTTGCTGGGTAGTTAATTCTTGGTTGTAGACCCAGTTCCCTTGCCTTCTAGAATATCTGTTTCTACTCATTTCACTTTGCATGAGTTTATTATTATTATTATTATTATTATTATTATTATATAAGTCTTTTCAGGTATTTCTGAAATTGTTCTGCTTATCATTTCTTACAGCACATACCAGTTTTCCATCACCATAATACATAACAATGTGTTCAGCCATTCTCCAATTGATGGGCATCCCCTCAATTTCCAATTCTTTGCCACCACAAAAAAGAGCTGCTATAAATATTTTTGCACAAATAGGTCCTTTCCCCTTTTTTTTATCTTATTTTTGGGGATATAGTCTCAGCAGTGGTATTGCTGATTCAAAGAGCATTTATTCTAATTTTATTTATTCTTTTTTTTATTCTTTTGATATTATTCTGATATTATTCTAATATCAGAAACAACACACATGGAAGAATGATAACTAGGGAATGGAACTTGCATTATAAAGTTACTGGGATGGTAAATGGGGCCATAGGGCACTATATTGACATACCCTATCCAGGAACAATGTAGTTGATTTGATGGGGGAGGATAGCTGGCAAGGAAGTTATGGTGGAGGTGGCCAGAGAGAAGATTGTGAAGAGAAGCAGAAGTGGAAGATTCTTGAAATAATATTTCAAGAGTCATTCAATAATTGGGGGGGGGAGAAGGGCCTGGGGTGGAAATTCTTCCAGGACCTGGCTTCTGGTATAGGCAAGTGAAGAGCCTGAAGAGAATGAAGGTAGGGAGGTCTTGTGAATATAAAGGTACAACTAGTTTCTATAATATGCCTACTTCTCCCTGGAGTCAAGGATGATCAAGGAACTGTTGTTCAGTTGTTTCAGTATGATCTCTTATGACCCCATTTGGAGTTTTCTTGGTAAAGATTCTGAAGTAGTTTACCAATTCCTTCTCTAGCTCATTTTACAGATGAGCAAACTGAGGCAAATGGGGTTAAGTGACTGAGGATCACATAGCTAGTAAGCATCTGAGGCTGGATTTGAACTCAGATCTTCAGGATTTCAGGTCTGGTTCTCTATCCACTGTGCTACCTAGCTTCCTATGGTCAAGGAACCACACAGTATTATAGAGCATGTGTCTGAGAAGAATGTAAGGGGCTATATGTATAGTAATGGCTTGAGCCTATGACAGGGCTTCAGGAAGGATGGGCTGAATGAATCTGCTCTGTCAACTAGCCTTGGTATTCTCTTGGGACTGGGATGGTGTTGAGGAGGGTGTCTTTTCCCAGGGCTCCCAGGTAGAAGGCATAACAGTGGAAATGAAGGAGACAATTTGGATCTTATCATTTTGGAAAATGTATATTGAAAAGTGTTATTACATGTAATTGGGAAAATGAAATATTTTTATATTTTTAAAAAATATATTGGCAATGAGGAGACCAAGTTATCATTCTTTGCGGATGACATGATGGTCTACTTAAAGAATCCTAGAGATTCAACCAAAAAGCTAATCGAAATAATCAACAACTTTAGTAAAGTTGCAGGATACAAAATAAACCCACATAAGTCATCAGCATTTCTATATATTTCCAACACAGCTCAGCAGCAAAAACTAGAAAGAGAAATCCCATTCAAAATCACCTTAGACAAAATAAAATACCTAGGAATCTATCTGCTGAGACAAACACAGGAACTTTATGAACACAACTACAAAACACCTCTCCACACAACTAAAACTAGACTTGAACAATTGGAAAAACATTAACTGCTCATGGGTAGGACAAGCCAATATAATAAAAATGACCATCCTACCCAAACTCATCTATCTATTTAGTGCCATACCCATGGAACTTCCAAAAAATTTTTTTTACTGATCTAGAAAAAACCATAACAAAGTTCATTTGGAAGAACAAAGGATCAAGGATATCCAGGGAAATAATGAAAAAAAATACAAAGGAAGGGGGCCTTGCAGTCCCAGATCTCAGACTATATTATAAAGCAGCAGTCATCAAAACAATTTGGTACTGGCTTAGAGACAGAAAGGAGGATCAGTGGAATAGACTGGGGGCAAGTGACCTCAGCAAGACAGTATATGACAAACCCAAAGATCCCAGCTTTTGGGACAAAAATCCACTATTTCATAAAAACTGCTGGGAAAATTGGAGGACAGTGTGGAAAAGATTAGGTTTAGATCAACACCTCACACCCTACACCAAGATAAATTCAAAATGGGTGAATGACTTGAACATAAAGAAGGAAACTATAAGAAAATTAGGCGAACACAGAATAGTATACATGTCAGACCTTTGGGAAGGGAGAGGCTTTAAAAGCAAGCAAGACTTAGAAAGAGTCACAAAATGCAAAATAAATAATCTGGAATACATCAAATTAAAAAGGTTTTGTACAAACAAAACCAATGTAACTAAAATCAGAAGGGAAGCAACAAATTGGGGAAAAATCTTCATAAAAACCTCTGACAAAGGTTTAATTACTCAAATTTACAAAGAGCTACATCAATTGTACAAAAAATCAAGCTATTCTCCAATTGATAAATGGGCAAGGGTCATGAAGAGGCAGTTCTCAGCCACAGAAATCAAAACTATTAATAAGCACATGAAAAAGTGTTCTACATCTCTTATAATCAGAGAGATGCAAATCAAAACAACTCTGAGGTATCACCTCACACCTAGCAGATTGGCTAACATGACAGCAAAGGAAAGTAATGAATGCTGGAGGGGATGTGGCAAAGTAGGGACATTAATTCATTGCTGGTGGAGTTGTGAATTGATCCAACCATTCTAGAGAGCAATTTGGAACTATGCCCAAAGGGTGATAAAAGTCTGTCTGCCCTTTGATCCAGCCATAGCACTGCTGGGTTTGTACCCCAAAGAGACAATAAGTAAAAAGACTTGTTCAAGAATATTCATAGCTGTGCTCTTTGTGGTGGCAGAAAATTGGAAAATGAGGGGATGCCCTTCAATTGGGGAATGGCTGAACAAATTGTGGTATATGTTGGTGATGGAATACTATTGTGCTAAAAGGAATAATAAAGTAGAGTGTAGCATCCCAAGCATATTCACATCTATGAAATATAAATGACTATATGATTACTGTGTCTCCAAGCATAAGGTTATACCAATGAGGCTTGTGAATGTAACCTTGAACTGGCCATGTGGCCCTTGGCTAAGACAAACTCATCAACATGCTCGGACTCAATTCCCCGGGAAAGCACGGTTTGCAATCTACATGCCCAAAGGTGTTCCCTCTACCTTGCCACCCAATCTTAATTGTCTATACTTTGTGATGTGGTTACTACGTGCTTGGGAGTAAGGCCCAAGCAGGACAGGAATACATTCAGAGGCAATCCCATGAACTTCCTCTTGGCCTTTCTCCCTTCCATGGAGCTCCACTGGGCTCCTCAATGTCTCTGTCTCTCTCCTCTTGACCTTCTCCTTCCCTGAGGCTGTAACCATCTCCCATCTCGGCCTGCATTTCCTATCTTAATCTCCTCCTCCACCTCGTGTTCCTTTGTACTCATACTTTCCTACCAAAGGGAGTATCATAGGGGTTGCCTGCCCTATCCAACCACTGACTTGTCCGTGTCTTTCATTCTCCACCCTGGTTCTCGGTTCCTACCTCTCCTCGGGTCCCATCACAAAGGTGAGCCCCTTCCCTTGTGGGACCCTGCTGGTCAGGGAGGTCCATTAAGGAAAACCCCACACTTGGCACCCTGGATTTGGGAGCGAAATTCCTTTGTCACAGGCATTCAAGCACGTGCAACTTGAGGAGCATTCATCGAGGTACGGAATCACAAAGACGTATGGGGCAGGTGGCCTCTGACGGTAAGAAATGTCTTTTATTTCAAGTTCTTATTTTAGAAATTATCTAGAACCTCGGGTCAATAGCCTCATCATATACTCGTCACCTTAGACAGTTAATGTCTCTGATTGAACAGAAAGGTATTGAGATCTCTGAAGCATTGCTTAGGTGGGCACTGAAGCGAAGCCTGAATTCCCGGCAAGGGGAGTTCCCAAAGTGCAGCTATGAGATCTGATTGGTAAAAAAAAAAACAACAAAAAACGAGGCCGTGTCAGAAAGAAAGACAGAAAATATCTCAAGTTGGTTGCAACACTTGGGAAATACAAGGATGGCCTTGATGGCACAACCTGTGCAGACTCTAGGCATCACAGGTGCTGGAAAGCCAAGCCTCAGTCTAACTCGAATTCTCAGAATGCCGAAGGTCCCTCCACCTGTGGAGGAAGAAGCCTCTGCTCTGACCTATCTCTTAGGGCAGATGGCCGAGAGAGCACCATGGGCAAGTCTAACACTTTCTCCTAATCTTTTCACTATGGAGGATTCCATTCTAAGAAGCGGGGAAGCCATAATGTTCAATGCGTTTGGCTCACTGCTCCCTCCTCTACCTTTTACAACGTGGGGAATTAGGCAAAGGGCGTTCAACGCAAAGCCATTTCAGCATCCCGATCATAAAGTAGAAGAATCTTTCCAAATGCAAGAGGAAGTCCCTTCCTCGGAAGCTTTCAGCCTTCTCCAGCCACCTTCATCCTTTAAGGCTTCTGGTCTTGTGCAGCCCGCCCCCTCCCCCGCAGAACTCTGCAAGCCAAAACAGCAATAAGGAGGCTACAGACAGCCCCCTGCAAAGGAGAAGCAGGATTTCTAGATTGTGCCATAGCATGCAAAAATATGGGAAGCTCGCAGCATTACAGAGCTGATCAAAACTCTTTAGCAACAAACTTTACACCAGATGATGGGAAATTAAGACAAATATTAGCTGCTGCTAAGAGCACATGGTTTCTGATTAAAGTGCTACATTAAACAAGGAGGATTGACTTATCTTTCAGTCTCTTGCCCTTCCTTTCACTAAAGATACTAACAATATACTTAACTCTCTTCCTTCAGCTGACTGATCTATGCTTGCTATCTCTCCCCTGCCTGTTGCTGCAGAAACAGACAGAAATATTCGTCAACCTCTGCCTCCACCCATGCTTAATGTAGTATCATGACCATTTAAAATGTAAAGAAATAAGCAGGTAGAAATGTTTCTCCTACAAAACTTAGAAATGATTCCAATAGTACAGACGGAAGTTTAATTCAGCCTCTGGCCATTGAAATCCTGACTCCTCTAGAAATCCAAAGCAGAGTATCAAGCTTCTAGCTAAAGCATACGGGGCTAGATAAGACTAACACCGACAAGTCCTAGAACCAAACCATTCTTATCAATTAAATACAAGTTCATGGCAAGAAATTTCTTTACTTAAACATTGCTTATTGCAAAAGTGAGGCAAGAAAAAAGCCAAAAATCATAACTCTGTGCCATAACACTGTTCTCTACCAGAAGTTACCTGGCACAGGTGAATGGTGAAAGCTTAATGAGCAACGCTTAAACTTAGAGCAAACCTTTCATCACTTTGGGCTATCAGCGTAAGGTTAAATTGCTGTGAGGAGACAATCCCTCCCATAAGCACTATAAGATCATATCAAAGCATGAAAACTATTCCTTAAGCACCTAAAGTAACACCAGCTTTAAAAAGGCAGAGCACGTGTTTGCCCTAACTAGGAAGCAAACAGACATTTTGCTCTCATGAGGACAAACAGCAAAAAGACTTTCTTATCAGCAAACCTCTCCACCAGTTCAGCATTTCTAAAAGAAACAGGCCTTTTGAAGCAGCACCAGAGAATGCAGGAGGACTATGATTTAAATGTAAAGGTATAAACCTGTTATGTCTTTCAAACAGATCTTTGCTAAGAGATGGTATTATTATGAAGCAAAATTTAAAAATTAAATTGTCTTAATTTGGATTGGACATGGCAAAATTACATAAGAAGGTCTAATTGTATTCCTTAAAAGGCAAAGTTTTAAAAGTTAAAAAATCTTTCTCTGACTTTTGTCATATGCTACAGGAGATATTTTATCTGTAATAATATTTTTAAATGAATTATTGTATAACGGTAGGCCAAAAACCAAGGTATAAACACAAATTTATCAAGGTTTTCAGAGGTAAATCCTCATGGACTCTTGCAACCATGTGACTCACTACCAAAACTGTTTGGATCTGGAAAGGAAACTTAATTCAGCAGTTTCATAAATTGATCCATACGCCTGCATCTCAGGTTACAAGTTTTTATGGCAAGTATTGAATATTATCAAAAGCAAAATTAAAAATCAGTGCAAATTTTTAATTGACTAGCATCAATTGGCATATGCTTTAGAAAAATTTCCAATATATTCCAATTTTAAAGATGTAGGAATCATTAAATTTTTAAACAGGACATAAGGTCAACAAGGATAAAAATTAGTAGCCATTATTTAAAAACCTGTATAAAGTTCGAAAATTGTATGTAAAGCACATTATTGCAACTTTATCCAAAAAGCAAATTAATTAGAATTACTCAATATCAAAATAATATAGCATCAATTCTAAATATGAGACACATTCTCAGCATTGCAAGGCATCAGAGTAAATACAGTGCTAGAAGGATTCAAATTGTTAATCAGTAATAAATTATTAAGGTTATTAATTAATTTGTTAACCAGTAACAGTGACCTATGTGTGGTTTAGAATGGGCAACACCACCACTCATTCAAATTGCATATATCAATCCTAATCATGAATGCAGTAAAAAACCAATTACTAGTGTACAAGCTCAAATGTTACTTGCACTAGGTGGTCCATTTTGGCAACAGAATCTTGTAAACCTCTTAGGTAAAATTGATAAGTCCATTCATATTGTCAAAATCCTTTCATGAATTTAAATTTGACAGTTTAAAAATAAAAATATCACGGCAATTGCTATGCTTACATTTACTGCATCTATTTAGGGTACAGCAGATATTGTTAAATGCACAGTATAAGTTGATACAAAAGCAAAAGCTACATGCAGATAGGCTACTGCTTAAGATCACAGCACAAGCTGGTAAAATCAAATGTGATTTATGGTATAAGGTTTTTATGATTATTGGTTTAAAACATGAATATGAAACATCTATGTAGGCCTTATTGCAAAGCCAAGGTGAAATCATTTTCAAAGGCAAATGGCCTGGAGGACACTGCTTTTAGCAGACACAGATCACTTGCACTCTCTGACGCATCAGAGTGCCAAGTCCAGGATTCCTCAATATTTTATGCACACAAGTGAAATTACCTACCAGTGCAAAATCTTGTGAATGTTATCATGTCACTCATGCACTTCAAACATGTGTCCGAACTAAACATTGTGGACTAAGGGAGGCATTACAACATGCTCCTGTGGTATAAAAATCTAAAAGCTAACATGTGATGGGAGATAATCACTCTCCTGATATATAGGATTAAGCTTAAAATGATAAAGTATGCAAAGTTATTACAGATCTTTTAAATAATTGGGCATATCTAACTATTCCAAAACAATTGTGAAGTAACAGTGCTTGTAACAGCAATACATGGGCTGAATGGGATAATCCATGGCCTAAATGCAGGCAATTTCAAAAGGGCTCAAAGGAATTGATAAGCCCCAAACTCCAAACACAAGGAGATATTTTCAGCCACTTTCTAATTTAACAAGACCCAATAAGGCTTTCTTTTGGGGTCGAGATTTCTGTTTATTTTCTCAGATACCAGAAGTCCATGGAAGAAAACTGAAATGATCCAGCTGAAAGACAGTCTGCCCAGAAAGTCAATGCAGATGTGCCTGGCACCATCCACAACATGGCACCGATGCCAGACAACAGGAAAAGCAGCCAATGAGCTGGAAAAACCATCACTGCTCTATAGGCAGGTCTAATGCAATATCCACACAATTGTAATTGTATGAAAGACAATCTACCTAGAGAAAAATATCATTGTTACTCACAAGCATTCTATTATGCCAGTATATGGGTATTTGTTGTAAGATCTAAGTTCATCATGTACCTGAAAACTTCAAAGGGTATGTGTACAATATGTAACCTGCAGTTATTTTAGTGGAATTGTTCCATGTTACCCAAATTTGATCAAATGAACATCATACTATTGAAATGTTATAACAATACAGTGAATACTGTCCAATTGTAACACAAATTGTTGCTATCATCCAAAATGTATGTATAATATTTATCTTATAGGGTTCATTTTAAATTTGTAAGAACGAATTAGGTCTTCATTAGAATCAATCTTATTCAATAAGTTTTTGGAAAAGCATTGAAGCTTTTAAAAAGAAAAACGGGGTGGAAATGGTATTACTAACCATCTATCTCTCCTACACCCCAGAAGGAACATAAGCTAATATTATTAAATCACAATTCTCATGTAATGATAAACGTTGCATTGTATGTTGTACATGGATTGGGCTGAATATTGCCAGGAGATTAAGACTGTCAGGGACCCAACAGGATGATAATTTTGGGTCGAGGGTTTGTTTGTATGTTTACAGAGAATGAAAACACCTGGTCACCCACCAAGCACGTCATGCCATGAGGCACAGGACCAGGAAGAGAAGCAGACGAGTACCATTATATGATGCCAGCTGATTGCATACCAAGCACGCGGGAAGAAACCATTATTGGTGACTATAAAAACCAAACACTGACATTACACTACTTTTAATGACATTTACTATTCTACTGATGGACAATTGTCATGCTGACATCCATTGGTCTTTTATACCTAAACCAATATCAAGCATGTCAACTTGTATGGACTAAACCCCACTCGTATATATTTATGACATCAGATGGATCCCACACTCCAAAGACTTTATCATGGGATCAAAATCGAAACAGCAATAATTGTTCAAACACTAATGTATATCTTTCATTTTGGATATCTGTTATATATGTCAAAAGGAAATTTATTTTGTATGCATTGTAAAACTCCTACTTGTATTGTAAAAAATTGGTCTATCAACAAGGGAATAGACATTGGTATGACTCTCCAAAGGAAAGGAGATAGACATTTTTCATTCATAGCACAAACCTAGCAACCCTGACTACAAAAATTATGTTTAATGCAGGAGATGCTGCACAGGAATGTTCAATGCACAGATGGTACCGATATCACTCTTAAAAAAGGGATGAGATATCAGGCAAAATGCACTTTAGAAAGTTTTAATTAGGAACCAATGTTATTGAAAATTGATCATCTACATCTATGTGTAGGTTATATTCCTGACAATAACTATGTAGACATTATGTGCCAACTGCCATTGCTGTAGTTAAATGATAACATCATTGTTGATCACTACTCCTGAAACCCCATCTTTATGGAAACTCTTTCTTGCTCTCTAACACCAGTCCCAGAATTCAGACGGCCGCTGGATTCGGGGTATATTAACTTCCACTTCAAGTACTGGAAAATGTTCTGGTACATGAAAGTAAAGACTCGGTTGGACAATCTCTGTGGACGCGCAGTTGTTGAACCTCCTAGATGGACATGGAGCAAGGGCAAAGTATACACTAAGTTTCTCCTTTTTTGGAGTATGTATTGAAAATAGGAAAAATTTTGGCACTAATAAGCTTGTAGAAAAAGCACATTGAATATTATTCATTTACAACTAGGAAAAATAAGTTACATTAAACTGTATGAACAAGTAACTGTAGAAATTGCTTTTTCATAGAAAGCAACTCAAGCTTCTATCAGTCCAAATATTGGTTTGGTGGAATGAATTTTGCAAACATTGGTTATGTTATATTCTTGGTTATTATATTAATTCATTTATAGCAGAGATTTAAATAAGGCTCATATAGGAAATGTGCAGCCAGAATGTACAAAATCATTTCATTAGCTTCATTTTTGTTATGTCTTCAACAAATCAAAATGTTATATTTATGGCAAAATTGATATTTGTATTAATGTTTGCACTACTGTTTGAAAAATGTAAAAGATGCTAATATATTTGGTATGCTATTCAAAAAAAAAGGGGGATAAGACAGAAAGTATTTTTAAGAACATTTTTATACCATTTTATATCATTTTAATCCTATTGAGCAATTTTGATTTGATGCTCTCACTTTATTTTCTCTGAATATTTTGATTATACCATGTTGTTTTCATTTTTCTCTTATATTTTGAAAAATATTTCAAGTACTTTTAACACTCTAATCCTGAGCAATGAAGGTGCAAATGTTTCTCTTAATATGTACCCAACAGCATCAGATTACAAGAACGTGACAGCAATTGTTAAAGTTGCAGGTGACTATCCTGGGAAACCATCACTGATTGCATAAAAAGGGAATGCAGAGGACACCTCAATGGGCCGGATAGCCAAAGCCACACACACAGGCATATATTCCATAAGAGATGGATATATGTGGGCTGCTGAGGTTGGAGGTCCTGGGACACGGTGCTTGACACCCTCATTCACAGGTGGCTCAGGTATCAAAGTCCAACCATATTGCCATGTGGCAGGCATCTAGGCGGGAATATCCCTAAAATGCATAATCAGTACAAGGGAGAAAAAGGAAATTCCCCTTCATATCCAGATGCAGTCATCTTTTATCTTGCTATAAAAGCACTGGCAACTTCTTGTAATCATAACTGTGTGGGTAATAATCTAATGCACCTGTCCTATGTTCTATGGGACTACTACCTCAATAATTCAGGATAATCAGAGTGAAAACTATTTTCTTAATACCCTTGTCATTATTTTTAATCGTTTATGAAAATTTGGTTTAGTATTAAAGGAAGATTTTATTATTGTTGATAATCACAATTACTTTTTCAGCCAAGGCTTTGGCAATATATTTTGAATATCTATTTTTAATCACTAGAAGCATCAATTGGTGATGCTACATGATTTTTATATTTTTAATTTAGTCACATTTCTATATCAATCACCTTTCATTTTATTTTTAAAAAAGGGGGGGGTGATATGTAGCATCCCAAGCATATTCACATCTATGAAATATAAATGACTGTATGATTACTGTGTCTCCAAGCATAAGGTTATACCAATGAGGCTTGTGAATGTAACCTTGAACTGGCCATGCGGCCCTTGGCTAAGACAAACTCATCAACATGCTCGGACCCAATTCCCCGGGAAAGCTGCAATCTACACGCCCAAAGGTGTTCCCTCTACCTTGCCACCCAGTCTTAATTGTCTATACTTTGTGATGTGGTTACTACGTGCTTGGGAGTAAGGCCCAAGCAGGACAGGAATAAATTCAGAGGCAATCCCATGAACTTCCTCTTGGCCTTTCTCCCTTCCATGGAGCTCCACTGGGCTCCTCAATGACTGTCTCTCTCCTCTTGACCTTCTCCTTCCCTGAGGCTGTAACCATCTCAGCCTGCATTTCCTATCTTAATCTCCTCATCCACCTCATGTTCCTTTGTACTCATACTTTCCTACCAAAGGGAGTATCATAGGGATTGCCTGCCCTATCCAACCACTGACTTGTCGGTGTCTTTCATTTCCACCCTGGTTCTCGGTTCCTACCTCTCCTCGGGTCCCATCACAAAGGTGAGCCCCTTCCCTTGTGGGACCCTGCTGGTCAGGGAGGTCCATTAAGGAAAACCCCACAGTAGAGGAATTCCATGGGGACTGGTACAACCTCCAGTAAGTGATGCAGAGCAAAAGGAGCAGAACCAAGAAAACATTGTACACAGAGACTGATACACTGGGTACAATCAAAGGTGATGGACTTCTCCACTAGTGTCAATGCAATGTCCCTGAACAATCTGCAGAGATCTAAAAAATACTATCCACAAGCAGAGGATAAACTGTGGGAGTAAAAACACTGAGGAAAGGCAACTGCTTGACTACAGGGGGAAGGGGATATGACTGAAGAGAGACTCTAAATGAACACTCTAGAGCAAATACCAACAACATGGAAATGGGTTCGAATCAAGAACACATGTGATACCCAGTGGAATCGTGCGTCGGCTATGGGAGAGGTGGGGGGAAGGTGGGGAGGAAAAGAAAATGATCTTTGTTTCCAATGAATAATGTTTGGAAATGACCAAATAAAATAATGTTTAAAGTGAAAAAAATATTTGATATTTTGGCCACCCCCTTCCCATTTATTCCTTGGATCTATGCCGAGGGCTATAGAAGTGAGGACCATAATAATCAAAAGTAATAACCAGAAAGACAAAAGATAAAGTTTATCCATTTATTTGAAGGTTATAGAGGACAGGCCTGTAGGGAAGACACCAGGAGGGAAGGGTGTCTGGACCAGGGTAGGAGGTGGGTGAGACAGCTCCCAATGTCCTCTCAGGACTCTAGGTCCAGGGGGCTCATCTGTACTTCTCAGTCAGGACTGAAGACACGATGGACAGGAATTTGTCCCAGGCAGCATGGGCTTCAGCAGTGAAGTCAGCTGGGAATCGAGCAGCCACAGTAACCAGGAAGGTGTGAGATAGGAGCTGCCAGAGAAGAGAAGGTAAAACACAGGGACTGGGATTAGTGAAGGAACTGAAACTTTGGGAGAGCAAAGAACAACACATCAGGGGATGGGATGAGAAATACATGAGATTGTGACATTACTTGAGGAGAGGAAGGATGAGACATGAAGGGAATAAGAAATTGGGGGTGTACCCCTTGGGGCAGGGCCCCTACTCCTCCACTGCCCTTCCCAATCCCAAATCCTTACCTTGAAGTTCACAGGGTCCACTCTAAGGATGTAGGCATGGAGTTCACTGAGCTTGGACAGGGCACTCCCAACGTTGTCAATATGCTTGACAGCATCTCCAATAGCACTGACCACCTTGGCGCCATGGGCTTTCAGCTGGGCTGAGCCAGGGTGCAGATCAAAGTGGGGAAAGTAGGTCTTGGTCTGGGGGAAGCTGGCAAAGAGCCTGGGGAGAAGAAAGGAGAGAGTCTTCACTAAATCTGGCAGATGGGTATTGAGGCTGCAGGGGACACCCCACCCCTCCAAGTGGGTCCACATTCTCCATCCTGCTTAATTCATAATTGTGCACCCAGAAGAGCTCTGGTCAGAATGGGGAAATGCAAAACCCAGCCCAATTATAGGTACAAGCATGTTCCACTGGAGCAGGGGCCAAATACCTTCTTACTGACTGGATTAAAAAAATCGGTTATTGCTTTATTCAATTTCTTTTGGTAACCTCTTCAAATAACACCACCATTGGCCAACTCTTTCCCCCCTTCCATCCCTTCTAATATTTCCCTTTTCTTTGCTTCCTTATTTTCTATCTAATCTTCTCTGCCTCCTTTAAAACAAAATACTTGCTTTTCTTTGTCCCTTTCTCTTTGCTATCCCCACTTTCTTCCCTGGGATAGATGAATTTCCAGGGCTGAGTCCTGTCTTGGACCTTGCTCCTCCATTCTCAGTCAGCACTTCCTTAGAACCCCTCCCATTTTTCTTTGCTGATGATCCCCCCCTATTCCCTCCCTGCACCCCCTGCTGCACCACCCGCAGTCCCTGGCATTAGTTTGTAGTATTAAAAGCTGGAAGAACCTTCAGAGGCAATTTAGTCCAATCCACTATCCTTAGGGGCATAGATAGAGAACTCATCTTAGTCTATAACTTTCTTAAATCACTTGAACAAGCTCGGTTTCAGTTTCCACATTTATGGAAAAGTCACAGATAATGGGACACTAATCTTAACCTTATACTAAACCCAGGAAAGGACAATGTTCTTCGGACTTCAACCTTGCCCAAAGGCAAGTAGGAGTAGCCTGGAATTCCCTGCTGGTTGGAAGGCTAAGAAACCCAAAACCCTGAGGTTATTTTAAATGTGGTAGCTAAGGGGTCCCTAACCCTGGGGCCCCCTCTTACCGTTCCAAGGCCTCAGTACCAACAGAGTCAGCCTGAGTGGCGATCTTGTTCCAGATGGTGAGGATGATAGCCTTGTCGGTCTTGGTCAGAGACATGGCGGCTAGGTTTGAGTTGAGCTTGAGTTCTTCTTGCAGTAGAAACTCAGAACAAAACTGGGTGACTATTTGCTCTTCAGGGACCCATTATATAGGACTATGGCCAGACCAGGGCTACACAGCTGCCCCTAGCCATTGGCTAGAAAGGACAGGGGGACAACCCAAAGAGGTGGGGTCATCTTATCTCTGTCAGAGACAGTAGCCTGATGGACAGGGGGTGGGGGGAAAGACCAGGGACTTGAGCAAGAGGGGTCTATCGGTTTCTACCATCTTAACAAAGGTCCAGAAGGGAGGTGTTGGCCACAACCCTGGACACAAGGTCTAAGGAACAGATATGAGGGGCCCATGCTCCAGTGACCAAAAATATAGTTAAGTGTGCTAATTAGGCGAGCTCACAAGCACATTTAAGTGTTTTAACAATTTATATCTGACCTAACCCTTACTTTGTAATTGTATTACCTTGGGCAAGTTAGTATTTTCACTTCTGATTTCTCTGATTTATAAAAGGAGGCGTTGGAATAGGAGCACTCTCAGGCCCTTTCCAGTTAGAGCATTCTAGGATTCAATAGCATCTAGGAATTGGACTGGACCTGTGATTCAACGGTATAGAGAACTTTCCTTCAGGCAAGAAAATTCCATATATATATATATACATATACCCATATATGCAGGTTGGTTCACTCTCTGCAATTTACAGACTAAAATTAAAAGGCTTTCTGAGGGTCATACAGCTACCATGACTTAGTATGACTTAAGAACCAAGGAAGGACTGGCTCTGTATCCACCAACATGAGTTACCTCTTTGATTCATCTTTGATATTTGATGAATGCTCATAGGAAGAATTTCCTCAGGGCCTAGGAAGGAAATCATCAAAGAGGAAAACAAAAAGTTGAGGGTGAGGATTCAGTGCAAATTCTCCCTTCTCTGAGAAGCCCTTTCTGGTCCTGTAGATCACACCGGTGTCCTTCCTTTGAATCCCTACAGAACTTATGCTCTGCCCACATACAATTTCACACTTAATTATATTGGATTCACAGAATCTTAGAAGTGGTGAGATATTAGAAATCATCTAGTCCAACTTACCATTCCATGGTAGAATGTTTTCTATTATATAAGTGACAGGGGTCATTCAATCTCTGAATGAATGCTCCCAGTGACAGGAAACTCATGATCTCCCAAGTCAACCTCTTCCATTTTTAAGTCATCTCCAGCTGTTAGGGAGTTATCCCATCTATCAACATAAAATTTTACTCACTGCAACTTCTCCTACTCTAGTTTGGATTCAGTTTTGACCTGCAGATACACAGAAAAGAGGAAATCAATCTCCTTCCCCTAACAGCCCTTTAGAAATCTGAAATCAGGTACTTTGTCCCTCCTAATTCTTCTCTAAGATTCCCAGTTTTCTTACGTACATATTATATGACATGGTTTCAAGTCCCATCACTATCATGGTTGCCCTCCTCTGGACACATGCCAATTTATTGCTGACTTTCCTAAACTGTGGCACAAAGCACTGAACTCAGCATCCAGGCCTGACTAGCTCAGAATATAGTATATATAAAGAATATATAAAGATTCTAGAACCTGATTTTCCCTCTATGATGCTTTGGGTACAGACATAAAAATAAGTGGTCTTATTGTTCTTTATCTTCAGACTGAGAATCATACCTCCTCTGTTCATCTCAGCCACTCAGGCCTTAAAATAAAAAGTCCCAAATCATTTCCATGATACATGAACCAATTTTCCAGTAAGGGGGGTGGGCAGGGAGGACTCAGATTGTCTAATGCTATTCTAATAGCTTCTTGACAGTGAAAACTTCAAAAATCTATTTTAGCTTTGAAGGAAGACAGTGCCCTTGGGACTGCTGGTAGTCTCAGAAGAAAGAGAAGGAAAGGAAGGAGAGAGAAAGAAAAGAGAAAGGAAACTTTTTTAACTTAATGCAATCAAAATTAGAAGGGAAGCAACAAATTGGGGAAAATCTTCATAACAAAAACCTCTGACAAAAGTCTAATTACTCAAATTTATGAGGAGCTAAATCAATTGTACAAAAAAGTAAGCCATTCCCCAATTGATAAATGGGCAAGGGACATGAATAGGCAGTTTTTAGATAAAGAAATAAAAATTATCAATAAGCACATGAAAAAGTGTTCTAAATCTCTTATAATCAGAGAGATGCAAATCAAAACAACTCTGAGGTACCACCTCACACCTAGCAGATTGGCTAACATGACAGCTATGGAAAGTAATGAATGCTGGAGGGGATGTGGTAAAGTGGGGACATTAATGCACTGCTGGTGGAGTTGTGAATTGATCCAACCATTTTGGAGGGGAATTTGGAACTATGCCCAGAGGGTGATAAAAGACTGTCTGTCCTTTGATCCAGCCATAGTACTGCTGGGTTTGTACCCCCAAAGAGATAATAAGGAAAAAGACTTGTACAAGAATATTCATAGCTGCGCTCTTTGTGGTGGCCAAAAATTGGAAAATGAGGGGATGCCCATTGATTGGGGAATGGCTGAACAAATTGTGGTATCTGTTGGTGATGGAATTCTATTGTGCTCAAAGGAATAATAAACTGGAGGAATTCCATGGAGACTAGAACCACCTCCAGGAATTGATGCAGAGCGAAAGGAGCAGAACCAGGAGAACATTGTACACAGAGACTGATACACTGTACTACAATTGAATGTAATGGACTTCTCTACTAGCAGCAATGCAATGATCCAGGACAAGCCATCACCCTAATGTAAACATCAATAATATGGAAATAGGTCTTGATCAATGACATATGTAGTGGAACTGCTTATTGGTTATGAGAGGGGAATGGGAGGAGGGGAAGGAAAGAACATGAATCATTTAACTGTGGAAAAAAAATTCCAAATCAATTAATTAAATAAAAATTTTCAAATAAAAAAGGAGAAAAGAAAGATGAGATGTGGTGTAGGTGAAACTCATGGGAAGATTGCTAGACTTAAACCAGTGTCTGAATCCCAGTTTTGACACCCAACTAGCTATTTAAGCTTGGAAAAGTCACTTTACCTCTCTAGGCCTCAGTTTCTTCATCTGTAAAAAAAGGGATAATGATTCAATTCAACTTTATCATGTTTACTAATTATCCACCATCTACAAAGCACTGTGCCTTAGGCACAGGGGGAAATATAAAGTTTTCATAAAACACTATCCGTGCTTCTATAAAGTGTATATATAGTTTGTTAGGATGTATGACAATACAATAACAACTATACTTCTAAGTCACATATGGTAAATCCCTAGGAGATGTAGATTCAAGAGTGGCATGTGGTCCTTACTCACTGGGGGGTTTGGGGAAAGATACATAACTCAGAAGAAAAACATATGACTTATCCCTTGTTTATAGGAGTACATGATTTGGGTTTTGGTTTCAAAAGATGGCTCTGTTGCAAAAATGAATAATATGGAAATAGATATCAACTGATAACATTTGTATAACTCAGTGGAATTGTTTGTTGGCTCTATGAGGGGGAAGGGGGAAAGGGTGGGAGAGAAAATGAATCATGTAATCATGGAAAATTAAAAAAATAAATTAAAAAAAGGAAAGATACATAACTCATGGCATTCAAATTGAACTTTAAAAAGGTAGATAGGAATTTGACAGCTACAGATGGTGCAGAGGGTACGGGGAAATAGCATGAGTAAAGGCAAAGAAGAAATTGTGGGGGGATATGCAGAAACCTCTCTTGGATCACTGCCTTGTTGTAGCAGAAGGGCTTGCATAGATCTATGAAGCTATGGGCTATGTCATGCAGGGCTACCCAAGATGGACAGGTCATAGTGAAGAATTCTGCAAAAGGTGATTAATTGCTGGAGAAAGAGAGGACAAACTGCTCCATCTCTGCCAAGAAAATCTTATGGACAGTATGGTTCACGGGATCACAAAAAGTCTGTCATGACTGAACGACTGAACAACGTTTATGGGCAATGAAAAATATCTTAGTTTGGTTGGAGCCTAGCACATGGCTGAAAAGGTTCAAAAGGTAGGGTGGTGTCAAACGGTGGAAGGCCTTTAATGCCAGGCTAAAGTTTGGACTTGACTCAGATGGCACTAGGAAACTGTTGGAGAGTTATGGACTGAGGAGCAACATGCCCAGATCTATGAATAAGAAGAAAGGTCAGACATCAGTGTGAAGGACGGGTTGTCCTATAAATGAAATAATAAAAATGAAATGCTATTTAATAAATAAATTTATTTTTATTTACATTTATTTTTTACAGTACATTTTTACTTTACAAATTTACATTACGTTTACTTATATACTTGTATCTCATGTATTATAATATTTATATTTATAAATAAAGTTGAGTTGTGTTTAAATATACTTATGGATATTTAAATATGAGTTGTTACGTCAATTCTTTTGCAAATGAGCTGATGCTAATAGAAACAATGGTTATAATAATTCCTGGTGTTTGGAGCACTTAAATTTTCAGATTTAGAAGATTTAGATTTAGAAGCAATGATTTTGGGCAAATCACTTAGCCTTCTCATTCCCTTCGATTGTAAAATGAGCATATTAGACCAGACAATTGTCAAATTCTTATTCTGACTATGGCAGTCTATGTTTAAGGTTCTTTCCAGTTTTAGCCTTCCTTGCTTTAATGTCCCTGCTAGCTCTGATGTAAGGATTCTGTTTTATATGTATTGTATTGGGCAAGAAGATCTCAGACTCCGTGGCACAGGGGCACCAGTCCAGAGCTTGCTTAGTCCTGTGTTCCTTTCTTTACTGAGAACAAATGAAAAGCTGAAAGCACATGTTTTTCTAGCTAAGTATGGACCATTCACTTTAGCATTGTTTCTGATGTATTGGGTATTTGTCTTTTACTTTGTACCTCAAGTTTCCTTATCTTAAAAATGGGAAAAACATTGGTTCTGGTCTATCCTAGATAGTTGCAAGATGTCTGCGTGGAAAGAGGATTAAACTTCAACTTAGAAGATTTAGATTCTGGTCCTGAAGTCATCATTTACTATCTGAGTAGTCTTGGAAAAAGCCATCTCTCCTCTCTGAGCTCCAAAGAGGGAAATAGATTGAATGATCTTTAAGTTCCATTCCTATCCTTTCTATTTTTGATCCTCTGATTGTAAAGACCACTGTGGACTATAGTGCTAAGGGAGAAGTTTATTGAGGGAGTTTCCTTTAAGTTTTAGCTAAAATACTTGCTACAAGAAGCCTTTCCTGATCCCATTAATTCTAGCAACTTCCCTCCTTGATTATCTTCAATTTATTCTGTGCAGATCTAGTTTTCCCAGGGTTACACAGTTAGTAGGTGTCTGAGGCCAGATTTGAATTCAGATTTTCCTGACTCCAAGCCTGATGCTCTATCCACTGTGCCATCCAGCTGCCCTCTTGAATTCTTACCCATCCTCCAAACCTGGCTCAAATGCCATTTCTTTCATAATCTTTTTTTGATGCTCTGATCATAGTGACTTTCCCTCAGATCCAACATAGCATTTTGGTAACTCCCTTATGCCATTTAACATATAGTGTTGTACATTTTAGTGTTTTTATCATATCTCTCAACTAAACAAAACTTCAAGAGGGCAGGGACTATTTTATCTAAATTGTTTATCTCTCCTTGTGGCTAACAGTGTTTTGACCCCCCAAAAACCCCTTAATTTGAATAAATGAGTGATAGAATCAATGAAAGAAGAGAGGAAAGAATGGCAAGATAACTTATCTGAAAGATATGTATATTTTAGTGAACTGTGAACTCAATGTAATTCAATCAGCATGAATTATTAATCACCTATCATGTGTAAGGCATCCTAGATTCTAAGGATATCAAGAAAAGGGAAAAATCATCTCTGCTGAGAATATTACATTGTACTGTCTGTCTATTTATCTAATAATAAGGAAAGAGAGAGAACCAATGACCAAGAAGATCAGGAAAAGCTTTCTTTCTATAGCACATGAGATGGGTTTTGAAGCTAGGGATTCTGAGGGGTAAAAGAGGAGAAGAAAGTCCAGACTATGTCAGTGTCACCTTGCCAAAGGGAACTATGTCATTGTCACTTGTTGTCAGTGTCAGGTTGAGCAAAGGCATGTAGAGATGAAAGTTAAGTTTAATAAATAACAAGTAGCCTAGTTTGGCTGAAATGTTGAGAGTGTGAAAGGTAGTGAGGTGAAATAAACTTGGGAAAGTGAGCTGAAGTCAGATTGGGAAGGACTTTTTCTTTTTCTTTTTTTTTTAACTCTTGTTTTCTGTCTTAGTAACAACTCTAAGAGAGAAGGGCAAAGGCTAGCAAATAGGAGTTAAGTGACTTGCCCAAAGTCACACATCTAGGAAGTATCTGAGTTTAGATTTGAATCCAGATAATCCTGCTCCAGGTCTGGAATTCTATACACTGAGTCACTTAGCTGCCCCTTAATAGTAATTTAGTTATTTTGTTGTTTATTCATTTCAGTTGTGTCTAACCTTTTGTGACCCCTTTTGGAGTTTTCTTGGCACGCATATTGGAATGGTTTATTATTTCCTTCTCCAGCTCATTTTACAGATGAGAAACTGAGGCAAATTAGGGTTAAGTGATTTTCCCAGGGTCACACAGCTAGTAAATTTCTGAGGCTGGATTTGAAAAAAGATGAGTCTTTCTGACTCCAGGTCTGGGGCTTAATCCATTATACCACCTAACTGCCCCAGGAGAAAGGACCTTAAATGCCAAGTTGAGGAGTTTGTATTTTATCTTTTAGGGAATGGAGAGCCATTAAGGGTTCTTGTAGTGGGGTTGGGAGAGAGAGAATGGCATGGCTAGATTTTTTTAAAGTTCAGTAATATTTTGTTTTTTCTCAATTATATAAAATAATTTTTAATATTTGTTTTCCAATATTTTGAATTCCAAATTTTCTCCTTCCTTCCTTACCTCCCTCCATGAGATGATAAGCAATTTGATATAGGTTATACATGTGTGATCATGTTGTGGAAGAAGACACATGTCAAAAAAATCCATGAAGAAAATGAAGTGAAAAATAGCACGATTCGATCTGCATTGACTCCATCAGTTCTTTCTCTGGAGGTGGATAGCATTTTTTATCATGTGTTCTTTGGAACTGTCTTGGATCACTTTATTCCGGAGAATTTCTAAGTTATGCAGTTTATCATTGTACAATATTGCTGTGCCTGTGTGTTCTGGCTCTGCTCCCTTCACTTTGCAGCAGTTCATATCAGTTTTCCTAAGTTATTCTGAAGCCATCCTCCATCTCCATCTTTCTGAGGCTCAAATTGATCATAATTTCACAGCGTTCAGTTTTTATTTTTTGTGGTTCTTTCCATTTACATTGTTACCTAATTCTGCTCATTTCGTCTCAGTTTTTATGTCTCCCCATGCTTCTGTGCATCCTTCAGAATCATCATTTCTTACATTACAGTAATACTCCGTTGTATTCATTTTCATAGCACAATAGTATTCCATCACTAGCATAGTCCACAATTTGTTTAGCCATTTCCCAATTAACGGACATCCCCTCAATTTCCAATTCTTTGCCACCACAAAAAGAGTTGCTGTATAAACACTGTTGTGTAAATAGGTCCTTTTTCCTTTTCTTGATACAGATTTTTATTTTTGAATGATCATTTTGGCAGTTTTATGGAGGTCACACTGGAAAGGAAGAAATGAGAGCCAAAACATGAATTAGGAGTCTGTTGTAATAGTCTAGGTGAAAGATGATGAGAGAGTCTGAGTTAGAATTGTGGAAAAGGAAAAGGAAAGATGAGGACATGTAAAGAGTTCGGAATGACTGGGCTGCAAAACTGGGTAACTAGAAGGATGATGGTTTCCTTTTCAAAGACAGGAAAGCTAGGAGGAAGGATAGTTTATGGAGAAGATAATGAGTCCCAGATCTTTGAAACATATGAGGAGAGAGAAGATGCTACTAATGGAGATTTGCTTAATAACCTTCAATTTCCTAGGCATTAGGGGTCCTTTAGAAACACTTGCTAGAGGCAACAGTTTTCTAACTTTCTAACAACTGCTGAGAAACACGTCTGTGGGGATTCATCCCAAGTGGACAATGTAACTTATGGGATGCAGCCAAAGCAGTACTCAGAGGAAAATTTATATCCTTAAGTGCATATATTAACAAATTCGGGAGGGTAGAGATCAATGAATTGGATATGCAAATCAAAAAACTTGAAAGCGAACAAATTAAAAACTCCCAGAAGAAAATCAAATTAGAGATACTAAAAATTAAGGGAGAAATTAATAAAATTGAAAGTGATAGAACTATTGAACTAATAAATAAGACTAGAAGCTGGTATTTTGAAAAAACAAACAAAAACAAATCAAGTGGACAATGTAATAATAACATAACATAATAATAATAAAGCTCACATTTCCCACTAAGGTGGGATGCTGCCCTCTCTGGCTTGTTTGGGCAGATTTCCAAGAGGTAAGTCCACAGGGATGCACTCAGAGGCTCTAGTTCCAGTGACCTTCGTCTCCTTAAAGCTGGGTCCGCAGTTTAGTGTCCACCATATTGCAGGTACATGTTGTCTTACTCCTTCACTGAATAATTAGGGAGTTTCATACTGATTTGATAAGTTTTAGAAATCCAGAAGCAATGCTCCCTAGTGCCTCACTTTCCTCACCTACGAAATGAGGGAGTTGGAATCAATGGTCTCTAAAATCCCTTCAAGCTTTACATTTATTCTCCTTTGAACCTAGGGCTTCCTATAGGAGTTATTCACAGTTTTCATATACGTACATACATACATTCAGTCATGGCTCTTTTGGTTTCCTTTGGGCTATTTCAGCTTTTCTCTTGATTCCAGGTAGATTCTCCATTCTCGTTTTCAATAAGTTTGGGATATCAGTATGTTATCAGGGAAAATGGCATCAGAAAACCCGAGTTCAGAGGCCTGTGCCTACAACTGTGGGCAGGTCACTTCTCCTTTTGGTGCCTGTTTTATCTATAAATTAGGGGTCATTACACTTGACAGCAGAGTCAGGAAAGAGCTCTGTAACCTGTAAATTGTCAAAGAAGTTAGAACTAGTAATAGTAACCACATCTTATTTAAGGCATACCACAATCCTGCAAAGTAGATAGTAACAAGGATTATTATACCTTATTCTATGTAATATGCTTGTCATATATAACATATAATATAATATACATGTTATTAAGTATAATATATGCTATGTATTATAACTAAAGTTATTTTATGACTAGCAGAAGGGTACACAGTGAATTAATAACAGATATGATTCTAGAATCCAGGCCTCCTGACATTTTTAATTCTTTTGCAGAAATATTTTGGCCTTTTTGCTGGATTCTAAAGGAGTATTTATGTGTGTATAGATATGTATTTATATTTGTGCACATATATGCATATATTTCACATATGTGTACACAAATATACATATATATGCTTTTTTGTTGGATTTTAAAGCTGTAAAAAATGTGTGTATACACATACATATAAACATACCTATCCATATAGGGGTAATTCTTTTTTTTAACCCCAAAACTTTGGGGGGAGAGTAATGTGTTGGTGAAAGCATTTTCATGCTAAATCCAGGCTACAGGTAGTCAGGCTGTTGCTCTTAGATAGTGCAGCTGCTCCTTAATCATTCCTGACCTGTCTTCCATGGTCACGGGTTGCTATCACCTATCCTCAGTCCAATGACAGAAGAGATAACAGCTACACTGCTACCCCACCCACATACCCTTCTATCTGCCATACAGTCAAACTGTTCTCTGGGTTTCAGAGCTAACTGCAATATAGGTTCAGGTTTAGTCTAATTCAATTTAATACAATATTATACAAATTAGGGGTGATTAGCCTTGACAGCAGGGTGAGAAAAGAGCTCTATTAATTATAAATTGTTGAGGAAATCAGAACTGTGAACATAGTAATGGTAACCACATTTTATTTAAGGCATACCACAAAAAATAATTCAATTTAATACCAAGTGCCGAATACATGTAAGACAAGGTGGTCCTCTAGAACTCCATTAAAATGGCCAATAGAGTCAATAAATCATCTGCAAAGATGCCACAAGAGCTAGTCTTCTTCCTTTCTAATAAAATAAAGTGGTTGTACTAGATGATCTCTCAATGTCCCTTCTACCTCTGACATTACATATTCCAAGGACCCTTTAGTTGTAACATTTTATGTTTAAAAGTACCTCCTCCTTTAACATTCTATATTCTATATTCGAAGATTCCTTCAAAGAAGGGAAATTTGCTCTGAGTGAATGAAACAAAGAGAAGATAAAAATACTAAATTTCATTTTCCTTTTCATCTTTTCTTCCAAGAAGAATGAATTATTTTTAAACCTTTACCTTCCATCTTAGAATCAATACTGAGTTCTAAGTCAGAAAAGAGGTAAGAGGTAGGCAATGGGGGTTAAGTGACTTCTTCAGGGTCACACAGCTAGGAAGTGTCTGATTCAGATTTGAACCCAGGACCTCCCATCTCCAAGGCTGGCTCTCAATCCCTCAATCCACTGAACCACCCAGCTGCCACCAAGAATTAATTTTGTATTGGGAAAGACAGCACAAAAATTGCTAACAGGAAATTGAATTCCAAAATGAAAGAGATCATAAAAGGGAATCTATTCAGGGCAGCTGGGGATCTCTGGATTGAGACAGAGGCCTACATTCAGGAGATCTTTGGTTCAAATCTGGCCTCAGATATTTCCTAGATGTGTGACCCTGGGAAAGTCACTTAACCCCAATTGCCTAGCCCTACCACCCTTCTGCCTTGGAACAGAGAGAGACAGATAGACAGACAGGCACACACACACACACACACACACACACACACACACACACACACACACAGGATCAAATTTCTCTTGATAAGTATGAGCCTCCAGGGCCAGATGAACTGTACCCTGAACAATGAAAGAATTAGTGTTGGAAAGTCAATCCTGTAGAGATAGGGAGTGATTGGAGGGCAGTGGGGAAAGATACTTGGTAGAGCTAAGGATTATTCCAAGCTTTCTAGAAAACAATTTGGAACTATGCTAGAAAAGTAATTAAAATTTTTATATCCTTTGATCCAGAAATACAATTACTGGGAATATATCTCAAGGAGGTCAAAGACAGAAGGAAACATCTCATAGCAACACTTTGTAAAGTAGCAAAAAAACTATAAACCTGTTGATTTAGGATTGGTTGAACATTGTGGAATGATACAGAATTTTATTTTACTCTAAGAAATTATAAATATGAAAAACTAAGAAAAATTTGGAAATATCTATGAACTAAAAATTGCACAGAATCAAGAGAACAAAATATAAAATGACCACAATAGTATAAAGGAGGGTGACACTAAAAGACATCAGAATTCAGATAAATATATGGCCAACTTTTGACACCCAAGTACTTTTGATCTTTATATATGTTTAAATATATGATATATATGTATACCACCTACCTCCCTGTATCTTGACTGAGAGGTAGTAGACTACAGTTGTGAAATAAAGTATTAAATGCCAGACCTGGTCAGCTTGTCCGGTTGTTTTACTCAATTATTTTTCATTGCTACAAGGAAGAGTTCTGGAATGTGTATGTGTATAGTATTGGGAATTGACAATTATGTAAAAAAACCAAACAACCTCAAATCCAGAAACCCTCCAAAAAAATAACATTAAAAAAGAAACACTGATGACTGATTTACTGAGTCAATTTCAGTGATCTCTGAAAGATCATGGAAAATGGGATAAGAGCTGATTTAGAGCAAATATAAATGAATTAATGAAAAAGCATTTATTAAATGTTTGCTATGTGCAAAGGACTGTGCTAAACACAGGATACAAATAGAAAAACATAATAGCCCCTCTCTCAAGGAGGTCACACTCTAATGTGGAAAACAATAAAGAGTATGTCCCAAAAGTCTTAGTGTAAGCGGTTTGTTTTTTTTTAAGATCACATTTGAACACAGGACCTCCCATCTCCAAGCCTGGTTCTCTATCTATGGAGTCACCTAGCTGCCCCTTGGTATAGTTTTAAGCTAGTGAAAATGAAAACTTTTCTAAGACTTTTAGAACATTCAGTATATCATCTTCAGCTGCAAATCAGATGGAAAAGTCCCATTGTCCTTAGGGTATAGTGGCAAAGTAGATGGTAATGTATATTCTTTAAAAAAAAAATGTTATTTTTATTTGGTCAATTTCAAACATTATTCATTGGATACAAAAGTCATTTTTTCCCTCCCTCCTCTCACCCCCACCCCCCATAGCCAACGCGCAATTCCACTGGGTATTACATGTGTCCTTGATCTGAACCCATTTCCATGTTGTTGGTATTTACACTATGATGTTCATTTAGGGTCTATATCCCCAATTATATCCCCTCCCTCCCTGTAGTCAAGCAGTTGCCTTTCCTCAGTGTTTTTACTCCCACAGTTTGTCCTCTGCTTGTGGATAGTGTTTTTTCTCATAGATCCCTGCAGACTGTTCAGGGACATTGCATTGACATTAATGGAGAAGTTCATTATGTTCGGTTGTACCACAGTATATCAGTCTCTGTGTACAGTGTTTTCCTGGTTCTGCTCCTTTCGCTTTGCATCACTTCCTGGAGGTTGTTCCAGTTCCCATGGAATTCCTCCACTTTATTATTCCTTTGAGCACAATAGTATTCCATCACCAACATATACCACAATTTGTTCAGCCATTCCCCAATTGAAGGGCATCCCCTCATTTTCCAAATTTTTGCCATCACAAAGAGCGCAGCTATGAATATTCTTGTATAAGTCTTTTTCCTTATTATCTCTTTGGGGTACAAACCCAGCAGTACTATGGCTGGATCAAAGGGCAGACAGTCTTTTATCGCCCTTTGGGCATAGTTCCAAATTGCCCTCCAGAATGGTTGGATCAATTCACAACTCCACCAGCAATGAATTAATGTGACTTTGCCACATCCCCTCCAGCATTCATTACTTTCCATAGCTGTCATGTTAGCCAATCTGCTAGGTGTGAGGTGATACCTCAGAGTTGTTTTGATTTACATCTCTCTGATTATAAGAGATTTAGAACACTTTTTCATGTGCTTATTGATAGTTTTGATTTCTTTATCTGAAAATTGCCTATTCATGTCCCTTGCCCATTTATCAATTGGAGAATGGCTTGATTTTTTTGTACAATTGATTTAGCTCTTTGTAAATTTGAGTAATTAAACCTTTATCAGAGGTTTTTGTTATGAAGATTGTTTCCCAATTTGTTTCTTCCCTTATGATTTAGTTACATTGGTTTTGTTTGTACAGAAACTTTTTAATTTGATGTAATCAAAATTATTGATTTTACATTTTGTGACTCTTTCTCTAAGTCTTGCTTGATTTTAAAATCTTTCCCTTCCCAAAGGTCTGACATGTATACTATTCTTTGTTCACATAATTTACTTAATTTATATTCAAGTCATTAACCCATTCTGAGTTTATCTTGGTGTAGGGTGTGAGGTGTTGATCCAAACCTAATCTTTCCCACACTGCCTTCCAATTTTCCCAGCAGTTTTTATGAAATAGTGGATTTTTGTCCCAAAAGCCGGTGTCTTTGGGTTTGTCATGGACTGTCTTGCTGAGGTCACTTACCCCAAGTCTATTCCACTGATCCTCCTTTCTGTCTCTTAGCCAGTACAAAATTGTTTTGATGACCACTGCTTTATAGTATAGATTGAGATCTGGGACTGCAAGGTCACCTTCCTTTGTGTTTTTTTTTCATTATTTCCCTGGATATCCTTGATCTTTTGTTCTTCCAAATGAACTTTGTTATGTTTTTTTCTAATTCAGTAAAAAAGTTTTTTGGAAGTTCAATGGGCATTATAAATCTTGAAATCTCTCAGACTTGTGAATGTTAAAAATTTCCCCATCGGGGAATTCTTACTGAGAAACATTCCCCATTTTGATGTGAGAACTCCCCAGGATCAGAAATGGGAGGACCTCTACTCCACCCATACTTAAGACTGCTTTAGGGGAGAAAACTCCTTGCTAAACAAAGAAAGTACTTAGATCCATGCTTATGGTGGGGCAAGGAGTTCTTTGAGCCAGGCCTGTTTTTAGAATTGATACAATGGGATGCTAGGTACCTAAAAGGGTTGGGCAAGTTTTCTCTTGATGAGATTAGTTGACTCAGCTGTGTTTTCTCTTGTTCAGACTTACTGAGGAGATTGGTTGACTTAGCAGGAATTTAGATGGGCAGTCCTTTGGAAAGCTTCTACGGTGATTGATAGATGTAGGGACTTAGGGGAGGTGACATGGGAGAAAAACCCCTATATAAGAAAAAGCAGAATCTCTTGAGGAGAAATCCTTTTGGAGGAATTCCTTTTGGAGGATCTCTGATGAAGATCGCTTGGGAAGAATCTCTTGAGAGAGGCTCTGGAGAAGGGAAGCTCTTGGAGGACAATCTCTAAGGAGGTCTCACTGGAGCTCCTCTAAGGGGACTCTGTCCCTCTGGAGGCTCTGGAGAGAGGCCTTTTGGAACAGTCTCTGGCTGGAAGGCTCTCTGGTGAAGTCAGCTGAGATGGAGCTGGCCTGGTGTCACTAGAATCCTTGTTTAGGCAGACCTTGTGGTGAGTGTTAAAAGACTGACTGACTGACTGATTCTCTCTCTTAAGACTCAGGTCTAGGCCATATTGGCTTGAGGCCCTTCATAATTATTCCTTTCCTACTCTTTCTCTCTTTCTCTAATTCCTCATTATATTATTAATTTAAAATCTCTATAAAACCCAGTTGACTTGGGTATTTGAATAATTGGGAATATTAACCTGGTGACCACCTTATATTTGATTTAAAAACCAAGACACTGTAGTGAAACATATTTTCTGCGGTCAAATTTACTCACCCTCTCTTATATCTATCACAATTTATATCTTCCACCATTTTAACTCACTACAGTTTAAGACATCAACCATTTTAAATCTCACAGTATGGCACACGAAATAGATTGATAAGTTTGGGTAGGATGGTCATTTTTATTATATTAGCTTGTCCTACCCATGAGCAGTTAATGTTTTTCCAATTGCTCAAATCTAGTTTTAGTTGTGTGGAAAGTATTTTGTAGTTGTGTTCATATAATTCCTGTGTTTGTCTCGACAGATAGATTCCTAAGTATTTTATATTGTCTAAAGTGATTTTGAATGAAATTTCTCTTTCTAATTCCTGCTGCTGAGATGTGTTGGAGATATATAGAAATGCTGATGACTTATGTAGATTTATTTTGTATCCTGCAACTTTGCTAAAGTTGTTGATTATTTCCACTAGCTTTTTTGTTGATTCTCTAGGATTCTTTAAGTAGACCATCATATCATCCGCAAAGAGTGATAGTTTGGTCTCCTCATTGCCAATTTTAATACCCTCAATTTATTTTTTCTTCTCTAATTGCTACTGCTAGTGTTTCTAGTACAATGTCAAATAATAGAGGTGATAATGGGCATCCTTGTTTCACTCCTGATCTTATTGGGAATGCATCTAGTTTATCCCCATTGCAGATGATGTTGGCTGATGGTTTTAGATAGATATTGTTTATTATTTTTAGTGTAATGTATATTCTTTAATATTATACATGCATATGTGATAATATACAAATATTGTCCCAGTTATTCAGAAAGGGACAAATAATGGAGTCTTCTGTGTGGTGTTTTGTTTTTTTCTGCCAAGTAGAATTATTTTTAGACTTGAAAAGACAGAACAAATGGAGATGCAATCCTATACTGTAATAAGAGACAACTTTGTGGTATAGTATATAGTATTCTAGACTTTGAGATAGGAAGTCTTGAGTTCAAATCCTACCTCAGACATTTAATGTTTGATCCTGGGCAAATCACTTAATCTCACTTGTTCTCAGCAAATCTATCTGTAAAATGTGGTTGTTGTGAGGTTCAAATGAGATATATAAAGTGCTTTGCAAACCTTTAAAGCACTATATAAATGCTAGTATTAAGAGAAGTATAGTATTCAGGTCATATGATAAGACCACCTTTGGAGGATTATGTTCCATTTTAAATACTATATTTTAGGACACTGAGAAGCTGAAGTGTGCATAGAAAGGGCAATCTGAATTGTAAAGGGTCTCAAAATCTTGCCATACTTGGATCATTTAGAGGAAATGGGAATGCTCAGCCTGGAGAAGTCTTGTGGGGGGAGAAAGAATAGCTGTTTTCTACTATTCAAAGTAGGCAATTGAAGATGTAGAACAAGGAAAATTCACTTCTTGTCCAGGGAATTAAAAGTTTGTCCATTAAAAAGTTATGGATTGACAACCATCCTGGAGGGCAATTTGGAACTATGCCCAAAGGGCACTAAAAGACTGTCTGCCCTTTTATCCAGCCATAGTACTGCTGGGTTTGTATCCCAAAGAGATAATAAGGGTGTATGGGGTGCTCAAGGAAGGGTAGTATCTCTGGTATGGAGGGCTTGTCATGCCCTCCTAGGGCAGCTCTCCAGCCTCTGACCCTTACCTGATACCCAGCTCTCACTTGTGGCTCCCAGTAGCTGCTAACATGCGGCAGCGGCCACACCCCGGGCAACGGCTTTGACAGGCTGGTTAAACCTTGTGAGGGTAGCCATCGGGTCTTCGTGGACCCCTGCTGAACCAGGGCTTTGCTCACCCAGCATGTGAAGACTGCTTCAGCCGAACAGACGGAAGAAACCAATAAGATGGTTCAACGGCTGAGAGGGCAACGCAGCAAAGCACTGTGGAGTGCTTAGGGTGTGTTGGAGCACAAAGGACAACACGGCCACCCAATGCAGCTGAGGAAGTCTCCAGGTGTAATGACTTTTCGTGCCACTGGACCCAGGCTTCCAACGCTGAGAGAGTGGGACTGTCTCTGTGCATCGGCTTTTCCACTTAAATCTCCTTCACGCACAAGTGTCTTTGTGCACATTATGAAAACGCACAAAGACAGTCATCATCCTCGGTTACCGAGAGACTACTACTACTACTACTACTACTACTACTAGTTTTACAATGAACACATTCAAGCTAATTAAATCTTCAAGAAATTGGAGAATAGGTCGCAGCTGGGTAGCTCAGTGGATTGAGAGCCAGGCCTAGAGACTAGAGGTCTCCTAGATTCAAATCTGGTCTTAAAGACACTTCCCAGTTGTGTAACCCTGGGCAAGCCACTTAACCCCCATTGCTTAGCCCTTACTACTCTTCTGCCTTGGAACCAATACACAGGATTGAATCCAAGATGGAAGGTAAGGGTTTAAAAAAAAAAGAAAAAAATTGGAGAATAGCTTCACAATGAAAATATCCAAGTAGATCAATATTTTAAAGAAATCAGGAAATTGGCTCCAAATACAAGGAGAGGAGTAGTTTGGGATTGGATTATCTAGGAGGGGCTGATGAGAGGATCAGTCAAGTTTTGGGGCTGGACCTCTTGGAAGAAGCTTCAATAATCCAAATACAAAGATACAATAGGAGAGTCTTCCAAGACAAAAGGGTACTTAAGATTTTATCGGTTTGATGGTTGAGGGGGCCTTAGAAATTTCAAAGTTAACCCTCTTTTACCACTTACTAAAAATATATAAATTTTTTTTTTGAACCATCATTTTGAACCATCCAAAATTTTGAACCATCAGTCTGGGACTCCTGCTTTAGGGCAATTCCCATACAGACTCATTTAAAGCTGTAAAGCTTTTGTAAGGGTTGGGGGGGAGGACACCAACATTTAGATTAATATAGATAGACAGAATATTAGATATTATAATTATATTAGATATAATTATTAATAATTTTATTCTATTGTAATTATTACATATTATTAATATAATTAATAACTTGAGAATAACACTAATTTCTCAGTTCAAACATTATCAACTAAAAGAGTGAGAGAAGGCTTCATGGAGAAGATGGTATTTGACTTGGGGCTTTAAAGGATGAAGGTGATTTTAACAGAAGATATAGTATGACCCTTTAGGTCTAGGCAATAGCATGAGTAAAGGGAAATAAGAAAGTAGAAGGGATGCATGTGCTGAGGACAGCTAATAGTTCAGAGTGGCTCAAGTATCGAAGACAAGAAGTACAGCAGGGACAGCTAGGTGGTTCAGTGGATAGGGAGTGAGGTCTAGAGACAGGAGGTTCTGGGTTCAAAATTGGCCTCACATAAACAGCAGTGGAATCCTAGGCAAGTCACTGAGCCCTGATTGCCTAGCCCTTATCACCCTTTTACTTTGGACCTATCAACTTGGAAAAATATAGAACTACTAAAGTAGTTGGCAAAACAAGTCTTTAATCAGGAAAGAGATAGATCCATAAAAATCAGCCACTACACAAAGTCAGGGGCCAAAATACTACAGATTCAGGACCCTGGGATTCTAGGGACAAGGATAGTATCTCTGGGAGGATCAACATTAGAGATGATTCTCCAAAGAATAATAGAACTTGTGGATCTTATATACCTTTTGGGAAACTAGGTACAGGAAATATACACTGACAGGTTGCAAGCTTTGGAAGAGACTATAGTCAGAGGCTGGGGTATCAGAGAGTGGTCTACTACAATGAATACAAAAGAAAAGGGTCCAGCCAAGGGCTGGGCTATCTCAGAGAAGACTTTAATACAATGGAAGAAACTACTAACACAAAAAAGGGTACTTAACATTTGACTGTGTCCACCAGTCCCACTTACATACATTTAGAACTGGAAGGGACTTCAAGAGGTCACTTAGTTCAAACCCCTCATTTTATAGAGAGCAAACTTGAAGCTCAAGGAGGCATGACTGACATATAATCACAACTATCAAGTAAGACTGAGGATTTAAACCCAAGTCTCCTGGCTCAAAATCCAACATTCTTTCTCCAATATATTATAGCAAGTTAACAGAGGACTTATAATTGTGGAGAAAGAAAATCTCTTCTTTTGAATGAAAACAAAGTTCTAGAGAGGAAGTGGTTTGCCAGACTAGAGATAGATTAAGTGGCACGGCTAAGATATCAATCCAAGTCTTTTAATTCCTTATTTCAGCTAGATGCTTAATATTTGTCGCACTGAATTTTTCACCTCCACATACGATACATAACAAAGCAGCCTGTAGCCAGGTATAAATAAAATGTTCTCTCAAACATTGGATCTCTGACTTCCTGCCACAGCGAAAAAAAATTCCATATTTTGCAAGAAGCTTTCCCAGATCCCTCTCAAGGGTAAAGCCTAGCCTCAACCATTATCTCTAATAAATCTCCGGTCTATAGTTTATTTATAGGGAATTGGTCTGTGGTCTCCTCCATTAGATTGTAAATTAAGGACCTTGAGAGCAGATTGGAATGTCTTGCATTTCTTAACACACCGTTTAACAAATGCCTAGATTCGGCAAGCTTTCGTGGCTGGCTAAGCAACTCGAATGGGATGTTATTTGGTCCAACCCCAGGGAGAGGAAGCACAGGTCACCCAGGAAGCAAGGAATTGGACTGGGATTCGAGGCTAGTACAAAGCTTTTTTCTACTCCGTCACAGGGTCTTGGTAAGGAGTTAGCTGGAATCTTGCTGCGGTTAGGGTGGGTGGATGTGTTTTCTTAGGGAGCAGAAGAACAGGCAGGGAGATGCAAGAGTCTTTGGAAGGATCTTCGGCTACAACCATAATCATTGCCAGTCCCTTGCAACCACTTCCGGCAGAGTGCGCGGATTCTAGCCGACGAGTCACGGCGCAAGCGCAAGAATCGGCATCTCCGGATGGAAGGGGCGGAGTTGCTAGGGCAACTGCTCGAGGCCTACGGAAGCCTCGCGAGGTTGTTTGGATGAGGGAAGGCAATTCCGGATGTGACTCTTTCGTACCCCGTGAGGGCGAGTTGACGTTTCCGCCTCCGCAAGCCCTGGGGGTTCCCTCCCCTCTGGCTCTCGGGCGGAGATTTCGTCTTTCAAGATCGTCTCTGTTACTTTCCATCCCCTCTGAATCCCTCCTCTCCACCGAGTCCCTCTCCAGCTCCCCCAGGCTTCTTCAGCCCTTCGGGCCCGGCCTAATTCCCTCTGCACTCCCAGAAACCCCATTCCACGTCCCCCAGGCCTCCCGCTTCTCTCTCCTGCAAGCCCGGATACTTCCCACTTCTCTCCGAGCTGTCAGCCCCAGAGATAGAGGCCCGACCCCAGCTCACCCCTAAGCCCTGAGCCTCCTCCTTTCATCACCGTCAAGCTCCATCCCTCTCCCATCCCTAGCACCAAAGAGGCCTGATTGCAATCCCCCCGAGGTCTCAACCGTCCCTCGGTCCCTCGGCCAACTTTATAGTACTCCAACCCCAGAACACGCCCTCCAAATCCCCAGCTTCTTACTTCCCCTAAACCTGGTTTTCCTTACCTTCTGGTTCTCCCCACCCGATCCAGGATGGGGGAGAACACCAGCCCCATCAGTGTGATCCTGGTCAGTTCAGGGAGCAGGGGCAATAAGTTACTATTCAGGTACCCATTTCAGAGAAACCAGGAACACCCTGCATCCCAGACAAGTAAGTGAGCCAGTGTTGGCAGCATGGTATGGGATTCCTGGGGACATGTAGCTGCCTCTTTTAAGTTTGGAGGGAAGAATGGTGACAATGACTAAAGGCTGACTGTTAGACTTCTCTACTCTCCCCATTTTTTCTCTTGAGCACTGAAGACTTCAATGGTTTGTATAGCCTGAAAAGTGAGCTCATTTGGGATGAAAACAAAAATATTTGACTTTTTTGTGATTCCACCAAGGTACCATGCTTCGTGCAGGGGATAAAAAAAATGAAAAATGACAAAGATACTCGAAGATTAATATTATGACCTTGTAATCATATTTTTCCTCCAAGTGAAGCTCATTTCTCTTTGCCTCTTTTATTTTTAAAGGTTACAGATATGCTATACAAACCTGAAACAAAAAGCAATGAAAACATTTTAAACAACTTGTTTCTTATTTGTTGAAAATTTTTCCAACAAATGTTTATTGACCTTTAAAACAACCTTATAGGTGATTCTTATTTAAGCATATTCTATAGATATGAGGGGCAGTTGTTTAATGATCACATATCATAGGGCCTGGTGTTCCAAATGATGATAGCAACACTTTATGAACTTCCTTTCTAAATGAATTTCATGCTTATTTTACAGAAGACTGTGCACTAGTAATTTGTAAATCATGTATTAGAAAATTTTGAGAATGAAAAATTTCCAAATTGGTTCAAGTATCAAAACTATATTTTGATAACAGTGGTATAGTAGAAAACACACTGGCTAAAATGGACAGAGAGCTTGTGTTAGTCAACTCTGACACAACATATGTAACTTTGGGAATATCATTTAATCCCAAAGTGGTTCAATTTCCTCGAATGTTATATTAGAGGGTCTAAAACTATATAGTCTAGAGTAGTAGCATCAAACTTAAATAGAAAAGGAGGTCACTAAATCATACTTAAAGATCCCCAGAAAAGTACATATTAACAATAATTATGCTCTTTATATTTATATAATTTATTTGTTAAATATTTTCCAAGTACAGGGCAGCTAGGTAGCTCAGTGACTAAAGTATCAGGCCTGGAGTCAGTTCAAATGTGGCCTCAAACACTTCCTAGCTGTGTGACCCTGGCAAGTCACTTAACCCCATTGCCTAACTCTTACTACCCTTGGTAGTAAGTTCCACCATCTTGGAACTAACACAAAGATAGAAGGTAAGGGTTTAAAACATGTATATTTCCCAGTTAATGTTTTAAATGGTTAAGGCCACACTCAGGAGTATTGCAGGTGGAAGGTCAGGTGTTTTATAGTTTATGAGTTCTGTTCCAACTCTGAAATGCTATCCATTCATATTTCTTGTGTTGTTTTTTTCCCCTCTATTCAGTTGTTTTAGTTGTATCTGACTCTTTGTGACCTCATTGAGGGTTTTCTTAATAAAGATACTAGAGTGGTTTTCCATTTCTTTTTCCAGATCATTTTACAGATGAGAAAACTGAGGCAAACAGAATTAATGACTGGCCCAGGGTCATACAGCTAGTGTCTGAGGCAGGATTTAAACTTAGATAGATGAGTCTTCCTGACTTCAGGCCTGGCACTCTATCCACTATACCACTTAACTGTCCCCATTTTTTGTGTGAGAAACCATATTTGAAAAAAGTATCAATAGTTGATTTTTATATTTGTACTTTGGATGAGGTCAAAAATTAATATGATCCTCTGAAATTGTCAAAATTTTCATAATTGTACTTTCTGCTATGGGAAAACATTTTATTTACCTTCCCTTCTCAACATGCCATTTCTTCCTGGAACTATTCCTATGCTTTGATACTTTGTGAATCTGTAATCTCATTGATATGGGTGCTGTCTCCTACAAGCAGATCATAATTCATCCCTGGCTGCTTACACTGTGAAGTTCTTGGCCATGCCCTTCCATAATTCACCCAATGTACTGTGCCTCTAGTTCTGGCCATCAGTTCCTAGATCAGAGATTTAAAGTTGAAAGGGACCTAAATATCATCTAATGCAAACCTCTCAGTTACAAATGAAAAAGCTGAGACCAAGAGAGGGAAAGCAACTTGGTCAAAGTCACATGGGTTGGAAATCAGGATTTGAACACATTCTTGTTCTGTGCCACTTATCCCTTGGGATATGTGAGTTAGGACTAAGCACTGCATTTAGGAACCCTTATTGAGTTTATTTCATTACTTACTTAACTCTACCAGTTTAGCCACATGTTAAAAACAGTTTTTATTTGAACTTTTTGTTTTTACATTATTTTTTCCACATATTTCCCTCCCCACTCAAATAATATTCCTACTCAGATGGCTATTCTGTAGAAGAAAGAATAATTTTTTTAAGGTACTTTAGGGAGAGGGCAGGTCGATAGTTCAGTGATAGAGAGCTAGGCCTGGAATTGGGAGATACTAGGTTCAAATGTGGCCTTAGATGTTTCCTACCTGTGTGACTCTGAGCAAGTTACTTATCTCTCATTGCCTTGTCCTTACCATTCTTTTACCTTGGAATCAATACACAATATTAAGTCTAAGATGGAGGTCAGAGTTTTTAAAAAGAAAAGGGGGAAAAAAGGTATTTTAGGGAGCAACTAGGTGGCTCATGGATAGAAAATCAGGCCTGGAGATAGGAGGTCCTAGATTCAAATATAACCTCAGACAATGTGATGCTGGGCAAATTACTTAATCCCAACTGCCTAGCCTTACTGCTCTTCTGACTTGGAACTGGATCCTTTGTATCAATTCTAAGACAGAAGGTAAAGGTTTAAAAAAAAAAAAGCAAGCAAGTACTTTAGCAAAACTAACACAGTGCAATGTTCCACACCCATTGTCTCTCATTTTTATAAAGATGTTTCCTCAAATTTGTCAAGAACATAAAAGTAGCACGAACTACTAACCAACCCCAGCCAGAGAGGTACAGAAGATAAAAACAGAACTTTTGAGATCTCTGATTTGAATATAGGTTACAAGCTAGTCAAACATAGCAGTCCCTTATCCATGTGTTTATATTTGGCTTCTGTCTAAAAGTGTCATAGGTCAGGGGCAGCTAGGTAGTACAGTGGTTAGAGTGGCAGGCCTGGAGTTGGGATGACCTGGGTTCAAATGTGACCTCATAAACTTCCTAGCTATATGATCCTGGGCAAGTCATTTAACCCTAGTTGCTTCGCCCTTACCACTCTTCTGTCTGAGAATTGCTACTAAGATAGAAAGTAAGAGTTTAAGAAGAAAGAAAGAAACAGGCAAACAAACTTGGGCTAATTCCTGATTTGTTTGCTTACTACTTTTGTAGCCTTGCACAGATTACTTAACTTTTCCACAACTCAGTTTCCTTATCTATAAAACAGGGATAGTAATACTAATAGTATGCTGATATTATTGCAGGGATTAATTAATATCAAGGCAAGTGAAGTGCTTTGCAAATCTTAAAATACCAAAACTTTTATTATATAGTCAGTTCTAACTATATTGAGTTTAACTGTCTAACTTATGTATTATAAGTCAGAGATGGGGAGACTTTTTATCTTTTGAGGAACAGTGACCAATAGAAAATTAAGGGCAGGGGGCAGCTGGGTAGCTCAGTGGGTTGAGAGCCAGGCCTAGAGATGGGAGGTCCTAGATTCAAATCTGGTCTCTGACACTTCCCAGCAGTGTGACCCTGGGCAAGTCACTTAACTCCCATTGCCTAGCCCTTACTACTCTTCTGCCTTGGAGCCAAAACACAGCATTGACTCCAAGATGGAAGGTAAGGGTTAAAAAAAAAAAGAAAATTAAGGGCACTTTAGAAGTAAAAAATACTTTAGGTTGGGTTTGTTTGTTTGTTTATAGAAAAAGGTTAAAATCATCTGATTTTTAAACTGACAGGGAACATAAATACATCAAATATTTCTAAACATACTTTAATTTTATATTTTAACTAGTTAATGAAAAGAGGTGGGATTAAAGGGAAGATGGAGTAAGGCGTTAATATATTCTGAGATAAGTTTATTAGTAAATTATTCTTGTCAATCAACAAGTAGATATCTACTATATACAAAGCACTATTTTAGATGGTATGAGGAATTTAAAAAAAAATGCCAGAGGCCATCATACCTGGACTGCTTGACAAGGTCACAGTCCAAGGAAGGAAGGTCAGCAAAGCAGACCCCCGAATGAAGGCCCCCTGCTGATTCCCCTTTGTGACTTCTTTCCCCAAATTTTCCCCACTAGTGGACTTATTATTATTCTCTCCCCAATACAGGAGAAATAACATGAGAGCAAATACTTATAGGATCAATAAATATATACCCTACTTTAAGCCCCCTAGGTTATTACCCCCCAAAGATTGCAATTACAGAATAAAAGCCCAAAGATTACTGCCCATGACCCCTCCTTTCTCAAGCACACAATACGCTCCAAGGCCCTACAATAAACACCAGCTGAAAGGTTGAGTACTATAATGAATCTTGTCCTACAGTTACCACACTCGAGTGAATTTGTTGGAACAGAAGCCAAACAGCATTGCTAGGCACTTCAAAGTAACACAAGAAAAACGGAACTTGTAAATTGAGGAAAACCCCAAAATTGGTCTGCCTAAAGTCCTCACACCTAGATACAAATAATGTTTTGTTGTTCATCTCCCAAGCAATTAATGATGAATAGTGAAAGCTGGCCAAAAGCACAGTGATTCAGCAGGTAAAGGGGTACTAACCTACAAATGGCTTTATTCACGTTAATCATATCTATCACAGATTGTTGTAGAAACTTAGTAAATGATCACAGAATTTTTTGTTGTAGTAACGTCTCAAGAGTGTTGTTTAGGTGATTTGATAATATCCAGTCACACTGTAAAATGTCACATATGTAGAAAATTGATTATGTGTGTGTACCAAAAAACCTATATAATACGTACCACGGTACTATGGCAGAGCACTGTGTGTGATGTCTGCATACGTGGGCTGAATGCACAGTGTGTCTCATCTCATTTATCCAACCATGACATCACACTTGGGCAGACAACCCTGGGTCCTCAGAGAGACTGCTGGATGGACCTCTATTAAAAAATATCTATATATCTATATCTAATATATATATATATATGACAGGGTTCCCACCCTCAGGGAGTTGTCAGTCTAGTTGGGGATATCATACTATTTGTACACAGTGTTGTATATGTAATGTATACATTATTGTATAGTATAAAATTAAATACTAAATTGCGTGGTAGATTTCAAAGTTTTACAAGAATTCTGAGTAGAGGAAGGTCATTATGAGCTGAAGGAGATAAGGAAGAAGGAATCAATGAATAGGCAGGACTTCTCAGAGTTTAATCATCCTGATGTAACCCACTTCCCTGTCTTGTTCTTCACACTCATTAAATTCATTGCTTTTTCAAAAACACCTTTGCCTGTATCTTGGAAGTGGAAATGGAAATCAGCTGCCAAGAGTCAACAGTTTGCTAATATAACCTTTCCTATATTTCTTTAGTGTTTTAGAGTTATAAAATAATTTTCTTACAACAAATTTCTGAGGTAAGTAGTACAAAAGTCATTATCTCCATTTTATGAGTAAAGGAACTGAGGTCCAAAGGGATTGTGATTTGCCATTAAGTTGTAGAACCAGGAATAAACTCTTGATTCCATGTCTAATATTTTCCCTATTACATCATATTGGGGAAAAGGATGGAAACAAATGATTAAAATAGAAGTGTAAAGATTATTCATGGAGTTCATTTATCTGTACTAGTCCTGACCCCTAACTTATCATGTTTAATATATTATTTCCTTTTGCTACAGACAAGCCACGTAGCCGATATGCTGTTAACAACACAGGAGACATTACAGATGACCAAGATGGGGATTCCAGGTAAGAGAATCTTCTTACCCTTTCAGAAAAGATGGGAGATGAAAAAACATGAGGTGGCTGAAGCTTCACCCATCCCATCCCATATTGATTCTCCTGTAGGTGCCCACTATATTTAAGGCTCTGTCCTGGGAACTGATGATATAAAGAAGAAAAAAAATCTTCAAAGAGCTTATATTTCATTGGGGGATACAACATGTACATAAATCAGGGTATACAAGAGAATTTGAGGATAGGAACATTAACATTGTGGGGGCATGAAAGAAGTCTTCTGAAAGGAGGTGGCACTTGATGGAAAACAAGAATTCTAAGAGATATTGCACTAAGTTGGAAAGTGGAGTATTGATTTTTGAGAATAGCTAGTAGACCTGTTTGCCTGGAATGTGGAGTTTATGAAGGGGTTTAATTTGAAATAAGATTTGAAAAGTTGGTTGGAACTAGGTTTGGATAGTCTTAGCTTCTCATCTGAGGAGTTTGTATATAGAGGTAATTGGGGAAGAGTGACAGGTTTGGATCAAGGGGGCAACATGGAGAGGCCTGTACCTTAGGAAGATTGTTTTAAAAGCTGTGTGAAAGAAAGACTGGAAGGGGGGAAACCAGTTATGGAGCTGTTGGAATGGTTTGGGTGAAAGATCATGAAGACTTGATTTGGAGTGCTGGCCAGAGGAATGGAAAGAGTCCCACAGTTGTGAGAGGGATGGCATATGTAGTTACCAAGACTTGATAACTAGATAAGAGGTGAAGGAGAGGGGAGAGGAAAATTATGCATCTGTTTGCCTGACAGTGTAGTGGTATCCTCAGTAGAAAGAAGCAGCTTGGAGAAAGGTGAATTTTTTGCAAGAATTGATCACTTCCTGTTTGGACTCTTCTATTTTAGACTTGATGAATTTGAGATGTTTGGTGGTGGTGTCCCAGAGGTGGTTGGAGATGTGGGACAGATGTTCTTTGTACTGTGATGGGTTGAGTTCTAGCAGTTCTAACTGCCCATTTAAGATTGTTTGTAAACCAAGGTTGCCACTTCCCTACTTGTAAGCCCTATTTGTCTCCTTGCTGCCTCATTGTAATGTAGCAGTTACCTTGGGTTACTAAAACCTTTGCCAGACGAGTATAGGCTCTTCACAAATTAAAAGGGCTTCAAGTATGGACATAGTCACAGATTATTTTCTAATGAATGTTCTAGAGAGTATGCCGTAGATAGAGAAAAATGTATCACTCCCTGCTTTCATGGAGCTTACCAGCTTAGTGTTGAGAAGGCTGTTTACTGAAAGGCTGGCCGCCAGATTATTATTTATTTATTTTTACCAAAGCAGTTCATGGGATCGTGTGTTGACAGGGCGCGTCTGTTGCAGTGAGAGCTAAGGAGCTGTGTCCAGGTAGTGCACTGAACTGTCTGTTAGAATGTCACTTAGTTGATTTTCTTGTTCTTTCAGCAAACATCTATTAAGCACTTATTGTATATGGAACACATATGGAACATTGTGCTAAGCATGGAGAGAGATACAAAATTTTGATAAGAAACTGCCCCCGTACTAATGAAACTTCTATTGAGTAAGAAGATTAAGTACAGATGTATTATGTATTGTTGTATATTATAGTTAAATGCACCTTATAGTAAATTGCAAAACGAAGTGCTGTAAGAAGGTCCAAGAGGAAATGGTACACCTTAGAATATATATATATATATTTTAACCCTTACCTTCTGTCTTAGAATTGATACTAGGTATCAGTTCTGAGACTGAAGAACAGTAAGGGCTAGGCAATTTGTATTAAGTGGCTTGCCCAGGGTTACATAGCTAGGAACTTCGTCTGAGGCCAGATTTGATCTCAGGACCAAAAGCCTGACTTTATATACTGAGTCACCTAGTTGCCCCTAGCATTTGGTATTTAGCATTTGTCTTTGTATCCTCAGTACCTAGCATAATACCTTATGTATAGTAGGCACTTAATAAATATTTGTTCAATTCATTTGCATCATTTGCCACAATATATGACAGATGAGATGCATGTTTGTCAATTTATATGCTAAAGAGATATAGGCCAGAGGCCCATTCTACTCTTTTACTTAAGAACTTTAGAGTGCCATCTATGTATTTTATTTTTCAGAGAACTATTCAAAACTAAAAATTCTTTTCCATAGACACCTTAAATCCAGGAATGACAAAGACTCATCAAGGTTAACTTTATTACTTCTAGCACAGGTTTGAACTGTGAAGTTCTTTCTAGGAAACAATCTAAGACTAAAATAGATGCTTTGCAGCATTTTTTTTAGAAGGTATGTATTCCTTCTGAAAGAACCATAAAAATTTGAGACAATGTAGATATGCTCAGTATTTCAACATCTAACATAACTTTTCCCTTTTTGAAAATGATAATATTTCTCATTCAGGTGGCCATAAATATGGAGAGTCATTATGGTATAGTGGATAAAGTTTTTGAATCAGCAAGACCCGAGTTCAAGACCTACCTTAGACAGAGATGTGTGACTCTGAACAACTCACTCAACTTTATAAGTTTGCTAAGAATGAGGGTTAGAGGTTTCCTGGCTTCCTCTGTTGATGGGGTTTCCACACCAGTAACCCTCCCCACAATGAAACAAGTTAGATGGAAAGCAGAAATAGGACAAGGGGCTCAGCTCTGGTCTCCTGGGGGGGATTGAGACACTCATATCTCTAACTAGGCTTCTCCAATTCTAAAAAAGCTTATAGAAGAAAAAAAAGTGTTTTTCTGTAATTTCACAATGTCCTGCCAGCCAAATTGATTTAGTTCTCAAGATAATGTTCATTACTTTTCCTCGTCAAAATACTTTCTAAATGCATTCAGAAACAAAGTAAATATTTGTAAGGAAGAGCCTAACAGTTTTGAAAGACAGAGCCATCTGGAGGAACTCTGCAACAACATGCCTGAAAGTTTGGGATTTTTCTAGTGAGTGACCATGTTGGAAAAACCTTTTGCATTTGTCAGCCTGCACGATGATTTTTGTTGACTTTTTAGACATGATGAATTTGGAGTCAATATTTCTGTTACTAGTAGCTTTGTGATCTTAGGCAAATTACTTAAATTCTCTGGGCCTCAGTTTCTTCATCTGTTAAAAAAGTGAGGTAGGATTAGTCTAGACAGCTTCCAAGGTCCTTTCCAGCTGTTAACTCTATGATCCGGTGATTTGATCAACCACATGTAGTTGTATCAGAGATCTAGATTCTGATTCCATCACTGTCATGAATTTTCTTTGTGATTTTAGGGATATTTCTTTCTCAGATTGGATGTTTCTTTGAATACTTTGGAATTTGTGATTCCACTGTTTTATGTCACACCCTTCCTTTTGTACTGCTGTGAGGCCTAATGAGATAAAGTATAAGGACCTCTGAAATCAGAGATCCTCAGACTATACATTTCTTTTCCATGGTGTACATGTCACTTTATCTTCAAGTCCATTGTTGTTGTGGTTTTTCCTGTTAAAAGAATTCTGTGAAACAGTAAGACTGAACCAAAGCAATCTTATTTGTTATAATATGATAAGTGTATAATGGTAATAATAAAAGTCTTACTTTGATTTTAATTTTCTCTATCCAGAGCTCAGCAGTCCAAAGTCAGCAAAAATTTTGAGAGCTTTCAGCCTTTTTTTCTTTTTCCTTATTGACTAATCTGAATATGAGCTGGAAGTGGGAAACTTCATGTCCCTAGGGACAAATTATTATAGTCAGTACAACTATACTATTGCAAACTCTCACTCCTGTTTGTTTATTTAGTTTAGGGATTGCCCAATTGATTCATTCATTTGGTACACATTTATTGCAAACCCATTGGGTTCTAGACACTAGTATCGAGTTTTGCAGATCTCTCTGCTGTGGATTCTTCATTTTTTGAGGTGGTGCCTTCTCAGAGAAAGCAGCTTTTTGATGTAGAGAACATTGTATTTGGAGTAAGAAGTTATTGATTCAGATTTCTGCTTTGTCCCTTAATAGCGGAGACATTCTAGAATGTTGCAGATTGATACCTGTTCCACAACTCATAATCTTGGAAAGTTCCTTGGAATAAGTGATTTTTTTTAGGGCTATATAGTCATCAATAATAGGAGGAGTTTCCTCTACCTTTTGTGGTTCAGTCATTTTAAAATATTTTTTCCCAATTACATGTAAAAACAATTACAAACATTTTTTTCCTTTATAAACTTAGGTTAGGGGAGAAAAGGAGAGAAGGGAAGGGGAGAGGAAAAGTGAGGGGAGGAGAGGAAATAAGAAAGAAAAGGAGGAAAGAGGAGAAGAAAGGAGTAAAAATAATTTTTAATAATTATTTTTTTAAAATCTGAGTTCTAAATTCTTTCCCACCTTCCCTCCCTTATCCCTTCATTAAGAAGGTAAAGCAATTTAATATAAGTTATATGTGGTAGTCTTGCAAAACATTTCCATATTAGTCATATTGTGAAAGGAAATACAAAAAAAAAATAAAATTTGTGGTTCAATCTTACTCTTTCATATAGATCTTTTAACAGGGATTTTCCTAGACCAGTGGACTCACAGATCTAAATCCCTATACCCCATTCCCCTAATTCTAGACTGTTAAAATTAGATAAGATCTTAGAGTTATCTAATTGAACACCCTCATTTTGCAGATTTAAGACTGATGCCAGAGAGTTAGAGTAACTTCATTGTCATCTCTTTGAGTTTTAGTTTCTTTATCCGTAAAATGGGTGTAATCTATTCTACCTCCCAGGATTATCATGATCCTTAAATGAGATAATATATATGTAAAGTTATTTGTAAACTATATAAATGCCAACTACTGGTATTTGTAAGTTTTTCCTCATTGACATATTCAGAATATAAAAATACAGAGATACATAATCCTTAGAATTTTGTTAGGCATGTTTTCTATTGGATGCTCCCGGTTTGTAATAACAGATATTTCTTTTTTTAGAAACTGGGGCTTTGGAGTATCTTCCTTAAGTAACTTTAAAAAGATATCTAATATTTTTCACTTGTTAAATGGGTATTGGATATGGGGTTTTGGTTTTTAAAAGATTATTACAAAAATGATGAATACAGAAATAGGTATTGAGTGAAAATACATGTATAACCCAGTGGAATCACTTGTCGACTCTGGGAGGGGGAAAGGGAAAAGGGGAAGGAAAGTACATGAATCATGTAACCATGGAAAAATACTTAAATCAAAATTTAAAAAAAAAAGATATCCAGTGTACTACAAATGTTTTATAAATAGAGAAGGGTTTCAAGGAAGGAAGCTGATATTGAGAGGCAGATATTGTGTGTGGTTGCTATATTTTAGTGAAGGAAGAGATCAAGCTCTTTGAAGAATTGAAACTAATTCTATACTCTTATCCTTCTCAGTTATCACCACCTAAATATGAAAACTGGGACTTTTTGGATGGGTAGATGAGTGGGGATATAGTTACAGAATTCTCAAAGGAAGACATATATGTAAGCCTTTGAATATAGGTAATGCTCTTTTAAAAATATTATTCAACAGTTTCTTCCCTCATCAGCTGATTATCTTTGCTTTATAGCAATTAACCCCTAACAATTTGGTACATCTTCCAATTTTTAATACTATCTTTAAAAAAGAAGCCAAAACAACCTCATGTTATTTTTGGTGGTTTATTCTTCTGTTGTATTTTTGCTTGGTGTTGATGGTCATATTCCCATTTCAGCGAGCAATGTCCTCTAACTGATGAACAATTGGTTGCAGGGTAAGATCAAAACATTCTATACTGTCTTTTTGCCTCAACTCATGCTTCTTCTTCTCTTTATAATTGTACTTAATTTCTGATTTTCATTTTTTGTTGATCAATGAACTAACGAAACGATGACAGCAGCCATCTCTCTGATGCTCAGTACTCAGATCTCCCCATAGAAATTACCAAGGGCCTGCTAACATTTCTCTGCTTTCCTCCAACCCAGACTCTTTTCTCTTCTGAGCTCTGAGGTGTTGAGCTATTGTGTTTTTCCAAGAGAGCCCAAGTGAATACCAAGAAAGATTCTCTGGACAGGGCTTAGCTTTAATACTACATTCAAACCTTTCTGACAAAGTTTAGATGAATATGGGTGTCAGGTTGTATTGTCAACATAATTGTTATGGAAAGGGATCAGAGATTGTTCCTATATATACATGCCCAGAAGAGTACATTTTTTTTTTTTGAACCCTTACCTTCCATCTTGGAGTCAATGCTGTGTTTTGGCTCCAAGGCAGAAGAGTGGTAAGGGCTAGGCAATGGGGGTCAAGTGACTTGCCCAGGGTCACACAGCTGGGAAGTGGCTGAGGCCAGATTTGAACCTAGGACCTCCCGTCTCTAGGTCTGGCTCTCAATCCACTGAGCCACCCAGCTGCCCTCTAGAAGAGTACATTTTACTAGTTAGTTTCCCTCCTGATTTTTAGTTATTTTCCCTCCTGATTTCTCCAGGTACATTTTAGAGGTACACTTTTTATCCAGGTTCTGGAATTAAGTGGGGTTTAATTAAGTCATGGCTGCTGCTAGAAGTACCAAGAAGAGATAAAGATTTTCTCCTCTAAGTATTTATAACCAGTTTCTCTTCAAATAGAAATGGATTATATGATTTCATAAATGATCATCCTCATTCCTTTCCCTACCCTGGGGGCCCCCTCTTACTACATGGGCCTGTTTACTTTCTAAGAACTTGAGGTGATGAACTTGGAAAGCTGCAGTTACCTGATTTACAAGGTACAGAGGTGGCACTATTAGACTAGTTCACTGCTCATGGTGGCACCTTTGTTCTCATCATTCTCATTTTTCTCTTTGCTCCCTGAGATGTCAAATTAGAATGCCAGGATCAATTAGTAGGAATGTAAGTGACCAGGCAGGTTATTTTGTTCCTCCTATGGATATTTTGCCTGAATTTCTAGTTAATATCACAATTCTTTGTTGTTTTTTTGCATATAGTATTTTTGCACTATTGCAATATAACCCTTTCCATTTAAATAGTGGAAATGGTTCCTATAATATTAAAAGATATGTATTTTATTAATTAGTCATTATTTTTTAAATTTTTTTTATTTTATTAATAGTCATTTGGCTGCTTTTTATTCAGTTGCTTATAGAAATTTGACAAATTTGCTTAATTCTGAATAATAGGAATTTTAATTAAGTTATGAATTTTATTGTATTTAGAGAATCATATTAAGTCTTCAGACAGTTTATAGGGTGAGTATGTACTACTGAATGAACACTCTTGCAGCAATCTGAAAATTTATCTGACTTGGTGATTAAGGATTCATTATAAGGTCCTCTTTTTCTTTAAGTTATGACTTAAAATAAAAAGAATTCCCTCAGAACACCAAACTCTTCAGTTCTTCCAGTTCTTGCATTTAATCTAGAGAGCTCCATTTAAACCAGAGTCCCATCTAAGCCAGTATTATTTAAAATAGGGTCTTGAAATTGGCTCATCTTGTCTACATTAAAAAGAGTAATGCCTCCTGCTAACCCCTTTGCTTCCAGCTAGACTCTGGGGAAAGCATGCATTCTTAGGCTTCTTGAATACATTGCTTGTACCTCCTAGACACAATGTTGGATTTATAGAAGTGGACCAGGAGGAAGTATGGCATGGCTCTTAACAGCTTAGAATATTTTCTCACAACCACATTTGGTTCATTTTTAACTTTTGGAAATAAAAGAATGAACTGGATCAGTTTGCTGAAGAGAAGCTGGTTTTAGTTGTCCATTTAAGGGTGGAAGGTAATAAATCGTCTTTATAGAAAGCTAAGAATTTGTAGTCTAGTGTCTCTCCACATTCAAAACCTCAATTATTCTTGCAAAATTATATCTAACTAGCACAAGAAAAAAATGGGGAACTTCATTGAATGAGATGGAGTTCATTTTATTAGCCTCTCCCTCTATCTTCCTCTAGCCACCTGGTGGTAGAGGAAAAAGAGAAACTATTATTTGAACAAGAATAATATTTGACCAGTTTAAATCCTACCTTTTCCTTTGCTCTATATCATGATGAGGCTGAAAAGACTGAGAAGTAGATCCATCTGTGGCCCTTTTTAGCACATAACACCTTTCTCTAACCCTCTGGACAGGTTTTTTAACCTCTGGACCTTAATTCCTCATCTATGAAAAGGAGAACTGTGCTTTGTAAACCACAAAGCCTATTCAGATGATTGTTATCGTTATCTTGCCCTGGACAATATCTAGTACCTACAAAAGTCAGTCAATAAGCATCTATTAATGCTTATTAGGTGCCAGGCACTATTCTATATCCAAGGGAGTAGATTTGCAAAAGATTGTCAAGTACTCTCAAGAAGCTTAAATGGCACTTTTTTTAATAGATTCTAAGACTTAGTATTTTTTTTTTTAGAATCTTACCTTCTATTGTAGAATCAATACTAAGTATCAGCTCTAAAGCAAAAGAATGGTAAGGATTAGGCAAGTGGGAGTAAGTGATTTGCCCAGGCTATATATCTAGGAAGTATCTGAGGTCATATTTGAACCCATGACTTCCTGTTTACAAGAGTGGATAGAGATCCACTGAATCACCTAGACTTAGTATTTTCAAGTGGAACATTTTTCTCTAGTCACTGACTGTGAAAGGGACCAATATTAGTGCATAATTCCATGTGTCAGGTTATTCCAATTATAAGTGAATCCAGTGAGCAATTGATTTGGTTTGGTATCACTCTAATAGCTTTAGGCTTACCATAAGAGAACCTAAACTTATGATGCTTCAGAACCAATCTAGTCTTCTAAAAGACCTTGAAAACTTTTTAGGCCTGCTCTGCTGCAGACCAGGACAAGACCAACCTAGATATGAAAAGACTTTTGGAACAATTGTTCTGCTTGCTTCATTTTTTTAGCATATTATTCATCTGTAGGAAGTTTCATATATTCTACTGAATTTGGGGTGATGTCCATTATATGCACATTGAGAATTGTCCAATTGTATAGAAGTATGCTTGAAGCAATGAAGAGTCATTGGCTTAGGGTTTGAGAATCCTTTTTATTGTATTTTATTTGACCTGTAGAAGCAGTTAAGCCTAAATAGGAACTCATTTTCCAAAACAAAAAAGAAAATCATTGTGTTAGTTCTCCAATAAATACCAAAAGATTGATTTTTCTGCTATAAAAATATTATTTGCTTAATGTTCAACAAGAAATGCAGACAAAAATAGCTTTTTGAGACAGTAGTGGTACATTTGTTCAGGGTTAAAGTCAGAAGGACTGGGTTCGAGTTGATTTATTTCTTACCTCTGTGACCTTAGGCAATTCACTTAACCTCTTTGGCCTTAGTTTTCTCTCACGTAAAATTAGAGTATTGTATTAGATGAGTTATAATATCCTTTTCCGCTCCAAATCTATAAAACTCTACACTCCCTCAGTGATTAAAAAAGAACATTTCACCAAAGGTATTGTAGAATATCTGTCTTTGGTGATATTTAAAAAGAGATTGTACATAATTTATTTCTGATTGTTCAGATGCTGAGGGCTGGGAATTGGACTATATGAACCTGAAGTCTTTTATATATTGCATTTGGCTTCCCTAAAACAGTATGACCATAGTATTTCAAGAGAAACAGGAATATGCTGAATCTTAATAAAAACCAATTTCATATATTAAGATTTTAACTTGCCTAAACTAGAGGGTTTTGCCAAGAGGAATATTATTTTTTATACTTTTTCATATGCAAAGATGTATTCCTATTTCTAAGACCCAGGTTGTTTTCAAAGGTCTGGGCTACAAGAGATAAAAGAATGTAATAGGCACACCCATAGGCCACCCTCATTTCTCTGAGTGATACTGTTATCTGTAATCCTTGCATGAGGGATCTGGGGGGAGAGTGACATACATAATAAGACATAAAATTATATACATTTAGATAAATATAGACTTATCTACATATGTACATGTATGCATTGATACATATGTGCATATGTACTTTCTTATAAAATAATAGCAATAAAATTAAAATACTACCATTTGTGAAGAAAAAATAAAATTAATAGTAAAATATTTATAGTGTTGATTATCAAAGAATTAAGTTCTGCTTTTCATTCAGGAATGAATTTATTTATTTATATTTATATTATTTATTATTATTTAAATGAATTATTTAGTTGAGTGTTTCTTTTGGGGGTGGGAAGAAGAAGGCTTCCAGGTATAATTTTTTTCTTTATTTGTGACAGTCCCACAGTGGCTAATACCTATTCTTCATTTGCTTGAGCAGAAGGCTGCATCAGTCCATAATCGCTTAGTACATATATTAACATGTAGCTCCAGCAAAAACAGTGGCTATCTCAACTACTTTTTAAAAAATCTTTTATAAAAAGCAAACTGCAACTTATATTTCTCTCCTGTATTTCACAGAGCATGTCACAAAATGGCAGCATGTGCCTACAATCTTTGCTCCTTGATGCCTTTCATCTCCTAATTGTGGTGATCTGAAATATGTAATCTAGGGAAATATTTTGCAAAAGATGAATTGTTGGAAATCAATAAGGTTCACAATTGGGCAACTTAATTGGAACTCTCATAAAATTAAACTTAAATGAAGCTTCAGGTTAATATTATCTGCTTCTTCCCTTTGGAAGTTTTGGGGTTATGGTGCTATTAATTTCTATTGTAATTGTTTTCCATTTTACTTTCTTTTTTTAAAGATTTTCAGATGTTATTCTGGCAACAATCTTGGCAACTAAGTCTGACATGTGTGGTCAGAAATTTGAGCTGAAGATTGATAACGTGCGCTTTGTGGGTCACCCCACACTTCTGCAGCATGCCCTGGGACAGGTATGGTCAGTAGCACACAGAATCATGAGAGATAGGGTCTTATGTAGCTAGATCACTCTTCTTCCGTTTATTTAGAAGCCATCTCTGTGAAAGGTAATGTAATCCCTTACTTTACAGTTGAGGAATCTCAAGCACACAGAGGGTAGATGTCATGATAAAGAACATACAAAAAAGCATAACTTGAGTCTAGGTCTCCCAATCTCTCAGGTCCAGTTTACTTGAGAAAAAACACTTAAAAAACAAGCAAACTAGTTTCATTGGCATAGTTAGTTTCTATATCAGCTTTATTTCCTAATATCTCTCCCTTCTCCCTTTCTCTGAGAGCCTTCCCTTATAAGAAGAAAATGAAAAGAGGGGGGGAAAAGTTCAGCAAACTTAACAAATACAACAGCCAAGTTCACAGTGTTCCATATCCTGGAAGAAGGTGCATTCTCATATTTCTGAGGCTAAATGTGATCACAATTTCATAACTTTCAGTTCTTATTTTTTTGTTCTTTCCATTTACAGTGTTAAAAGTCTTTGTTACCTAAGATCTGCTTACTTTATCAGTTTTTATGTCTTCGGATGCTTCTGTGCATCTTTCATAATCATTACTTCTTACATCACAGTAATATTCCATTATATCCATAAATCACAATTTGATCACCCCATGTGATGGGCACTTTACTTTGTTTCTGATTCTTTACTACCAACAAAAAGTACTGTTTTAAATAATCACTCTACTAGTATTCCAAATTGCTTTCCAGAAAGGTTGTGCTAATTCATAGCTTCACTGACAAAGAATTCCTGTATCTGTCTTTCTACAGGCCCTCTAGCATTTGCAATTCTCATATTTTGTCATATTTGCCAGTTTGTTGATTGTGAGGTAGAACATCATTTGTTTTCATTTGGATTTCTCTTATTATTAGGAGACCATACTTCTATAAACAGTGAAAAGAATTTAAATAAATAAATGTTATGTATTACAAAAATATCGTTGTAACCCATCCTGCAAATTAAAAGTCAGAATCCAATGTGCGAGGAACTAAAAATTGTATTTGTTTTTGGCATTGAAAATCAATATAGTTGTAAAGATCAAACAGTTCATTATTAATTAATTTTAACAGATATTATTAATCACTGTTTACAAAGTACTGTGTAAGGCCCTGGAGAAGTTAAAAAGTTTAACCTAGCAGAAGTCATTTAATAACCTCAATTTCTCATCTTCAGTCTGATTATTTTAATCCCATTTTTCTCCTGCTCTGCTTGTATTTAAGAAGTATGTGAATTGGATAAAGTTAAGAGACTGGACATTTATTGGACTCAAAGAGTCTTAGTCCCTGATTTGCCACTAATAATTGTGACTTTGGCCAAGTCACATCCTTCCTCTGGACCCTAGTTTTTCCCTATTTATGTAATGAAGGAACTAGACTAGATCAGGAGTTCTGTGGCCCTTGAACATGTTTTTTATTATTTTGGGCTCTTTCAATATAATTGGTTCCTCTGATAATCCTATGTATTTTATTTCATGCTTTTAAAACTATTTTTCTGAAGCTGAGCCCATACGTCTCACTAGACTGCCAACAGGGGTCCAGGACACAAAAATGGTTAAAACTCCTTGGACTGTGATCTTTAAGAGTCTTTCTAGTTCTTACATTCTATGCTTCTGATTGGCCATCTCCCATTAGAAATTGTGCAGAGGTGAATGAATGATTGCCAAATTGCACATTTTTCCATCTAGTCAAAATTTTTTTTCTGAAATTCTGCTAAGGGAATGAGCTTTCTGTGATGATTTAAAAAAAATTGAAAGGTGTTTTTTGTTTACAGTTGTTTTTTCATGGCAAAAAGCTTCATTGCTTATGTCTGGCAATGTGTGATAAAAGCCTTCTAAGGCCCTGCTAGAGCTCTTCTTCCACCTTGTGGTAACATTTGCTCATAAAAATTACCATTTTATATCTCTTAAGTTGGCCATTCTTGAAATAAATCTGCCTGTCAGATGCCAAGTGGCCCCTCTGGTTCATCACAGTGATTGTTCTGTGTAGGTACAAATGGTGGTTTATACTGAAGAGCAGTAGAAATAAAGGGTTGGAGTGGAGGTACAAGCTGGGAGTGAGCAGTAGAAAAGGTAACAGTAAAGGACCTGTTCAATTTAGGAAACATTTATCAAGCATCAGCTATGTATAAGGTATCTGTTTGCTGCCTTTTACACAATCAAGGAAGTAATATAGCTGATGTTTATATAGTGTTTTATGAATTAAAAAGTGCCTTGTTATCTTATTTGATCCCCACAATAACTGAGACTGATAATATATTATTCCCATGTAAATATAATTATTCATATTTTACAGGTGAGAATTTTGAAGGTCAAAACAGTAAATTGATTTTCCCAGGGTTATTCAATTAGTAAATCATAAAGATGATTTGAATCCAGTTCTTATTATTATACCATTAATTTTTCTGCTCCCCATCACTGCTTTCCTGAGGGATTGTCTTGACATACTCTTTCATCCTTCTTTCTTTTTTCTATATCTGTAAACTATGAAAGATATATAGTGAGCTTTCAATTATATGCTAGGAATAACTGAGATAAGGAAAATTGATCCAGAAAACTCATTTACATGTTTAAAAAAGAACTAGTGAATTCAGATTTTTTTATGTATTTTGTCATTGTATAGTTTAAATTTTATTTAAAGATTTAGTGAACTCAGATTTTTTTCATGTGTTTATTTTGTCTTGGCACGGTTTAAAAAATTTTCCCTCAACTAATAAATTTTATTTATGTGTTGTTTTAAAACATTAGAATCATTTCCCAATCTTCCCCTACCCAATCAACTCATCCTTTGTTAAAAGAAAAAAATTATATGACCTAAAAATTAGCAAAGTTCCTTAGGTAGTGTATAGATCATTCTACACTTATAAGCCATTTCTCTCCAGAGAGTAATCAGGTGTTTTCTTCTTTTTTCTTTGGATTCAAGATTGGCTTTGCAGATCATCTGGGTTTCACAGCATCTTAATGTTACTTTTGTTCACATTATTGTAGTCACTGTATTTATTGTTTTACTAGTTCCTCATTCTAGTTCATTTCAGATAAATCTTCTTAGGTTCTTTGACTTTTTTCCTATTTGTTATTTCTTACAGTACAATATTCGATTACATTTATATACTATAGTGTGTTCACCCATTTCTCAATCAGTGGACTTCCACATTGTTTCCACATTTGCTCTACCACAGAGTACTTCTAATATTTTGTTACATAGAGGAATTTTTTTCTTATTTTCATCTTTGGGATTTATGCTTTGTATGGCTCAATCAAAGCATATGAACTGTTTAATGACTTCTAGAATTCCAAATAGTTTTTGAGAATAGTTGGACCAGTTTGCAACTCCACCAGCAGTTTATTGGTATGACGAATTCTGTCTTTTATCATTTTTGTTTCTTAATTTCTGGTCCTGGTTCTGTTGCATTAATCATGTGATCTTGGGCAAAGTCCTTAAATTCTCTGATCTGATCTATATAATGGAGATATTCTTCAGAAGGATGAGTGAATGCACAAAAAAGTGCTATAGAAACAGTAAAGTGTTATACAAATCTAGGGAGCACTGAGCTATCAGGAGGACTTGCTTTTGTTGTTAATAGGAGTAGTACATTTATATGTAATTCTCAATATATCGAAAATACCAATAGGAATGTAAAACACTCACATTTACTGATTTGATTTTGTTGCACTTATTATATCCCCATTATAACCTCCAAAGTCAGGAAAGTTCTGTCAGTATGTTAGAGTAGTGGTTGTGACCATACTTGGTTCTCCTGAACCACCTCAAACCTCTAACAGTTTCACCAAACAAATATAAGTGGTAGTGGATGGTCAAGACACAGTCCAGCAAGGCTGCTTCTAATGATCTTTCACTACCTCTCTTATTCTACTGTAGTCTTTTTCTTTTTCTTTTTCTAAGGTGGTACATTTATCATCAGATTATCTTCAGCTTTATCTTTTCTCCTTTGTTTCCTAAAAGTAATTTCATTTGCTTAATAGACTTCTGTTCATTTCACAGGTATCCAAAACAGATCCATCTCCAAAAAGAGAGATGCCTACGATGATTCTCTTTAATGTGGTATTTGCATTAAGGGTAAGACATTCCTTGTGATTTTTCAAATAATCATATAAAAACTATTGTGTGTGAGGGAATTGGTGATTTCTTTTTCATTAAAGCTAAACTGAATGAGAGATTAAAATAATAGACTAAGGGAAGGTCTGAAGTCTCAGGCCTTAGGGATCTTTAGTAATGAACTGAACAGCCTTGTCTTCTGGGTGTTTTAAATGTTCATCTGCCTAAAGATGGGACTGGACCAGTGATCTCTAAGGGCTCTTTCTAGTTCTAAGAGTCTGTGATTAGTAATAATCAAAAGAGGCTCCCATCCATGTGAGACACAATGTTTTACTTTAGAAATCAGACTATACCACATATCATAAACGAATAGGAAATATACCCTTGTGTTTAATATGATGCCCCTTACCACACCTAAGAGATAAGCATTCAGTCCTTACTCTTAAGCTTCTAATAATGATAGCTCATTTCTGTAGAAGTTTAAAGTATATAGAGCACTTTCCTTACAACAATCCTATGAGACTGGTAGTGTAAATGTTGTTATCTTCATTTTGCTGATGAGGAAACTGAGTTAATGAGAAGTCCAAATTTGTCCAAAATTTGTCCAAATTTGTCCAAAATTATGCAGCTAGCCAATGCATGTCACACAGAACCCACATTCAAACTCAGGCCTCTCATCTCCAGGTCCAGTGCTCTTTTTATTAAAGCACAGTATCATTGCCTCTACTTTTTCACTTTCTGGCTTCTATCCATCCTCATTCTACTGAGACTATTCTTTTCAAGTTCACCATTGGTTGTTTGTTTTTTTTCCTTAGTCTTCATCCTTCATGACTTCTTTACATTCCCTTCTTCTCAATACTCTCACTTTCATTGTGCCCTCCTGGTTTTCTTCCTGTCTGTCTTCTTATTGATGCTCTTAGTTGGTTCCTCATCTTCCTCATTTGTCACATGTGGTTGATTATGTTTGTACTACCCTCTTCATAAGATTTTTGTAAGGAAAACACTTAGTAATACTTTAAAGTGCTATAAAACTGTATTGTTATTTGTATCTTATTCAAAGAGGAAAATGAGAGGCACACTTTCTCCTGTGTAGATTCATTGGCTATAGTGTTTCTTCTAGAATCTTCCCAATGCTCATTTTATTTTGAGGCTGCTGGAGTTAGCTTTCAAATTCTTGTCTTCTAAGTTTCACAAACCAAAGAATAGTTACTGTTGAAGCTAATTCATATGACATGGGGAAGAAAGATGTGAAAAGCAGGGTTACTTTTGACAGTGTTACCCCAGCTGCCTAGCAAATTACTACTAAATAATATCTATTTTATACTGAAGGACCTGGGTGGTCATGTGGTACTCTAATGCTGTTCTTTGGGTGTGAATTGATGTGGCTAGTTGTAATTCTTGACAATTTTTCTGGTGACTGACTTGTAATGTTTTGAGATTTTGAAATTTTATAAGCCTGATATGATATTTCCTTGTTTTCATAGGTGGGTTGATGCTGTTTGGAAACACTGACATCCCTATGTTATATAAGAGACTAACTTTCAGTGAAGGAAGAGAATGTCTGGGTTCTTTGTATTAATATTTAATCCTGACTTAGAAGGCTTTGTTGTGCTTGGGGATTGTACATGGCTACTTGTGATAGATAAACAGGAGTGAGCACCTGTTGGGGAGCAAAGAAGGCCCTAGATGTTACAATCAGTAGGATCCATCCTCCCTCTTCTGCATCCCCTTCATTCTGCAGGAGCTCCCCGCCATGACTCAGCAAGTACTCTTGGCCTTCAGAAAGCCTAAGTCATGGTTTCCTGGTTTATCTATTAACTTTAGAGCTTGATGGTCCTTTAAGCATCTCCACAAACATCTCACAGCTGCTGTCTCCACCCAGTCTGATCTGGGGCACATGACTCACCCTGGTCTGTACATGACTGATAATTTTCAGGTTTTCACAAATGAAAGGAAATAGATTTTACTAATATCTCTTAGTACTGAGAGATACCTGATACCTCACCATTTAAAAGCAAAATACAGGATTACAAATAAGAACTAATAATAATAATAATAGTAGATCTATAGAGAGAGCTTTATGGTTTACCGAGCACTTCATATACATGATCTCATGTTCACAATACCCGGTGGTGTATATATAGTACAAGCGTAATTTCCTCCATTTTACAGATGAGGACACTGAGGCTCAGAAGTGAAAGGACTTGCTCTAGGTTGCACAGATAGTAAGTAGCAGAGTCAGAATTTGGACCTAGCTCTTCAGAGTCCAAAACCCAGTGCCCTTTCCACTCTATCATAACTGCTTCTCACATTGCAGTGGGAAATGTGGTGTATTTCTAACCATGTTGGCATATTATATCTTGGTAAGACTTGGTTGAAGTAGGGTAAAGTCACCTCTACTATATAGTTTAATGAAAAAGCAGAATATTAAAAATGGAACATTTAGGAAAAAATTTCCATTCAATTATACTATATATATATGTATATATATGTGTATATATATATATAATATATCCTGTTATTGTCTGGATTAACATGTATCATGGGTCAAAATTATATCCTCCAAACATAACTATATAAAATAAAGATTGAAGCATAGCATGCGGGGTAATTAGGCCTTTTTCAGGGATGTTATTTCTTTGTGTCAGCATTATAAAAGGGTTTCAATGTGATTTTGTAATTATTTTCTGTTGTGTAGAGAATTTCCCATATAGGCAGCTATACAGAGAAACTTAGGGTTGAAAGGGACCTTAGAGGCCATCTTATCTAACCCCAAACTGAAGTAGGAATACTCTTTACAACATCCCTCATGAGTAATTTGCCAACCTCCATTTGAAGATCTCTCCTAATAGACAATCTAGGACCTCCCAAGGAAACCCATTTCATTTTGATGCAACTCTATTAATTAGAAACTTCCTCCTTATATTGAGCTGAATCTGAACCTCTATAGCCCTCCCATCAGCTCTAATTCCTCCCTCTAGGTCCAAACAAAATAAATAATCCCTTTCCCACATGAGAACTCTTGAAATATTTGAAGACCTCAGTCATGTCCCCTTTATGTCTGCTTTAGGATTAACATTATACTTCTCCCCCCAAATTCCTTCAATTGATCCTTATGTCATTTTGTATGTTTTTAAGTCCCAATAGCAGCCTGGTTGCCCTCCTCTGAACATGCTTCAGTTTGTCAATGTTTCTCCTAAAAGGTAGTGCTTAGAACTGACTACTGTACTTCAGCTAGGTCCTAGCTACTAGGTAGGATATAGTTTAAGGCGGGACACTTACATATATGTTCATCTACATATATAATACATGCACATTATATTATAGATGCATTATGTATATAAACTTCCCTAATCAATGACTGTTTTACCTTACAGGCCAATGCAGACCCTTCTGTGATAAACTGCCTACATAACTTGTCCCGTCGAATTGCCATTGTGCTTCAGCATGAAGAGAGGCGCTGCCAGTACCTGACTAGGGAGGCCAAGCTGATCTTAGCCATTCAGGATGAAGTATCTGCTATGTCTGACAGTGAGTCTTGGGCTCACTGCCCTTCTCAGTCAACCCTAATGGAATAATTTTAAGTAGAAGGCAGGTAGAGGAGCAGGTCAGCTGTGTATGATGGATTGGTTTTTAGTGGTTAGATTTAATATCCCCTAAAATGTGAGGCAGCATGGTGCAGAGGAGAAAACACTAGGCTCAGAATTTAGGCCTGGATTTAAGTTGGACCTTTGCTAATTTATCACCACATAACCTTGGACAAGTCACAAAATTTTTTTGGACCTTAATTTCCTTACCTTGATTGCTTGAGTCCTTTCCAACCCTGATATTCTGGGAATCTGTGTTAGCATATTAATACTGCTGGTAATAGCAGGTCAAGATTCCAAGATTCTTGAGGATGGGACTAATAGGAAATTTTTAAACTTGATGTATTTTTTTTCCCCTTTGGAGATAATCTATTCAAATACTGGCTTGGGGTCATGAGTAAAATTTGCTACTCTTATGATAAATAACTCAGATTTTAGATAATGGATTGCATATATTTATATCAGTCAGTCTTTTTAACTCCCCTGTAAAAGAAGAAATATAATTACTATTACCTCATTTTAAAGCTGGGAAAACTAAAGCTTAGAGACTTAAGGACTTGCCCTAAAGGTCCTATGTGACCCAGCAGTGGTAGAGGCAGTCTTCAAAGTCAGGCCTTTGACTCTCAGGTCATTGTTCTTTCTGTTATCCAATATGTCCTCTTAGTTGTGTATGCTTTCTTTTTAATAAAATCACCGAGTCATATAGGGTCCATCTCAAAGTGAAGGTATGAATCTCTAAGGCTGCCATACTTGATAGTTCTCTTTTATTGGAGGAGAGTGACTAAAGAAATGAGCTTTAGTGGAAGGAAAGGAGGACAGCATCTGGAATTATTTCATTGCTATTGAATCCCTTAAACCAGACCTTTTACTGTAGTTGCTTGAGAAGAAAAGACATAGAATTAGAATTCAGACTCATCATGCTAGTGCAGTCAGACTTTATATTAGATTAAAAATCTTTTTTTTTTAAACCCTTATCTTCTGTCTTAGAACCAATACTATGTCACACAGCTAGGAAGTGCCTGAGGCCAGATTTGAATCTAGGACCTCCGGTCTCTAGGCCTGGCTCTCAATCCACTGAGCCACCCAGCTACCTCTGTGCACTTTCCTTTCTGAAGATCTCTGGCCCTTTATCAAGCAAAGGTGTCCAGGAAGGTGACTGGAAGGGAACTAGATTCATTCCCTGCTCCCACTACACCTGGGAGTCTTGAGTGACTACTATATTCCCCTTCTTTTCTTTTATGTTGTATCCCTTCTGGTGACATGCCTCATTTGTGGGGCATTTATAAGCTACCTGGCATAAAATGCATATCTTCCATACAGAATACTTACAAATGCTGGTCAGATGAGCTTGCCTAACTTAGACTTCAAAGTGATCACAAAGATCAATAGAGAGGATTTCTTTTTTCTTATCTTATTATTAGAAGAAATTATTTTTAAAAATTCTTTAATTATAGGACAATGGAAGTATCTTGGATTTGGGGTCAGAGAAAGTTAGATTTAATCCAGGCTTTGGTACTTTCTACTTTTTAAAAAAAAAAATCCTTACCTTCCATCTTAGAATCACTACTAGATATTGGTTCCTAACTGCTAGGCAATGGAGGTCAAGTGATTTGCTCAGGGTCATACAGCTAGGAAGTGTCTGAGGTCAAATTTGAACCCGGGACCTCCTGTCTCTGGGCCTGACTCAATCCACTGAGCCACTCAGCTGCCCCCGATACTTCCTACTTTTGTAGTGTATGAGTCACTTCATCTCTCTGGACCTCCATTTCAATCCTCATCCTTAAATGTTGTCATGGGAATAGAGAATAAATGCTTATGTCTCTTTCAGTTCTAAAATCTATAACCCTATGATCTGAAATCATTGAGAATTAAGGATACAAATAGCAATATTCACCTTTAAAAGTATTTCTATGTTGCTTTATAAAGGTTGTTTTACTTTGAAAACTTTACTCATTTATTTGTTTTGATTGAAGGCCCACAGTCTCCGTTTCATCACATTCTTCCAAAGTGTAAGTTGGCCAGGGACCTCAAGGAGGCTTATGACAGGTAAGTGATATGCTTCAGCCAACTTAAAAAAAGTTTCCTCATCTGTAAAATGAGGCAGTTGTACTAAATTACCTCTAAGGTTACTTTCAGCCCTGACAGTCTGTGATTCTATTTTAATATAAATGCCCCAGAAATTTCTCCTGAATTTCATAGGAAGGTTAGAAAAAAATTACATTGTACTGATTTCTCATCAGCTTATCCTCAGATGAACTAATCTTGGTAGACAAGACCTTTCCTGCACAGCAGGATGCATAAGACAATCTTCTAGAAGAATTTATTTCCATGTTTGAGTTTTCCCTTCTGTTTTAAAGAGATAACTAAACTTCACTTGGAAGGGAAAATGTCTGTATGATGTTTTGAAGATATTGGAAGAAAGATGTTTAATAAGTATGACTATCTGAATATAAATAGAATGTCTAGAGGGCCTAGTGAAGCTGGCAGAGTAATTATTATATTCTTATTACTAATATTTGTGAAGAGACTGACAGTTTACAAAATTCCTTCATACTTACTATCTAATATGATCATCATAGTGACCTTAAATTAGAGTAGGATCATTCCCATTTTACAGATGAGGATCAGAAATTGAGATCAGGGCATCCTTTCCTGTGTTGAGGTGCCTTGAGGCTGCTCATGCATACATGCTCTTCAAAGAGATGAATACAAGCAGCTCTGGTTTTCCTTGCATCTGCCATTAATTTCTTTCTGAGGGGGGACTTATGGCAACAGCTGGGAATGTCATTAGAGTGACCTCATGGTTTCCTGGCAACAGCAACAGCAACAGCTGATGAACTAGGTAATTGAACTAAATGAACTCTATAAGATGACTTTTAGCTTTAGGGTCTGGGTGCAGATGCATGACCAGAAAAGCACCCATGGGTATTGAGCTCCTCTTTGTGCCAGCAGGCCTTAATTTAAAGAAAAATGTTATCATTACCTTTTGTGTTTATATCTCAATTGTTTCCTGATATGTATCTTTCTACCATCATTACCTGCCCCTTAGGAATATTGCCTTATAAAAAGAAAAAACAGGAATGCAAAACTGACTTGCAACTAGGATTGCCAAGCATATCCAGCATTTCCAATCGGTAGTCTTTTACCCCTCCACTGAGAGGAGTAAAGTTTCTTTTATTTTCTGTTCTTCACCACAAGATTGATTATTACAGTTAATCTGAGTTTATTGAAATTGATGAGGTCATTACAACTAATCTGCCTTTTAGTGTTGTTTTTGGCTTATAGTTGGGCATATTGTTTCCCAGACTCTTCTCTGTGCATTAGTTCAGACAAGTATTCCCATTTGTCTCTGAATTCCTCATTTTCATTATGTCTTGCTGTCCAATATTCTTTTTCACCCATTTACTACAATCTGTTTAGCTGCTCCCCAATTGATGGGCTCCTATTTTGTTTCTAATTTTTTACAACAAAAAATGCTGCTGTGGATATTTTGGGATATACATGAGGCCTTTGTTTATGTCATTGGCCCTATAGGATTTATGCTCAGTAGTAGCATGTTGGCTAAACCAAAGGTTATGAACTAAATTTTTATGGATATATTTCTTGCACAATTCTAAATAGTTTTATAGAATGGTCAGACCAATTTTCAGCTTCACTAGTGGAGAATTTGTGTGTCTGACTTCCCTCAACTCCTCCAACACTGATTATTTCTATCTTTTATTAGTTTTGCCAACTTAATAATAAGCCAAAAAGGATCTATTAAGTGCTTACTTCGTTTTGGACACTGGGGATACAAAGATAAAATAAACAATCTTTATCCTCAAGGAATTTCAGGAGGTGAAACCTTACAGTAATACAATTTGCATTTCTCTTATTTAGGGATCCAGAACTTTTTATATAGTTGTTACTATTTGTATTTCTACTTCCAAAAATGATTTTTTCATATCCTTTGATCACTTCCTGCAAAGAAATGGCCCTTGATCTTATGCATGAAATACTTTATCCATATACCCTTTACTTTTTCTTACAGCTCTTGATCCTATTATCCTTTGGAAATACAATAAATGCAAAAGGATTTCAGAGAAAGACTAATGACAGCTGGTATTTTTCAGATGCCTTCTGGGAAACTTGGGGTACTCTGTAAATACCTTATTCACTCGTGTGTCTTTCTAGAGAGGGAAGGAACAGAGAGATATTCTTATCTCTTGTTTACAGATGGTGGAAAACTAAGTTGCCCCAAATCAAACAGTAATGGTAGAGTCAGGAGAAGACTCTGGAGTGTTTGATTGCCCTCTAGTGCTGCAGGCACATGGCCTCTGCATGTGTCTCCTTGCTCTTAGAAGCTGTGTCAACATTCTTTCAGGCATGGAGGCCTGAAACAAAGGAGGTCTCTCTATCCTTAATATATTTCTTGATATGGGAGATTAGTCTAATTAACCTAAATGAAACTCCCTTTAAACTTCAATTTCAGGTCCCACAAATTTGTTTAATTGATAGATTTTTGACCCTTCATACAAAGAATTGTTCTTGAGCAGTGAGCTTCTGAAAAACTGTCAGTTCAGTTGAGCCTTTAGAACAATTTGCATTCAGTTCAATATTCAGTATAAACTATGTTCAAGGCTGACTTTGTCACTGGGGAAAGATCTTGAAGATCCTACTCTCAAAGAACCCAGACAAAAACTGTAATAGAATAGGATCAGTGCATAGGAAGGATCTAGGGAAAACAAGTTATGAGAGATTAGAGGAGAAAAAGAAAACTTCCAGCTGTGAGGTAGGGATAGATCAGAGAAAGTTTTGTGGAGGAAGTGGTCACTGAGTGAAGCTCAAAGGAAGGGAAAGATTTCAGTTCAGGGATATTGTCTTTATTATTTATTTATTATAGGACTGCTGGTGCTTCCAGGTCACCACATGACTTGATAGAGCTTTTCTTATTTGGAAATTCTTTCTTTGTTCAGAATAATAATAGCCAACATTTATATAGTGCCAACTATGTGCCAGGCACTGTGCTAAGCATTTTACACTTATTGTCTCATTTGATCCCCATGAAAACCCAGGGAGGTAGGTATTGTTATCCCCATTTTACAAATGAGGAAACAGTGGTGGGCACCAATGTAGTGACTTGCCTGGAGACACACAGCTAGGAAGCATCTGAGGCTGTATTTGAAAAGTCTTTCTGACTTCAGGCCCCGCACTCTGTTGATACATCAAGCCACCCAGCTGTCCCTTTTGCCTTTTTATTCCCAACACTCTTGAGTACCTGGTACATAGCAGATGCCTAATTAGTGCTTTCTATACTCATGCATTTGCTTATTTGGCAAGATCCTGCTATGAACCTCCAAGCCTGGTCAGTGTTGGACAGCGAGGAGAAAGGAAGGGGCAGCAGCTTTCAGTAGACAGGCAGAGGGCATCAGGTGCTTTTGGGCTTCCAACTCATCACCTACCCAATCATTAACCTCTCTGGGCCTCGGTTTAGTTATTGTTCTGTAGAGCCCCTTGTAGTTCTAAGTCTGTGCCACCTAGAAGAGAGAGGGCTCTAATTAAAAATTATTCAACTTCCGGTTTCTTTCTGAGGAAGTGTTTCTCATGGCTAATTGATGTTGACAGTGGAAAATTAAAGGGATTAAGCCTCCTGAGGATTCCTCTGTGGGTCTGCTGTTTACTGTGGATTGTAGAGGGTGTGGCCCAGAGGATGACCAAATTTAGAGTTTCTGGAGCGACCCAGAGCACTTACAGTAGCATAGCCCCATCTAGCGGTGGTCTCCTCAAAATAACGTGAAAATTAACAAACCGACAAGCTCTGGCTTCATAGTCAACTGTTAAACCATGAATCTTAGAATCATAATACTGGAGAGCTGGAAGGGAATTTACAGACCGTCAGTCCCACTCCTGTATTGTACAGAGGAGGAAACTGAGGCTCAAGGACATTCTATGATTGCCTAATAGGAGATTCAGAGCAAAGTCTAGTTTTGAACATGTCCAAATCCATGGCTCATCCACTATGTAGCTGACACCTCTTTTAATTCACTCAATTAGAGTAAAGACCCTCTGTGTTCTCAAAACTATGCTTTTTTCTCTGTTGAGTTGCCACCTGCCTATTCCTGAATGTGTAGTATCATCTATTATATGTATTTTATATTATATTTATTGCAACATGTAACATATACAATAATATATAGTGATCTATAATATGATCTATAATATATGTGCTCTTTTATATATATCATATATATGTGTGTGTGTACATATATATATATATACATATATATATATATATATGTAATATGTCTGGGATACCTTGGAGGAATTATGATAATTATGATTTGAGGTAAGGGTTGATCTTACCTCAGGTGATCTCTATGCTCCCCACAAATTCTAGAATTCTAATTATGACTTTGAATCTTCTTTAGTCTATGGTCTATTCTTTAATCCTTGTAAAATTAGAAACAAATATCATGGACCAGCACATGCAGTATGTATTCAGAGCATGTGTACATATGCATGTTTTATCACATATATGTATGATGTATTCTCAGTGTTCAGAAAATGTAATTGAAAGCATAAAAGTTTTTGCTGTACAAATCCTGAATTATGCTAAAAATTTGATGACTATTTTGAAGCACGTCTGGTGTTTCATATTGTTCTCCTGCACCTCAATGCCAATCAGATCTGAGAGTTGTAAGGGAAAAAATGAGCTCAAGCAGTTAATAAAGGAGCATGATGAATAATAAAAAAGCTGCCTTAGGGATGGACAGTTTTCTGCTGGGGATCTCTGGTGAGCATAATGCATTAGAAAGGGCAGCATGATGCCCACTGTCTGGGTGTCTCAGCTTATTGGACCTCTAAGTTTCTTTAACCATAAAATGGAAGTGACTAGAGTAAGTGAACACCCACGTTCCTTCCTGTTCTGCATTTTGTGATTCTTTTGCATTCTCCTTGGGGTGGCATGGAGAGAAAAGCAGAGGCTGCTATACTAGGGAGGAAATGCTTGCTCTCCCTCTTGTTCCTGCTCTCTGCTCTGGTGGTAAATATTCTTAGGCATTGATTCTTTAAGGACCTATATTTCATTAGTTCATTAGTATAACTGAGAAAACCTCATTTGCTCATAACACAAAGAGAGGGCCAGAGTTGGCTTTGTGGAAAGAACACTGGTCTCAGAGTTAGAAAAGCTGGATTTGAATTTACCATCTTATACTTGTCTGGACGAGGGGAAGCAAGTCATCTTAACTCCCTGAGCTTCAGCTTCCTCATGAGCGAAAGAAGGATAATGATACTTAGCCCACCTACCTGCTTCCAAAAGTATTTCATTAACCTTTAAGTATTAAATAAATATACATTATTATTGGATTTCTAGATGGACAAGAATGGTAGTTCCTTATTAATTTCCTCTATGTTGTAATTCCTTCATCACCCTAGGCCTCAGTGGCCTTGTATTTATTTAAATTGGGAATAATGATGTAGATCCCAAGGTATTTGGGAAAATAATTCATTTAAAAATTCTCCAAGTTAATAAGCTTTGTGGATTTGGTAGATTTAAAATAAAGAGTTCTGCTCTCTACCTGGGTTAGCTAGTGGAAGCTTTCAACTATCATGCTATGCAGAGCCTTAGGTAACCTTATCCTGTGCATTGGCATACTGCCTTCTTACTTGTGATTGTCTGGATGGAATGTGCTAGTTTGGGAGGCTGTGAATTCCCCATCTCTCTGTTGGACTTTAAGTTGAGTCTGATTGACCTTGAGGCATGTCGTGGGAGAATTATGCTTCTTACCTCAGATGATCTCTGTGCTCCCCACAAATTCTAGAATTCTATAACTTTATGATTTTGAATCTTTTTTAGGTTGTGGTCTATTCTTTAATCCTTGTAAAATTAAAGCCAAATATCATGGAGCAGGAAATGCATATGTATTCTGAGCAACCTGACTTTGCTTAATTAACATTATATTTTTAAAAGGGAAGGTAGAGATAAGGAGATCCTAAGGAAGGGGATAGACAGTTGGGAGAGAGGGAAGGCCAAAAGAAAATCATGTGTTCAGCCAACCTTAGGCCATGAGTTTGGCATTTTAAATTCCTCAGCAAGTTCTGGCTTTGTATTAAAGAATGTAAATGTATTTGTATGTTTATCTTTATATACATAAAACAGATTGGACAACATAGTGTTGTGATGACCAGTGCTCCTGGGCCTCACAAGCAAAGGCAAAATCATCTGCGGAAGATCCGAGTTTCCCTGCAAACCATCCCAAGTCACCACATTAGGGGCCAAGGCTTTCAATATGATTACATAGTTATTTCAAGGCCTGGATCTACTCCAAGGGGGCCCTTCCTGCCTTTGGCATGCAGTTACAGTTTATTTCCTACAAAGCCTTTTCAGATAATGCCATTAATACCAAAGTGAATGGAAAATAAAACACTGGGGATCAAAACTATTTAAGTTATAAAGACCTGCTCAGAAAAGTGGGCTTATAGGCATTTAAAATGATAGTTTAAAAAAAAAAAAGAAAAAACATTCTTCTTTCCTCTCCTTTTTCCTCTTCATTGTGACCCTCTTCAGTGTCAGGTTTTGCTGTTTACCCTGTTGCTATGAAGGATTTCAAGGACCTTCTCAGTAGCCAGAAGAGAGCTGAAAATTACATTCTCCTCATTCTTTTTATGGTCTGGAGCAACACTCTTATTGGTATTTCAGCAGTGTTTTGGATAGAGTATAAAGCCTTCAGCTTCTCGGGTACATTCCTTTTCAGTGCAATATTTGTATGCTGTTATCTTCTAGTTCAAAATCTTTTTGCGGAGAGCCAGCCTCAGTACAGATTTCTTGGAAGAAATAGCTAGAGTGCTTGGAAAAAAGACAAATCAGACATTTAATAGAAACTAAATAGAAAACGTCAGCATTTCCCTTCCCCACAGAGGATACTTGGTCACATTTCTATTGGATTCTAGTTTACAAAATTCTTTCCTCACAACTCAGGAGATAGGTAGGACAAGTATTATTAGGCTTATTTTTACAATTAAAGAACTTGAGATTCTTTGAGGTAAAATGACTTACTTAATGTTCCACAGCTAGTAGGTGGTGGAACTGAGACTCAAACCCAGTTCTTCTGGCCTCCTTCCAAGCCTCAGGCTTGCTCAATTTTGCCATTGTTCTTTGTGACTTCATTTTTCCAACAGTGAAGTGAGATTCTAAAAATGAATTGTTACATTTTTATAGCTAGGGTAACCAAAAAACACTAAACCTCCTCCCCTTAAAAAAGAAAAGTATGTGTGTATAGATAGAGAGAGAGACATGGAGTGACAGAGAAAGGGACAATATCCTAAAAGTTAGACTGTGGTTTTAAGCTTTGATGGTTTTGAGACACTGCATGTTTTTGCACATGTGTGTATACTATGTATATGTAAATGATCATAATAGCTGACACATATAATACTTCAAAGTTTATTAAGCATTTTATATACATTATCTCATTGTCTTCTCTCACCAACCTCATGATAGGTATTATTATCCGTCTGAGGAAACTGAACCACAAAGAAACTAAGGGGCTTATCTATGGTGTCAAACTTCATTTTCTTCTAAATCTTAAGTCCATTGTGTTCTTTCCATTACATGAAGCTGCTTCCCAGAGGATCACTTGTTTGCCTTTTTTGCATATATTTTGCATGTCTGTATGCCTTGAGCTCTTTACAGAAAATGATAAGGATTCTTTGAAATAGCTTGTAGAATGTAAGATAAAAAAACTGAAATTTCCTTGACTCCTAATTCTGGAGACTTCAGATGGGTATTTAAATTTGGTTTAAAATCAGACATCTCTAAATAGAGAGGATTTCACCTCCATTTAAGAATCTTCTGTCAACTTTTTAACAGAATGAAAGAGAAGAGTGAGAGATGGCTATGATTATAGGAAAATCTTGATTGGCTTGCTTATTTTTCCATTGGATTTCTTAAGGAAGATAAGATGATAATAAAGCATTGTTTAATTTTTCAGTTCTATAATATCACCCTAGTAGCAAAATCACTGCAGTTAAAATTGGACCACTTTTATGGTTCTTACTAAGCAGGTTTCTTATTCTCTACTTTGTTTCCTTAAGAAGCTGAAACCATTTTTCAGAGTTTAAAATGAGAGTCACATTCCTGGAATACCTTAAACCAAAGACAAGTTAGAGTTCTGAAAGCTAAGAAACAGCCTAAAGCATGACTTTTTCAGTTCCAGACATGTTTTATTAATACTCATTCCCTAATGAAATTAAGATCAGTGCATTTAAATATAGGAACCAGGGGAGAAACCCATGGATTTCCCCATCATACTCTGGAACCTTGTTAAATCCTATTACTATACATTCATCCACTGAAGGACTTTGTGAAAAAGAACAATAGTCTGTTTCTCCTCCCAGGCCCTCAGGCCCTATAGCAAGAGCTCAGTTTTATTAATGCAGTCATTTGAGAATATAGGTGTTAAGATTAGAACTGTTCCTTCTTTCATATAGCTCCATTTTTACTCTAGGTCATTGTGATCACTGATGGTTGTTTTCCTTCTGTGGGAAAAAATATTAGGTTAAGTATGCTGATGGAGGAGATTCAATAAAAAGTGGAGGTTCCATAAAAATTGAGAGCTGACTTAATTAAGCTCTTTATAATGTCCATGAACTAAATGGCTTGCCTTGGTTGTCAGGAACATTGGGGTGAAAAGCTATTGTGCTTTCCAGAGAGGTAATATGGTAGATATAGTAGGAAGTGTCCTGGATTTAGAGTCAGAAAAGCTTTTGCCACGTTATAGCATGTTACTACATCAAAGTACTATGATTTAATTATTGTGGATTTGCCTACATATCTTAGAAGATGGTCTTTGTGAGTTTCCATGGCTGAAAAATTCATCATCCCATGATTGGTCTTCTGGTCTGAATTTAGCAGGGTTTGTGCTTTGTAAAGATTAAAATTTCAGGGAGGCTGAGGAGACTGAGGCAGGTAGAAATTAGTTTTTCTCTGCAAGGAGTATTATATTTTTTAGAGGTTTATTAAAAGTTAAGGGTTAAAGAAAATACAGGATAAGAAAAATGTGCCTAGGCCAGAGAGGCCTAGACAAGACCTCACCTACATTATGGAAAGAGCCACGTCTGCTCCAAAACGAAGTCCAAAAGAGAGCTCAAAAGCCTTTGCAATCAGGTTAAATACCTTCTCGATCTCCGCCCACGTGAGAATTCAAAGCATTCTGGGGAAGTGGAGCAAGGACTTCTGGGGATTGAAGTCCAGAGTTCGAGTCTATTTTTTACAGCTTGGACAGCAGATGTTCAGTCCATAGGTTAATACTTGAAGCCTTTCTCTCTAGATCTGTGATCCAGCAGAGCTTTTATTTCATTGGTATGGCCTTTGACAGCCCAGAATTAGCTCCATGCTAGAATGAATCACTGGGTAAGACTTTTATGAAAGTCCTTTAATGGGAAAGTCATTGAACCTTTTTGAGTCTTTTTTTATTCATCTGTAAAATGTGAATAATACTTGTACTCCTAAAGTAGCAGAGTTGTTATGAGGAAAGTGCTTTGTCAACTATAAAATGCTATGAAAATATAAACTCTTATTTATACTTTAATTGTAGGTAAGTGGTAAATATTGGCCAAAGAGAGCCATCTAGAAAAAAAAAAGAAACTCATGGTTATGTTGTATGGAGATTTCAAAAAAGAGGATTTGGAAATACTTTTATTTGTCCTTTTGCTAGTAGTTTGGGGAGTCAACTTAATACATTGGAAAAAGTACTTGGTTTGAATGTATAGGATCTGGGTTGGAATTTGACCTCAGTTTCTTCATCTGTAGAATATAGAATTTAATTGGATGAGATTCCTTCCAGCTATTATTTATTATCCTATAATCCCCTTCAAATTATGCAGCCCTTATCTAAGAGAAGATTGGCTTATTTTTACCTGTTAGTTAACTGAGTACAAGGTCTTACCAGTCTTATTGATATTGCCTAGTTGAAGAAAGTTAGGGAGACTGCTGGCATTGAAGGCAGAAAACATGAGTTTGGGATGAAAGATAACTGCTCATATTTAATTAGTCTTTTTTTATTTAACAAGGATACTGCAGGGGCAGCTAGGTGGCTTGGTGTATAGAGTACCAGGCCTGGAATTGGGAAGACTTGGGTTCAGAACTAGCTTCAAATATTTCCTAGCTATGTGACCCCTGGGCAAATCACTTAACTCCAATTGCCTAGCCTTGACCACTCTTCTGCCTTGAAACTGGTACTTGTGTTTATTCTAAAAAAGAAGGAAAGGGTTAAAAAAAAAGATGCTGCATATCTTCTCTCATTTGATCTTCATGTTATTCCTGGGAGGTAGGTCATATGAGTTATTATTTTTTTTATGAGACAATTGAGGCTACAGAGAGTTGAGTGACTAGATAAAGTCACACAGCCACAAAACTGGGATTTAAATACTGGGTTTTCCAAAAATCTTAGTACAGTTTTAAGTTTTAATAGAGTTTCAGACTTTTAAAGCAGGTGTTCTTTCACCTATATCATGCTGCTTTCCCATACCACATATCATTCTTGATTCTCTGGCTTTTCTTATCTATAATCAAGTGATCACACAGAGTGCTTCTGTCTGGAAAGATCAGTGTCTTTGGGCAACACCAGAACCCTAAGCGTCCTTTATTTAATGAATCTGGGTTCTTTACAGGCATGATTCAAAAAGGGAGATTGTATTTTTACCAAAACATACCTGTCTTGTTCCCTGTTGACATTCAGGGGACCCACTTCATATTTATTGGCACAGCATTTCTTCAGATTTAAGGCTTTGGAAGTAGACAAAGCAGTAATTGTACATGACCTCTAAGTTAAATGAAATAGGCTCTAAAGGACAGAGTCTTTGTTTTCCCAGATTTGGGCCTGAATACCTGAGCAGAACAGGAAATGTTTCTTAATATAACTACCTTCTACCATCAGAGCTGACATAATTTAGTCATAAGCCTAATATATATTTTAGAGATGTTGATGTTGCAGAGAATCTTAATAGAGGACTTTTCCATTTCCCTAGTGGATTTATAGAGGAGCTATAAATACAGATGCAGGCATAATTACTGTTGCTTAATTTATGATTATGTATAAAGCATAAAACTTACTGAGTTTTTTTATTTTTTCAAGTAAGAAGTACTTTTAAAATTAATCACTTATTATCCTTCTCACCCATTGCACTGGTTAAAAAACAAACAAACCTAAAAACCTCATCCCCTCAATACCTATCTAGATTGGCCAGTAAAATGAATCCTCCATTAGCCATATGTTAAAATGCATATCTCTTTCTGAATTTTAAGTTCATCACATCTCTGTCAGGAGGTGAATGGCATATGTTTCCTCTTTCTTTTGAATGGACACATAGTTTATTGTTACTCTAGTCAGAGTTCTTAAGTCTCTCAAAATTGTTTTTCTCTTGCCATTATAAAAAATATTTTTTGTTTTATCTTATTTTTCAGCTAGCATTTATCCTCCTTCCACACAACTTTGATTTAAAATAGAAAAAGAAAAACAAAGCCCTTGTAACAAATATGCATAGTCAAACAAAACAAATCCCCACATTGTCATTGTCTAATGTCTCATTCTGTATTTTAAATCTACCACCAATCTGTCAGGAGATGGATCATGTAATCCTTCCATCAGTTCTTCATTAGGAATTCATATTTTTTGTAAAGATATTTTATTTTACTAATTACATGTAGTAATCATCTGCATAAGTTTTCTGAAGTTCTAAGATCCATATCTCTCTCCCCCTTCTCAGAGATGGTAAGTAATTTGATCTGGATTATACATGTATTATCATGCAAAACATATTTCTATATTCATTGTGGTAAGAGAATACTCTCATAAAACCAAAACCCCAAAACAAAAGCATAAATAAACTAAAGTGAAAAATCATATGCTTTGATCTCCATTCTGACTCAACAGTTCTTTCTCTGAATGTGGATAGCATTCTTTGTCATAAGTTTTTCAGAATTGTCCTGGATCATTGTGCTGTGCTGAGAGTAGCTAAGTTTATCATAGTTGATCATGCATTAATGTTGTTGTTACTGTGTACAGTGTTCTAGTTCTCCTTATTTCACTCTGCATCAGTTCATGTATTGGCAATCATTCTAAAAGTAACATTGTTCACTTTTTTTTTAAGTTCTCAAAATCCTAACCTAGAAATACATAGGAGACTTCTTTGGAAAACAAAAAAGCCATCTTACAATGGTTATATGTTAGAAGTGGAGCCAGTCTTAGGCACTGGTTGTCAGTCAATTATAACAAATGTACAAAACCTATTAGTGTCATAAAAGTCAGTAGAAATGATTAAGAACATGGCAGAAGGTAAAAGGCATGATACCAGTAGCATTGCAGCCCATGTAGGGTAGGTTCATCTTGGAAGTTTCTAGTGATGCTAATTAGGTCTTTATGCTCTCATTCACTCTTTTTTCCTACTTTTGTGTAGAGTTGAGGTGTAGTAGAAAGAGCCCTGGGATAGGAGTTTAGAGATGGAGATTCCCATGTTACCTCTTCTCCTAACTTCTCCTAGCTAAAATGAATGAATGAGTTTTAAGGACTCCTCCATTTCTAACATCTCTGTTAGCATATGAAAGCATCTTTGTACAGGTTTTGCTCCCTTTGTGTGGGACTAAAAAAAGACTATTAAGGCCTTGCAAAACAATCCTCCAGTATCCGGTATCAACTAGTGGAATTAGAGATGGCTCATTTCTCAATAGTTCACATGTAAAGTTGACACAGAATCCAAGACAAAGGACCTTTCATTTTTCTAGTTTAAATTCTAACAATTAGAACTATGCAAAAGTAGAATGGGCTATAAGAAGTAATTCATTCCCTCTTACTGGATATTTTTCAGGCAAAGGATGGAGAACCACATTTGGGGATTCTTTTTAGAGTAAGGAGGGGACTAGATAGCCTTTTAGATCTCATCCAACTGCAAGATTCCCAGATTTTTTGTTGGCCCCTTCACCTCTATCTCTTTCCCTCTCATCCCCTCATCTACCTTTCCCCCCTCCCTTCATAATGTCTTTCCAAAGTTTTGGAGTAATTTGGAGAAACCTGGATTTTTCTTAAGTATTTTATTGACCCTCTATAGCTCCAACTAAAAGGTATAGGAAATGGGCCTGTTCTGAATGATTTTTCCTGGGTATATGCCCTGATAAACAATAAGCCACATACCATTTTCCTTCATGCTCAGATGCCACTCAAACATCCTGCCTCAGTTATTGTTCATTGTAATGTAATTTATGTCACTCCATTCCTAGTCTGAATCCAAGTTCTGCTGTTTTGGTAACTATTTTATTGCTCTCTATAGTTCATTCATAGTTCATCTTGGAGTTCCTTTCTGACTATCATATTTTAGTTTCCACTCATGCTAATATTCTTGTGATCCTTCTTGTGGCTGTCTTCATTAACATTCTCCTTGTAGGTTGTTAATAGTGTTCATGTGTTATTTCTGCAACAGAGGGGACCATATTTCTCTTCCTTGTCCCATTTCTCCCCATGTCCTAAAATGACAGTTAAGATAATACATTCTGAACATGAAACTTGTCAGGTAAAATGTACTTCTTCTTGAGGGTCCCCTTTCTCCCACCTAGAATCTAGACGAATTTTTTGCTTAGGTCTTTTCTACTTTTAGCTTTTGGCAAGTTTTGTAGCCTTATCCATTATAACATGTGTAACACATCTTTTCCTTACTGTACTGGGTATTTGAAGGGCTGCTATGTGAAGGAGGGATTCTTTATTCTGGGTGGTCTCAGAGGGTGGAACTAGGAGCTTTAGCTCAAAGTTGTAAACTTTAAACTTAGACTTAAACTTAGACTTGATAAAAGGACATATTTCCTAACAACTAAAGCTACTCTAAAGTGGCATCAATTGTTTCTGACAGTAGGGACTTTCCTTCACTGACAGTCTTCAGACAAAGGATGGGTAGGTACTCATCAGATATGTTATAGAGGGGATTATCTGGATGAGTTCCATATGATGACCACTAAGTTCCCTTTGACTCTGAAATTCTGTGACAAAACAGATGCTGAAGTTGTGGTTCATGAGGCAAAAAGCAAACTCTGATGAGCAGTTGAAAGGAAGCCCAATAACTGAATTTATTATTCTTTTGTGCCAAACATGTGCTCATTCTTCTTGTTGGTCTTCAGGGATAATAATGATCAAAGATTTTTATAGTAGATTTTTTCAGCATTGTTATTGAACTCCTAATCCCAAGGCTAGAAATAAAAACTGTCAGTGATTTCTAACATACATTTTCTTAATTTTCCAAGGAGTAGCAACCTTCCTCCTGTGGTAAGGAAACGGTTTAATATCTACTTTCATGTTTCTTCTGACAAGCAGGAGCAGGTTGAATGAGAAACAGAATACCCAGGTTGGGATTTAATTTGTGAACTATCAAAAAAATGGGTCTTTGCAATGTGCTGAACATGTAAAAGGAAATCTCTTGTCAAAAACCATTTCAGAAAGACCTACTAAAAGGGGCAGACCACCTACATACAGTTTGATGCAGCAGGACACAGGCTCTACAAATAACTTATTGTTATGTTTGGTTTTCTGCAGCCTCTGTACCACTGGTGTGGTACGGTTACACATCAACAATTGGCTGGAAGTGAGCTTCTGCCTGCCTCATAAAATCCATTATGTTGCAACAAATTTTATACCTCCTGAAGCCATTGAAAGAAGCCTGAAAGCTATCCGGTAACTAAATCTTGTTCGCTAAGGGGCTTGTGTTCCCACTTCTCTCTAGTAATTCCTAGATCAATTTTGTCCTTTCTGAATTGCTCTGTGCCCTCTAAGCCCAGTCTAGTTTTGCTGACCACATTACTTCTTTTTTTTTCTTTAAACCCTTACCTTCCATCTTAGAATCAATACTGTGTATTGGCTCCAAGGCAGAAGAGTGGTAAAGACTAGGCAATGAGGGTCAAGTGACTTGCCCAGGGTCACACAGCTGGGAAGTGTCTGAGGACAGATTTTTCACCTAGGACTTCCTGTCTCTAGGCCTGGCTCTCAATCCACTGAGCTACCCAGCTGCCCCCTGACCACATTACTTCTGAAAGCTATTGGACCCACAGGCTGGGTGCTTTTACTCCCCTGCTTTCTACTTCAGAAATGGGCAGTAGGATTCTGTCATTTGTCATAGTCAAAATATAATAGGCTTTTTATTTTAGACAAGGCAGTATCTAAGAATGGCTGACACATTCAATCTTTTGCTCTGTCTCTGCTGCACCCAAGATAGGTTTAGATCTTTTTCTGTGATCTGATCATGAGACCTAGTAGCCATCGTTTTACCTCATGAAAGGCCAGGTCTCGGGGGAATGGACTAAGCCCAGGACTAAGCCGAACAGTTTATTTTGAAGTCTTTGCAAGGCTGAATTAGTCTTCATGGGGCTGCCTTTTCAAAGCCTTTCTTGTTTCTGATTGGCTTCTTTACTGAATTTACACATTTTAATCGAAGAAATAGGTTATAAAAGCTTACAGCCTTTAGGTTCCTTAGAGAACCTAAAGTCAGGGTAGTATCTTCAGTCCTTGAAAAGGGCACTTGACTTGGTGTCAGGAGTGCTGCTTCTTATAACTAGTGTAACTATAGGCAGGTTACTTTCGCTCTCTAGGCCTTAGTTTATTCACTTGTAAAATGGATGTAATAATTTTTGTCATGGTTATGATCCCCATTTTGCAGAATTTAAACCCTGAGCTTTCAGATTCTCAATCTAGAACCTCTCTCTAAACCATAGTAGAAAATTATATCCCCCAGGAATATTTCCAGCTGATTTTAGAAGCACTCAAAACATTTTTTACCTCTTCTTTTCCATTTTTCCTGACACAAGATTTGATTTTAATTCACCCTGTTTGTTCCCTTAATACCTTTTGGCATTTTCAATTTGGACTTGGCATTGTACACTAGGGCACAGGTATCAAACAGGCCTGTGGGCTAATGTTGCCCACAGCCCTCCCAAGTGCAGTCCAAACCATATTAAAATGTAATTGAGAAATATTTAACAAAATAAATAAAAATGGAGTAAAATATAGATAATGTGACATTTTAAGACTAAGTCAGTATGCAGCCCACAGGGATCCTTACATACAGATTATCAGTCCTGTTTCTATTTAAGATTGAAAATGTCTGACTAGGTACAGGCAGTGGAGCTACCAAGTTCAGATTTACCTCCATGGCCCTTCTTGAGGCTGTGCAGGCCATGTGCTGAAGCAGACAATACTGTATTGCAATTCATTGCCATATCTGTTATTGGGATGATTTTGGTTAATATGAGGGTTTCTCCTATGGCAGGCCTTATCATGCTTTATTGCTGCTCAACGATGAGAAGTCCCTACTCAATGAACTCCCATTAGACTGTTCTCCTGCCCTTGTGAGAGTGATTAAGACCACCTCTGCTGTGAAGAATCTGCAGCAGCTCGCTCAGGATGCTGATCTGGCTCTGCTGCAGGTATGTACATATGAGAGAGGCAACGTCCACTGTGGGAGATGGAAGGCACCAGATCATGATGGGGGTGGGGGGAGCAAGAAGATGGCAAGGAGGAAGGGAAAGCACTTTAAAATACAATAGGAATGGGGGCCTGGGCGACTCAGTGGATGGAGAGTAGGACCTAGAGATAGAAGGTCCTGGGTTCAAATGTGGCCTCATAGACACTTCCTAGCCATGTGATCACTCTGGGCAAGTCACTTAACCCCCATTACCTAGCCCTTACTGCTCTTCTGCCTTGGAACCAATCATAAATGGTATTGATTCTAAGATGGAAGGTAAGGGTTTTTAAAAAAATAATAATACAATAGGGATTAGAGGGAATGGTGACCCTATCTACAAAGATGTCCACCTATGGATAAATGGGAATGCTGTTCAGAGTGAAAGTCACAAGTCAAAAGCACTGGGATAAATGGGAATCTAGGATCTTTTCTAGTTTTAACGGAATAAGATAGAAACCCGTTGGGGTAGCACCTAAATTGGATATTTCTTTTAGAAATTTAGAAATCATTCATCACTTTGTTTTAGGGGACCTTAAAAGATAAAAGGATTGGAATAAAATTATTTTGTAGTAGACTAGGGGAGAGAGACTTGAAGATAAGGAAACCTTGCTAAATTATTTCTTTGGGGGGTAGCTGGGTAGCTCAGTGGATTGAGAGCCAGGCCTAGAGACAGGAGGTCCTAGGTGAAAATCTGGCCTCAGATACTTCCTAGCTGTGTGACCCTGGGCAAGTCACTTAACCCCCATTGCCTAGCCCTTACCACTCTTCTTTCTGTCTTAGAAACAATACACAGTATCGATTCTAAGGCGGAAGGTAAGGATTTTATTAAAAAATAAAATAATAAAACAAATTGTTTCTTTGCCCTTGTAAGTGATTAAGACCACCTCTGCTGTGAAGAACCTGTAGCAACTTTCTCAGAATACAGACCTGGCATTCCCAAAGTTCTGTAAGATTGAGTCAACATCCACTGAAAAGGTTCTACTACTTAGTTTTAAAACTTCACAATATCTAGTAGAAACCTAGAGATGAGAAATATTGGGCTCCTTCTATAGGAATATTTTGTTACAATCCTTTTGACTAATTTTAAAGTAAAGATACTTCTACCACTTACAACTACTCTTCTGAAAAGTTCTGTTAGCAAATTTTTCCAAAGTTTTCCTTGGCTGCTGTCTTCTGTTTCTCCTTACATTAGTCACACATTCTTGGACCACCCTGAGAAATCTTTTTCCAGCTGAGCTTCTACACATATGAGACAGAATCACTTATTTTTTTTCTGGATGGTTCTCAGAATCCAAGAATGAAAGGATCTTTGAGACCATTAGTCCAACACCCTTTATCAATTTAAAAACCAAAGCCCAGAGAAGGGACATGAATTATCCAATGTCACACAGCTTAGTTAGTAGTAGAGTGGGGGCTATATCATAAGTCTCCTTACTCCTAGGTTCATGCTGTTTACAGTATAATTCTCTGCCTTCCATCTCACAGACAGTTAAGTGGCATAGTGAATAGAGCACTGAACTTGGAATCAGGAAGACCTGAGTTCAAATGTGGCCACAGATGTTATCTGTGTAATCCTAGGCAAGCTATTTAAACTTTACTTTGCCTCAGTTGCTGCAAAAGTAGGATGAAAATACTAAGAACACTTATCTCACAGGGTTATTATTAGAATTAAATAAGATAATATTTTTAAAGTGCCTAGCACAGTGCCTGGCACATAGTAGAAATATAGAAATGCTTATTTTCTTAAGTTTCCTCAACTAAAAAAAATGGAGATGATAATAGTACCTACCTGCCAGGGTTATTATAAGAATTCAATATTGTATTTTTAATAGCTAGTATTTTGTTCAGTCAGAATCATAGAATCTCAGAGTTGGAATGGAGGTCAGAGGTTATTAAGTCCAGTATATACCTGAAGCAAGAATTCCCTCTATCAAATCTCCAAGTATTTATCTTGATTTCAGGAAGATTGCTTCCAGTGAAGAGGAACTCACTTCCTAGTGAAGCAGCCCATTTCATTTCTAGATAGGTCTAATTATCAGAAAGTTATTCCTTAGGATGAGCCAAAATCTGCCTCTCTATAATTTCTCATCATTAGTCCTAACTCTGCTGTCTTAGGCTAATCAGAATCAGTTTAATCTCTCTTTTTTTTTTTTTTAAACCCTTACCTTCCGTCTTGGAGTCAATACTGTGTATTGGCTTCAAGGCAGAAGAGTGGTAAGGGCTAGGCAATGGGGGTCAAGTGACTTGCTCAGGGTCACACAGCTGGGAAGTGGCTGAGGCCAGATTTGAACCTAGGATCTCCCATCTCTAGGCTTGGTTCTCAATCCACTGAGCTACCCAGCTGCCCCCCAGTTTAATCTCTTATCAAATGGCACCCTTCAAAATCTGAAATCTAATTTCCTGGCTTCTCCATATTTTCATTTCCACCCTTGAGCACCTCCCAAACTTTAGGAGTTTTGAAACCAGCATTAAAAGGTAAGAGATTCAGGAGATTAGAAGTCATTTTCCTACTGTACCATGTGGGTGCTCCTTTGTGTATCAAAAAGAGAACTATCTTGATAACTGTAGAAATTGTGAAATACATTTAGAAATAGGCAAGTAGGTTGGAGGATGTGAAGAGGTAATATAGAATCTGCATGGCAGTAAAGGTAAAGGAAACTTAGATATTGAAAGCCACAGAAGTGAGTAGCTGTATGGCTCAGTGGATTGAGAGTCAGGCCCAGAGATGGGAGGTCCTGCTTTCAAATCTGGCCTCAGACACTTCCTAGCAGTATGATGCTGGGCAAGTCACTTAACCCCCATTGCCTGCCCCTTGCAGTTCTTATAAGTAGTACACAGTATTGGTTCTAAGGCAGAAGGTAAGAGTTTTAAAAAAAAAAGCCACAGAAAATCCCCTAGCTTAGTTGGAGACAAAAATGATAACCACTTGCTCGCTTTTCCCTCATACACTGTACAATAGAGCTGATGTGTTTGCATTCACCCTTCTCCTTCCTAACAGTCATTTATAAGAATGTTAATTCTTTTAAAGAGAAAAGAATATTTCCACCCCTGTTTATTTAACAGTTAGTCACTCCATCATTTATTCATTTATCCATCCAATATTGATTAGGTGCCCTCTATGTGCAGAACATTTTGCTAGAATTGGAGGCTAATATAAAAATATATACAATATGATCCCCACCCTTCATGGAGTGGAATCTGTTAAGGAGCTAAGATATATATCAATTACTACAGTACACGGTATAATGTGCTAAGGTCCATAAGACAGGTTCAAATAAAGTGTTTTGGAGATTGAGAGGATCACTTCTGGTCAGGCTTATGAAGGTTTTGTTGAGAACATAGTATTTGACCTGGATGGGATGGAAGGAATTGTTGTTTGAAGGGGTGAGAAGTTGAGAAAGCACAAATGCATACGTCAGTTTGGCTAGAACATAAAATTTCTTTATGAGTTAGGGATCCTGCGGGTAAGGTAGGGTGGGGCAAAGTGATAACCAGAAAGTCTTGTGTGGTAGGAGTTTCTTCTTTATCCCATATGCAAGGGAGAGCCACTGCAGGATTTTGAGCAAGAGAGTGGCAGAACAAGAGCTATCTTTAAGAAGATGAATTGAACAGTGCTTGAAGGATGGACTGAGCCTGTGTATCTGGGAGAATTATTATTAAAAAGTAGAGAATTTGGAAAGAACTGGTTTGGGAAAGAGGATGAGTTGTTGTGAAGATAGGTGAGACCAAATAAAGGTCTCCTTGTAGGAAATATATGGGCTTTTTAGCACTTCACTCTAGCCTTATTGCCCCTAACCCCCACCCTGATCCTGCATGTGCATTTGGATATGGACCATTACAACTAGAGGGCAGTCACTGACTTCTCTCAGCTGAGATCTCTCAGAAAAATGGATTCTGTTGCTACCTTGAAGTTAGTGGCAGCCAGAGAGCCTTTTCATTTTATTTGTGGGCTCACACAGACTAAGGAAATTACATGAGTCCTTATTCTGTGGGAAAAGATGAAACCCAAATCTGGTTACCACAAACATCAGAATTTATGAATGCCCTCTTGGGGCAGACTTGTGACCTATTCAGTATAGTGTAATGTCTGGTCTCTGGGCCATGCAGGGACAGTTTGGTTAAGGAGTCCTTCACCTTTTGGGGTGTCGTGGATTCCTCTGGCAGCCTGGTCAAGCCTGTGGTTCCTTTCTCAGAGTTACTTTTTAATTTTTATTTATTTTTAGCAATTACATGTAGTAACAATTTTCCACATAAGTTATGTTCCAAATCGTCTCCCTCCTTCCCTTCTCTCCCTTTTCATGGAGCTGACAAGCAATTCAATCTGAATTATACATGTATTATTATGCAAAACATATTTCCATAGTATTTATTTTTGTAAGAGAATAATCATATAAATCAAAATCCCCAAACAAAAATTAGAATTGTTTTTAATGTATTTTATTTTTCACAAAACAGAGGATTAGAGAAGAAAACGAAGGCTATTGAAAATAAAGATGTTGGAGTAACTGGGTGGCTCAGTGGATTGAGAATCAGGTCCAGAGATGGGAGGTCTTGGGTTCAAATCTAACCTCAGACACTTCCTAGCTGTGTGACCCTGAACAAGTTGCTTAACCCCCATTGCCCAGCCCTTACCTTACCTTACCAATACACAGCATGGATTCTAAGACAGAAGGTAAGGGTTAAAAAAAAAAAGAAAAATGTCTTTTTTTTTCTATTATAGCTTATAAAACAGCTGAATTCTATCCAGGGACCCCAAGTTAAAAATATCTGGTTTATATAGTTAAAGATATGCCCCCAGCCTACCTAGATTCCCTAAACAATCTATTATTGATCCATTAGCCAAGGGTTTAATTAATTCTTTCCAGATTTTATTGTCCAGGAGGACAGAGACCCCATCTTATTCATTTCTGTTGCTCCTATTTCATTTAGACATGTCCCTGCAGAGTGTATGTCTATATGTATAATGTGTTTCTGCACACAAATATATGTAAGAATGTGTTTGCCTAGATGCTCAAGTGTATGGGGGTTTTGTATGTGTAAATGCATACTTTTTTTGTGTTTGTAAAATATGTGTATGCTTTTATGTATACATGGAAGGATTGTATGGAAATAGTGGATAGATTTAGAAGAAGTGTTACCTGGTGGTCTAGGCATAAGGATGGTTGTAAGGGGGATGGGGTGTTTTTATAAGGCATGTGTGAATGGGAGAACAATGAGAAATTTGGAAAAAGGAAAAATTGGTAGACTAGATTTGGGGTACAAATGGAAGGTAATATTTCGGGGGATCTAGGCATCTATATTTTTGGATGTGGTTGTCTGTGACACATCCATAGTGTCTGACTATAAGCATAAATAGGGCAATTTAAAAAGTAAAAAGAAAAGACAAAAAAACACTCATCAGTCATTCAGTTTTTAAAATTTGAGTTTGTATCTGGTTGTGTATGTGTTGTACAGAGTATGTGAAAGTTTTCGGACTGATTATGAATGGCAAGCTTGCTGTAGGTTGTTGGTGCTGGAGTCTATTCTGTAGGTAAGGGGCCCTGGCCTTCTCTGTTCCAAAGCCAATCTTAAGTCCTAGGGGGTACACTCCCCCCAGGCCCCAGTGAGTATAGCTATTTTTTCCTTTGATTTTGCTACTGCTTCACTAAAGATTTCTTTGCTATTCCCACCCCCAAGAACCTTTTTTTATTTTTTTAATATTTTATTTGATCATTTCCAAGCATTATTCATTAAAGACATAGATCATTTTCTTTTCCTCCCCCCCACCCCCCATAGCCAACGCGTAAATCCACTGGGCATTACATGTTTTCTTGATTTGAACCCATTGCTATGTTGATAATATTTGCATTAGAGTGTTCATTTAGAGTCTCTCCTCTGTCATGTCTCCTCAACCGCTTTATTCAGGCAGTTGCTTTTCCTCGGTGTTTCTATTCTCACAGTTTATCCTCTGCTTATGAATGGTGTTTTTTTCTCCTAGATCCCTGCAGATTGTTCAGGGACATTACACCGCCATTAATGGAGAAGTCCATTACGCAAGAACCTTTTTTTAAAAATACTAACATTGCCAATAAATAAATATTGATTGCTTCCTGGGTTGCCTAGAAGCCTAAGCTCTCATGATGACTCCTTCACCCTAGGGCCTATGACCCTATCTGATCTTTTGTTTCCTGTGAATTAAGGAAGGCATTCATCTGTCCTCCTGACTCTGATGAGAGGAGTATATAACTTTGAAAATATTATACAACAAGTACATCAAAAAGGAGCAGAGCTTGGAGAAGTTCAGACAGTCACTTCCCTCATTTGGGATTTTATTTACTTAGGTTCTATTTGCAATGCCCAGGTTGGCTGCCTTCATGATTTGGTATAATGCCTTCCTTAAGGCTTTTCTGTGAACAGTACTAAGGTATATAGGCTGCACTCTCAGCCCTACCATTAACATCCCTTTTTGAGTTGTCAAGAACCAAGTTGTGTAGTCTTGGCTGATAAGATGATCATGTTCAGTCTTCACCAGTGGAACCAAACCAAAGGTAAGGCCTATGGCTACTGAGAAACTTGCCTCAAGATTTGACACCATTATTGTCATTATTTTTATTAAGAATGATGATTAGTGAACTGCTAGATTACTAAGTGATGGTAATTATGCATGTGTGTAGAAAGATATGGGAGGTGGGTAGAGAAACTGGGAGGAGGAAGGGAGAGAGGAGAGAGAGTGCTTGACCAGCACTTTTCTCAACAGAAGTTGAAGCTTCATAATGGCACAGTGGTCTTGGGTTCCCAAAGGCTGTACCAGCTGAGCAAAGGCTCACCAGTGGACTGTCATCCAAGAGACTCAGCTTAGCTAAGTTTGAAGGGGCTTCTTTTCAAGTGGTTGGTCACCAAGTGATGAATTTTTTCATGACTATCTGCTAAGGCATAGAAGGCTCTGGACTTCATCACTGGAAGGAGTTGCCTATACCAATGAGATCTTGGCTTATTGGGAATATTGAAAAAGATAGCCAGCACCTTATAGTTACACCTTTAAATATGTCCAACCTGCTCCTGGGGACATTTCAGAGAGTACATTCTAGGCTTCAAAGGTGATTAATTGAAATATGATAGCCTAGAGGCATGCAAATAACAGGGCTAGGAAGAGGATGAATACTGGTTAAGAGAAGTTTGGTAGATTCCAGGATTATAAGTAAACTAGAGTCCCTATCTTTTTGTCCATTTAAAGTAAGACTCTTTCAACCATAAAAGTAAGAATTCCAACTTCCTAGCCCTGATTTTCCTTTATAAAGTTGGACATGCCCAGAATTGGAACTATAGCAGGCTTTCCCACAGGAAAGTGATCTCTGGTGACTTGGACTTTCTTTAATTTGCTCATTCTAATTCCTTGCAATAGTGCTTCCTTTTGGATAAATAAGTGCCACAGGAGAGCAGGACTGCATAAACAACCTATTTTGCTTTCAGTAGCTATAATACTGAGTCTTTAGTCTTCTCTCTTTGGGCCTCATAAGAAGGAAACTTGAGTAGAATTTATAGTGAGGCAGATTTTAGCTTAATGTAAAGAGAAATTCCCTAAAAATGAGACCTATGCAAAATGTTTCCCTATTTCTTCCTTTCTGGAGATATTTAAACTGAGGCTAGATGACCTGTTAAGATGGTGGCAGGAACATTGGTCTTGAAATCAGAAGATCTGAGCTGAAATCCCATCTCTTCCCTTACTGATGACTTTCCAAGCAAGTCACTTTATATTTTTGAACCTTAGTTTCTATTCAAGTAAGTGGATATTTATAGTACCTGCCTTACAAGATGATCAAATGAGCCAAAATGAGCTTTTTGTAACCATACAGCACTGTGTCAGTGGGGATTATGGAGGTGGTGACAATCCACGCCCTGGGTGGAAAGTTTGTCCGAATGGTCCCTCATATAACTTGTACATTGTTAAATCACATAAAACCCTGGTCCCATTTGCCAGGTTTTCTTTAGGACAAGGGTTCCCAATCTTGCTTTTGTTAATATCCTAGGCTGTCTTTCAGTTATCTTGAAGACTGGCATAGATTTCTTTTAAAAAATCCTCTTAAAACAAATAACTTAAATGAACAGATTAAAAAAATTAAACGCATGTCCTCTGGTATTTCAAACTAACAACTATGTGGTATGTCATAACTCTCCAAATGTTGGCATGTGCTTGTGTGTTCTACTAAACCTTCTTTGAGTAGAGTTATGGCAATAACTCAGATGAGACCTGACACTGTTTTCATGTGAAGCCTGGATCCCCATGAAGGACTGGATGGCCCATGACTCCCACTGCCGCAGTGTAGCCTAGGTGACAAATGGCCTGTCATAAGGAAGCCAACTCTTTCCCTCAGAAGAGGCCAGGATAGCAGAGACCTCTGATTGAAAAAATATGACCCTCTTTAAAAATAGGAGTGTGCCGAACTACACAGGAAATGATAATACAAAACAGCAGATTTCAAGTTCAGCTGCTTAAAACACAAATCCAGGGCTCCATGTTGGGGGGAAGCACTGTCCATCTGCATAGTTTCTGCCCACTGGGACCTAGTAGGAAGTTGGAAATGTAAAACCTGGCATGAAAAAGGAAACAAGCCTTGAAAATACCTTATTTCATTTGAAACTCTGATTCATCTTTATGCGCCACAGGTTGACTCTTCACAGACCTGTGACAATCACCCCTGAGAGGAAGCAGAGATGATCACCTATTCTGGACTTGTAGCACCCAGAGTGAGACCCAGATTGCAATTTGCTTTACAGTTTTCTTGTTTCCCTCTCTTTGTAGGTTTTCCAGCTTGCCGCCCACTTGGTATACTGGGGCAAGGCCATTATCATTTACCCACTGTGTGAGAACAACGTCTACATGCTGTCCCCCAACGCCAGTGTGTGCCTGTGAGTAGGAGCTGGTTGTATGACAGCTACCAAATATTGACTCATACCATGAGAGAAGTCCAAGGGTGAAGGCACTGGCCAGCTCACCACCTTTTTTTCTAACAACAGTTAGAAAGGACAGTGGTCAGAAAAAACAGTGGGGCACATTTGTCCTTCTCTCCTACTTCCTTTCCATAGGGAGTGAAGAATAAATCCCTGTGTGTTCTAGAAAAAGAGTTTCTCCCCACCTTGAGGACACCCTCTTGGTATCAGATGGTAGCTGTGGCCTTACAGTCAGATTTGGTAGCTACAGTTGCTAATCTTCCAGTTTCTGGAACTGACTAGGGTGCCACCTGTTTGCTTCTGGAGCTTAAGTTAGAGTAGGGCTGGAGTGTTTGTTGAACCAAATTGAATAAAGAGGGAGGTAAGGGTGGAGGTGGGGAGAATAAACATTTTAGTAAGCAACTACTATATTCCAGGCATTGTATTAAGCACTTTACAGAAATCTAATGTGATCTTTACAACAACCCTCAGGGGTAGGAGCTCCTAATATTTTCCCCATTTTGCAATTGAGGAAACTGAGGCCCAAACTGGCTATGTGGTTTGCCCAGGATCACACAGCTGGGGTCTGAGGCCAGATTTGAACTCAAGCTTCCCTAACCTGTTAGAGCCCCTCTATCCATTGTACCAATGATCATTTCTAGAGTCAGGTCATTTAGTTTAAATCCATGCTTAGTGAGGCTGCTTCATGGAATAATACCATAAACCTCTTAATTTTTCAGTTCAGTTCAATAAATTATTTTAAATATCTATTCCATGCAAGGCATTGTGCTGGACAATGGGAATACAAAGACAAAAAAGTGAATTAATCTCTTCTCCCAAGTAGCTTACACTCCACTCAGGATGTAGTATGGATACAGTCTTATAGTTGTCTTCCTGCTACAAGTCTCTCCACATTCTCCATCCACCCGGCTGTCAGAATGGTCTTCCTGAAGTGCAGGTCTGACCAGGTCCCCACCCATTAAACTCCAGCGGTTCCGTGTTACCTCCAGGATGAAATATAAAATTTTCCATTTAGCATTCAAAACCTTTCATAACCTGCCCCTCTCCCCAACATTTTCAGGTTGTTTTACACCTTATCCTACTTCTACACATTTGCTATGATCCAGGAACACTGGCCTCCTTGCTGTTCCTTGAACAAGACATCCTCTCTCCCAATTCCAGTTATTTTCATTGGCTGTGCCCCATGCCAGGAATGTTTTTCCTTCCTTATTCCTACCTTCTACTTCCCTGATTTCCTTCAAATGCCAGCTAAAATTCCACCTTATACAGGAAGCCTTTCCCAATCCTCCATATTTTAGGGGCTTTCTCAATCCTCCATATTCCTCTGAGCTTACCCCCATTTTATCACCTTTATCTCTTGACAGCTAAGCTAGAAGCAAATCTGGTGATTTTGAGTGTACCGACATTCCCAAGGCTCTTGAGTTCAGATTCCTGGGCTGCCTCCAATCAGGGTTAAGGAAAGATGGTGGTCAAAGTGGAGTAGGTGGTTTGACTTCCCTGGCATATGCTACCTCCAGTCTTTCCCTCAGGGTACTTTGCTGCTTCACTCAGACCAGCTTACCTAACATGCCTTGGGCAAGAAGAAAGAGAGGACTCATGTATCAGATTTGAAAATGACATGAATTTGGAGAAAATGTGTTGATGAATCAA